>NC_044316.2:6263669-6863669 GCF_007474595.2 Lynx canadensis
AAGGTGAAGACCAGAGATGAAATCCTCCATTTTGCTCCAGAAAGTCGAGGCAAAGCAATTAAACAGGAAAATGGAATGATGAGGAGACACTTTAGCAAAACTGCTCTTTGAACATTGGGCACCTGAAAAATGCAAGAGGATAAACGTGAAACCTATTAGAAGTAGATAATGCAGATATATCCAGATCAAAGGCTTTTTCCTTCATGAATATGATGATAGCTTCTCAGAAGGTATACAGATGTTAATAAAAATGACAATAACACTAATGTTTATGAAGTGCTTCCTGTGTGCAAAAACTCCTTTAGGAGCTTTAAATAGATGAATCCACTTAATGCTGGAAATCCATTTAATCCTTACAAATGAAAGAAGAAAATTGCCTTTGGAATAGCAGGAAGAGAAACTGCCTTATGTTGTGGTTGGGAGTGGTTAAGAGCCAGCTACCCAGGTATGATCTCCAGCAAGCTACTCCACCTGTCATGCCTTGGTTTCCATATTTGTAAACTGGAGATGTCAATACTAAGCATCTCATAAGGTTGCTGTGAAATTAGATAAGTTAATACATGTAAGGTGTTGACAACGGTATCTAAGTGTTAGCTATCATTGTTATTAACAGTAAACCTAGCAAGAAATGTGTATGGCTGAGACGATGAAAGCTTTAAAATTCTTACCAATGGATGTAAGTTTTTCTTCATTTATTTAGTACAATGTAATGTCCACAGATTGTTGTGACATTAACTGAGCATTTAATGAACATTAATAGCAAATCACCCAAAACACTAGTTCAAGTGATTTGCAATGACTCTGAGCCCTGTCCTTGAGGAAATAAGGAAGCCTCACATAATGAGTCAAGGGCCTTGTGATGAACACACATTTTCGTGACCAAGGAAATGTAATTAAGTGGAAGAATAAAGCTTCCCTGGCAGTCTGATTGCTACTTAACCAATTCACAGTTAAATCAAGAAGAAACCGAATTTTAGGGACTAGTCTTTGCTAAGTTCAAGCAGACTTTTAAGACTGCCACTTCTGTTTTTCACTTCTGTGAGATTTCTTTGTTAGCTTAAAGTGTGAAAGACTATTTTCCATGCATAAAGTTCAGTATTACAACCTTGAACTTCTGAACTTTTTCAAGATTGTTCCAAGTCCATTGCAGCGTGGTATTTTAAGTATAGGCTTTTTTTTTCTTAAAAAATATTTCAGGGGTGCCTGGGTGGCTCAGTTGGTTAAGCATACAACTTCAGCTCTCACAATTCATGGGTTTGAGTCCTGGGTTGGGCTCTGTGCTGACAGCTTAGAGCCTGGAGCCTGCTTTGGATTCTGTGTCTCCCTCTCTCTCTGCCCCTCCCCAACTCATGCTCTATCTCTCTCTCCCTCAAAACTAAATAAACATTAAAAAAGATTAAAAAAATATTTCAGAATGCACTTCTTGCCACCCCCCCCCCCACATTTCAGTATTACAAAATTTAATTACTTAGATTTGATGCATCAGAGATTCAATATTTAATTCTAAAATGCAATGCAAGTATACCATTTTTAAAGAACTCATTGAACATCTATTGAATGTAAAGTGTTGAAATCATTTAGATCTAGACCCCCAGACACAGACTCAAGAAGAGTTGGGGGAAGCAGCAATAAACTATGCAGCTACACTCTACCTCCGTAACGTTGTTGAAAAAAGCTACATGCTCACCTTGCCATTATTTCCTATTGACATTTGTCCTAGGAGATTTCTTCTAAATAATAGATTTTTTAAATATATTTTTTTAATGTTTATTTATTTTGAAGAAGAGAGAGAGTGCAAGCAGGGGAGGGGCAGAGAGAGAGGGAGACACAGAATCAGAAGGAGGCTCCAGGCTCTGAGCTGTCAACACGGAGCCCGATGTGGGGCTCAAACTCAAGAACTGCGAGATCATGACCTGAGCTGAAGTTGGAGGCTTAACCGACTGAGCCACCCAGGTGCCCCAGAATAATAGATTTTTTAAAAGACATTTTTAGGTTGAAAGCAAAATTGAGTGGAAAGTACAGAGATTTCCCATATATCCCCATACCACCTGCCCACACATATAGTCTTCCCCACCATCAATATTTTCCATCAGAAAGGTACATTTATTACTATCAATAAACCTGTCTTGACACATCATTATCACCCAAAGCCCATAGTTTACATTAGGGTTCACTCTTGGTATTATACATTCTATGGGTTTTGACAAATGTAAAATGCCATGTACCTATCATTACAGTATTCAGAATAATTTCATTGCCTTGTAAGTCCTCTGTACTCTGCTGATTCATCCCTCCCAACCCCCCATCCCCTGGAAACCCACTGATCTTTTTATTGTCTCCATAGTTTTGCCATTTTCAGTGGAATTGTACAATATCATACAGTATTTTTCTGACTGGATTTTTCACCTAATATACATTTAAGTTTCTTCTATGTCTTTTTGTGGCTTAATAGCTCATTTCCTTTTTTAATTTTGAATAATATTCCCTTGTCTGGATGTACCATAGGTTATATATTCATTCATCTACCAAAGGAAATTTCTTTTACTTCCAAGTTTTGGAAATTATGAATAAAGCTGCTAAAAATATCCCTGTGCAGCATTTTGTGTTGACTTAAGTTTTCAGCTCATTTGGATAAATATCAAGGAGTGTAATTGCTGGATTGGTAAGAGTATGTTTAGTTTTATGAGAAACTGCCAACATGGCTTCCAAAATGGCTGTACCATTTTCCATTCCCACTAGCAATGAATGAGAGTTCCTTTTTTTTTTTTTTTTTTTTTTTTTTTTTTTTTTTTTTTACATCTTCGCCACCACTAGGTGTTGTAAGATTTTGGGCACTCAAATAGATGTGCAGTGGTATCTCATTATTGTCTTAATTTGTGATTTCCTAATGACATATGGTGTTGAGCACCTGAATATGCCTATTTATTTTCCATCTGTAGATCTTTTTTTGGTAAGGTGTCTGTTAAGTTTTTTGACTCACATTTTAATCATGTTGTTTATTTTCTTATTGTTCAGTTCTAACAGTTCTTTGTATATTTTGGATAGCAGTCCTTTTTCAGATATGTCTTTTGCAAATATTTTCTCCCAGTCCATGGCTTGCCTTCTCATTCTTTTAACAATGTTTTTCACAGAGCAGAAAATTGTAAATGAAGCCCAGTTACTTAAGTTTTTCTTTTGCAGCAGATACTTCATTCCTACGGTATTGTATCTAAAAAGTCATCACCAAACCTAGGGTCTTCTAGATTTTTGTCCCGTGTTATCTTCTAGGAGTTTTATAGTTTTGTGTTTTACAGCTAGGTCTGTGACCCATTTTTATTTTCGTGAAAAGTGTAAGGTCTGTGTCTAGTCTCATTTTATTTGCATGTGGATGTCCACATGTGTTCTAGCACCATTTGTCGAAAAGACTACCTTTGCTTCATTGTCAAAGAGTGGTTGACTGTATTTATGTGGGTCTATTTTTGGGCTTCCTATTCTGTTTCATTGTTCTGTTTGTCTCTACTGTTGCCAATACTACATCAGTACTGATTCCTATAGCTCTGTAGTAAGTCTTATAGTCAGATAGTGTCATTCCTTTTTGTTCTTCTCCTCCCATACTGTGTTTGTTGTTCTGGATCTTTTATCTCTTCACATGAACTTTAGAATCAGTTTGTTGATACCCATCAAATAATTTGCTGGCGTTTTTTATTGGGATTATGTTGTATCTACAGATCAAGTTGTGAAGAATTGATGTATTAATGATATTGAAGCTTCCTATCCACGAACATGGAATATTTGTCCATTTAGTTAGTTCCTCTTTGATTTTTTTTCATCTGTTTTGTAGTTTTCCTCATCTATCTTATAGATATAATGTTAGATTGATACCTAAACATTTCATTTTGGGAGATGCTAATGTATATGGTATTGTGTTTTTAATTTCAAATATTATGTGTTCGTTGGTGGCATATAAGAAAGTGTCTTTTGTATTTTTTTTAAATTTTTTCAATGTTTATTTATTTTTGAGAGAGACAGAGCATGAGTGGGGGAGGGGCAGAGAGAGAGGGGAACACAGAATCCGAAGCAGGCTCCAGGCTCTGAGCTGTCGGCACAGAGCCCGATGCGGGGCTCGAACCCACGAACCGTGAGATCATGACCTGAGCTGAAGTCGGACACTTAACCGACTGAGCCACCCAGGCGCCCTATGTGTCTTTTGTATTTAAAGATTTTTTTTTTAACATTTATTTATTTTTGAGACGATGCAAGAGACAGAGTGCAAGCAGCTGAGGGACAGACAGGGAGACACAGAATCCGAAGCGGGCTCCAGGCTCTGAGCTGTCAGCACAGAGCCCGATGCAGGGCTAGAACTCACCAACCATTAGATCATGACCTGAGCCGAAGTCAGATGCTTAACTAACTGAGCCACCCAGGCACCCCTCTTTTGTATTTAAACTTGATCCCACAACCTTGCTACCATTACCTGTTAGTTCCAGAAGTGCTTTTGTCATTCTCTTTCATTTTCTAAACAGATGATTATGTCATCACTAAACAAAGACAATTTTATTTCTTCCTTCCCAATCCATATACATCTTTCTACACTACTTTGTGATTTACTTTAGTTTTAAATTCTTTTTTAGTAAAACTTGTATTTTTAATTCATGGAAAAAACTACCCTTTAGATTTCAATGAGTCATACTTTTGCATTTCCCTATGCAAGATTTATATATTTTTTTACAAGCACTGGATCTTTGTAATTTTTAAAAAATATTTTTTTCTAATGCGTATTTATTTTTGAGAGAGAAGGACACAGAGTGTGAGCGGGAGAGGGTCAGAGAGAGGAGGAGACACCGAATCTGAAATGGGCTCTAGGCTCTAAGCTATCAGCACAGAGCCAGATGCGGGGCTCAAACTCACAAACAGTGAGATCAGAACTGAGCCAAGTTGGACGCTCAACTGGCTGAGCCACCCAGGTGCCCCGACCTTTGTAATTTTTTTTTAACTTTTTTTTAAATGTTTATTTATTTTTGAGAGAGACAGAGACAGAATGCAAGTGGGTTGGGGGAGAGAGAGATGGAGACACAGAATCTGAAGCAGGCTCCAGGCTCCAAGCTATCACCACAGAGCCCAACGTGGGACTCGAACTCACGGATCATGAGATCATGATCTGAGTCAAAGTCGGACACTCAACCGACTGAGCCACCCAGGCACCCCTGTAATTTTTAATATACTCTCACACTTTGCTTTCAGTAAGATGCATCTGTATGACATGAATTTTGTAGTCATTTTTTTTTTGCTTTTAATTTTCATCATGGATCATTACATCCTTTCTTTTACTTAACTTGAATAATCTTACAATGAATTCTATTTCCATTTACTCTCTTTTATGAAGATGGAAATATTATCAAATTCCAATTATTCCTTCATGGAGATTTGGCAAATATTACTTGTGTTATAGGATCTGAAATATACACCAGTCCTTAGAATTAACAGGCTCTCTCATCCCACGCTGTCCCTCAGAATTACCATCAACGA
The DNA here is from genome assembly GCF_007474595.2 of Lynx canadensis. Taxonomy (NCBI): domain Eukaryota; kingdom Metazoa; phylum Chordata; class Mammalia; order Carnivora; family Felidae; genus Lynx; species Lynx canadensis. Next base: position 6,269,175 of record NC_044316.2, read on the forward strand.
ATTTCTTGGATTGCTCACATTTTTCAGAACTCAGTAAGTCACAGAAAATTTATCCCATTGTTGGGGAATCTCTACTTACTAGAAAATTCTTTATCAAACTGAGCCAAGATCTGCCACTCTGAAAATTTTGCCTCTCGGAATTTTGCTGTCCAGATTCATAAAGAACCAGCTGCATGTATCTCCTACCTGTTAACCTTTTTATACGTTTGTAAGCCACCGTCACTACTTTTCCTTCACTTTCTCTTTTTTTTTTCCAAGTTAAGCATGCCTGTATCTTGAAATTACTCCTTAGAAGAGATGACTTCCAATTCTCTTTACCATTTTGGTTCCTCCACTCTAGAAACCATTTTTTAACTTACAAAATATAAAAACCGTAGTGTGTGATTCCTTAAGACAACCTGTCTCATCCTGATTAGGTTACTTTAGTGTTAGAAGTGCCTGTTTAAGAGTTGATTGATAGTACGTGGTGGCCCACCAAGGGAGTGAACTTTGAGAAACAGGTAGGTGAGGCATTATTATCTCTTATTATACAGATGACTTACTTGGAGACGATCACGTGCCAAGGGTTGGAGGTAGAATTCAGAAAGTTTTCCAGACTGCACCTGCACTTACAGAATGTTTTAGACAATAAAGCCTCAACAATGGTTTGTATATGCTCTTGGTAGCATATCGCAATGGTACAAGGGAACTCTGAGATTAGGAGTAGGTTTATACTCAAGACTTGGTATGCCACGTACTTCCTTACAAGAACCAGAATGACTAGAATTTGGCAAAGGAGATGCTCATTTGGGAGCCTGACTTATGAAAGTCTTCCTCCTCTGATGTGTGCAGTAATCCCACTACACAGTGTTTGTTGATAAATTTAATGCAAGTTTTGTTCTCTTTTCATATGTGGCTGTTATTATTACCACTCACAGTGTGATTGATAACATAATTTCTCCAAAGAGCTACAGAATGTGGGAAGAAATCTTAGTGCTTCAACCCCTTAATTTTTTTTTTTTATAAATAATAAAATAGGACCTTTGGGGGATAAAGGTGACTTGGCTCAGAGTTTCTTAACCTTCTGTCTTCTACCTTCAGTGCGCTCAGAGAATTGCATTCCCTCTAAATAGCCCTGATGTGGAGCAGAGTGATGGAGGGATCAGAAACCAGCAGAGAGGGGGGAAAAAAGCATCAGCAGGGAGTAAGCAAGGAGCTGGAGAATTCGCAGAGTTTTATAAACTTTAAAGTCCCAACTGCTACACTATAATTCTGTCTTGGGAGTCCATTATAAGGAAGTCATTTTGGTGAGTTGGATGAGGTCCATGGAAGATGTGCCTTGACATCTAATTTGTGTGTTAGAGTGAGATGCCATTAAGATTCTCACAGCCTCTTTGGAATGTGGGGAGGGAGGATGTGTTTATTTTATAATTCCACAGTTAATGTTTCTGGTGTCTAGAAGCTTCTACTCATCCATTCACTCATTCACTCAAACACATTTGATGAATGCCTATATCCATTTTGTACAACACGCTGTGTTAGATGTTTTGCATTTAACATTGAATAATTCAAGTCTTGAATTAAACCATTAAGGTAAAGAAATCAGTTCTTCCCTGCAAATTAAGAAGGCTTGCTTTTTAAACTGGCTTGTTTTACGGTTGAGTCAGAACACCAGCGAGCTGAAAAAAATACCTGTTTTGCTTAGAAATTCAGTGCCCACATAGAGTCATCAAGAGAGAACTCTAACATAGCAATTCTTCTTCTGGTATTATCCTAAAGATATACTTGCACATGTCCAAAAAGATGTAATGTACAAGATTATTTTTATATCTTTTTTTTTTAGTGGAAAAAAAAGGTTCAAGTCAACTAAATATTCAGTAATGGGAAACTGGTTAAACAATGGATATACGATGGAAAAAATATGCATATGTGTAACAGAACTAGTATATGTATGTATGATAGAGAATTATCTCCAGAAGATGTAGATATTATCTACCTATCCATCCATCCCTCCATCCATCCATCCATCCCCCCAACTTTACATTTTGAAATATTTCAAATATACAGAAAAGTTTTAGGAATTTTAAGGTAAATAGATCATATAATTTTCATATAGACTCACTAATTGTTAATTATAGACCTTTTTTCTGTGAAACTGTTTGAAAATAAGTTGTAGACATCATGACATTCATCCCTAAATGCAAAGCCATACCACTTAGGTGTGTGAACACTTAAGAAATTTAACATTGAAACTGCAGTATCATCTAATATATTGTTTAAATTTTCTTGGTTGTCACAAAATTATCCTTTATGGCTTTTCTGGGGAGACCCCAGGGCTTAAAATCTGGTGTCACGTCTTTTTAGCATATCTGTTTCTAGTTCAGTTCACCTGCTGTTTTATGATAATGCTCTTTTCATAGAGCCCGTTGTCTTGCAGAAATTTTTATAATCTGAAATTGTCTGTTTCCTCATAATTAGACTTAAGTGAAACATTTTCTTAAGAATGCTACAGAGATGCTCTCAATGATGCTGAGTTTGCTCATTTCGATAAGATTGTGGCTGCCAGCCGTCTCCACTGTAATTCCTTTTGTATTTAAGAACACATCTGTTTTGGGGCGACTGGGTGGTTCAGTTGGTTAAGCGTCCGACTTCAGCTTAGGTCATGATCTCACAGTTCATGGATTCGAGCTATGCCGACAGCTCAGAGCCTGGAGCCTACTTCGAATTCTGTGTCTCCCTCTCTCTCTGCCCCTCCCCTGCTCGTTCTCTATCTCTCTCTGTCTCTCAAAAATAAATGTGTAAAAAAAAAAAAAAGAACACCTCTGTTTTGGGATGAATTGTGTTTCCCCAAAATTCCTGTGTTGAAGCCCTAACCACCAGTGCCTTAAGATGTGAGCACATTCACAGATAGGGTTGCAAAATAGGTAATTAAAGTTAAATGAGGGGGTGCCTGGTGGCTCATTCGGTTCAGCCTCTGACTCTTGATTTTGGCTCCGGTCATGATCTCATCATGGTCATGAGATCAAGCCCCATGTTGGCCTCTGCACTGAGTGTGGAGCCTGCTTAAGATTCTCTCTCCTCTCTCTGTCCCTCTCCCCTGTACATGTGTGTGCATGCAGGCATGCGCTCTGTCTCTCTTTCAAAAAAAAGTATTACAAAAGTTAAATGAGGTCATCTGGGTAGGCAGTCCTCTAGTCTGACTGGTATCTTATAAGAGGAGATTAGGTCACAGAGAGACACCAGGGGCCATGCGTGCACAGAGAGGACCGTGTGAAAAGATAGCTAGAAGGCGGCCATCTGCAAGGCAAGGAGAGAAGCCTTGGGAGAAAAACCACCTTTGCCAGCAGCTTGATCTTGGACTTCTAGCCTCCAAAACTGTGAGAAACTAAATTTCTGTTCCTTGAGCACCCCAGTCTGTGGACTGCTCAGGCAGCCCTAGCAAGCTCATCCAACATGGAGGACCGTGTGAATACGCTCGCAACATTTCACTCAGTGGAGTCTGATTACTCCTTCATGGAGCCTTGTCAAAACTCACTTATTTGAATTACAAAGTCTTAGATTTGCTCCAGCTCTTAGACTTGACTGGCTCCAGTCTCTGTTGATTCTGGCCCGAATCAATTAGTACATTGGAGGTGGCAAAGTAATTGTTTTCTAAATCTACCAGTCCTTCTAATTTTATTATTCCGTGTTCTTCTAAAAGAAGAGTTTCACCTTCCCCCTTATTTGGACTATGGTATATATTAACTGGTTTTTAAAATTCAGGTTGCTAGCAGCCATTATCATTATTTTCTGATGCTCTCATGACTCCACATGTGACCACTGGAAGCCCCTTCAACCTGGCTCCCGTGTACCTCCGGTCTCCATCATTCATTGAGCCCTTCCTTATTTTCCAACACAATAATAAAATGTTCCGGGACCATTTTGTACTTTCTTTTGTCTTTGGCCTAGAAAGAGCCGTTTTCCCAAGATTCCCTGAGTCCTTTGAGTGGGGAATAGAATTCAGAAACTAAGATATCTAGGCACTCACAAGGTGTGCTCATTGCTTGCAGGGTGATCACAATTTTAGACCTTTTTAGTGGATAAAGCTAGTTGGTGCTAATACTCCTCATCTGCCCCAGTCTGCTCAGGCCGCCATAACAGAATACCACCGACTGTTGGCTGGAACAACAGACATCTATTTCTCACGGTTCTGGAGGCTGGGAAGTCCCAGATCAAGGAGCCGGGTAATTCAGGACCCTCATGAGGACTTTCTTCCTGGTATGCAGATGGCCGTCTCACTGTGTCTTCCCCTGGTAGAGAGAGAGCAAGCAAGCTCTGGTCTTTCTTCCTCTTCTAACAAAGATACTAATCCATCAGAAGGATCCTATTCTCACCTCATTTAAATTTTTTTTTCAATATATGAAGTTTATTGTCAAATTGTTTTCCATACGACACCCAGTGCTCATCCCAAAAGGTGCCCTCCTCAATACCCATCACCCCCCCTCCCCTCCCAACCCCCCCATCAACCCTCAGTTTGTTCTCAGTTTTTAAGAGTCTCTTATGCTTTGGCTCTCTTCCACTGTAACCTCTTTTTTTTCTTTTTTTTCCTTCCCCTCCCCCATGGGTTTCTGTTAAGTTTCTCAGGATCCACATAAGAGTGAAACCATATGGTATCTGTCTTTCTCTGTATGACTTATTTCACGTAGCATCACACTCTCCAGTTCCATCCACGTTGCTACAAAAGGCCATATTTCATTCTTTCTCATTGCCACGTAGTACTCCCATTGTGTATATAAACCACAATTTCTTTATCCATTCATCAGTTGATGGACATTTAGGCTCTTTCCATAATTTGGCTATTGTTGAGAGTGCTGCTATGAACATTGGGGTACAAGTGCCCCTATGCATCAGTACTCGTGTATCCCTTGGATAAATTCCTAGCAGTGCCGTTGCTGGGTCACAGGGTAGGTCTATTTTTAATTTTTTGAGGAACCTCCACACTGTTTTCCAGAGTGGCTGCACCAATTTGCATTCCCACCAAAAGTGCAAGAGGGTTCCTGTTTCTCCACATCCTCTCCAGCATCTATAGTCTCCTGATTTGTTCATTTTGGCCACTCTGACTGGCGTGAGGTGATATCTGCGTGTGGTTTTGATTTGTATTTCCCTGATGAGGAGCGACATGGAGCATCTTTTCATGTGCCTGTTGGCCATCAGGATGTTTTCTTTAGAGAAGTGTCTATTCATGTTTTCTGCCCATTTCTTCACTGGGTTATTTGTTTTTCGGGTGTGGAGTTCGGTGAGCCCTTTATAGATTTTGGATACTAGCCCTTTGTCCGATATGTCATTTGCAAATATCTTTTCCCATTCCGTTGGTTGCCTTTTAGTTTTGTTGGTTGTTTCCTTTGCTGTGCAGAAGCTTTTTATCTTCATAAGGTCTCAGTAGTTCATTTTTGCTTTTAATTCCCTTGCCTTTGGGGATGTGTCAAGTAAGAAATTGCCGTGGCTGAGGTCAGAGAGGTCTTTTCCTGCTTTCTCCTCTAGGGTTTTGATCACCTCATTTAAATTTAGTTAGCTCCTAAAAGCCTGACCTTCCAATACCGTCACCTTGGGGGGATAGGGTATTAACATATGAATGTGGGGCTGCAGAGGACACAGACATCCTGCCCTTAGCATCCTTTTAATCCAACAGCAAAGGGTTCTTTTGTCATATTTTTACTTCCTTTCTCACAGGAGAACCCTAGATTCCCAACTATAATCTGTTTAGGTATTTTTTTTCTAGTCTCCAACACCCTCGAAATAGCTTCACGATAACTCCCCTTTGTACTGCGACCAAACAGCAAACAGACTAAGTGACATTCAGATTTCTTCACAGTTCTTTCTGTCCTTAAAATGCGAAAGGTGTGGTGTTTGAACATGCTGGGTTCGAAAGTTACTGAAATTCCTTTTTTTGCCCCCTCTCTCTGTGTACTTACTTGATAGCAGTTTGAGATAAAGTTATTTCATTGGCTTTTTCAAAACTCTTGCATCGTTAACTGCATGACCCGTTGAAAAGAAATGAAAAGTTGGGAGGGAAATGTTTGTTTCTGCCATCCACCCACCATACGTACCATTACACAGATACCTTGATGCCTTGATGTAAGCATAGCTTATAGGATTCCATCTGATCCCAAGAAACACCCAATTAGGGTTTCCTCGACTTCCCACTGTCTCCTAAACTGGTGAATCATTCAAGCCAAGAGGCTGCATTTTCCAAGCCGTTTGAATCACTTCCCCAGGATGTTTCCATGAGCCATCAGAACGCATACTTGAGCAGTGTCTAGATGTACTTGTTAAGTTTCTTAGGAATTTTTTTTAATGATTCAGTGCATTCTCTCTCTGAGCTGCATATGGTCACTTTCAACATTCAACAGATGTATTTGGCTCATGTGCAGCCTTTGATTCTCACAGATGAGGAATTTTTCATTCTCTCTGTTCTGCCTGGTACTGGAGGCGTTTTCGGTGAAGTGCTCTCTGTCTGCTTCTCTGTCATTTTTCATTTCTCTACTCTTCTGGGGTCTCAGCTGAACCCCAGATGCCACCATTATCTCTCCAGAACCTCAACAGCTCTGGGAGCCCGATGCCATTGCCAAAGTGGAGCGAAATCCAAAATAGTAACGGTCTGTGGACTTGGACGTCATGCTTGCAACTTCTTCCTTGGTCACGGGATTTTAGTCCACGTTATGTAGATTATTATTTCCTTTAACTGCTCTGTGTGGTTGCTGCTCTCATTATAAGTTAATAGTTCTTTTGTGTGTCTATAAGTGTATGTGTATCTGCTTATGTTTTATGCCAAGGAAGATTGCTTACTATTTGTCATTCTAGAATCCAGGAATCCAAGTTATTTTACAAACACCAGAGAAGTAAAGGCCAGAAACCTTCCTGAGGGAAGAGATACTTGCTAGTAGCTGGGTGGGAGCTGGGTGGTACTATGATGTAAACAGAAAGAACCTTATATCAAGAATCAGGTCACCAGGTGGGGACGGGGGACACCTGAGTGGCTCAGTTGGTTATGCATCTGACTCTTGATTTCAGCTCAGGTCACGATCTCACAGTTCCTGAGTTCGAGCCCCGCAATCGTGCTCTGTGCTGATAGTGTGGAGCCTGCTTGAGATTCTCTGTCTCCCCCTCTCTCTGCCCCTCCTCAATTTGCACACGTGCTGGCTCTCTCTCTCACTCTCTCTCTCTCAAAAATAAATAAGTAAACATTAAAAAAAGAATCCGGTCACTAGCTTTCCTTAATTTCCTTTTCACTAATTCACACCTGCCTTCACTCATTTGTTCAGAAAATATGTGCAAAGTACTCTTTTGCATGACCGTAACCAAGCCACTTAACTCTAGGACACATTCATTTTTAAAAATAGATTTGATTTTTTTAGAGTGGATTTAGTTTCACAGCAAAATTGAGTGGGAGGTACAGAGATTTTCCATCAATCTCCTGTCCCCACACATGCACAGACTCCTCAATGACCAGCTTCCCCATCAGAGTGGCATATCTGTTACGGTTGATGAACCTACTTTGTTGGCACATAATTATCATCCAAGTCCATAGTTTACTTTAGGGTTCTCTCTTGGTGATGTATATTCTGTGGGTTTAGAAAATTTTACAACAGCATGTATAGGGCAGAGTAGATTCACTGCCCTAAACTTCCTCTGTGCTTCCCCTCTTTACCCTTCTCTCCCCCTGGCAACAACTAATCTTTTTGCTATCTCCATAATTTTGCCTTTCCCAGAATGTCATATAGTTGATCACACAATGTGAAACTTTCCGTACTGTCTTCTTTCACTTAGTAATATGCATTCAAGTTTCCTCTGTGTCTTTTTATGACTTGATAGCTCGTTCCCTCTTAGCACTGAATGCTGAATAGGATTCCATCATTGGGATGGACCACAGTTTATTTATCCATTCACCTACTGAAGGACATCCTGGTTGTTTCCAAGTTTTGGAAATTGTGATTAAAGCTTCTGCAACCATCCGTGTACGGATTTTTGCGTTGACATCCGTTTTCAAATTTGGGTGAGCACCAAGGAATGTGATTGCTGGATTGTACGATAAGAGTATGTTTAGTTTTATAAGAAGCTGCAAAACTGTGTTCCATTTTGCGTTCCTATCAGCTGTGAGTGAGAGTTCCTGTAGCTCCACATCCTTGTCAGCATTTGCTAGTTTCAGTGTTTTGAATTTCGACCATCCTAATGGACGCAGTGGTATCTCGTTGTTTTAATTTGCAGTTTCCTGGGACTCCTGGGTGGCTCAGTTGGTTAAGCATCCAACTTCAGCTTAGGTCATGTCTCATGGTTCATGGGTTCGAGCCCCACATCGGGCTCTGTGCTGACAGCTCGGAGCCTGGAGCCTGCTTCATGGATTCTGTGTCCCTCTTTGCCCCTCCCTGCTCGTACTCTCTCTCTCTCTCTCTTTCTCTCTCTCTCTCTCTCAAAAAAAATTAATTTGTAGTTTCCTAATGACATGGTGTTAAGCACCTTTTCATATACTTCTCTGCCATCTTCTTGGTGAGGTGTCTGTCTATGAAGGTCTTTGGCCCATTTTTTAACCGTGCTGTTGATTTTCTTATTGCTGAGTTTTAACATTTCTTGGTATGTTTTGGATAGCACTACTTTTCCAGGTGTGTCTCTTGCAGATATTTTCTCCTGGTCCGTGGCTAGTCTTGTGACAGTGTCTTTTGTGGAGCAGAAATTTTAAATTTTAATGAAGTCCAGTTTACGAATTTTTTCTTTCACAGACGTGTATTCATTTTTACAATGAGGCTCATATCACCTGATTTGCATATCTTACAGGTGTGTGATGGGTGTAGTATGACACGGGGGGGGGGGGATGGTTCTTCTTTGAGACATATGATGGTGGTGCATGTATCCTCTCAGCTTCTAGCATGATTCTATGCCTTTTTTTAGTCATGGAGCTACAACGTGTTGTTTTCCAGGTGTAAGATGTAGGACCAACACGAATTTCTCGTTTCTTTCTTTCACAGATACCAGAAGTGTTCTATAGAGTAGCTGTCACATCCCTATGGGGCTCAGAGTGAGGAAGATCTTGGAACAGAGCCCCTGGGTAGCCCGTCTGCAGTGGATACATAGCACAGAGTGAGGAACAAACTTCTGGGAATTTCAGGATTCTTGGTTACCTCCGTATCACCTGACTTATCCAGTCTGCTACAAAGGATCCGAAAGTTATGATAAGTTCACTAAAGCATATTGGAGAGTGTGAAATGAGGGGAGTGACATTGGGCTCACATGTTCTAGACAACAAGGAAGGACCTTCTGCAGCATTTGTCACTCTTGCCACAGGATGAGGAGCAGAAGGGAAAAGAATGGACCTGGGGTCATCTGGGGCACTGACTCCGGATGGCGGTGCTGACAGGTCAGGTCATCTCCGTGTACAGATCATGCCAAGGGTGGTTTACAGCCTAATTCGTTAGGGCCTGACGGAGCATGGAAATCAACTAGAAGCAAGAGGAAGAGTTAGTGGAAGCCCTGCTTTCTTCCATCCTTAGAAACGGGATGCTTTTCATCTCAGGCCTGATTAGTAGCAACAAAGAACCATGGCCTGAAACTACCTTACTGGAGGGCAGGTGTTCTTCTGAGTAAAGAAGATGGGAGAAGAGAATATATTAGTGAAGCACATATGTGCCAGGAGTCATATAGGCTTTTTATCAAGGCGTTAGCTTTGAATCTCAACACTAACATTCCGATCCCTAGGAAAATGAGACTCAAAGCAGCTAAACACTTATCAGAAGTCTGATCCAGTAAGTGCTCAAGCAGGATCCAAAGCCAAGTCTGGGCGACTCTGATGCCTGAGCTTTTTGCATGATCCGATTCTTTCTCCCACAAGACTTGTTTGGTTGGGTCTAAAAAGTGAGGAGAGGGGAGCCTGAGTGGCTCAGTCAGTTGAGCATCCGACTTTCAGCTCGGGTCATGATCTCACAGTCTGTGAGCTCAATCCCCACATCAGGCTCTCTGCTGTCAGCACAGAGCCCGCTTCAGATCCTCTGTCCCCACCCTCTCTGTACCCCTCTCCTGTTTGCACTGTTTCAAAAATTAAAAAAAAAAAAAAAAGTAAGGAGACAGAAATGGAAAATTAGGTCATCAGGGAGGCCCGAAGAAAGTAATTCCTCAACATTTAAATAATTCGCATGCCACTCTCCAGGACGTTGTTTTAATTCTGACCCTCGAGGGTTAGAATTTGCCTCCTCAGAACTGAAGGCCGAACATGGACGGCAGCACTGGAACAGGTCTCCAGATGTTGCAGAAAAACTACCGGCAAATGGAAATGTGTTCAGGAGGATGATGAACATGGCCGTGACTTTTCAGAGGCTCAGCTGCAGTGTGTGAAACGATCTTCTAGGACTTCTGTGGCCCATGAAGGCTGACGAACCCTCGACCAAAGGTAAGACCCATGTTCCTCCTTACCAGGGGACTATGTGTGGCGGTGTTATTCAACAAAGAAGGGAGCAGACTAAACTGTACTCACTCATAAAGATAATCATACACTCTTCTGCTAGAACTGCCTGGACAGTGTGCCAGGAAACATTCTTCAAGGTCAGGTTTGTTCAACAAAGTTGTGGCCTGATTTAAAAATAATAATACAATTGACGGGGAGGGGAAGGGCCTGCTTGATAGTAAGTCCGTCTGTTAGGCCAATCAAGTCCCTAAAAGAAAGTGACAACAACAACAACAACTGGGCAGATGTGTAGGTTTGGAGCCTCTGAGTGGCTTCTCACTTCTCAGTAATTGTTTACGTGCTCATCCGTTAAGTTGAGGGCTGAGAGAGAGATACCGACAGCCACAAACAGAAACCTTTTGGAAGAGTCTAGAGATCTAGCAATGGCATGTCTCCAGTTTTCCATCTCTTATTTAACTCCTTTGAACTCCCACTAATTTCCAGGCAACACTTTGCAGTTGCATTTTTAGCTGCGCCTTTTGAATTATTATTTTTTTCCCCTCGGTGTACAAATCTGTTATGGAGATGGCCTCCCTTTATCATTAACATTTTTTTTCTTCATTATTGAATAATGTACATTGCCAGAACGATTTAAAAATACAGACCACTGTGAAGAAGGAAATGAAAGTGAGTTGTGTAGCCCCAAGCATTCAGAGACCATCACTATTAAGGTTTTGGCGTGTTTCTGGCCAGGATTTTTTCTTTTTTTAAAAAAAAAATTTTTTTTTAATGTTTATTTCTGAGACAGAGAGAGACACACAGCATGAGCGGGGGAGGGGCAGAGAGAGGGGGAGACACAGAATCCGAAGCAGGCTCCAGGCTCCAAGCTGTCAGCACAGAGCCCGACGCAGGGCTCGAACCCCTGAACTATGAGATCATGACCTGAGCGGAAGTCAGACGCTCAACCGACTGAGCCAGGATTTTTTCTTAATGTGAACATACTTTTTGTTGTTGCTGTTGTTGTTGTTTCTGTTTTTGTTTTTGAACTTGGCTGAGAGCACGCAACTCAGAGAGCCTCCTGGGGTAGGTGGGAGGGAGTCAGGAGCAGAGATTTACATCAGATGGACCCACATTCAAGACCTGGCTGTCACATGGTGATGTGCGGGGCACAGAGCAAATCAGCAGTAAGATTCTGTTTCTTCAATAGCAGGAATGTTTGTGGATAATATTGGTACTGGCTGCTTCTAGGTTTGTTGAAGGGTAACTGATACAATAGATCTAAAGCCTTTAGGTAAGTGGCTGGTACTTATTCAATACTGAGTAAATATGACCTATTAGTGACATTTTGCTTTTTGCCCTTAATGTCCTGTCAGAAACACTTACCCATGCGATTAAAATATTTTTTCTTCACGATGATGATTTTTAAGAGCTTCATGAAATTATATTTTATGGATATACTGGAAATGAATTATTCCTCTCTTATTGAATATATATTCAGTTTCTCTGAGTTCTGTCCATGATGCTGCAATGGAAATCTTAATAGACCGATCGTTCCTTGGTGGTACTATTTATTCTCTTTGGGTTGTTTCCAAAGACAGTTGTTGGGATAACGAGGTGGGAAGCATTGAACCATTTCAAGTTTCTTAATACATATTGAAGAGTTGCACCTGTTTGCGCTCTCACATGACTATTAGTGAGATGCCTCACTGCCAAGTTCAATCTTGAGTATGATTATACAACTTTACTAATATTTCTTACTTTAAAATCCAACCTATATATTAAATTATCTTTACATTTTATGTTTTGAGAAGTCTAGAGGAGGTTGTATTTTTTTTATTATTAAAAATTTTTTTTAATGTTTTTAGTTATTTTTGACACAGAAAGAGACAGAGCATGAGCAGGGGAGGGGCAGAGAGAGAGGGAGACACAGAACCTGAAGCAGGCTCCAGGCTCTGAGCTGTCAGCACAGAGCCTGATGCAGGGCTCAAACTCACAGACTATGAGATCATGACCTGAACTGAAGTCGGACGCTTAACCGACTGAGCCACCCAGGTGTCCCCTTTTTTTTATTACTTAAAAAATTTTTTTTTAATGTTTATTTATTTTTGAAGGAGAGAGAGACAGAGTGTGAGCAGGGGAGGGACAGAGAGAGAGGGAGACACAGAATCCAAAGCAGGCTCCAGGCTCTGAGCTGTTAGCACAGAGCCTGACGTGGGGCTCAAACCCACGAACTGTGAGATCATGACCTGAACCGAAGCTGGACACTTAACCCACTGAGCCACCCAGGCGCCCCGAGGAGGTGGTATTTAAAATGCAATCATGTTTATTTGGATGGATCTTTGTACATAATTGTTTTTGGTGCCCACCATCCAGTCTTTTGTCTTCTGATTTTACAAGTTGGGCTCTTTAATTTTCTATGTCTTCACATTTTTTTTTCAAGAAGGTTTTATAGCTGGCATGATTTCTTAAGCATTTTGTTGTTTCCACACATAAAAGAAAACTTGACTGGTCACAAAATTCTTGGGTTAAAACCCAAACCAAAAATGATTTGTCTCCAAGATGGTGAATCATCTGGTAGAAATAGAAAATGTATAAAAAAAAACCAACAAAGAACAGTTGTTTCTTTTCAAGAGCTACCAGAATCCATGACAGTAGAACGTGGCTCCTCAATAGAACTTTCTCCATTGGTGGAAATGTTCTATATCTGTGTGGCTGGTGGCTACCAGCCTCTTCCAGCTACTGAGCACTTCAAATACAGCTGGTGCGACTGAGGAGCTGAATTTTAATTTTTTAAAATTTATTCAACGTAAATGTGAATGCACATGGCTAGTGACTTCCATCTTGGACGGCATAATTCTAGAAATATGAATGGAAAGGAACCTTAGAGGCTCACATCAGTTTTGCTGCCCTGACTCACATCAGAGTCTCAGTTTCCCCATCTACGAACTGATATGGCTTTCTCAGGACTGCGTGATAAGTTAATGTTAAAGCTTAGACCAGACTCTTTAAAAAAATTTTTTAACGTTTATTATTGAGACACACACACACACACACACACACACACACACACACACACACAGAACATGAACAGGGGAGGGGCAGAGAGAGAGGGAGACACAGAATCCGAAGCAGGTTCCAGGCTCTGAGCTGTCAGCACAGAGCCCGACGCAGGTCTTGAACTCAAGAACCGCGAGATCATGACCTGAGCTGAAGTCGGTCGCTCAACTGACTGAGCCACCCAGGTACCCCAACCAGACTCTTTAATAACTCTCAGGTCAGGATTGTTTCCTTTATGTCATGGTACAATTGAATAGCTTAAACTTTGGGCTGTGATTGCCAAAGATAGCAAATTAGATGATTCTCCTTTCTGTTTCCCATGCTGTTTAAGCTCATAACTCTGGTTTATCTTAACCACCCTACCTAAAATGGCATTCCTAGATGTATCTTGCTTAATTTTTCTTTCCTTATCACTACCTGAAATCCTGTTGAGCATTTATGTAACCATACATTTATCTGTCCCCCCCACTAGGAGGTCAGCTCCGTGGAGGAAGGGACCTTGCTCATTGCCATATTGTCATTGTCTCGATTGTCTCGAAAGGGCTTGATGCATGGTAGTTACCCATGACCTCTTCGTTGAATGAGTGGATCGATGAAAAGCTATTAATCACGTTCGTTTGGTGGGAGCTCGCAGTCAGGTGGAATGGGTGCTGGATGGAGCTGCTTTTAACAGTGAGCAGTTAAAGGTTAACTGCTTTTTCAGTTAACAGCTTAGTTTCAGTTTGAGATTTTATCTTTTTGAGCTTTGTCCTGACAGGTAGGTAGCCATGCAGTCATAGAGGCATTTTCTCCCCACTTAAATGATGCGTCCCAAAGGACAGCTGTACTTTTATTGGGGTTCTTTTTTATTTTCTTTGTGTTTTTTTCCCCTCTACTTTTATTGTTTCTATTGCTTCCCCCTACACTTGGGTCAACCCGTAGAGAAGGTTGATGTGTTCATCAGAAGGGATGGCCTGGCCTGGCCTGGGAAGAACTTTCATTCCCTGGAATCATTCTCAGCTAGAAGTGAAGCTATAAAATGGGCAACTGCTACCCTCACCATGGTACTGATGGGAGGAGATCAATGGGATAACATAGGAGAAGCATCCGGTACAATGCCTATGAAAATGCACCGCGTTCTCTCTGACCCTAAAGTTTATACTCAAGTAAGTGGAAGAACAGTGCTCCAAATTCAGATTTGTCCATCTCAGTACTTTGTTCTTTTGATCTTACCACGCTTGGTCCCAGCCTGTCTGCCTGACCACTACTCAACATAACCAAGTTGGGGGTGGGAACTGATGACATTGTTGTTCATGGACTATCCCAGGCCACGTCTTCCAAACCTGGTCCAGTTTGCCTGGACGTGCATAGGCAGAGCTATCCTGAACAGGCAGGCTGTGGTCAGCCTGACCCAGCACCTTGCTTCATCTAGCTGCACATCTACTCTGAGAGTCTATAAATGCCGAGGAGCCCTTACAATGAAACCCTTCACAATGGAGTGCCTGGATTTTATTGAGAAAAGCCAATCCCCTCCCATCTGTCATTTGGCACTTAGCACTGTAGTTATTCTAGATGAGTGAACACTTGTGTTATATTTTCCAATAGCAAAACTGGGGTCACCAGGGTGCCTGCTGTTTTAGCCAAATCCAGATGGGGTTTTCCTATAAACAAGTGCACACGGAATATTTATGCCGCCCGTGGTACCTGACGCCTTAATACTTAGGACTTCTATGTAGTAGCCATTCTTCCTATAAGTCACTTTAGCACACAAAGTAAATATTTTAATATAGCCATGTCACTGTTTATTATAGAATGGCTTGGGCCCAGATCTTGCCTAATGCTTGGGTAAAAAGTCAGTTTATACCATCCTTTAAAGGGAATCAAAGAATGCATAAACGCCACTCTTTTGTTACTCAGAACTCTGTTTACTTTACTTTTCTGTAAACCTTGTGAAACGCTTGCTTACAAAAAGCTGACAGATGCCAGATTGGCTCATTAGCTGGAGGTGTTTTCCAACTCAGGAAGGTGAGGTGTGAATGTGGGAGGTGGGATTTCTTCTCTCAGGCCATCTCCCGATGCCCACTGCCCAGGGGGCCCGCTATCTTGCCAGGCGATCGTGACCGCCGGCTACCAACCAGTGAATGGGATTGAGAAGCACCCAGTGTGGTCATGTCTCCTATATCAAGCCTGTCCTCTGCCTTGGAACAATAAAGTCCACTTGGACAGCCTGAGACGTGGAAAGACTTTAAAAATCAGAGTCTAATCCTGTGCTTTCTGTGATGATATTAATTGTATGAAAACTTTGCGATATTTACCAATTCTTAGCAGCATTTAATTTCTAAGCCTCATCCTGAAGACTGGGACGTTTCCTACAGGCATGGCAATTGACATTTTGATATGTGCCTTCGGGTCCTGGAGATATTTAATGCTTATGTTCTTGATTAACTAAAAAGATGTGTAATAGATCAATCAGTGCGTGATATAGAGTCAGTTACAGTTTTTATATTAAAAGGTCAGTGTCCAAGGAAATAACATTTGAATCAGTTAATCACTTTGTCTAAGAAATAAACAGATGCAATCTATAGCAAGGTTTAAAGGAATAGACTCCTTTAAGAAAAAAGTAGTGACTCTGTAGTGTGTGGTCAATCATTTTCTTGAGAATCATTTCCTTGAGACCGAATCTACCCCAGACAATATTTACAAAATTTACAATATTACATGAGGCTGCTCTGAGCTAAGGGGAGATTAGCTACATGCTGGTAATTTCCACTGGATTCTTGATTTTTTTTTTTTCCCCAGCACAAGATGCCACTTTTGATTTGGTAAACTCTCTTTGTGAGCACTTAAAGTACATCTCCATCAGAGTTCTATTTACAAAGAAATAATACTGATTCCTTTTCACCATTTGTGGTAGTCAGAATAATTGTGCATTATTTGGATGGGCCCAGTGGAATCACAGAGGTTCTTAAACATGGAAGAGGGAGACAGAAGTTAGAGGTCAAGGTGATACGATGTTAGGAGGACTCAATCCAGTGTTGTCGGCTTTGAAGGTGGAGGAGGGGGCCACGAGCCAAGGAATGTGGGTGATTTCCAGAAGCTGGAAAAGTTAAGAAAACAGATTCTGCCCTGGAGCCTCCAGAAAGGGATATGTCCTTGCCAACACCTTGATTTCACCAATCTCCATCCCAGACACCTGTAAGATAATAACTTTGGGTTCAGTTGCTAAATTTGTGGTGATTTGTTACAACAGCTCATCACTTATGAGAGGAATAGACATGCAAGGAAAAATTTTAGAAAATAGCAAAATGTATGCAAAATAAAATAAACTTCGCCATATTTGACCACACACAGAGTCATATTAACATACTTCCAATGCTTTGTTAATTTGCTCACATTGTTTTGAAGATCATAGAATCATATTGTGACATCTGCTTTTACCATCTAGCATTATTTCATGAGCATTTCTCCACACCTCTAAAGGGTATATAAAACATGTATTTCATTTTATAGATGTCCCACGGTTTACCTAATCAATCTCCTAAATTCTGTTTTTGTGAAAAGTACATCTGTATGTCTCCGATGATTTTTTTTTTTTAAATGTTTATTTCTGAGAGACAGAGACAGAGTTGGGGAGGAGCAGAGAGAGAGGGAGACATGTAATCCAAAGCAGGCTCCAGGCTCTGAGCTGTCAGCACAGAGCCTGACACGGGACTCAAACTCACAAACAGCGAGATCAAGACCTAAGCCGAAGTCAGATGCTTAACCGACTGAGCCACCTAGGTGCCCCTCTGATGATTTTCTTAGTAAAAATCCCTAGAATTAAAATTACTGAGTCAAAAATGTATAAGTATTGTTCCTTTTAAAAACACACGTTAGCATATTGTTTGTTATCCAGAAAGATTCCATTTTAGGCAACATAGACTGTATCTGTTTTTGTTCATCATTGACAAACGCTGGACTATCAGGTTTTAAAATTGCCAAGTTGAAAGGTAAAAAAGTATCTAATTGATTTGATCTGTATTTTTTTTTTAATTTTTTTAACATTTATTTATTTTTGAGATGATGCGAGAGACAGAGCACAAGCAGGGGAGGGGCAGAGAGAGAGGGAGACACAGAATCCGAAGCAGGCTCCGGGCTCTGAACTGTCAGCACAGAGCCCGATGCGGGGCTCGAATTCACGAACCGTGAGATCGTGACCTGAGCTGAAGTCGGATGCTTAACCAACTGAGCCACTCAGGTGTCCCTGATCTGTATTTTTTTTAATGTTTATTGTTTTTGAGAGAGAGAGAGAGAGAGAGAGAGAGCAAGCACAAGCAGGGGAGGGGCAGAAAGGGGGAGACACAGAATCCAAAGCAGGCTCCGGGGTCTTAGCTGTCAGCACAGAGCCTGAAGCAGGGCTTGAACTCACCAACTCAAGGTCATGACCTGAGCTGAAGTTGGATGCTTAACCTACTGAGCATCTGGCCTGAGCCACCCAGGCGCTCCTGATCTGTATTTTTTGATGAAAGATGAAGCTGAACTTTTTTCTGTAAATACTAACTAGCTATTTATTTTTCTTGTTTTAAGACTAGCCTGCTTATGTCTTTTTGTTTTGAGGTGTTGTGTTTTCATATTGATTTGTGAGAACTATTTACATACTAAGGATAATGACCCATTGCGTATACTATGTAGTGGCAATAATTTTTCCTGACAGTTATTTGCTTTTTATGCACTTACGTTACTTGGTCATGTATGTTTGATCTTCGTGTATGTGCACACATACCTAAATATATACCCACATTATATACATACACACTTTCACAAAAATATTGCTGGACATCCCATACCATAATCCTAGAGAAAACCACTGTTACATTTTTGGTATCTGTTGATAGATTTGTTTCCCCTGACAAAACAATGTCTGTATATATTTATATAAAATAGGATCACATTATATATACTCCTCAGTGATTTGTTTTTAACACTTTACACCAGATTAATTTTTGTGTAAATGTATTTAAGTTTAATTATTTTTGAAAGAGAAAGAACGAAGTGGGGGAAGGGCAGAGAGAGAGGGAGACACAGAATCCGAAGAGGGCTCCCATCTCTGAGCTGTCAGCACAGAGCCTGATGCAGGGCTCAAACCCACGAACCGTGAGATCATGACTTGAGCCAAAGTCGGACGCTTAACCGACTGAGCCACCCAGGCGCCCCCATGTAAATACATCTTGATCATTACTTCTGACAATTGTATCGTATTCTAGCTTAGGAACATACCTCAGTTAGCATTTTAACAAATCGTCCATGAATAAACATTTAGTCTACCTTTGATTTTTCAATATTATTAACAGCAAAGCTCCCAGAACACTGAGGTGGTCAGAGAAGAGAGGTGGCAAATAGTAAGTGCTAATGTTAGACGCCAGGCGCTAATTTATAAACATTAACCCATTTAATTCTCTACAGACCCCATTCTGTTAGTTTGATGGGATCCTACACTCATCTTCCTCCTCAAATGAGTAAATAAGGACAGACAGCTAAAGTAACTTGTCCAAGATTTATCTGGGTAGTAAGTGAAAGTACCACTGTGTCTATTCTCCTATTATTCAAGTCTAGATGCCTGTGCTCTTAGCCATGAAACTGAACTGCCCTGTAAGAAGTGCCCTAGGACTGTGGACTTTGGATAGCCATCAAGAACTGTCCATCTGATGATCAGAGGTAGGGTGTTTCCTGCTCTGTGCTTAAGGTACCTCCAAATAGCATCACACGTTCACGGAATGTAATTCCCGCAACAGTTTCCTATGACTTGTGCTTGGGGAAAAGGGAGAGAGAGAGAGCTATTCCCGTCTGAGGAAGAATCAGCAGAAGTTGTTACCACAATGCAGAAAGGTAGCTGGGGGGTGGGATGGGGACCCTCCTTGGATGATCAAGGAAGAAGCTTGTGGGTAACACAGCTACTCCAGCATATCTTGGTATTTTAAACCAGAGCGGACAATAGAGAATACAGGAAGACTTCAAGGTATTGAGCGAGTTGTTGCAGCGGGACATGTGGAGTTTTACTCCTGGTGATGTTTAAAACTTACATAAATGAGACATACCACCTTGACAGGCTGGCTTCTTTGGTGCCTGTAGGCAATGCGATCATAATCACATCACCTTAGACGCTCGTCACCCTCAGGTGATCAGGGCCTCAACTGAAAATAGGAGGACGCCAGTTGAAGTCTTCGATTTTAGTTCTGTCTTCTTGAATTTTGTCCTTTTTTCCTCTCCTTTGTAGATCAGCCCCTCTTTAGCTTTCTGCATATCATTTTTCATCTCTTGTTTTTATATTTTCATTTCACCCCACTGTCTCCTTCTGGTTGTCGATCTTACAGATCTGTTTGTTCTCTTTTTTTTTTTTATTTTAATGTTTATTTATTTTTGAGAGAGAGAGAGAGAAAGAGAGAGAGAATGAGAATCCAAAGCAGGCTCCAGGCTCTGCACTGTCAGCCCAGAGCGTGATGCGGGGCTTGAACTCACAAACTGTGAGATCATGACCTGAGCCGAAGTTGGACGCTCAACCGACTGAGCCACCCAAGCACCCCTTATTTATTTTTTTAGAGAGAGAGGACACAAGTGAGAGGGGGCTAGAGAGAGAAAGAGAGGAGGAGAGAGAGAAGCAGGGCTCACCCAAAACGGGGCTTGTGTTCATCCTATATGGGTCTCGAGCTCACCCTATATGGGACTTGAACTCACAAACTGTGAGATCGTGAGCAGAGCTAAAGTCAGATGCTTAACCAACTGAGCCACCCAGGTGCCCTGAAAAACCAGACTGAACCTGTGAAGCATAAGCTCCAAGGCCCTCACTTGCTCCAGTCCCTTCCATGGTGCTAGACAGAACCCTAGAAGAATGTCCCCGTTCCCATGTGTTTTTGTAAAATTTGCATGAGTGCAGTACTTTGACTGCGGTTGGTTAAGACTCCCTATTTCTGGCATCTCTCATACTCTTCCTCTGGGGTGACAACAGCATGGCCACAAAGATTTGTAGATCTGGCGGGGGGGACCTCATTTAGTTTGAACTTAATGGCTTCTATTGATGTGTGTTTTGCAGTCCCTTCTGTGAGTTGAGTTACTGTTAGCTGTCCTGGTGCAGGACTGGCTTCTAAAGAAACTCCTGTTAACTCACCCTCTACAGAGACAGTGGGGTTGAGGGTCAGAGGTTATCTCCTATCACATGACTGTGGCCCACGTCACCTAGAACCTGAAGATTGAAATGTAAGGAACCAGAGTTTCTCATATATATAAAAGAAATTTACAAGAATCCTAAAAATGTACCTAATATTACCAATGTTCCTGGAAAGCTAAACGAAACTTTTAATTGCCATTATTTAAAAAAGTTTATTAGGGGCTCCTGGGTGGTTCAGTTGGTTAAATGTCCAGCTCCTGGTCACAGCTCAGGTCATGATCTCAAGGTTGGTGAGATCGAGCCCCATGTTGGTCTCTGCACTGAGCAGGGAGTCTGCTTAAGAGTCTGTCTCTCTCTCTCCCTCTGCCCTGTCCCCTGCTTGCACCCTTTCTCTCTCTCTCTAAAATAAAATATTAAAAAAAAATGTTTTAATAAATAAATTAATCAATAAATTAAATAAAAAGCTTTATCATAGAGTGGAAAGACAAGAAATGTAGGGGAAATACTATGAAATCATGTTTAGAAGTTGATGATTAAAAATATTACGCAAAGTTTTGGATTTTAAGATGTTTATTCCTCAGTTTTTTTAGTTTGTAATTTGTTGTGATTTGTTTCCTTACTCTAAATGAAATCTTATCTGTATCTGATATTGTATTCTTTTATCTAAAGAAGATCCGGGGCATCTGGGTGGCTCATTTGGGTAGGTCTCTGACTTCGGCTCAGGTTATGATCTCATGTGGGTCTGTGGGTTCATGCCCCACGTCAGGCTCTGTGCTGACAGCTCAGAGCCTGGAGCTTGCTTCGGATTCTGTGTTTCCCTCTCTCTGCCTCTCCCCAGCTTGTGTTCTATCTCTCTCTCTCAATAATAAATAAACTTAAAAAATATTATTAAAGAAGACCTGAAGATTAGGTGAGTTCCAGCCCCAAGACAATCCAGATCTGCCCCTGTCCAGCTGATCCCCTGCTCATCAGGTCCCCAGTCCAGTGGGTCCCCTATCCAACGGGTCCCCCCATCCATCAGGTCCCCTGTCCAGTGGGTCCCCCCATCCATCAGGTCCCCTGTCCAGTGGGTCCCCCCATCCATCAGGTCCCCTGTCCAGTGGGTCCCCCCATCCATCAGGTCCCCTGTCTAGTGGGTCCCCTGTCTAGCAAGTTCCCCATCCATTGGGTCCCCCATCCATTGGGTCTCCTGTCCATCGTGTCCCCTGTCCAATGGGGGGCTGGCTCCCTGTGTAGCTGGTTGAGCTATTCGATCTCTGAATCAGGGGGCCACATTTGGTGGGACCTCTAAAAACCCTATTACCCTTTTTTTTGCAGTAGGTTCAGTTACATAAAGCGAAGTTAAGCTACATTTTATAATAAACCTTATTCTCCCATATCTGGGCATTAAACTCTCTTTTCATTTTATTCACCAACATTACTGTGTAGTTTTTTTTTCTTGTTTGAGTCTTGTTGCAATGTTAGCAAGAAGTTGAGAAATGCTGCATAGGGGCCTTTACTTAGATATCCTTTGAAAACAGAAGTAAGTGAACTTTTAAGTCTTAGTTGGAACAGGCCTAGGCATCCTCTAAAACCATGTCTTGTATCTGTAACTGTTTCCTAGGAAGGCATTTGTTCTGATTATCCAGATTAGTTCTCTTACTTGAACTCTGGTATCCTTCTCATATATGTGGTGGCTTCCTTTCTTGCCAAATCGGTAAAGACTGGGAGCTAGGAGGGAACATAAGCTTATCCCAGAGTGGACTTTAAAATGGATTCTTTCAGAGAGCTGATGTGCATTCTGGTTAAATAGTTCTGGTCCAGACGGAAGAAGAAAGGAAAGGCTTAGGTTTATGGCACTTGGGGTTTAGGTTTATGATAGTTTTGACCTTACAAATAAGTGCAGAGATCAAGAAACCTTTAAGGGGTGGGGGCTGGGGGGGAATGAAGATTGTCAAAGCCTAAGGAGGCTTGTCAGGAAACCTTGCCTCTTTCCCAGAAGTTGCTTTTTTGTGTTTGTTGCGGAGGTTAGAAGTTACCTGGAATGGAGACCCTGATTTCTGGGATCCTGACAGTGCAGTGATGTGTGTGTGTGTGTGTGTGTGTGTGTGTGTGTGTGTCTGTCTGTCTGTCTGTCTGGCATGGCTGCCAGGGTTAAGAGTAAGGAGAGATAAGTAGCATAAAGAGCTTCCCATTCAAGGTCACCTCCAGTGCCAAGGAGTCAGCGATATTTCCCAAATGTGCCCCTTGGCTGTCCCCCAGTGACCCTCTGCCTTCAGCACCCTCCCTCCAAGTTATGAAACTTCTAGTACTTTTGCTCTGGTCTCACCTTTTATTTCATAAATGCAGCCAGAGTTTTCATCAGATTGGCTTTTGTTTCAATATAGACTCAATCTTTTTAAAAAATATTATTTATTTACTTTTGAGAGAGAGAGCACAAGCAGGGGAGAGGAAGACAACGAATCGGAGGCAGGCTCCAGGCTCTGAGCTGTCAGCACAGAGCCCGACGTGGGGTTTGAACTTGGGAACCGTGAGATCATGACCTGAGCTGAAGTCAGATGCTTAACTGACTGAGCCACCCAGGCACCCCTCCTTAACCTTAATAGCAGTTCCTCAAAGTTCCTGGTGCATACTGCAATTTCCTTTGTTTCCAGTGCTTGTTCACTGAGTCTTTCATTCATTCATTCATTCATTCATTCACTTGGAGAGTTTTTATTGAGCACCTACGATGTGCCAGCCTCTGTTTTAGGTGCTCCATCTAAAACAGGTGCATTGGAGGGAGAAAATAAGCCCTTGTCTCCCCATGGAGCATACATGCTCGTGAAGGAAGGAGACAACAACCCAATAATCGGTGGAGGCTGTATTTGATTCATTCCAAGATATTTTCGTATTGGAACATCTCAGAAATTGGGATGTATTTCACATATAGCTGCTGACAGACGGACAGTGGTCACTATGCAGCTTTCGCTGCCTACGTGTCAAACTTGGCCCAAACTGCTCTATTGTCATCAGTTCGGTTCTGTTTTCATTTGCTGGGGCTACATATGTTACATTTAATTAGCCTGTAGACATCTTCAAAGAGATTCCATGACCATTTGGCTTTGAAACAGAAAGTTACTGTGTAGATGCAGAGGCCCAGCAGGGGGGCACAAATGTGGCCAATAGAGAAACAAATATTCATTCTTGGATGAATGGCTATGATTCCATCTTTTCTTGTAAAGCAACAGTAAGGCTTTATGGGACTTAAGGAAAGAACATGTCCATCCATAGACACTCCAAGATGCCAAACAGTAGGATTAAGCCAAACAAGGCACCCAGATGCAGAGGGAGTTGCTAAATATTGGCAAAAAAAAAATGTCCAAGTAACATGAGCCTGATGTAATGGATTCTGACATCCCTCATGACTCCCATTGAGATATGCCGTCATTTCACTGGCATTGGGTTTTTTACCACTGATAAATAAAAATGATTTTTTTTTTTACCACTGGGGCGCCTGAGTGGCTCAGTCAGTTAAGCATCTGACTTCGACTCAGGTCATGATCTCGTGGTTCATGAGTTCGAGCCCTGCATCAGGCTCTGTGCTGACAGCTCGTAGCCTGGAGTCTGCTGTGGATTCTGTGTCTCCCTCTCTCTCTGCCCCTGCTCTCTGCTTGCACTCTCTCTCTCTGTCTCTCTTTCTCAAAAACAAAATAGAACATTTTAAAAATTTTTAAATTTTTTTTACCACTAATAAAAATAAAGTTTTATTAGTGGTATGTAAATTAATGGTGCCTTACGTTTGCTGATGTTACAGCTCTGACGAAATTCAGTAATAAGACCTCAGGCAGCGACAGCTGTTCCAAAGAAATTAAAGTAAACATCTTATTTTGGATGGGGCAGCAAAGGAATCCTCTTGGAGGTGCGAACAGAGATCAGTATCATTTTCGGGAGGCAGTCACGGTCCGACCTCAGAAGAAGGGATTCCGGGGGGAGGGTGCTACAATACAAGACTGAAGTAAGAACACATTGCAAACGTTGGAGGAACAGCAGAAAGACATGGGAATGACCTGGAGATGATTCAGAGAGGATATTGGGCAAGGCGCAGATCGCACGGGGACCTGAAGGAGACTCTGGATTTTGTTCTGTTGTGGGAAGCCACTTGAGAATTTTGAGCGAGAGAGTGACATTCATTTTTAGATACGTGTTCTCAAGGATGGGTTTGGCTGCCATCGAAAAATGAGTGTTGGAAGTCAGAGCGGAGGCGGGCTCACAAGGTAGAAGGGGGCGGGAATGTGAGGTGAGGACGTGAGGCAGGTTTTGGGTACGAAGGTCAGGAATGAGTTTGAGCAGAGGTGGAGTAGCGGGGCATGGAGACTAGGGTGGGTTTGCGTTTTCTTTCTCAGGCCACTCTTTCAAGATGGTGGACATTTGGGTGAACATACATGATGACAGCTGTGAAGCCTCCCGGAGAAAGAAACTGAGGTCGGAGGGAGGGGTAGCTGCAGCTTGGGGTCCCCCTCCCCCTCTGCTACCTTGTGCTCTTTTCACTTGTAATACATGCAAGACGTAGGGAAGGCACTTGTGGTCCCCTTGTTCTCGGACCTCAGACTCTACTTCTGTTTTCGGGATGCAAGAATCTCAAGCAGCGGGCTCTCTCGTGCCCTGGTTCCTTCCCCGGTTTTCTGCACGGTCTACAAGATGGTGCACTGTGCAATGAAGCGCCCTGTGGCAGTCTCCACCTTCACCTTCAGCTCTGTAGCCTTGCCCTGAATGTTTCATTCACGTGGAAAGCGAGTTCTAAAGAAACAGAAGTGTATAGTTCAGTGAGTGGCAAAGAGTCACATATTTGTTAGACTTTTTTTTTTTTTCTTAGTTGCCTTTTGTGTAGAACTGTGGTCCCTGGGCTTCTCAGAAATGCCTAATGCTTCCCCCTTCCAGATAGTCCGAATCTGTTAAAGCAGTCGGAACGGTTATTTCATAACGTGCACAGTGGTTTCCTGACAGATCTTCTCTGAGGACGACGACGTTGTGGTATAACTTTTATCTTCAGATCTTCTTCTGAGGTCAGAGTGGGGTTCCCAAATGTAACTGAGCTGTGGAATGTTCAACCTGGCTGTCTTCTCCTTATCAGCCCCATTGTGTCTCTCCCCTTTTTCTCTTCCTTCCTGTTTCTCCCCTTCCTGGCTTTCTGTCTTTTTCCAGAAACTGAAAGCTCGTTGGGAGGGAGCACATCTATGAAATGTGCAGGGAAGGAAGCACAGGTACCCACCTCGTATAAGAATACCTGTGGGGGGGGGGTGGGGTGCCTGGGTGGCTCAGTTGCTTAAGCGTCGACTCTTGATTTCGGCTCAGGTCATGATCTCGCGGTTCGTTGGATCGAGCCCTGTATCCGGCTGTGTGCTGACTGAGCAGAGCCTGGTTGGGATTCTCTGTCTCCCTCTCTCTCTTCCCCTCCCATGTGCTTTCTCTCTCTCTCTCTGTCAAAAATAAATAAACATTTAAAAAAAGAATAAGAACAAATGTAGGGGTCCCTGGGCAATTCAGTCAGTTAAGCATCCAACTCTTGGTTTTGGCTCAGGTCATGATCTCACGGTTTGTGAGTTCAAGCCCCATGTTGAGCTCTGTGCTGATAACACGGAGCCTGCTTGGAATTCTCTCTCTCCCTCTCTCTCCACCTCTCCCCTGCTCTCTCTCTCGCTCTCAAAATAAATAAACTTAAAAAAAGGAACAAATGGTTATATACATTTACTACTTAATAGAGAAAATTAAATATTTACATTATATGTTATGTAATATAAATATGTGATTTATAAATTATAAATGTATTATTAAAATCTCATTCAGGTGAAAGTGTATATACATTCTCATTATATGTAATGAGAATACATATATACATTCTCATACACCCATGTATTCTATATGCCCACATGTATATGTAAATAGAGAACATACGTAGAGGGAACATAAATAATATATACATACACACACACATATATATATTCTCATTGTGTGTAATATGAATGTACATTTTTCCTCTGAGGTGCTTTTTGTTTTTTGTTTTTAAAGATCTTACTAAAAAAAATTTTTTTTAAATGTTTATTTATTTTTGAGAGAGAGAGAGAGAGACAGAGAGTGAGTAGGGGAGGGGCAGAGAGAGAGAGGGAGGCACAGAATCCGAAGCAGGCTCCAGGCTCTGAGCTGTCAGCACAGAGCCCGACAAGGGGCTCAGACTCACAGACTGTGAGATCATGACCAGAGCCGGTCAGATGCTTAACCGACTGAGCCACCCAGGCGCCACTTAAAGATTTTATTTTTAACTGATCTCTACACCCAACCTGGCGCTTGAACTCACAACCCTGAGATCAAGAGTCACCCTCTGCCGACTGAGCCAGCCAGGCGCCCCCGAGGGAGGTTTTAATACCACTTTGACTCCGTCACAATTTTGGCTGCGAATCCAGGGTTCGTATTTCCTTGAGGGAGTGAGTGGTATAAAGAAAAGTCGGGCGGGTTATCTCAGACCCGGTTGCCCGGCTCACTTTATAACTCGTAAGCTGCCCTCTATGCCCCACTTCCCTTGCAACGCCTTAATCCACAGCAGAAGGTTTGCTGGGAAGACGTGCACGGCCCCGCTCGCCGCTCGCCTCGAGCACTAATTGTACTAATGAATCCCTCTAAGCCAAGAGAATGTGCTACTTGGCATAAAACAGATGCCTCCTTCCAGCGAAACGGTGCTCGAAACGCTCTGTCCAGTAAGATCACCGTGTTCTCTAATCACCATTTCAGACCCCAAGGGGAGTGCGAGCCCAGTCCTTGTGCGGATTGAGCACTGACTCCCAGGGGCTCATTCCAGGTTAGGGACCGCTGGAGGAGCCTGGGTTCAGAGGTCAGAGTCACCTGCTTCTCCTCCTGCGCCCTTCCCCACCTCTCGGCACACTCCTCTCTACTTGGAAGACCTCGAGAGTCTTCAAGGAGCCCTTCCCACCCTGCCATACCGCTCCCCTGTCCCCATTTCAGCTTCTCTGTCCCATGTCCCATCCCTTCAGATGCACGATCTTCCTTAAAAGACATGTGTTCTGGGGGCGCCTGGGTAGCTCGGTTGGTTAAGCGTCCGACTTCGGTTCAGGTCATGATCTCACACGTTGTGGGTTCGAGCCCTGCGTCGGCGGGCTCTGTGCTGACAGCACGGAGCCTGGAGCCTGCTTTGGATTCAGATTCTGTGTCTCCCTCTCTCCCTGCCCTCTCCTGCTTGTGCTGTCTCTGTCTCTGTCTCTCTCTCTCTCTCTCTCTCTCTCAGAAATAAAAATAAATGTTAAAAAAAATTAAAAAAAACAAAGACACCTTCTGGGCTGATTTGACAATAGCTGTTAATGCATTCAATGTGTTACCCTCCTGGGCAAGATAATTACATTTTAATGGGGGCTTCCTCTAGAAAACAAACCAACCCCTTTTTTTCTATTGCAACTCCCCTGAGCAGTAGAGCACACAAACCTTTCTAGTTGAATAGTGGTTACAAGCCCAGCCGGGGTTGGGGGAAGCAGGCGGAGGGGGGGACCCGGTCATGTGGGTTGGTTGGACCTCCCCACCACTTAGCAGCTCTGGGATCCTGAACAGCTTCATTCCTGGGTTCATGTCACTCCACAAAGAATCTCTGAGCACGGCCCTTGTGTGAGTCTCGGTCGTAGCCATGGGGGGTACAAAGGTTGGCAGAAACAAAGTCCCTGCTCTTGTGGATCTTACGTTCCATAGGAGGGGTAGGCAATGAAACAGAAACGAATATTTGAAAACTGCAGGCTTTTGCCTCTGCTTGGGTTAAATGCGACTAATAATATTTCCCGCCTCGAGCAACTGTTGTAGGTATCGAGTAGAGTAACGTTCGGCGAATACAATTCTTTCAGCTATGAGTCTTTAGTTCTTGTGACCTGGGAGAAGGGGTACATCTCCCTGCAGGAGCCTTCCAGGACCTGGGACTATTGCTTTGTGCATCCAGGAAGCTCTCTCCTCTCTCTTCTTCCAGCAGCCTATCTCCACCTTTGCCACGGGTCCTGCTCCAGCATCCCACCCTTTTGGCAACTGTGTTTGGCTCAAGAGGTGAGCTCGTGACTCAAACACAGCAATTTGAGTTCTTCTCCTAGACCACCTCCACGGAGACTGTGAGAGGTCTTTCTCTTTGGGCAGCTCTCCACTGGAGCAACTTAGGACTCTGCCACGTGCAGAAGGCTGTCTGCAGGAGAGAAGGGAGGCAATCTGCAAAACAAACAAACAAACAAACCAACAAAACGGAAGTGGGAGGGGCAGAGACAGAGGGACAGAGAATCCCAAGCAGGCTCCGCACCAGCGGTGGGGCTCGATCCGACAAACCGAGAGATCATGACCTGAGCCGAATCAGGAGTTGGACACTTAACTGAGTGAGCCACCCAGGCGCCCCTGCCTTCCCTCCAGGCACAGACAGGTTAAATAACTGCCGAGATCACACAGTTAATCAGTCACAGGACCAGGACCCAAACCAGGTACTCTGGCTCCAGAATCTCTACCTTTGACCAGTTATCTCTCTCTTCTCTGGGTGTTTAGAGTCTGGGGTTGCAATAGTTCATTCCTGGTTCCTTTAGCCCTTCCTCTGATACTAACAAGTAACAACAAAACCCTCCCTACGTCGTGACACCGTCTGTATCTATACTTGTATCATCTGCTTCCTCATCTGTATCTCTTGTGATCTACACTTATTTTTGATTCCTGAGGTTGGTTTGAGTCGAGATTCTGTTACCTGCCACTGAGACAGTCGGCCACCTGAAAACGTTATCCGAACCTGCTAAAACGTGTGTATCGTTTGGAAGAAATCCCCCAGGCCAGTTCTGTGATGCCCTCGCATTGCACTACTCTGCCAATCTCTGTTTGAGATTTACCACCTGACTGTAATTTTATTTCTATAAGCGGCCTTTTCCTAACAGACTCAGTGCTTAGAGGCAAGTGTGGGCAATTGAAATTCACTTAGAACTATCTTCTGAGTTCACTTTGACTTTGACCCTCATGGTGTCATGACCTTGGACTCTCTGGCTGAGCTCCTCACCTAGAGACTACCCTGGAGCTGAAAACCACTGAACAGTTTTATTATACTGATGATTACTTACCATTAATGTTACTTGCAGAACAGTGCTTAAAAGCTGTACCAGGGCGCCTGGCTGGCTCAGTCTGTTGAGCATTCGACTCTTGATTTCGGCTCAGGTCATGACCCCAGGGTTGTGGGATCAAGCCCCACATCCGGCTCTAGGCTGAGTGTGGAGCCTGCTTGAGGTTCTCTCTCTGTCTCCCTCTGCTCCCTTTCCCCCACTTGTGCTCTCTTTCTCTCTAAAATAAAATAAAGTAAAGTAAAATAAAATAAAATAAAATAGCTATATCAATATAGCATTTTCTGTACAAATTGTTACCTGTGTGATTAATTCATTAGCTTGATCCAGACAGACAGTTGCATGTTAATCTTAAGAACTCACGTCCATTCACGAGAACCCCTTATGAAGCTTCTAGCTGCACATTTTCACTGTCTGAGAACCTCAGTCCAAAGGATTAACTTCTGCCTCCAAATAAGAAGCATAGAGAATACTGGAACGTTTTGACTGCTGTGGTCTGTTGTTTCTTTTTATTCTTTAATTTGGACATTGCAAACTGGTTTTGCATCATTTGCATAATTCTGCATAATTTAACGGGTCATTGTCCTCTTTCGAATGACGATTTGCTGGCTTATATCCCTGTACCAGTTGAGATGGTTCTTCCAAGTGTGAGTCCCCAGGGTCATGGTTGCTTTGAATTTATTGTGTATAATCCAGTTCTTCGTTCCCAGGGCACTGATGTCATTGCCCTGCTGGCTGGTTCCAGAGAAGCTTTGTGCCAGAGCAGAACCAGGCATCTTTGGTCATCAGTGGGACTCTCAGTGTCCTTTACTGCCAAGGAGCCTCTGAACTTAGGGCTAGCAGAAGGGGGGACTTAAAAATCCTTGTAGAGATTCCCATTTTCTGGGGAAATGTACACATTCACCGTGTCACTGAAGCTTGACATTGATTAGATCCCACTTACTGGTATGAAATTGCCTGGAGTTAAAGGACATTCATGCAAAGACACTGATGTAAAAGAGTTGAGACGCCCTGAAATGGACTTCCATATCTTTGAAGCAACACAGGACAGGAAGGGCTTTCCCCGCGCTCCGCAGGCCCAGGACCTGGAGGAGGGTCCTCCCGTCACGTTCTCTACGGACCCCCTACAGAAGGAAGGAAAGTTGCCCAGTGCCCAGGGGCGGAGTTGTACAGGCTCAATGCTGCCTACAGAGACAGAGCTGTCTACAGACTATCTGGGCAGAAGGAGAAGGGTCTGTATCTCTTGGTCAGCAAGAAGTGATGAAGAACATTGCCCGCGTAGACTCCCCAGTGCCTCAGGTGCAGCTGCAGAACCAGGTGTGAACAAATGCATGTCCCGTCTACAAGGAGTCTACGAGGCGTTCCTGGCTATGAGGATCTTCCCGGGCAGAAAAACGGAAGCTCCTCTGTGCCATGCGCTATTTCCAATAGAGGGAAGCGAGCTGCTGCAGAACTACTTCAGTATTTAGAGAAGATGTAAAGCGGTCTTATTAACAGAACAGGGATCCCTGCCAGCACTCACGGTGATTTGCAAAAGCCTGTCCACAGAGCATTTTCTAAGTTGCACAAAATCGCTCAAGCTTGGGCTTTCTGTACAGAAAAAAGAAACGCTCAGATAAAAATGGAGTCGGTTTCTTAGGGCATCAGCAGTGCAAAGGTTGTATTCAGGACATTGCACATGAAGATAAATACGAGAATCAGTTGAGGGGAGTAACTGTGGTCTCAGATATCTACAGTCAAATGCTCTACCCCCAGGTCTCAGATATCTGGGTATTCCAATGCAAACAGTGTGGGAAAAGGCAATCGATTCTAGCAGATTCCCATATCATGGGAGAGGCACTTGGGTGGCTCAGTTGGTTAAGTGTTTGACTCTCGATTTCAACTCAGGTCATGATCTCCCAGTTTATGAGTTCGAGCCCTGAGTTGAAGTCTGTGCTGATGGTACAGAGCCTGCTTGGGATTCATTGTCTCTGTCTCTCTCTCCCTCCCTCCCTCCCTCCCTCTGCCCCTCCTCTGCTTGCATTCTCTCTCTCAAAATAAATAAAAATTAAAACTTAAAAAAAAAGAAATGTATCACAGGTCTACATTGGCGGTCTAAAAGTCATTTTCTAATACTTGATGAGTATTTAAAATAAAGCCATTATGCTTTTTATAAGAATCAGATCAGCTAGAAGGGAAAAGTGGGTTGCCTTCTATGGTTTTTAAAGGCATGCCCTTTAAAAAAATACTAAGCTTGTTTTAAAAAAAATACTAAGCCAACAACCAAGCTCCACTCACTGTAGCAAAGATTGATGCTTGAACAGTGGGTCTTATCTCTAAACAATTCGAAATCCAGTGGAAGAGGTCCACACAAGTAGAAAATTATAATGGGAAGTCACATGGCAGAGGAATAAAGAAGAAGAAGAAGTCAAACCGTTGCTGAAATACACCGTGACTTGCAGGGCAGTGCAGACACAATTTGGCAAAATTGTCGTGTGGAGACAGTCCTCTGTGCACCTGAAGAATATCCCATGTAGTCAAAAAAAGCTGAATACCTAATACATTTTTCCCATTTTGTTTATGGTGGTAAAATACACTCAACATAAAAGTTACCATTAGAAAGATTTCTTAAGGTTTATTTTTTGAGAGAGAAAGAGACAAAGCGTGAGCAGGGGAGGGGCAGTGAGAGAGGGAGACACAGAATCGGAAGCAGGCTCCAGGCTTCGAGCTGTCAGCACAGAGCCCGACGCGGGGCTCGAACCCACGAACTGCTAGATTATGACCCAAGCTGAAGTTGGATGCTGAGCCACCCGGGTGCCCCTAAAAGTTACCATTTTTAAATATACTGTTGAGGTATTAAATACATTCATATAGTTGTGTGACCATCACCACTGTCCATCTCTGGAACGCTTCATCTTGCAAAACTGCACTTCTGTCCCCATGAAACGGTAACTTCGAATTCCCTCCTCCCCTGAGGGCCCGGCAACTACCCATTCTACTTTCTGCCTCTGAATTTGACTAGTCTGAGAACCTTATCCAAGTGTAATCATACAGTATTTGTCTTTATGTGACTGGCTTGTTTCCCTCAGCATCATGTCCTCAAAGGTTCACCCATGTTGGAGCAGGTGCCAGAATTTATCTCCTTTTTAAGGCTGGAGAATATTCCATTGCACTTATATACCACATTCTGTTTATCCGTTCGTCCATCAGGGCATACTTGGGCTATTCCCGCCTCCTGGCTTTGTGAATAATGCTTAGACCACAGGTGCACGAATAGATCCTGCCTTCAGTTCTTTTGAGTTTATACCTAGAGGTAGAATTTTTGGATTCCATGATAAATCTATTTTTATGTTTTTGGTGAACCACCCTGGTGTTTCCCACAGCAGCTGTACCATTTTATGTTTCCACGGACAGTGCCATAAAGGTTTCATCCAGTCCAATACATTTTTGAATTACGTTGTTGATCATAAGGATGTGACATTTGTGAAAAGTAACTCATTTTATAAATATTTTTCAAACAGTGCTATCTTTAGGGTTCCATCTGAAGCAAAACCTAGCATACCATAACCCAATTTTTAATAAGGAAAAAGTAATTATCAGTATGAAAGTCATAGATAACTTAGAAAACAGACCACCACTTTGGACCCCCAATTCCTAATATTGTACAAAACGATATATTTCTTCATTTATGATGCATTTTAGGGAGCACTCATTTCAAACATTGAGGGGAAAAATGGACAGGATTCATTGCTGGGTACACAGAGCCAAGAAAATCTCTCACAATCATTTAATTTTGTTTATAGTTCACCTTGCTCTAGAAAGATTTTGAGAAAATTTACAAGAATATGCTTACCGAAATGTAAACTAGACAGCAGAATAGGAGATTAGAACGGTGAAAATAAGGACACACAAATGCCCAACAGAAACTAACCATGTGTTACAGTTACACTTCGAATTTTCCATCTTCTTTTCTCTGGTGAAAAGGAAGACACAATTTGTTACCTAATTCCTATTCTCAGCTATCAGAGGAACACTGAATTCTAAAACTTTGTTGCTCAAAATGTGGTCCTTAAGGGCACCTGAGAGGCTCAATCGGTTAAGTGTCCCTCTCTTGATTTCCGTTCAGGTCATGAACCCACAGCTCTTCATGGGTTCGAGTCCCGAGTGGGGCTCTGCTTTGACAGCACGAAGCCTGCTTGGGATTCTCTCCCTCTGTCTTTCTCTGCCCCCATCCCTCTCCCCCCCCCCCCCCCCCCCCTGCCCCAGCCACTTGCACTCTCTCTGTCTCTTTCAAAATAAGTAAATCGACTTAAAAAAAAAAAAAAAGTGGTCCTTGGGTCAGCAGCAGCAGCAGCATCAATGGGGAAAGTTTGTTAGAAATAGAAAATATCAAGTAGACCCAGACCTGCTGAGATAGAATCTGCATTTTAACAAGATCCCAGGTGATTTATCCGTACACTAAAATTTGAGAAGCACTGTTTGAAAAGACATCCTTCACCTGGGGTTTCATAAACACTAGCTTCTGAGTGATGTAACAGGAAATATATTCACAGGATTTTGGTGTGTGTTTTTTTTTCCCCCGACAAAGGCAGTAAATAACTGAATATGTTGGTTTCTTATGGCCATTTTTGAGATAGAAAAAGATATAATAATAAAGCCAGACGTAAGGCAAAGAGTTCGTAGAGGTGACACCAAAAGCATCCTTCGTAAGTGCTGGACACATAGTTGCTTTGTGGCGGGGGAGCGGCTCTATATCCTGATGATAATAGGTGTTGCCAAGATGTACAGGAGACAGCGTAACTGAAGGGCTCCATACAAATCTGCTACTTGCTCCCGTCTCTGCTTCTCTGCTTGCTAGACCTGCACCCTCACCGTATACACGCCTCAGAATGCAAACAGTGGCCTTGTAAGGGACACGGAGTTAATGATTTGTTTACAGTACGTAACATGGAAGGAAGGACCAGGTGAGAACGACCAGACGTCATACGCGTATCCCAGACCACCAGCACGAGATATCTCAATGCCAGGACCCCCTGGTTCCCGGGAATAAGACCCAGGGCTCTCGTCTCTGTTCTAACCGGTTCAGCGATGCCTGAGAGGACGTGTACACTTCCAGATTTTTAGTAAAACCCCCGAGACTTCAAGCAGAGATGAGCTCTCTCTTTTTCTTTCTGAGTCTCCTACACACTCTGTACCTTCACCTGCCGCTTTCGCCTCTTGCTGGCTCACATTTGATTTTTTTTTTAATGTTTATTTTTGAGAGAGAAAGAGAGAGAGAAAGGGGGTAGGGGCAGAGAGAGAGGGAGAGAGAGAATCCCAAGCAGTCCCCATGCTGTCAGTGCAGAGCCCAGCGTGGGGTTTGAACCTACAAACCCTGAGATCATGACCTGAGCCAAAGTCGGATGCTTAACCGACGGAGCCCCCTCAGGCTCACATTTGATTTGCATTCCGCGTGCAGCCAGAGGCCCTCTTGGCTGCTCCTTTGGAACCCCCCTCCCCCCGCCCCGGGGCCTCAGACCCCGGTCTGCTGGCATCATACACATGGGATCACATCTCATAGAAATGCACACACACACATGCACACACGAGTGCACGTAAGAATTAGCGGTAACAGAATAAGATCTATGAGCTCGTTACCAGCATTGTGCCAAAGTCAGTTTTCTGTTTCAACGTATAACCACAGTGCCGCAAGATGTCACCATTGTGGGAAACTGGGTCTGTAATAGTTTAGCAATTTCCTATGGTTCTCTAATGGTTTAAAATTAAATTTAAAAAATGAAGCATAAAGATATACCAGAGTGATAATGAAACCTGCAACCAGATTATCTTAAGTCTCTAATTCAGTTATTCACTTGTCCCTAAAAACAGCATTAGCAACAAAATTTGTCACTGGGAACTCTAGCAGAGGAGTGCAGGAATTTGCAAAAATTTAGTGCTGAACCAAACACAGGATAGAAAAGTTCCGACGACCCAACAACAGATCTAAGAGTTGGAAAATATATTCAGTATCCAGAGGTAAGAAGTGATTGGAGACAAGTCCAGAGTGGGGTCAGCTGAGACAGCATGACCATCTTTCTAGCTGGCATTTAATGGCCCTATTCTCTGGGGGACAGCTCTTTCCCTGGGGGCATCTCAATGACGCTGTATGGCCTACTGAGTTTAGGAAGAAGGGAATAAAAATGGTTCTTTGACATATCTGTGGATTCAGCCTTCAGAAAATGCTTACCTCACACGAAAAATATTATAATGTAACGGAAAAAACACACCAGACCGATAAGCAGGCTAAGTTCAGCCATGCTATTCGGAAATGGTATCATGGAATAAGGATATATCACATTAGACATTTACGATTATAATGCAGTCATTAACACGTTGCTGGGAGGGATGTAATGTGATATGACCACTCTGGAAAAAGAGTCTGGCGTTTCTAAAAATCTAACATGACTTACTCTGCTATCCAGCAATAGTACCCTTGGGTGATTCCATGAAAAATAATGGAGAAGAGATTACATCGAAGGAAAATGAGAATAAAACAAAGCGAGATGCATTTCTAATGCTGTTCTAACTGTATTGCGTTTAAAGCTCTCCCCGGTCAGATCTGATCGGTTAGGCAGTTGTCCCTATTGAGGATACCTTGAGGTACAGCAGGAAATAAATGCTTCGAAAAAATAGTTTCAGTTCTGAGCAGAGCACTTGTACGTCTTTGTGTGGGTTCAGACTATCTGAGTGTTTCTTCTCACTGACACAGCACACATGCCTACAACGTGAGAGTTGTTTCTATAATGGCTTCCTTTGTAAGTAAACCTATGACTCCGTGTCCGAGAACTTGAAATTACCTTGCTCTTTTTATAACCCCATGATTAGAGATAAAGCACCGTCATAAATTCATTAATTCGATTTCACAGCATTTTCAGATGGATAAGCAGGGCCGACTAATTCACAATTTTCTTCATTTTCACCTTAAAACTTGAGAAGTTATGAAATATTAATGACACTTCCCACACTCCCCATGTGGGTGGCAACATGTAGCTTCCTTTTAATAAACATCCCTCTAATACAGAATACACAGAATTTATGTGAAAATTTACGTATGCCGATGGTGGGGGGGTGCCTGGCTCGGGGCCCTCTCCTGAAGCCCTGTTCTGATGGCTGTTTGCCTCGTGTTCTATTGTCCAGAGTCCCTGTTTATTGGAAACTGGTCTCTGGACCTACTCACTTGGATGCCACCACTGGCCTGGCAGATTTTACCAGGTGGGAGTGAATGGATTTTCCATAATGTAAGACCTTGTCACAGCATTCCAGCTCAGGAATGTCATTGTTTAACCAATACCTGAAGTCAGAACCTTCTAGAAGATAAATATTTAATCTTTTGGCTCTCTATCACAAACTATCAAGGGTTCCTCGGCAAACTCCACTGGTCTTTTTAAAGTAGGTGCAATGTATATCGGCAAAAACCGAGCACATAGCAAATAATGAGTGAGCTTTTCACATCTGTACTTTAAATATCTGAAAAAGACCAGGTCATGTAACTGGGAACTTCAGTGAAGGTTCGAGACTTTTCTCTTTGGCTGGGTTTTAGAAGTAGTGTAGTTCAGGGGACATATTGAGCTTACTTCTCAGAGTATGTGAATCCCAGTGATGAGCCCTGTTCCATCATATCACCATAGTTAGGTATGGAAGTTCCTTGTTGCTCAGTCATCATTAAGAAAGATATGATCTTACTCAAATGATAATATCTGCTTAACTTTAACCAAATTGAAGTGAAAATGTGCTGATAAATGTCATCTATCAGACGACACATCTAGTTTGAAAAGGACAGTTTATTGTACCTGTTTGCAATTCTGTTGGTTATATACCTAAAACTTGCTGGGTCATGTGGTAAATTCATTGTTTAACTTTGTGAAGAGCTGTCAAGAAACACTTGACAGCAGCCACAGTGGCTGCACCATTTTATATTCCCACCAATAACACACAAGTGTTCCGATTTCCCCACATCTCACCAATTATTATTATTGCCATCCTAGCATGTGTGACATGGTACCTCATTGAGGTTTGATTTGAATTTCCCAAATGGCTAACCATGTTGAGCATCTTTCCATGTACTTGCTGGCCATTTGCATATTTTTGGAGAAATGTCCAAGTCCTTTGCCCATTGGGTTATTTTGTGTTTCTTATTGTTGCAATGTGACAGTTCTTTATATATTCTAGATACTAGATCCTTATCAGACGGGTGATTTGCAAATATTTTCTCCCATTCTGCGAGTTATCTTTTCATTTGCTCAGTAACATCCTTTGATAAACAAGTTTGTAATTTTGGTGAATTCCATCTTGTTTCCTATTTTTGGTGTCATATGTAAGAATCTATTGCCAAAGGCAAGGTCGTGAAGATTTATCCTTATGTTTTCTTCCAAGAGTTTTATGGTTTTGATTCTTCTATTAGTTCATGATCCCTTTTGAGTTAATTTTTATGTATGGTATGAGGTATAGGTCCAGCTTCATTCTTCTGCTTGTGTATATATCCACAGGCCAGCACTAATTGTTGAAGAGACTCTTCTTCCCTCATCAAATGGTCTTGGCATCCTCATGGGATATCACTAGCAAAAAATGCATGGGTTTATTTGGGGACTTCAGTTCTATCTAGTTGGTCCGTATGTCTATCCTTATACCACCACCACACTGTTTTCATTACTGTCATTTTTCTTTAATGTTTACTTATTTTTGAGAGAGAGGAAGAGACAGAGAGTGAGCAGGGGAGGGGCAGAGAGAAAGGGAGACACAGAATCCAAAGCAGGCTCCAGGCTCTGAGCTGTCAGTGCAGATTGCAATTCCACAGGAATTTGAGGATTAGTTTCTCCATGCTGGAAAACAAAAGTCCATTTACATTTTGATAGTAACTACATTGAATCTGTGGATCTCTTTGGGTAGTATCGCCCTTTTAGCAGTATTAAGTCTCCCAGTCCATGAACATGGGATGTCTTTCCATTTATTTAAGTCTTCTTTAATTTCTTTCAGCAATGTTTTGTAGTTTTACACATTTTTCACCACTTTGGTAAGTTCATTCCCAGATTTTTATTCTTTTGATGTTATATTAAGTGAGGTTGATTTTTATAATTTCCTTTTTGGATTGTTCATTGCTGCTATGTAGAAATCTAGCTGATTTTGATTGATCATACCCTGTAACTTTGCTGAATTTGTTTAGTAGTTAGTAGCTCTAATAGGGTTTTCGTGTGTGTGTGTGTGTGTGTGTGTGTGTGTGTGTGTGTGTGTTCTTTGGGACTTTCTATATATAGGATCATATCATCTCTGAATAGCAATAGTTTAATTTATTCCTTTGCACAGTGGATGCCTTTTTTCTTTTTCTTGCCTAAGAAATACAATGTTGAAAAGAAGTATGATGTTGAAAAGCAGTGATGATAATTGACACATTTGTCTTGTTTCTGACTTGAGAGGAAAAGCTTTGGATATTTCTCATTGAGTGTGGATTTAACCGTGGATTTTTCACAAATGCCTTTCTCATGTTGAGGAAATTTTCTCTTCTTTCTGGTTCTGAGTGTTTCTGTCATGAAGGGGTGTTGCTGCCCAAAATGAAAGCTTTAACATCTTCTCATATCTTTTTTGAGCATGTTTCTTACCCTGGACATATGCATGGCTTTCTGTATTCCCCATAAACATAAGTGCTTTGATCGTTCTTAATTTCCAAGGAAATTCTCTCCCTGGCTTTCCTCCCAGGCATTAAGTGGTCTATTTATGTCTCAATTATAATAATTTGCATCAGGCATTTGCAGGTTGTCTACCTTACAATATTTATAAGCGATACCCACCACTTTTCCAGCCTGGATGAGCTCCAAATTAGACAAAACAGAAAGAAATATCAGTCCTTTGGGTAGCCTCCAGACATATTAGAAAATACCTACACAATAATTTTTGGAAAGGGGTTGTTTTGCACCCCCCCCCCCCCCCCCAATCTCATAAGCAGGGACCAGGGTCCCACACTGGGAACACAGGCTGCTATATTCAAGATGGCTGCTGACATGGGTGGAGTATAGCTCAAGAACAAGTTTAAAAAAGAATTCCACCAAACCTTCCTACCATTGTAAAAGTTAACTTCTTCTTGATTCCATGTTCACTTGGTTGCTATAAAACTCCCTATTCTTCATGTGTTTTTAAAGAGATGGAACCATGCTGATCGTCTCATTTTGAAGCATCATTTTATCATTCAAGTTTATCATTACCTATAAATATAGCTCATTAGGTTTAAGTGCTCTGTGTGGAGCCAGTTTCTTCACATCCTTGCCGATGTTTGATATCATTTGACTTCTAAATGTTTATAAGTCTGAAGGATGTCACATGATCTCTCATTTTTGTTTTAACTAGGATTGTGCAAATAGTAGCCTTGAAGTTTTTATTTGTAGTTGTTTAGTGACCATCTGGATATTCTCTTCTGGGAATTATCAGATCATATTTTCATATGCATATGAATGGAAATTGAGAACCTGCTTCTTTTTTCTATCTTTACCTTCAAATTATTTGTGTCTTTGTCTTCGGTATGTATTTTATTTATTTATTTATTTAAAAAATGTTTTCACGTTTATTTATTTTTGAGAGATAGAGAAACAAAGCATAAGGCAGGGAGGGGCAGAGAGAGAGAGGGAGACGCAGAATCTGAAGCAGGCACCAGGCTCCGAGCTGTCAGCACAGAGCCCGACGCGGGGCTCGAACCCACAAACTGTGAGATCATGACCTGAGCCAAAGTTGGATGCTTAACTAACTGAACCGCCCAGGTGCCCCTGGTATGTATTTTTTAAAGCAAACATATACATTTTATTTTGATATTTTTAGCTCAGTTTTAAAGTCTTTTAATAGGGGACTTGTCATCACATTTATTGTGACTATTGATATGCCTGGGTTGCTTTCCAACATTTTATTGTTTTATTTACTGCTCTATCCTACATTTCGTTTCTTCTTCTTTTTCTACTTTGAAGAATTGAGTGAATTTTCTCCATTTTAGTTGTCCTTTCATTGTTCAATGTGCTTTTTAGTGTGAGATTTGTAAACATGACATGTTGAGAATTACCATCTTCTAACACTCTCTAGAGTTGATTGGTACCTGAGTACTTGAGATCAGTAGAACACAGTACTTGAAGAGCATCAACTCCAGAACCAGACACACTGGTTCAGACTTTGGCTTTGACATTGACTGTGCCACCTTGACCATGTTACTCAATTTTCTGTTCCTCAGTTCCCATATACATAAGATAAAGAAAAATAAAATGATATGAAGAGTAAGTGAGTGAATACATGTAAAAGGGTAAGGACAATGTTTGGTGCATAAAAAACATTCAGTAAGTTTTAGCTGTAGTTAATTTTCCCCTAACTAGGGCAGAGACAATTTTGTTCATCATTGTTCCCTACCATATGCTTTGGTTTTCTTCTAAGAAGCTGTAAATTTTCTTCTTTTTTTAAAAAAAAAATTTTTGGGGGGCGCCTGGGTGGCGCAGTCGGTTAAGCGTCCGACTTCAGCCAGGTCACGATCTCGCGGTCCGTGAGTTCGAGCCCCGCGTCGGGCTCTGGGCTGATGGCTCAGAGCCTGGAGCCTGTTTCGGATTCTGTGTCTCCCTCTCTCTCTGCCCCTCCCCTATTCATGCTCTGTCTCTCTCTGTCCCAAAAATAAATAAACGTTGAAAAAAAAAATTAAAAAAAATTTTTTTTTTAATGTTTACTTATTTTTGACAGAGAGAGAGACAGGGCATGAGCGGGGGAAGGGCAGAGAGAGAGGGAGATACAGAACCTGAAGCAGGCTCCAAGCTCTGAGACCCTGATGTGGGGCTCGAACTCACAAACTGCCAGATCATGACCTGAGCCGAAGTCGGACGTTCAACCGACTGAGCCACCCAGGCGCCCCTTAAATTTTCTTTTTTGACAATTAACACAAATCAACTGATCAGTAAGGTGTATTGGTTTCTTGACTGTCTACTTAGGATGTTTTGTTTTGTTTTGTTTCTCTTATATTTGGTTTTCTTCTTATTAGAATCAATAAGCAAGACCTTCAGACTAGACCTACAAGTGATAGGAGGTTTTATACACCTAAAAATGTCTTTGTCTTCACATTTCATATAATAATTCAGCTTGGTATAGAATACTAACTTCAAAACTATCTTTTCTCAGAATGTAAAATATGTTATTCTTGCGTTCTTGGATTTTTATTTTATTTTTTAATCGAATCCAATTTTATTATTACTATTTTTTTTTAACTTACATCCAAGTTAGTTAGCATATAGTGCAACAATGATTTCAGGCATTGATTCCTTAATGCCCCTCCCCCATTTAGCCCGTCCCCCTCCCACAACCCTTCCAGCAACCTTCTGTTTGTTCTTCATATTTAAGAGTCTCCTAGGTTTTGTCCCCCTCCCTGTTTTTATATCATTTTGCTTCCCTTCCCTTATGTTCATCTGTTTTGTCTCTTAAAGTCCTCATATGAGTGAGGTCATATGATATTTGTCTTTCTCTGACGAATTTTGCTTACATAATACCCTCTAGTTCCATCCACGTATTTGCAAATGGCAAGATTTCATTCTTTTTGATTGTTGAGTAATACTTCATTGTGTGTGTGTATATATATATATACGTATATATATATATATATATATATACACATATGTATATATATATATGCATATGTGTATATATAAACATACATATATATACACATATATATGTATATATATATATACACACACACACATACACACCACATCTTCTTTATCCATTCATCCATCAATAAACATTTGGGCTCTGTCCATACTTTGGCTATTGTTGACAGTGCTGCTATAAACATTGGGTTGCATGTGCCCCCTCGGCATTATGGATTTTAATGAGAAGTCTAACCTTGATCTGATTTTTATACTTTTATAAATAACTTATTTTTCTCAAAAAATTTTAAGATCTTTTCTTTCACTTTATTGTATTGAAATTTTACTACTCTGTTCCAGGTATAGGTCAATTTTTATTTATTTGTTTGTGACTTGGTAGGATCTTCAAGGCAGAGACTTGTATTTTCCTTACTGGAATTTTTTTCCTACTTTTTGCTTTTTATTTCACACTATATTCCCCCTCCCTTCATTTTCTCCTTCTAACAAACACCACTTACTGTGTTTCCAGGCCTGTTTTCAGTGAGTTCCATGTATTAGCTGATTTAACTTTCACAGCAACTCCTTTGGGTGGAGCATTATCATAATCACCACTTTCTAGATGAGCCAACTGAGGTGGAAGAGGTTTGATAAATTGCCCAAGGTCATACATAACTGGGATTCCACCTGGACGGTCAGACTCCAAGCTTACATTTTAGACCACTTGACCCCTACATCTGTCTCTTTCTCTTCATTCTTTTCATCTCTTTTTCTCTTGTGCTACATTTGGAAGAATTTCTTGCTTATTCTTCCAGCTTGCCTTCAGCTGTGTCCATCCAGCCTCTCTTTTGAGTTTTAGCTTTAAATAATGAACATTTAAATTTTGGAAAAAATTTTATATGCTATCTTAAACAAATGAATGCCTCTTTGCCTCTCACTTGATGGTATTAAAGATAATCATTTTAAAGTCCTATTGTGCCTCTCTTTCTCTCCCTCTCTCTCTGCCCCTCCCCTGCTTGCTCTCTCTCTCTCTCTCTCTCTCTCTGTCAAGATAAATATACTTTAAAAAATAAGGGGCTCCTGGGGTGGCTCAGTTGATTAAGCATCTGAATCTTGGTTTCGGCTTGGGTCATGATCTCATGATTCGCGAGTTCGAGCACCACATCAGGCTCTGTGCTGACAGTATGGAGCCTGTTGAGATTTTCTCTCTCTCTCTCTTTCTCTGTCCCTCCCCTGCTCACTTGCTCTCTCTCTCTCTCAAAAATAAATAAATAAACTTTTAAGAAAATTAAGTCCTGATGTGTTTGATTACTAGCTCTTTTCTCATCCATTGCTGGATTTGGTACCACCTTTTCATGGAACTGGTGATTCCTGGCTCCTGTTAGTGTATTGTGACTATCGTTGTCTGTTTACCCACTGCCAACCTTGAGGGTTTGACTGGAAGGAAACATTACTGCCAGGGCTGGCACACTACAGCGTGTCCTCAATA
The DNA here is from genome assembly GCF_007474595.2 of Lynx canadensis. NCBI lineage: Eukaryota > Metazoa > Chordata > Mammalia > Carnivora > Felidae > Lynx > Lynx canadensis. Next base: position 6,312,913 of record NC_044316.2, read on the forward strand.
ACTGAGTGATGAACTGCAAGGGAGGTGAGTCAATGGCTAGTTTCCCAAGAGTGAGGGCTCTGATTCCCCTCCCACGCTTTTAACCCATGTGCCCACATTATCTCCTCCTGTATGGTGAGCAGTTGGTGATGACGGGTAGAACAGCCAACCTACTCAGTGCCCTGAAAACCATAATCCAAACCACACAACCATATTGTCCCAGAGCCCTCCTGCTCGGAGTGCTTACCATCCCCTAAGATGAGGAGCTGCTCTGCTCTTGGCAGCTACATCCCCTGTTTGTATTTGCTTCAGATTTCCCTCTTCAATCTGCAATGCATCTTCTAAGGATTTCTCCAAGTGTTTGACCATTAGTCTTTTGTTTTTTCCTTTAATGAACTATTTGTGAATATGACTTTGCCATTTCTAGGGGTTTGGTGGAGAAGTAGGTTTGGGAATGTCTCACCCACCTTTAGAATTCCTGCTAGCTTTCTCTCCCTCTCCTTTCTCACTTGGCCATATTCCTGGTGACACCAAATAACATCTTTGGCTCTTTCCATGGAGATTGTTTTTATACGTTATTCTCCTCAAATTTGTCCAATATTACTCTCCTCTCTTTCTTCACCTGGGTTGGCCATGTTTAATGGAATATTTTAATACCCTCTTACCTTCTTTCTTGATAGGACTCCTTCTTGATCAGAGCTACAAATGTGACTTAAATTAACAGTTTGCAAATGTGCTCTCAAAGTGAGGAGGCAGAAAAGCAGAGGTGCTGGTATGTTTTACAAATGAGACTGTTTCCCTAACATACTTACGGGCCTTATCATAATTAACAATGACAGACCTTTCCTGGCTGCAGCAATGTTGAAATTTCCATTGGTTCTTAAAAAGTTTCGTATTAAAACTCTTCCTATTCCTACACTCCCCCACCTGAAGTGAACTTGATATTTTCTGGCTATTGTATAGCTCACTTCCAACTTAGTTTATGGTGCACTTTGTACGTCTGTATCCTCATAATGTTCTTGTGGTTTATGTAATATAAATATAGAAACCTGGACAAAACCCCGTGTTGAGCGTGGCTTTTATCAGTCACATTCTTCTGAGGAAAGGCTTGGAAACACAAGCAGAGCACAGTCAACCTGGAGATTTTGATAGACTAAATTAAATGATGTCTTGCTCATTATCTGCTATCATCTGAAGTTTTAGAGTAGACCGATAGCATTCATGGTTTCTTTTCAAAAACACAAAATAGTTTTTTTTTTTTAATTTGCAGTCTTGATTACCATGAGAGGCTTGAGAATTCAGACTTAGATAAAACATGACCCAAATGCAAAAACAAATTCTATCACCCTTCATAAGTACTATTCTTCCAGTACCGTAAGAGTGAAGAAAAAATTATCATGTAAGTCAGATCTTGTTATTGTTGATGTATGGATGAGCTCTCACCTTCTAGTTTTAAACCAGTCAATAGCAGTGGGTTGTGAGAAAAAAGTCTGAGGCAATCCCAAGTTTACCAGTGTGTCATCCCCTTGATGACAGTGCTCCTCTTGGTGAGACCAGGTTTCCCCAGTTCACTCCAAGCTAATGAAAAATTCATTTAGCTTCTTTGAGTGTCCAGTTTCTCATTTCTAAAACAAGGTCTACAACTTAGGTGGACCTTCAAAAATTCTAAATGTTTCTGCACCCAAATACATTACTTTAAACAAAGATGCAGGGGCACCTGAGTGGCTGAGTCAGTTAAGCATCCAACTCTTGATTTTTGGCTCAGGTCACGATCTCATGGTTCATGAGATTGAGCCCCACATCAGGCTCTGCACTGATAGCATGGAGCCTGCTTGGATTCTCTCTCTCTCTCTCGCTCTCTCTCTCTCTCTCTCTGTGTGTGTGTGTGTGTGTGTGTGTGTCTCTGTCTCTGTCTCTCTCTAGTCCCCCTGTCCTTCCCCTGCCAGACACTCTCAAAAATAAATAAGTAAATAAAAATCAGTCAATAAATAAAAAATAAAAGATACAAACTTGACAAATCTAGAAGAGGCGATAGAATGTCCCACTACTGTAGTTCAAGATTTTATATTCTTGTCTCAGTAATTATTAGAAGAATAACAGAATAGAATAATATCAATAAGAATATAGAAGATTGGAAGAAGTCTGTCAACCAAATAAACTGGACATCGTGGAACTCTGCCTCAACAACCACAAACATGCCTTCTTTAAGTGTATGATGGACCATTTCCCAGGATACACCATCTGCTGGGCTGTAAAGCAAGTACTAATACATTGAGAAAGAGTATACCTCTGACCAACAATGGAATACTTTAGACATCGTAAAGGAAAGATACCTGGAAATATCTGGGATTTAATTAAGCACTTCTAAATAAACTCCATGGGAAAATCCACAAGAGAAATCAGAAAATATTTTTGAGTGAATGATAAGATAGTGCAATATATTTATGGGATTTCTCCAAGTACTACATGTGGAGAAAAACCATGACTTTAAATAATGGTCTGTATTAGAAAAGAAGATTTAAAATCAGTGATCTAGGCTTTCCCCCTTGAAAAACCAGAAAAGTAAAACCAATTAGTAGTAGTAAAAACAAGTAAAAGGAAGAAAATAAAGCTAAGAATAATTGATGAAACAGAAAATAAAAATAGAGAAAATCAGGGGGTGCCTGAGTGACTCATCTGTTAAACCTCTGACTCTTGATTTCGGCTCAGGTCATGATCTCTCGGTCATGAGTTCAAGCCCTGCATCAGGCTTTTGGGCTGATAGTACAGAGCTTGCTGGGGATTCTCTCTCCTTCCCCTCTCTCTCTGCTCCTCCCCTGCTTATGCTGTCTCTCTCTCTCAATATAAATAATAAACTTAAAAATAGAGAAAACCAGCAAAGACAAGTTTGAGTCTTAAAAAGATTAATTAAATGATGACCTCCTGGCAAGACTAATCAAGAAAAAAGAATAACTAGGCCCAGGAAAAACCTGCAGCTAAAGTTATATCTATGGTGGAGTACTACTTTTCCTTTATGATTGATAGCACAAGGAGAATATCCACTTCCACTCAACGTTCGTGCAATAGCATAAGACCAGAAGGCATAAATATTGGAAAGGAATATGGTAAAACCTGTCTTATTTTCAGATAACATAATTATATAGAGAGGTAAATCCAAAAGATCTACAAAAAATGTAAGAGCAATTAAATCACTTCAATAGTTTGCAGGATACATGTTCAGGGTATAAAAAACCAGCTGTCTACAAACCAGTAATGGAACAAATAGTAAATGAAATAAAAAGAATATCTTTCCCAATAGCATCAAAAGTGATGAATGTATGTGGCAATAATTTTAATGAAAGTGTGTGTAAAATATAGATTACCTGAAAACCTCAAAACATCTTGAAAATAATTACCAATCTTCGTGGTATGGAAACACTGGCTGTTGTTAAAATTTCAGTTATTCCAACTTGATCTGGGAATCCAACAATCTCCCAGTTAAACATCCTAACAGTCCTATCTTTTTTTTTATTCAATATAGCTGACACTACAGTCTTATAAATTAATTTCAGGTGTGCAATTAGTGATTCAGCAATTCTGTACATCAGTCACCCAGTGCTCATCATGATAAGTGTGCTCTTAATCCCCATCACCTATTTCCCCCACCCCCACCCACCTCCCTCTGGTGACCATGAGTTCTCTATAGTTGAGTCTGTTTTTGGTTTGTCTTTTTTTTCTTACCTTGTTTTCTTCTTCTTTGTTTTATTTCTTAAATTCCACATATGAGTGAAAATAATGTGGTATTTTTTCTTTCTCTGATTTGTTTCACTTAACATTATCCCTCCAGATCCTCCATGTTGTTGCAAATGGCAAGATTTCCTTCTTTTTTATAGATGAAGAATATTCCATTTTGTATGTATACCACTTCTTCATCCATTCATCTGCCCATTGATACTTGGGCTGCTTCCATAATTGGCTATTGTAAGTAATGCCACAATAAACATAGGGGCACATGTATCTTTCAAATTAGTGTTTTCATATTCCTTTAGATAAATATCTAGTAGTGGAATTACTAGATCATATGGTAATTCTATTTTTAATTTTTGAGGACCTCTATTCTGTTTTCCACACTGGCTGTACCAGTTTGCATTCCCACAACAGTGCAGGAGGGTTCCTTTTATCCACACCCTCGCCAACATTTGTTGGTTTTTGTGGTTTTTTTATTTTAGCTATTCTGACAGGTGTGAAGTGATATCTCATTGTAGTTTTTTTGTTTTATTTTGTTTTTAAGTTTTATTTTCATTCCAGTAGTTACCATATAGTGTAATACTAGACTCTGGTGTACAATATAGTGATTTAACACTTCTGTACAACACTTGGTGCTTATCACAAGTGCACACCTTAATCCCCATCATCTAGGTAACCCATGCCCACCCACCTCCCCGCCAAGAAACCATCAGTGGTTCTCTCTCACTGTAGTTTTTCTTTGCATTTCCTGATGATGAGTGATTTGAGGATGTTTTCTTGTGTCTGTTGCTATCTGTATGTCTTCTTTGCAGAAATAGCTATTTGTGTTTTCTGCCATTTTAATTGGATTATTTGGGGTGTTTTGGTGTTGAGTTGTAGAAGTTCTTCTACTTTAAAAATTTTTAATGTTATTTATTTTTGAGAGAGAGGAGAGAGGAGAGCAGAGTGAAAGTGGGGGAGGAGCAGAGAGCGAGGGAGACACAGAATCCAAAGCAGGCTCCCAGGCTTGGGCTGTCAGCATAGAGCCCAATGGTTGGGCTCGAACTCGAACTGTGAGGTCATGGACTTGAGCTGGAGTCAGACACTTAACCAACTGAGCCACCCAGGTGCTCTGAGTGTCTAAATTCTTTATATATTTTGGATACTAATCCTTTATCAGATATGCCACTTTGCAAATATCTTCTCCCATTCAGTATGTTGTCTTTTAGTTTTGTTGATTGTTTCCTTTGCTGTGAAGAAGCTTTTTATTTTGATGTAGTCCCAATAGTTTATTTTCACTTTTATTTCCCTTGCTTCAAGAGACATACCTAGAAAAATGTTACTACGGCCACTGTCAGAGAAACTACTGCTTGCATTCTCTTCTAGGATTTTTATGTTTCAGGTCTCATATTTAGAGTCTTTTTTTTTCTTTAATAAAAATTGATAACTGATTTTAAAATGCAAAGGACTTTGTATAGCCAAAAGCAATTTTGAAGAAGAATAGCGTCAGAAGACTATTCTACCTAATGTAATGTTTACTATAATGCTATAGCATCAAGAGATAGTGGTGTTTAGCATGAGCATAGAAATCAGTGGAACAAGACAGAGTGCAGCAACAGACACACTTATACAGTCACCTGATTTTTTTTTAACGTCGTTAAATTATAATCAGCAAACAGAATTTTAAGATATTTAAACTATACAGTGCGATGGTTTGATATATGTGTGTATTATGGAAGGACTCTTCCATATAGTTAATTAACATGTTCATAACCTGACATACTTAATTTTTTTTTTTTGATGAGCACACTTAAGTTCTACTCTCTTAGCCTATTTTAATTATATAATTCAGTGTTATCAACTATAGGCATCGTGTTATACATTAGAGCCTCAGAACTTATGCATCTTACAATCATCAGTAGACCCCTAAGTTGTTTCCATACCTTGGTTTATGGTGGTGAATAATTCTGTAACAAACAGAAGAGTACAGGTATGTCTTTGAGATACCAATTTCCTTTTAATATATGCACAGAAGTAGGGTTCCTCAATCATTTGGTTCACCTTTTTTTTTTTTTTAACTTTTAAAGGAAACTTCAGGGGTGCCTGGGTGGCTCAGTCAGCTAAGCTTCCAACTTAAGCTCTGTTCACGATCTCACGGTTTGTGGATTCAGGCCCCACATCAGGCTCTGTGCTAACAGCTCAGAGCCTGGAGCTGCTTTGAATTCTGTGTTCCCCCCCCCCCCCCGCTCTTTCCCTGCTTGTGTTCTCTCTCTCTCTCAGAAATGAATACACATTAAAAAATTTGAAAAAAATAAGGAAACTTCATGCTTTTTTCCATAGTGGATATACCAGTTTACTTTCCCACCAACAGATAAAAGAATTCTCTTTTCTCGACATTCTGATCAGCATTTATTATCTCTTACATTTTTTGATAATGGCCAGCCTAACAAGTATGAGGTCATATCTCATTGTGATTTGATTGCATTTCCCAAATGGTTAGAGATACTGAGCATTTTTTTTCTTGTGCCTGTTGTCCATTCATATGTCTTCTTTGAAGCAATGTCTATTTAAGTCTTTTGCCCGTTTTTTATTGAGTTTTTTTGTTTGGTTTTTGGTTTTTTGCTTTTGAGTTTTTTTTTTTTTAACGTTTAGTTTTGAGAGAGAGAGACAGAGTGAGAGTGGGGAGGGGCACAGAGAGAAGGAGTCATAGAATCCAAAGCAGGTTCCAGGCTCCATGATGTCAGCACAGAGCCCGACGCAGGGCTCTAACCCACAAACTGCGAGATCATGGCCTGAGCCTAAGTCGGACGCTTAACTGACTGAGCCACCCAGGCACCCCTGGTTTTTTGCTTTTGAATTGTATGAGTTTCTTGTATATTTTGGATATTAACTTCCTGTAGGATATGTGGTTTGCAAATATCTTCTTTCATTCTGTCGGCTGTCATTCGTCTTTGGATGGTTTCATTTGCTGTGCAAAAGCTTTTTAGTTTGAATCATGGCAGAGGTGCCAGGAATATACGATGAAGAAAGGTTAGTCTCTTCAATAAATGGTGTTGGGAAAACTGGACAACTGTATCCAAAGAATGAAACCAGGCCCCTATTTGATACCGTCCACAAAAATCAACTCAGAATGGATCAGATTTGAATTTAAGACCTGAAACAGTAAAACTTCCAGAAGAAAACATAAGGAGTAATCCCCTTGACATTGGTCCTGGCAGTAATTTTTTGCATTTGACACCAAAAAGCAAGGCAACACAAGAAGAAATAAACAAGCAGTACTATATTGAACTATAGTCAATTAATTTGGACAAAGGAGCCAAAGCAATGAAATGAGGAAAGAAAAATATTTTCAACAAATGATGCCTGAACAACTAAATATTTACAGAGAACAATGAATTGGTAAGGAGAAAATGTAGTTAATAAGTTAGAATATAGAAAATTGGTAAACTCAATAAGTAAATCAAATAACTATGTCTTTTTAAAAAAAATATGGTAAAAATGACACATATATAGGGAACCCCCCCAAATATACTTTATTGGTTCTGTGAAAATTAATGTGGATACCCAGGTGTAACATAATTTTCTAGCAAAATATAAATAAATCCATCTAACTCAGAAGACATAGGAAATCTAATAGATAATTGCTAGTATTTAAAAAAAAATGTTTTAATGTTTATTTGTTTTTTGAGAGGAGGAGACAGAGCATGAGTTGGAGAGGGGCAAAGAGAGGGAGACACAGAACAGGAAGCAGGCTCCAAGCTCTGAGCTGTCAGTCCAGAGCCTGATGCGGGGCTTGAACTCATGAGGGTGAGATCGTGACCTGAGCCGAAGTTGGATGGTTAACCGACTGCACCACCCAGGCACCCCACCAATTGGTAGTCTTAAAAAAAAACACTAGCCAGATGATATTGCAGATGTGTTCTATTAAATCTTTAAGGAGCAGATAAAATGAATTGTAACTTTCAGAGCATATATATAGAAGGCACTATTTATTAGATTACTACTTTAAGAATTTATTATGAAATCCATCATTACGTTAATTCTAAAACCTGAAAAATATAACTCAGAAAGAGAGGAGCAATCACAAATGAATATTGACATAAAAATCTAAAATTAAATAGTAGAAGTTAGATTGCAGCCCTCTAACCAACTGATACTCATGATAGGAATAAGAGGGCTGTATTAGAAACGCAATTAAAAATGTGGATAGTAGGACATCCACTGATATCATTAGGGCAAAGGAAGAGGTGATTAGTGAGACAGGTGCCAACAATGTCTTTGATAAGTGTTGACATTCAGTCTTATTAAATCAAGAATGGGTGCCATTTCCTTAAATGCAGAAAATTAACATCTGAGAATCAAATCAGCATGATGCTGACAGGTAGCAAATTAGAAGCAGGAGTCAAGTCAGGAATAAAACAAACGCTTCATTCTCCTCGTTAGTTAATGTCATTCTGGCTGCATTAGCCAGTGAATGGAGATCAAAGAAAGAAATAGGAAGAATAAAATTTAAAAAGAAGAGGCAAAATTATATGCTTTTTATAGACCACCATTTTACCTTTGGAAAGCTCAAGAGAATCAACTGAAAAATTACTCAGTATCGAAAAATTCAAAAAATTGTGACCAGCTCTTAAGTTAACATTAAAAAATCAAAAGCATCCCTCATAAATAATCATGTGGAAAACAGAATGGGAAAAATATCTATTGGGGCACCTGGGTGGCTCAGTCAGTTAAGCGTCCAACTTCGGCTCAGGTCATGATCTCAAGGTCGGTGAATGTGAGCCCTGCATCAGGCTCTGTGCTGACAGCTCAGAGCCTGGAGCCTGCTTCAGATTCTGTGTCTCCCTCTCTCTCTTCCCTCCCCTGCTTGTTCTTTCTCTCTCTCTCTCTCTCCCCCCCCCCCGCTCCTCTGTCTCTCTCAAAGAATAAATAAACATTTAAAAAATTTTAAATATCTATTTAGAAAGAGCAGGAATCTACTGACCTACATGATTGGTATAAAGGATACTTCCAAACTCTACCAAAAGTCCTAAAAACATCTTAATAAACAAAAATGCATCCTATTCTTAGAAAACAAAATCTCAGTATGGAAAAAAATACATATATAAATTTTCAGGAGATTCAGTCATTCATTTATTCAACAAATTATTATTGATTACCTACTATGTTCTAAGTAGTAGAATTCTGCTCTCTAGGTAGGCTCTTGGTATGCCAGAGAACAAAAATGACGTAGTGCCCAGTCTCTCTGCAGACTGAAGTTAGAAATTTCTGAGACTAGTGTGCACGTGTGCATCAGGAGTTTTCACATAACAAGAAAGATTTAGGATTTGTCATGCACAGTGAACAAAGCATTTATTAAAAGAAATGCATCCACGTATTTATCAAATGCAAGGGTGGAGGTAGAAATTGATAGCAGTTGGACGGAAAAAGGAGGCATTAAGTCCATCCAGGTTTTGACGTTTTAAAACTTGCTCCAAACCGATTTAACAGGTGTGGCCAGTAAGCACAAGAACAACGAAAACGCATTTATGGCTGGAGGGAGTGCAAAGTGGTGCAAACATTTTGGAGCTCTTTTTGGCAGTTTCCTATAAAGTTAAATACACAGTCACCATATGACCTGGTGCTTCCACTCTAGGCATTTACCCAAAGGAAATGAAAAAGTTCGTTAAGAGACAACTTGGACCCAGAGGTACTATGCTAAGTGAAGTAAGTCAGTCAGCAAAAGACAAATACCATATGATTTCACTCATAGGTGGATTTGAGAAACAAAGGAACAAACAAAGGAAAAGAGACCGAGAAACACTCTTAATTACAGAGAACAAACTGGTGGTTACACTGGGAAGGGGGAGAGGGGGAGGGAGGAGAGCGGTGAAATAGACAAAGGTGATTACAGTACACTAGCCTTAATGAGCACTGAGAAAGGTATACAGTGTCTGAACCATTATGTTGGACCCCTGAAACTACTGTTACACTGTATGTTAATTATACTTCAATAAGTAAATAGAATGTCCTATAAATTGTGAAAAAACAAAAACAGCTTGTACACAAATATGATTAGCAGCTTTATTCGTAATAGTCCCAAACCTGGAAACAATCCCAACATCCATCCATAGATGAACGAATAACCAAATTATGCTATATTCATCCTATGGAATAATACTTACCCATAGAAAGAAACTACTGATATATATATACTTTTTTAAATGAAAGGTGATTCTCAAAAACAGTTATGTTCAGTGAAATGAGCGGGACTCAAAAGGTATACAATGCATGATCCCCTTTGTAGGACACTCTAGAAAAGATAGAGCCACTCCCTACTGACAGCAGAGACCACCGGTTTCTTGCAAACAGATAGAGGGAACTTTCTGGAAGTGATGGAAATGTTCCATATCTTGATTTCATGGCTAATAGTTTCATGGGTATACACTTGTCAAAACTCATCAAACTGTAAGCTAAAAATGGGTACATTTTCTTGTATGTAAATGATACCTTGGTAGGCTTGATTTAAAAAGAAAAATATTAAGGGGTACCTGGGTGGCTCAGTTGGTTAAGCGTCCGACTCTTGGTTTCAGCTCAGGTCATGATGTCACAGTTTCAACGGGTTCAAGCCCCATGTTGGCTCTGCACTGGCAGCACAGAGCCTGGTTGGGATTCTCTCTCTCTCTCTCTCTCTCTCTCCCTCTCTCCCTCTCCTCTCTCTCTCTCTGGCACTCCCCGCTGGTGCTGTCTATGTCTCCTCTCAAAATAAATAAATAACCTTAAAAAAAGAAAGAAAGAAGAAAGAAAGAAAGAAAGAAAGAAAGAAAGAAAGAAGAAAGAAAAACATTAAGTAGGATAAAAGACACCATATAAGATTCTCTGTTTGGGAGGAGAGAATTAAAACTATCACAGTCCTGGCCTCCTCTCAGAAAAGGAAGTACAAAGTTCGAGTGGTAAAATTGGAAATAACCAGGAAATAAATACATTACATTCAAATGGCCCAACTCTCCACCAGTAACCGAGGAGCTGGCACCGCATGAAGGACGAATTCCTCCATGGCCACGACTGGCTCTGCTTCTGGTCCCAAGTGGAGGATGTTGGTTTTTCTGAGGTCCCATGCACTTGTGGAAGCTCACTACCTACTTACACACAGAACCTCACACATACTGACAGGACACAAAGGGACCCGAGACACAAGACCGTCCGATGTGACTGTATGCAGAGGAAGAGACTGGGGGCCTGATTTATGTCTCCATCTGCTCTGGGCTGGCAAGAGCCTTAGTGAGAGATGTGCTCAGCGGCCCAACTGTGCTTATGATTTGTAAATAAAACGAAGTCAGGCAACTGCAGTCAAACAGTGTGTGGCGTGTTTTCTGCCCAGATTCAACGGTAGAATCCGTGAAGGCCGGGTGTGTTGGGAAAGCGATTGTCTCCGAGGTCAGCATAGGCTTGTAGTTTAGGAATCAAGGACCCTGGTATTCCCTTTGAAAATGAAACTGCTCAGCGTGCAGAATAGGACTTAATATAAATAATGTGGCAGCCTTCTCCAATGCTGGTGGTCTCTAAACAGTCACTGTCTGGCATTTCACGTTGTGTTTCAAACCCAGAATCATTAGAAGCCACATAAATCTGTCACTTCGGTTGAATTTGTACATCGTCAACTCCCCGACTAATTTTTCAAAGATGATCGCCTGCCCAAACGACGTCTAGGCTCTCAGATCCAGTGGACTTTCCTGGGTTGTCATATCACCGATGTCCTAGCTTGTGTTTTTATTATGTGAATGAAACTTCTCAGAAATGTTGGACAGAGGTCAGCATTACAGATACTCCATAGAATATTTAGACAATCAAATTATATTGGAGATTGCTGTAGAACTTCTTCCTTGCAACAACATGGGCAGAAAATCATGTTTCTTCCATATTGGTTGCCACTGTTATCCTAGTTAAATTGAGGCACAATCTTACTTTGTACTTCCATTTTGGGGGGCATCTCTCCATTCTTTTCCTTGGAGACTCAGATTCTCCTTACTTCCCTCGGGTGATGTAAAAATCTCCTTGGATGCATCCTTCTGATTTCCCCACTTCCCTCCAGTTAAGAATCCCAGTTTCTGGATTCTATTACCAGCTACTTGATTTTTTTAATTAATTATTATTTAAGTGATCTTTTAAAAGCATTGCACACTAAGGAGAATTTAATGTTTACTTTTTACTTTTTTTGGTTTTTCTTAATTTTACTTATTTTGAGAGAGAGAGAGAGACCGTGTGAGCTGGGGAGGGGCTGAGAGAGAGAGAGAGAGAGAGAGAGAGAATCCCCAGCAGTCTCCACACTATCAGTACAGGGCCCAATGTGGGGCTCAAACCCATGAAACGTGAGATCATGACCTGAGCAGAAATCAAAAGTTGGACACTTAACTGACTGAACCGCCCTGGCGCCCCCAGAAGAATTAATTTTTAAAGGAAAGGAGGAAATTTTCCAGTGCTCCATGATTAGTCTCTTGGCTTTTACATTCTTCTCCTCCAGTCACCTCACTACAAGTAAAGAACGTTCTTTAACTCACTTTCACCCTTTCTTCCTGCCATCTTCTTACCCACATAGACTTCAGGCCCCAGAAAATCTACAAGTATGCTGCCTCCAGTGGTGTCTCTCGTGTTTTCATAAATAAGTCAACTGTCTTGTTAAATCCCACACGGAGCTTGCTTCTCCTCCCTATTCTTTCTGGCCCCATCTCCATGCCTGCCCTTGGGACAAGACACATCTAAGAAGATGGGCACTGTCTTCTGCCCATCTGCTGAATGTCATTAGTTCTGTCAGGCACAGCTTCAGTACCTGCTGGGCTACCATGCGGAAGCATCTCCAGCCGAGCTCTACTTTCTGCCTCTTCAAGGTGCTGCACTGCCCACGGTATGTATGGAAGGGGACGGAAGGTCTGTCTCTCCTATGTATTGTACTCTGTTGGAAGGCACTTGGTCTAATACCATCCGTGCCTCATTCTCTTAAAAGTTTTATTGGACTGGCTCATTTGGGTTTCATGTATTATCCCCTCTTCAACAAAGGACTCACACACAGGCCTGATGGCTTACTTGGCTTGACTGAGTGACAGAGGTTCTACTAAACTCACAATGGCCCTACCTGCTGTAATGACTCAGACATTTACAGAAACTTGCACACAGAAGCCTATTTCCCTGGTTTCTTTTTATCTTTAGAAAACACAATCACTCAGAGCACCTGGGTGGCTCAGTGGGTTAAAGCATCTGACTTTGGCTCAGGTCATGATCTCACGGTTCATGAGTTCGAGCCCCACGTCAGGCTCTGTGCTGACAGCTCAGAGCCTGGAGCCTGCTTCAGATTCTGTGTCTCCCTCTCTCTGTGCCCCACCCCTGCTCACATTCTGTCTGTCTGTCTGTCTCTCAAAATAAACGTTAGGAAAGGAAGAAAGAAAGAAAACACCCTCACTCAAAGGGTTTCCTCAGCCAAACTGACATCTAGTTAACCTGCAATAGAATTCTGACCCCATGAGCTCTGGGAGTCAGTACAGCTTAGGCTTAAAAAAATGAGGTAGCCATGATCCCTCTGACCAATGAAATTTTAAAAATGTGTGAGTTTTTACTCAAACACATTATGAAATTATCTTGACCCAAAGGTGGGTGATATTCTGTTTTCCAACTGCATTGAGCCATTTTTAAGCGTGTTGAGTATTAAGACTCATTCTAGGGGTGCTGGGTGGCTCAGTCAGTTAAGTGTCTGACTCAGCTCAGGTCATGATCTCACAGTTCATGAGTTCAAGCACCGCATTAGGCTCTGTGCTGACCGCTTGGAGCCTGGAGCCTGCTTTGGACTCTGTCTCCGTCTCTCTCCGCACCCCCACCCTGCTTGAGCTCTGTCTCTCTCTCAAAAATCAACACTAAAAAATTTTACAAAAAGACTCATTCCAGAACTTAGTCCAAATTTGATAATTTTAGTGGGAGAAATCTCAGGATCTCTTTTTGTTCTAAGAGTGATGGGAAGTCTGAAATTCTGAAGGCATGGGGTTGATGATATCAGATAGATGGTCTCTCATGGTCTCTCTGGCTGCCTGTGTGGCGATCTGATCGGAGAGGAGATAGGCAAAGGAGGGAGACCAGTCAGGCGGTGTTTGCAGTTGTCCAGGAGCGATGATGGTAGATTTGGCAACAGTGATAGCAGTGGAAGTGGAGAAAAGATCCAAGAAATTTAAGAGATATTTTAGAGATGTGAAATAGACTTCCTGTGTGTTAAGTATCTTAGCTCAGCTGCCGCAAGAGAGTCCCATAGAGTAGGGGGCTGAAAACAGACATTTCTCTTCTCACGGTCCTGGAAACTGGAAATCCAAGATCAGAGTGCCAGCCAGCATGGTCAGGTTCTGGTGAGAGCCATCTCCTTGCTTGCAGATGATCACTTCCTCACAGTGTTCCTTATATGTCAGAGAGAGAGAGAGAAAACTCTCTTGTTTCTACTTATAATCTAATAATTCTACTAATCTCATCATGACTCTATACCCATATGGCTTCATCTAGACCTGATTATGTCTTAAAGACTTCATCTCCAGATACCATCACACTGAGAATAGGGCTTCCACATACAAACTTGGGGGTAGACACAATTCAGTGCATAGCAGCACACATCCACACAATGTGTGTGTGCACACGTGTGCATATATAGAGTCCAGACCTGAGTCATGGTAACCTGAGGAACCACAGACTCTTTACTCATGTAGACTCAGGAGAACTTGTCGTTCAGGTCTGAAAATCAACGTGATGGACTGTGGTGGTGGTGGTGGCTGTAGATTCACACATAATTAGCAAGTAAAGGTACCTCTCTTTCAGGTTTCCCATCAGCGGAGTGAGATTCATAAAATGACCTTAAAGAACTTTAGAAGTTGGAAATAGAGGTCTACTGAGGGCCTGGTTGAGAGCCTGATATATTGTAAGATATAAATGGATGTCATATTATAGGGCTGACATTCTGCATGTCGTCTAGAAAATGGGAGAGTCAGAGTGTAAGAATTTATTAGTGTTTACCCAGCATTCTCTGCAATTCACTAGACATGAGTCATTAGAAATGTACTCTGCATTTATACCTGCATAGTGTCAATAGCTTCAGTTTTAAAAACAGCCAAAGCTATGAATTTAGTCATGAGCCATATATATTAATAGCCAGCTCTGTGCCAGACAGTGCACTGAGGACTGGGACCACTAGTATTGAACAAAAACACGTGGTCTCAGCCTCCATGGAGCTTCCAGTACACTTGTGAATCTAGAGTTTGACTTTAGCTGTTGCATGTAGAGAAGTGGTATGAAAAAGAGGTGGGTGGGAGCTCATAATTCAGAGTCAGGTAAGTCATCTTTGAACAGCAGCCACTGGGCTGAGACTTGAAGAGTGAACAGGGGAGATTCCAGGGGAGAAAAAAGAACATTTCTTAAATATTTGGAGACATGACAGTATGGTCCTTAGAGGAGGTCGTAGAAAAACAGTGTGACTAGAGAGTGGGAAAGAGAGAGTGGTCCAGGATGAGGCTGGGGAATTGGATACAGAAGAGAACACCGAGGGTCTTGTCAACGAAGTTGGACATTTCTGAGGTCAATGAAGAGCCTGCCAGCCTGGGATGTCACACGCAGGTGGCTGATTCACAGTCAAAGAAGGGTAGTGACAAGAAGTAGGATAGGGTAAAAACACCTAAGGGTATCACGGAGAGTGGTGACTGCCTTGGGCCCTGGGTTCCTTAGGGTTGGGACAGGGTCTCCTTTTTTTAAACATATTGCTAGGCAGTGACCTGAAGAGGAGGCAGCTACCAAGAGAGATCAATAGGAAGAAGAGGGAAGAAATTCTGTCCCAGATGTAAAGTTTTTAGGACTACAAATAAATTAAGAGTGACACAAAATCCTATGATACTTTGCATAAGCTACACGGAACAGGAATATTTCTATCGGTTAGAGATCTCTATGTTGACGATAACGGAAAACCCAGTACTCTAACTGGCTTAAGAATAATTAAATTAATGGGCTCAAGTAATTGCAAGTTGCAGAAATAAGGCAGTGTCCGAGGTTAGCTGAATCTGTGGATTCTGTGTCTGTTTCTCTGCATGTGTCTTCATTGTACCTTTCTCTGTGCTGGCTACATTCCTCCTGGCTTTCCTTCTGGTGACAAAATGGCTTACAGCACCCCACATCCTCCAGGAGAAGAGAGAGTGTCTCTTCCAGTGGGTATCGATTAAAAGTAGAGAAATTTATTTCCAAAAAAACAGAGCGGTCTCTTCCTCGTGTGATTCCAATTGGATTTCCATACGTGTTTCTTGAAACATTCCCTGTGGTTGGGGGATTCACGTACTGCTGGTCTGAGACCTGGGCTCTTGCTCTAATTATCCTGGCAAGCTTGATGGGACTGTGTTTGGACAGTCAGAGATAGAGGAGGGTGAGCATCCCTGGGAACACCTGGACTGTATGGGGGAGGGCGGGAACACAGGCAAATGAAGATCCTGCTGGGAGAAGAGAAGAGAGAGGAGTGGTTTCTGGGTAGAAACCAGTGATCACCAACACCAGGTGTTGGCCAACCCACTCTGTAAAGGGACAGGTAAGAAATACTTCAGGCTTTGTGGGCCACACGATCTCAGTCACAACTCCAATCTGCCACTGGAGTAAGAAAGCAGCCATAGGTGATTTGTAATGAATGGGAGTAGCTATGTTTCAATAAAACTTTATTTACAAAAATAGGCCAGGTTTGACCCTGGACCATAGTGTGTTGCCCCTGACCCACAATATTCATATTAATCACTACATTTTGGTCCTCTGTAGATGACTTTCCATCTGAAAATTTTCCTTGATGTTAATTTTTTTAAGCTTATTTATTTTTGAGAGAGAAAGTGCAAGCGGGGGGAGGGACAGAGAAGGGGACAGAGAAGGGGAGAGAGAGAATCCCAGACTCCACACTGTCAACTCAGAGCCCAGTGTGGGGCTTGAACTCATGAACTGAGATCATGACCATGAACCCAAATCAAGAGTCAGACACTCAACCAGCTGAGCCACCCAGGTGCTCCCTAACCTTATTTCATTTATATATAAAAATGCTGGATGTACGCATGTGTGCCGTGGGTAGAAGAGATTAGAATATAGTAAGATAAACAGTGTGTTTTTCCCTTAGGTCCTGTACCCCACGGGTAGGTTCCCTCCCATAGGGATGGCTGCCTTGTCATGCTATGACATTTTCAGATGGTGTTATTTGAAAGCTTTTAAACCTAATCCAAATAAAGAATGTAGACCTCATTTCATATTCATTGCCTTACACACTAACAAAGCTTTAGAAAATTTGCTAACTGTGGAATTGGACATGAGTCAATAATTTTTACTAGTGGAGTCATAGCTAAATTAGAAAGACAAGACACAAAGGCATTAAAGGGACATTAAAGGTGATAAATATGATACGTTGCTGAGGCTGAGTGTCCAACATTTCTATATTCTTCCTGATCTTTTTCTATTTTGGAATAGAGATTGGGGAATTAAATTCCAAGAGAAGGAGAGGGATTACTTTCAAGTTGCAAGAAGGGACGAAAGGGTAAATGCCTTCCCCCTGAGTACAAAACAGCTCGTTTTCTGGCACTGTGTTTGACAAGAAGTGATTTCTGACTCACTTGCTTATTTCCTTCAGATTTCAACTGAAAATCTTGGAGAAAGTCAAGATTTGCAAAATGGGTGTTCAGGGTCAAAACAGCAACTAAACCAGGGGGTCAAAATGGGATGGGTTAAAAAAGAAAACTTAAGGCAGAAAACCGACTTAGGGTATTAGGTGTTATAAGGTATTAGGAAAACAGTGTTACACATAAAAATGTTACATAGAAAATAAGTTTCCTATACTGATCAGTCGTTAGACATCATCATGGGCTGGAACAAATTAGGGTGACTATTTGAGTCTGAAATGTAGCAGTAAAGACTGGAGGGGGGAAATCATATTTGCAGTCATATCTGTGTTTTCTCAACCAATTGACAAATTTAGGCTGGAAAAAAATTACTCTTCAGATATTGCCTTTTATCAGATAACATGGAGGTGCTCTCAATCCAAATTGCATTGATCGAGTCTTTGCTTATACCTGGAGGGCAAAGTGTTTCTGTGTGTGTGTGTGTGTGTGTGTGTGTGTGTGTGTCCTTTTAACAAATAATACAAAGAATTGGAAGTGAGTTATGAGTCCCCAAAAAGCTTTCTTTGTGCCCCTGTCACATTCAGATTTTTACTAAACTGTGTCACAAATAGAAATGATGAAAGGCTAGCAATCTCCTGTGAATACCTGGATTAGGGTAATAATTCACAATAACACTGCAAATTAAAATCCACAGGATGAAAACTTGCCACAATCTGGTGTCCACTGACCTAATTATTAAGCAAATGGAGCCAGACTGAGTAAAAACCCTACCTTGCTTTCAGCTTTTATGGCAAAACCCAAGCTTATGAAATGCAGTGTTTATCTTTACCAAAAAAGTAAAACGATGCTTTTATATACTTCTCCCCTCCCACTATCTGTCTTTTGTCTCAGGGATCTATGGCCTAACCAAACGTGAAACAGAATAAGCATCTTTCTGACACCTTTAAGTGTGTTTAAGGGGGCAAGAAAATTATTCTTCCTAATTTCACCACACCATTCCATGTCCTTGTAAATATATATTTTTTAATCTAGGAAAGTGCTGGGCTGCACAGAGAGGTCTGGGAGTGGCCTTCTATTACCAGGGACACCATCTTTAAGAGTATAGTGACCAAAGGGGCACCTGGGAGGTATCTGTCGGTTAAGCATCCAACTTCGGCTCAGGTCATGATCTCGTGGTTCATGAGTTTGAGCCCCGCATTGGGCTCTGTGCTGACAGCTCGGAGCCTGGAGCCTGCTTCAGATTCTGTGTCTCCCTCTCTCTCTGCCCCTCCCTCACTTGCACTCTGTCTCTCTCAAAAATAAATGTTAAAAAAAGAGTATAGTGACCAAAGAGGAGATGAAACCAAGAAGACTGTGCATTTGGGGGATTTTTGGTTTGCAAGTTTTGCATCAGTTCAAAAACCAGCAGGAATGGAAAAAAATTCCCCCACTGAAAAACTGAAAAAAATGTGTGAAACTCACACCCCCCCCTCCAAGAACCAGGAATGAGATTGGAACATTAAAATACTCTCCAAGCTCCAGAGCTTGGAAGTGGATTTATCACCACCCATTGTAGAGATAACAGGACCCAGATCCACACAGTCATCTAATCTTCAGATGAGAATGGAGTCTGGACAGGTTTCCTCTTATTCAAAGATGTGGAGAGAACTCTCCAAGAGTTTGAAATGAGGTGTATTGAAAAGATACTCTAAGACGATACACAGGGATAACATTTAGATGGCTAAGGGGAAGCAGTCTGAAGATTATCTAATGTAGAATCCACGTGAAAAATTCGGACAATTGTTTAGTTTTCTCAACTTGGTTAATGATGCCGTAATCTCTGCATTGCATCATAAAGAGACTATAGGCTGAGATAAAAGGGGACTTGAGTTTGGGCAATGAAATTCAAGAAAGAGAAGAAGACGGGATGCTTTCAAGATGTGGAAGCTGGAATATAGAAGGTCTGCAAGAAATAAAGACGTGGCAGTAGAATTAAAATTAGCCTCAAAGGCAGTAAAGGGCAAAGTAAAACAATGTCATGGCAGCCAGATTTGCAAATTTCCCAGAAAGGGCATGATCTGACTTGTCCCTCCTTCATTAGCCCTACTTTTTAGCACTCACCCCTAGCAGCCTAGTTTTCGGTCATGGGTTTTGTTTTCTTTCTTCAAATTCACCAACCTCTTTTCCTTCTTTCTGACCAGAAAGCATTCCTCCCTACTCCTCACTTACCAGGGTTCAAATCCCAGTTCGGGCAATTTACTTGGTTGACCTTTGGATAGTCAGTCTCCTCTCCTGTAAAACCAAACAATAACAGAATCTTCTTCACTCTGTGGTCATGAGAATTAAGTGAGACAGTAAATATAGGGAGCTAACCTGAACCTGGTGTGTGGTAAGTGTTCGACACATGATAGGTGTTAGTAACACCAGCAGTGGTGTGGTAGAAATTTACACTTCTAATGACTGCCTTGTTCAGTAGACTAAAACTTGGCTTCAAGAACACAAAGACTTTGACTTTTTTGTTTGTCTTTATGTATTCTGTAGCTAAAAGACTGTGTCTTACAATGCCATAAATGTTATAATGATATGCTAGCTATAATAGAAGGACATTTCTTGAGCCCAAGAATAAAGCTCACCGTGTTCCACTCATAGTCACACTGAGACGAAGTCTAGGAAGCTCTTCAACTACATAGATGAAGAAAATTTATCAAGCTTCTGTATAAGGAAATAATAAGAGAAAAGTAACTCATGAATAAATAGGAATTCGGCTGGTGATAAACTTGTTTAGAGCAACCCTAAAAGCCAGAAGACAATGGGGGACCTCAAAGAAAATTTGAGAGGAAAAGGTGGTGATCCAAGAATTTTATACCTTGTATGCCGGTCTTTCGTATATGAAGGCAACAAAATGGATCCTCAAATGAAAGCACTCAGAAAATACTAGGCATGTAGGCTTCATGGAAAGAGTTTCTTGAAGAAGTATACAACCAACATAAAATCAAAATTAAATGCTTGAAGCTGGAAAAATCGTCATAAAATATTGGAATGTGCACTGAACAAAATTAAGAGAGATCCAAATAAGTGTAAACCTGTCATAAAATTGTCGTGAATGAAAAATTGATCTCACACACAAAAAAACAGATAAAATATTTTAATGCAAAATGGTATGAATAATCTAGATCTATAAAACCACATTACTTTAACAAAACCATCATGTGAATGGCAAAAGAAAAATGTAAAAAACGTGTTAATGATTTTGCTTACATGAGAGTGCCTGAAAAGACAGAAGTTCCTTAACTCTAATAATTGTCTAACTATAGACTAAATAATATATTTGAAAAACTCAGAGAAAAGTAAAAATAAAACAACAACAACAAAAAACCCAGGCTGGTCTGATTAGGAGGAAAAGACAATAACAGAAGAGCTCAAGAAGCAAGAACAGAGAAAAGGAAAGAAAACGTGGACCAAATATAATACTTCTAAGAGTAACTCTAAATGAGATAAACTTGCTTATTCAGAAAGAGGTCCTCAAATTGGTATGTAATAAAACCCAAATCCAGTATCTTCTGTTGACTAAAGACATACCTAAAGCAAATCCCTATAAAAACGTCTATCAGGCAAATGCAAGCAAAAGGAAAAAATGAGTTATTAATAGCAGACTATATAGAGGTTCAGATTGAGAGCATCGCATGAGACCATGAGTCGGAGGCCACCGTTTTATATTGTAGAAACTAAAAGAGGATTAAAGCACCATTAACCTTTATGTGCCAAAACCAGTTGATAAAATATATAGGGCAAGCTAATATTCTTAAAAAACACAAGGAGAAATTCATAGACGTGTACTTATCTCAAAGGATTTAAAGAGTAAGCAATGATGTAGAAAAATATTAATAAAAATGAATAAAACTATATTTAAAGAGTACATTTTCAACTATATATCTTACAGAAATTATACACTTTTCCAGGGAACATGGAACTTTTTTTTTAAGTGTTCTAAAGCCACAAATCAAATCTCAAGTTTCAACACAGAAATAAAATAAATATGGGGGGTGGGGGGACAATAGCTTTCCCTATTTTACTACCAAGAAGCATCTACAAAATATAGTGGAAAAAGATCCTTATCACTAAAACAATCCACAAATATAAACTGGCTGGGAATAAGCTCATAATAAAAGTACAGATGAAGAAAAACCAAAAAAGTTTACTGAAAAGCTGAGACAAGATAGAAATTCATGGAGAAGTACATTCTCTTTGGGGGGTAGTGGACCTAATAGTGATGAGATGTCGGTTTTCCCTTCAATAACCTACAAATTTAATGCAATTTCAAAAAAAAAAACATAGGAACACTATTCAGGGGAACCTGTTTTTCTTTGGGAAGAAAATTTGAAAATAGCCAAGAAATTTATGAAATGAAAGGGTAGTTAGAAAGGCACAATGAGAATGAGCAACATCTGAGGAAACGTGAACCAGGATTTCCTGAGTGGAAATCAAAGCAAAGATCACAAAGGTGTGGAGAGAAAGGGAGTGGGTCTTCAAGAAACATCGCCGGGGGCAGCGGTCGTCTCAGTGTGGTCCCAGGTCTCTCTCTGTATATAGAAATTGTTCATTGTGAAGTTCTTATGACACGTTGGAAATTAAGAGAGTGAAGATGTTCTAGATGACATACTGAAAAGGAGAGAAGAGTAAGGTGAAATCTCATAGAAGAGCAGACTAACAAGTCTAGGGCTGAAAAGATACTGAGCAGGAACCCCAGTTCTGGGTTCTATCCTGTTACAACAATGACCTTGGGCTAGTCTCGTCATGCCCCATCTCACAGAATCCCAGATTCCTTAGATTCCTATCTTTGTGATGCTGGAGTGGAATCTGGTGACATGTGATGTCCCTTCCATCCTGAAGTGCTTCTGAATCTAAGATAAAATCGTACATCCATGAACTCAACTGACACATATAAATAGACAACCTTATTTTTTTTCTCTACATTGAGATTAGTTTCTATCATAATATCCCGTCTCTCCTGCTGGCAAAACAAAACAAAAATATAGTTCTCAGAAAATACATTTCAGTATGAATCACTCAATTCTGGATTTCACACCCTACTATATGATCCAGGAATTCTACTTCTGGGTATATATCCAAAGGAAATGAGAATAGGATATCAAAAGATACACGCACTCCTCTGTTGTTGCAGCATTATTCATTATGTCAGGTGCCCATCACTTAACAACTTAAGTGCCCATCAACAGATGAATGGATAAAGAAGATGTAGAGTGTGTGTGTGTGTGTGTGTGGTGTGTGTGTGTATTACACTATATGTGTATATGTATATATATATACATATACACATATATGTATATGTGTATATACATATGTGTATATGTATATGTGTATACACACACACACACACACAATGGAATATTATTCAACCCTGAGAAAAAAGGCAGTTCTGTCATTTGTGACAGCATGAATGGACCTTGAAGACATATGCTAAGTGAGAAGTCAGGTAGAAAAAGACAGATACTGTATGATATCACTTCTATGTGGAGTCGAAAACAGCCAAACTCTTAAAAAACAGTAAAATGGTGGCTGGGGGGTAGGGAATAGGAGAGCTATCATTTAATGGTACAAACAGGCAACTGATAGATAAATAAGTTCTGGAGATCGAATGCCCAGCATAGTGATACAGACAACAATATCGTATTCAAAACATCAAAGTTGCTAAGGGACCAGATCTTAATTGTTTACACAACAAAAAAGAAATGATAACTGTGTGGGTGGTAGAGATGCTACAATGGCAATCATATTGCAGTATAAAAACGAATCAAGTCACCGTTGTGGCACACCTTAAACTTACACAATGTTATATATCACATATATTTCAATTTAAAAAGTTTAAATTAAACTACCATGCTACTGTGTGCTTTCTATTCTATTCTGTTGTTTTCTCCCTTCATGCCTTTTTATTGTTCCATTTTAATCTTCTCTTGGGGATAAGAGTTGGTGCTTATTGGGGTGCTTGTTGGTTGGTTCAGTTGTTTGAGCATCAGACTCTTGATTTCAGCTCAGGTCATGATATCAGGGTCATGTTGGACTCATGCTGAGTGTGGAGGCTGCTTGAGATTCTGTTTCTCCCTCTGCACTCTTCCCCCTCGTGTGTGCTCTCTCTCTCTCTCAAATTAAAGAAGTTAATGCTTATCTTAGAGACTACACCATGTATTTGTAATGTATCAGTGTCTAATATTAATTTGTATTTTCACTTTTTCCTAGACAAGGCAAAAACCTAGAACCCTTTAACTACTTTCATCATCTGACTTAAATCCGTTGTTGCTTTTCCTAATGTTGGTTCCATCCCATTTTCTTCCTATATTTTATTTTATATTTTTTTAAATGTTTGTTCATTTTGAGAGAGAGAGAGAGCGGGGGGAGGGGCAGAGAGATGGGGGGGGACAGAGAATCCGAAGCGGGCTGTGCACTGACAATAGCAAGCCCAGTGCGGAGCTCGAACTCCCAAACCATGAGACCCAAGCCGAAGTGGACGCTCAGCCAACTGAGCCACCCAGCGCCCTTTCTTTCTATGTTTTAAAACCCACCAAGATGTTATTACTGGCTATAGAGTCAATATTCATATAAATTTATCTACAGTATTTCTATACATTTATCCTTAAAATTTTTCCGTATTATATTAACATATCTATAGATATAGTGATTGTTTCTTATATAGGTAAATGGGTAAGTGTGACTTTGAAATCTTTAACAATGTTTCATAATCCCTTTGGCTTTGCAGCCTAGAATGACTTGACATTATAATGGCATTTCCTGAGCAAAAATTCAAAAGCCCAGCCTGACACATGGTGTGAAAATGGGCCACCAAAGTAGTAATTAGAATGACTCAGAAACCAAGGACAGAGGTTGGCCTCATGTGGAATTATTGATTTTGTTTTTTTTAAAAATTTTTTTTCAACGTTTTTATTTATTTTTGGGACAGACAGAGACAGAGCATGAACGGGGGAGGGGCAGAGAGAGAGGGAGACACAGAATCGGAAACAGGCTCCAGGCTCCGAGCCATCAGCCCAGAGCCCGACGCGGAGCTCGAACTCACAGGACCGCGAGATCGTGACCTGGCTGAAGTCGGACGCTTAACCGACTGCGCCACCCAGGCGCCCCTTGATTTTGTTTTTAACATGATCCTATCCTCCACCACTTCATACATCCTAATGAAATGTCTAAATTAAAATCATTTCATTTTAGGATTCCACAGCATTCTTTGAAATGCCTGGGGCATCTTGAATAGGACAAATTCAAAGGAAAGCATCACAGACGAGATAAGCCAGTCGGCTCAAATATCTGAGTGAAACGCAGTTTTCTGCAGGGGCTCTCAGGGCCATAACCCGCTCGAATTCAGCAGAGGGTTGGATTGATAACGAAGAAGGTATGAGGGTGGAAGGTGGCGCATCTGTGAGGACAAGGCAGTATTTCTTCTGCAAATTATGTGAGCTGATGCATTCCAGCAACCGGGACCGGGAGCCCAGGGCTAAAGTTCGCTCCGAGATAAATGTCTGAACGGAACACCTGGATCTGCCCTTTCCACCGGCACTTGGAAAAGCTGTGTGAGGGCTTTTGAGCTCAGTGCTGTTGTGTGTCCTTCCGTACAGAACAGGTTGCTTCTCTGCCTCCACTCTGACTTGCCAGAGACGTTCCCCCCACCTTCCGTGTTTCAACCTCAGAACAGGAAAAGGTGTTGGGGCGTGAAAAACCCAAGTCAAGTATGTAGGTCATGGTATCTTGTCCAACATGGTATTTCACTGCAGAGAGAATCCTTTGGCCATTCCAGAGCCGCTGGCCATCGTGGGAGAGGAGCATGGTACTTTCCAGGATTTGTGAATTTCTTCTCCTCTTGTTTTAGAAGAGGGTCTGTGGGAAGGGGCGCCGGGGGCTCGGTCAGTGAAGCATCGTCTCTTGATCTCAGCTCAGGTCTTGATCTTAGGGTTGTGAGTTGAAGCTCCACTTGGGCTCCACACTGGGCGTAGAGCCTACTGGAAGGAAAGGAAGGGAGGGAGGGAGGGAGGGAGGGAGGAAGGAAGGAAGGAAGGAAGGAAGGAAGGAAGGAAGGAAGGAAGGAAGGAAGGAAAGAAAGAACGGAGGGAGGGAGGGAGGAAGGAAGACAGACAAAGAAAGAAAAGGTTCTGTGGCAGTTTAAGAGTAACTGTGGGTTTCATCCACCAAGTCCTACAGTCTGGCTGCTGCCAGAAACTCATTCCTGTAGGAAGACTTGTCTGCACATGATAGCCTGTGGACTGACAGAAAAGTATCTATGCAAGGTAGACCTTTCCTGCTACCCGTGTTCGCTTTCATCTCTGAACTGCCCAGCGGTTGGGCAGAGCTCCGAGAGTATCCAGAAGAAGCAGTACAAGGCAAGATATGCGTTGTTTATTTACTAAAGAAAGTAGACCGTTCTGTGCACATCTGTCTTTGTAGAAGTGGGCTGGGTCCTTCCAAGAGAAGGGATTTCTCTCCTCTCAGATTTTTCTATAGTCCTTGCTTCTTAGGGTTGCCAGAGTTAGCAAATAAAAACACAGGGCACCTTCTTTTTGCACGGAACGTAATTATACTAAACAACTGTTTGTCGTTTACCTGAAATTCAAATTTAACTGGGCTCCCTGTGTTTTATGGGGTGACCGTGCCCCACCCCCTAGAGTCTATTTGGTGTCGTATTGCACTGTTTTCTGTTGCTCACTGTTGTGTGTTATGTTTTGCTTTACGAGCCTGCAAACTCTTGGGAATTACTCTAGTTCCTGATAGCACCTGACTCAGAGCTGAACTTGTGGTATGACTGAACTAATATGAGTTTAATTTGGTTTGACGTGGACTCCTTTATATCACTCTAGACAACAGTGGAAGTTGTCGAGAGTATTAGAGGACCCAGCTTGTAGGATCTAAAGATGACTATAGGCACCCAAGTCCAGAAATGCTGCTGTAAGCAATGACTGTCCTTTTGAGCAGTGTGGTTTAGATCAGTGCGGTCCAACAGAAATGTAATGTGAGCCTCACATATAATTTAAAATTTTCTATTTCCCAGATTTAAAAGTAAAAAATAAAAATAAAATAGCGGAATCAACTTTAATTATGTATTTTCTTTCACTCAACTTACCCCAAATATTGTCATTTCAGCATGGAGATAATATAAAGAATCTTTGACAGAATGTTTTATGTGTCTTTAATACTAAGCCTTCCAAATCTGGCGCACATTACACGGTTATCACCAACCTCAATTTGAGTGCGGAATTTCATCAGAAATACTCACTTACAAAGAGAAGATATAAAGTAGCTTCATTCTCTTCTTCATACCCAAGACATATCGGAGTCTTGATGGGGGGGGGAAGGCATGTATTCGAAAACATGTGTTTGTGTTTGCTGATATTTGCAGTTGAAAAAGTAGGTTCACACACCCAAGTTATTTCAAATATGCTTAAACGTTTCCCAATAAGTGGATTAAGCATTTTTTTTACGTTTCAATTAATTAACATATAAAATAAAGAATTAAATCCCGAATTCTCAACTAGCCACATGTCAAGTACCTCATAGCCATAGCACAGGCCCAGATAGTTTTGGGGGCATCTTCTAAAATCCTGTTAACCCAACTTAAGGCAAATAAACCAGCAACCAGTGGTATCTGTCCAGCGTCTGCATTCAACACTAAGTGCACTAAATGTGCTAAAATTCCGTACAATTCCTAATAATTCACCTTTGCTGTCCCTCTCCTCTGAGTCATTTCCCCTCCCCACGTTGGTGACAAAAATCAGATGATGTGATTTTCCTTGAAGGCCATCGAAGGAGCGCACATCATCCGTTGCTTTGGGGATGATGTTTTAATGAGAGAGCCCGCTTGCAAATCTTCCTGAAGATGTATTATGTTGTCAGCCATCTACAGCGATCTGAAGCAGTCTGAAAATACAAACGCCAAAGCATGCCCCCGCAGTCCAAACAGTTTGCGGACGATGTCTAAATAGTCTGGTGTGCTAACCACAACTGAGGAATTTATTAGAGCATTAAAGGACTGTAACAAAATGTTGTCATTCAAAGGCTCGGGGGAGGCGAGTGGCACGTTCCTAAGGCCAGACGCTGGGGCTCTGGCAAGACTGCAGGCAGAGAGAGTGTCAGGAACCCCAGGATCAAAAGGTGATTGAGGGGCATTTAATGAGGACGTGGAAGCTCTGATTATTTGCGGTTTCCTTTCCAGCCCTGGAATTTGGTTGCAACCCTTTGAACAACCAGCTCTGGGACCCTGCAGGAAGAGGCCCTCCCCCAGGGATTCCTGGAAATTACAAATAACGGGGGTTGGGCTCTTGTCCGAATGTCTCTGGGACCAGACTCATCATTCTTGATTGTCTTTGTTCAGTGCGGGACATCCTGACCAGTAGCCAGGATCTCCCAGTGCAATTAAATTTATATCTAAGACTCTGGAAGATGCTTGCATATTAAAAACAAAAATAAAAAGAAGTGCGCACATGGAAAGAGATCTGCAAGGTAAATGCGATCGATACAAATGTTAGAGTATCACCCAAATCGTTACATGTGCTACTTGTGTTTCCGGTCGTTCCATTTGATGCCTTATGCAAATGTTTCCCGTCAAGCACCTCCTGCACTGGATTCATTTCCCAGAGTATTTATAGGTGTTCCCTCTTTATTTGGTAGGTCTTCACATTATGCATGGAGGTGGCAAGGGAGTTGAGAGAAAGAGAAGATAGAAAGTCGCTTCATTCTCTCCTTCAAACCCAAGGCAATTTGGAGTCTTGATGAGGACAAAAACACGTATTTGATCATACACTTAGGATGTCGGGAGACTGGGGCTCACAAAAATACGGAGGGTGATTATCCCTACTACAGCTTCACCACCTTGTCTGAATTAGGACAATTATTTACATTTTTTGAAGGCTCAGTTTCATCAATTTAAAAATGGGGATAAGAAGGGACACTGGGTGCTCAGTCGGTTGAAAGTCCGACTTCGGCTCGGTTCATGATCTCACAGTTCATGGGTTCGAGCCCCGCCTCAGACTCTGGGCTGACAGCTCAGTTTCTGTCTACCTCTCTCTCTGTCCCTCCCCCATTCACACTCTGTCTCTCTCTCTCTCAAAAATAAATAAACATAAAAAAATAGGGATAAGAAGAAGAAATGGGTAAAGGAGAAGACACATAGAGTATCCAATAAATGGTGTCTTATAATAATTATTATTAGAAGTGGTTTAATAATAACTAAATTAAAACATCACCCCCTCAACATTCAGTTGAGTTGTCTTGTTGCGTTTTTGCCAATTTTGCTTGCCAAAACGATGTTTCCATGCCCACACCACAGGTCGTAGTCATTTAGATTGGAAAGGACTGTTCATGGAGTAACTCACATGCTTGCCCTTTTTAACGTTAAATTGTCTGAATTTCTTGGCTTAACTCCAAAGCCACTCTTACAGGAAGAAAGATACCTTATATATACAAGGGAAGAAGATCGTATAACCCAGGAAACCTTTCTTGTGGAGAAAATAACCATTCTTGTATAACTCTGTAGAAATCCAGCCACAGAAGCCTGACAATAGATGATTTGGAAGTAGATGACTTCCAATTAACCTGCTAGGCAATTGGGGATCACTTCCGGTTCTTGCCAATCTGATTTTTCAGGTCCCTGTGAAAGACAACTATGCTTAGTTTTCTTGGAAGTGTTCTCACTGCATTGAGGCATTGTATCTTCATGTGGTTTTCTTTAATAAAATTTTTTTCTGTTTTTATTTTTTATTTTTGAGAGAGAGAGAGACAGAGCGTGAGTGGGGGAGGAACAGCAAGAGAAGGAGACACAGAATCCGAAGCAGGCTCCAGGCTCTGAGCTGTCAGCACAGAGCCCATCATGGGCTTGAACCCACGAACTGTGAGATCATGACCTGAGCCGATCTGAGCTACCCAGGCCCCCCCGTTTGATTTTTTTTTTATTGTCATCTTTCCCTCAGAGTACAAATGCAATGTGTATTACTCAGAACACCAGACTCCACAGAGATGCACAATGAAAAGGCTGATTATCATCCTCCAGATGCTCGTCCCTCCCAACTACAGGTTCACATCAGTCCCTACCAAATTCTCTTATGACCTCCAAACTAGTCTTATATTTTCCCCATGTATAATTATGCCATCTGCAAATAACGATGACTCTGCCTTTTCATTTTCAATATGTACTCTGTCATCATGGCTTTCCTATCCTAGCCCATTAAATAGAAAACTCTAAAACCTCCTGTAACAACTGCTTATTTCTGATTTTCACTGGGATAGTTTTATGCATAATGATTTTATATTGTGTATAGTGCTGGCCTCAGGTCAGTAGTCATTATCAACTTGAACAGCTTTTGGTTACTACTTTCCTTTAGCGGTTTATTAGAAATGGGACTTGACAGGAATTATCAATGTTATTGGCTGTACAACACCAGCTTTGGGTTTCATTTTGAATGTCCAATGAGTTTTTCCACAGATCACTGATTTTGTCTTTATTAATTTTCCTCTCCAACTTTCTTTAGGTTATTTTTGTTTGTTTTTTAAGTTTTTTTTTAAAGTTGTTTATTTATTTATTTATTTATTTATTATTTATTTATTTATTTATTTATTTATTATGTGAGGACAGACCTCAAGCATGGGAGGGGCAAAGAGAAAGGGAGAGAGAGAGAATCCCAAGCAGGCTCTGCACTGTCAGTGCAGAGCCCGACACGGGGGCTCAATCCCACGAACACGAGATCACAACCTGAGGCAAAATCAAGAGTCAGATGCTTAACTGACTGAGCCACCTGGGCACCCCAGTGTTCTTTTTTTATGATAGTTTTATTGTGACATAATTCACAAACCATAGAATTCATCCATTTTCATGTGTATAATTGTGTTTTTTAGTATATTCACGGATATGCACACAGTGTGATAGTCCAATTTAGAACATTTTCATCCTGTTAAAAGATACCCCTCATGCTTTAGCTAAAACTTCCAAACCCTACGTCCCACTGAAAGAACCACTACCTGATTTCTCTATTGATTTACCTATTCTGTACATTTAATATAGTTGGAATCATAACATGTGGTCTTTTGTGACTGACTTCTTTCACTGTGCATGTTTTCAGGGTCGGTTGGTTTCTGCTATAGCACGTGTCAGCACTTGATTCCTATATGGCCAAATGATATCCTTGTTGTGTGGTGTTTACAAGTCACCCAGTTGAATTTTGTGGGGTTTTTTTAAAGATCTCACTGGATTTATTCAACAACCCATGAATTGGCCAGCATCCTATCTAGCAAATAAAGAGGAGCTCTGAAGAACTGAAAAATGGAAGACTTTTGTAGGCAGAAGGGGGCAGAACAAGGAAGTTACTAGCAAAGAGTGGATTGCTTCAGGTGAGAACGTCTTCTTTTGGAGACATCCAGGGTTTATCAGACAGATTACTTCACTAGTGCTGACCAGGAAATTCCGGACTGGCTAGGTAAGATTACGTTGCTGGACTGCAGTTGGGTTAGATGTTAAGTCTTGGTTTAGTAATGTGGGCTTAGCACAAGTGACTCCATTTGGGGCCTGTTGTCTCTTTTTTAACAACGGATATACAGTATTTGTTTATCCATTCATCAGTTAATGAACATTGGATTGTGGTCACCTTTTGGCTATGATGCTACTATAAATTTTCATGTATAAGTTTTCATGTGGACATACATTGTCAGTTCTCTGGGATAAATACAAGCAGTAGAATTGCTAAGTCATGTCTTTAACCATTTGAGGGACTGCCAGACTGTCTTCCAAAGTGGCTGCACCATTTCCCAGTCCCACCGGCAGTGACTAAGGTTCAGATTTCTCCATTGTCTCTCCAACACTTATTGTTGTATGACTTTCTGATTCTAGCTGTCTTCATGGATGTGGAATACATCTTGTTGTGGTTTCGATTTGTGTTTCCATGATAACTAATGATGTTGAGCATACTTTCAGTACTTGTTAACCATTTCTAAATCTTTTTCTTTTATTTTTTGGAAAAACTGTGTATTCATTAATTTGTAAGAATTCTTTGTATATTCTAGGTACAAATTCCTTATCAGATATATAATTGCAAATATTCTCTCTCATTTGGTAGCTTTGCCTTTTCATTGTCTTGATAGTGGTTTTTTGATGAACAGATTTATTCCGTGTTAATGAATGCAGTATATCCATGTTTTCTTTTGCTTTTTCATGCTTTTGATGTTATTTCTAAGAATCCATTACCAAATTCAGGGTCCTGAAGATTTACCTGTGTCTTCTCTAGGAGTTTTATAATTTTAACTCTGACATGTGGGTCTTTGAACCATTTGTTTTGTATACAGTATGATGAAGGGTACAAATTCATTCTTTCATATGTGACTCTTCAGTTGTCCTGGAAGCATTTGTTGAGGGGACCGTTCCTTCCCCATGGAATGGTCTTGCATCCTTGGGGAATATCTGTTGGCAATAGATGTGTGGGTTTATTGCCAGACACTCAATTCTGTTTTCCTGTTCTATAAGTCTTTCCTTATGCCAGCACCACACTGTTAGATGACTGTAGCTCTGTAGTAAGTTTGAAGTCCAAATGTAGGAGCTCTACAACATTGTTTGTTTGTTTTTTCAAGTTTGTTTTGCCTATTCAGGGTCCCTTGGATTTCATATGAATTTTAGAGTTCATTTTGGTTTTCTTTTACTTTTTTCCTTACTGTGTCATGCCAGTTCATTTAATTTCAGTTTATAAAAATGGAATCTTTATAAGATTTTGAATTTTTTCCAAAAAAATGTTAGCTGTAAGCCATAGGTAAAAATACAGCATGTTTTCTTTTTATTAAAAAATTTTTTTATAATTTTAGAAAGAGAGAGTGTGAGCAGGAAAGAGGGGGAGAGAGAGAGAGAGAGAGAGAGAGGAGAGGAGGAGAGAGAGAGAGAGAGAATCTTAGCAGGTCCACACTCAGCACAGAGCCCAGTGCAGGGCTCGATCCCAACAACCTGAGATCATGACCTGAGCTGAAATCAAGAGTCAGATTACTCAACTGACCGAGCCACCCAGATGCCCAAGGTGTTTTCTTTTATCAATTTATATATTGTTGACCTTATTTTTTCTCTAATACAGGAATTATTTGAATTGCATTCCTTAATATCCATGCTCTCTCTCTTTTTTCGATGGTGTCACCTTTTTATGTTAATTACTTCAGGTTTTCTTGTATTATGAATTTGACCTTATCAAACTCTACACTTTGGAATGTGTTAAGGGTTTGTTAGAACCCAAGAACATGATCAAAATGTATGTGTTTTATGGGCATATGAAAACCATGTATTATCTCCATTTGTACATAACAAAGTATTATACTATCAAGCTGGGTGATTGGTTTTTCAAATATTCTAGATATATATATATCTTACTTTTTGTCTACCATCCACATTTTAAAAAGTCATATGGACTTATATAATTATATGGAGTCTCATATCTTGCCAGCATAGTTTTTTACTTTTAGGATTTATTCATATTGTGTGCAACTCTAGTTTATACACCTTCATTGCCAATAATATTTCCTTAATGACAATAATCTATACTGGTTTTAACCATTTTCCTATAGGTAGACATTTGGGTTACACCCATTTTATTTGTACTGATAAGACCATTCTTCTTCACATCTCATGAAGCATAAGAACCTCTCCTGTGTACATAACTATGAGTGAAAATATTAAGTTAAGCATTGGTGGTCACAGAATGTAGACTTTTTTTTTTCTGAGTCTTTGACATTTTTTCTTTTTTTTTTTCTTTTTTTAACATGAAATTATTGTCAGATTGGTTTCCATACAAACATCCAGTGCTCATCCCACGGGTGCCCTCCTCAATGCCCATTTTTTTAAAAATTGACTCATGGCCTAGTAACATGGTCCATTTATGAAAATAAACCTAGGTGCTTACAGCGAATGTACATTTTCTGGTTGTTGGATGCTAAGTTGTGTGTGTGTGTGTGAGTTCAAGCGTGTTAATTTGTGTTGTTCAAATCTGAAATATAGTTATTGATCTTTTTAATCTATTTGATTTGTCAATAATTGAGGGAAATATGTGGCTATTTATGATTTTTCTTACTCTGAAACTTGATTTTTTTTTAATTAACCTCTCAGTTTCTGTGTTTTAGATGAGTTTAGTCAACTTTATGGTTTTTGTGATTGTTGATATATTTGAACTACTTTCTGTCATCTTTTTAATTTCTATCTGTCCCAAATTTTTTACTAACTTTATTTTAATTTTTATTGTGAAATTTTTTGCATATAAAGATTGCACAAAACAAAATAAAATCTATAGTCCAATGATTTAATCTCAAAGTAAACATTTGTAGAACTGTCACAAAAATCAAGGAAAAGAAAAAGAATATTCCAGAAACCTCAGTCATGCCTCCTATCAAATATTGGTTCCTTCCTTCTCTATGAATACACTATTCTTACTTCTAATGTATTGATTAGTTTTTAGTTTGAACTAATGGACATGAATTCCTTCTCAGATGACTGACTCCAAGTTCAAAGTCAGCAATGGTATATGGAGTTCTTCTCATGCCTCAGTTCCCTCTGACTTCTTCTCATGGCTTTATATTTTTTAATATTTTCATCAGTTTCACTGTGCTGTATCTGCAATTGAATTTCTTTTAATTTTGATCCTTGTCATGTGTAGATGGCTTTTTGAACATCTGACTTATCACTTTTGGAAAAATCTCACCCACTCTCTCTTTAAATATTGTTTTTGCCTTCTTCCCTATCTTTCCTCTCCTCAGATGCCAACACTGTAAATAACAGATTTTATTTTATTCTATTCCCTATAGTATATTCTGTATTTTCCTCTTTTTTTTTTTTTTTAATGTTACATTCTGGCTTTTTTTTTTTTTTCAAGAAACAGACTCTTTTTCAAAAAAATTTTTACTGTCTATTTATTTTTGAGAGAGAGACACAGAGCGTGATTGGGGGAGGGGGAGGGGCAGAGAAGAGAAGGAGACACAGAATCTGAAGCAGGCTCCAGGCTCTGACCTGTCAGCACAGAGCACGATGTGGGGCTCAAACTTGCAGACTGCAAGATCATGACCTGAGCTGAAGTCTGTGACTTAACTGACTGAGCCACCCAGGTGCCCCCTGGCTATTTTTTTAACTTCCTATTCACTAATTTCAGCTAAATCTAATTTATCATTAAACTCAGCTACAAACTCTTAATTTTGATTTCTGTATTTTTCATTTCAACAATTTCCATTTATTTTTCTGTTGTTTTTGTTCTCTGATTAAGTTCTTAATTTCATCCTTTATTTCTTTGGTCATATTAAGGATAAGTGTGTTAAAATCTGTATCTAATCATTCATTATCTGGATCCCTATATATCTGTCTTTATTGTTTGCTATTTGTGGTTGTTTTGGTTTTCCAAACTCCCCCCACCCATGGTCTCCATGGAACCACAGACTCCATTTTTGTCTTTCTATTTACAAGAAGATGCCACAAATAATGCCAAGGCCTTCAGTTCCTCATCCATCATTTCTAATGGTTAGAAAACTTCTCAGTGAAAAGTAGTCACTTCTCAGTTCCTTCTTATCCTAGGTTTTTGCTCTAGAATTATTTCCTGCTCCTTAACTCGGAAAACTTTGAGATTTTCTTTATTGTGTTCATATTTTCTGGTTATTCTCAGTGTAAAGACTGATGTGAACTGAGTGAACTGAGTCCACTATTACTTGTCTTACTTTGTGTGTGCTATTTTTTATGACTTTCTTACTTTTAAAAAATTGATGAAGGGTTCTTATTTTTTCCTGTAGATTCGTCATTCAGTTTGTACTCTACTGGCTTATAATGTTACATATTTTTGAATTTTCTTTTATTCATGACCCTTGAAATTGTGTTATATACATTTAGCTTAGCAAAGTCTAAAATTAAAATATATCATAATCCTCTCCTGAAAACACAAGGAATAAAACAATTTTAATTTGATCATCCCTTCCCAACATGCATGCTAGTTTTTATTTCATAGTTTAGTTCTCTTCTTTTAAGTCCTTAAACATATTGTTATAAATATTACTATTTCTCTAAACATAAGTACTTGGATTATATATTTTCTGTTTTATCTGCTTTTTCTTTCTTTGTGCATTTTAGAACGTGTTTCTGACATCATTTTCCTTCTCTTACAGTAGATCCTCTATAACTTCTTTAAGTGCCTATCTTTTGGTTGTAAATTCTACTTTTCCCTATATATATTTTTATAGCCACCTGCATTCTGAAGGTAATTTTTTCTTAGCAACCAATTCTACGTTCATAGTTATTGTTTTTCTCATCACTTAAAAAATGCTATCCTGTTGTCTTCTGGCTTCCATTGTGCTGTGAGAAGGTGGTTGTCAATCTTACTGCTACACCCTTTTTGTGCCAAGACCCTTCTTGCTGGCTTTTAACTGTCTTTTGTTGTTGCTGTTGCTGTTTTTGTTTCGCCCCGGATATGTATAGACATTCTTTCCTTTTAATTTACCCCTTAGTGGGAAATATTTTGCGTTTGCTAGATTTCTGGGTTTACTAGTTTTTTTTAATGTCTAAAAAAATTCACAGCGATAATCTCTTCAAACAATGCCTGGCCTTTATTTTCTAATCCCTTCCTTTGGGTACCCAATAAGATGCATGCTAGTTTTTTCTTATTCTGTATTCATATTCCTGAACATCTATTACATATTTTCCATCTCTCTATTTCTGTGTTGCAATCTATGTAGTTTCTGTGGAAATATTTTTCACTTCACACTTTCCTTTTTCAGTAATTTCTTATCTGCTATGTAATCCAGCTTTGATTTTTTTTTATTTCGACTTTTTTTTTCATTTCTAAAAATTCCTTTCTTGGGGGGGGGGGGGTGCCTGGCTGGCTCAGTCAGTGGAGCACGTGACTCTTGATCTCAGGGTTGTGAGTTTGAGCCCCACGCTGGGCATAGAGCTTACTTTAAAAAAGTAAAAAAAAAAATTTTAATTCCTTTTTTGGGGACACCTGGGTGGCTCAGTTAGTTGAGCATCTGTCTCTTGATTTTGGCTCAGGTCATGATCCTAGGGTCGTGGGATCGAGCCCTCTGTCGGGCTGCACAATGAGCATGGAGACTGCTTAAGATATCCTCTCTCTCTCTCTCTCTCTCTCTCTCTCTCTCTCTCTCTCTCTCCCCGTCTGCCCTTCTGCCCAACTCATGCTCTCTCTCTCTCTCTCTCTCTCTCTCTGAAATAAAAAATAAAAGTCCTCTTTTTCTCCAAATCTTCAAGTTCATT
Organism: Lynx canadensis; assembly: GCF_007474595.2. NCBI lineage: Eukaryota > Metazoa > Chordata > Mammalia > Carnivora > Felidae > Lynx > Lynx canadensis. The sequence goes on from NC_044316.2 coordinate 6,349,468, forward strand.
TTTATATGTGATTTATAATTGTGTACTGCTTAAAAATATATGGCACTGTTCCCAGTGGTCTCTTTTTGCATCCTTTTCCTTTCTGTAATGGTATCTTTCATTTTTTAATATTTAAGGTATTTTTTTATGTTTTGTATTTGACAGTTCCATTTTTTGTAGTACTTGGGAATCTTCATCTATCGTTTCTGTTGAATGTCCTTGGACTTGTAGTGTTGATGATCATGGTCTTGCTGGTGAGTTTTTAGCTTAATTTTGATTTCTGGGAGTTTTTTGGGCCTCAGTTAGGGTAGCTCTTATCCAGAGAGTTTACTTCCACTTCTTCTGGTAGCAAGATTTGAATAATCTTTGTCAGCTTTAGCTCCTCAGAGAGTCTTTGTCCAGAAGTGTGTCTGCCTTGCTGATGGTTAAGAATTTCGAGTACCAGAGGAAATGCTGCTATAGCAATTGTGTTCAAACAACCACATTCTTCCAGATATTTAATGCTTTGGTCCCAGCTTTCTAGCATTTGGAAACCAATTTAGTTAGTTGTTTTTTTTTTTAGCTCCCTTTTCTCTTGATGACATAACTAATACCTCAAAAAATTGTTTCCATTTATGTTAGTGTTTTTTGTGAAGTGTGTGTGTGTGTGTGTGTGTGTGTGTGTGTGTGTGTGTGTTTGTGTAGGAGGGGGGAATGTCCCTCAAAGCATCTAATGAAGTTAATCATAATGTCCAAAGTTGAAATTTGTTATATTTTTAATCATGACTCTTATTATATCTGATCTATTTCATCTCTTCCAGAATTTTTATTACTTGCATATTAGATATGTCGTATCTGTCCCCTAAGCTTATCTTCTCGGGTGTGTGGTTTTGTTGTGTGGGGTTTTTTGTTTTGTTTGTATTTTGGTGTTCTTTGCAAGATCTTTCTTTATTTGAACTTCCAGGCCATTAATGCAACTTCTCAGGAATAATGATTCATTTGTTGCTTTGCATTTTAAATTAACAACTATTTTTGGGGGCCCTGGGTGGCTCAGATGGTTGCACGTCCGACTTCGGCTCAGGTTATGATTTTGCAGTCCGTGCATTCGAGCTCTACGTTGGATTCTGTGCTGACAGCACAGAGCCTGGAGTCTGCTTCCAATTCTGTGTCTCCCTCTCCCTCTGCCCCTCCCCCACTCATATTCTCTCTCTCTCTCTCTCTCTCTCTCTCTCTCTCTCTCTCTCAAATACATAAACATTAAAATTTTTAAGAAAAAATGAACAATTGTTTTTAGATGCAGATGTATTTTGTACTCTCTTTTCATCTTGAAAATTCTCACTACGATGTTCTTTTACTGCTTAGCCTTGGACCATTGTGCCTTTAACAGTGGATAGGGTGATCAGTTTTCTCCTTGACTGAAAATGCCTGCTATTGGGTTATTATCTGCTGTTGCAGATTAGAAAATAAAGCCTCTGTGCTTCCTTGCTGGGGGAAGCTGCGGTAATATGAGCAAACTTTGAACCATATACTTCAACCTTTTGACTCCACCTCAAGATTTAGCTGATAGGACCAGCGTGTATATGGACCCAAGGGGCGACAATCTAAAGTGTAACCACCACCCTGTGATGTATACTGTCTTGTTACTTAAAAAAAAAAAGCTAGACAATAGACTGTCTCAGGAAATACAACAAAAATCATTAAAAGACTTTGCCTCTTATCAGAAGAGGCTGAAGTAAGGAGGTTATGAGATACAGCTGACACTGTAGGGAGAGTAATAAACTAAAGCAATGAGCAAAATAAAGCTTGAGTCAGCAGAAAAGCTACTACGTATGATTCCAGGTAGATCCCAGTAATACACCCCCCCCTTTTTTTAAAAGTTTATTTACCTTTGAGACAGGGCGAGACAGAGCCCGAGCAGGGAAGGGGCAGAGTGGGAGGGAGATACAGAATCTAAAGCAGGCTCCAGGCTCTGAGCTGTCAGCACAGAGCCCGACGTGGGGCTTGAACTCACAAACCATGAGATCTGAGCCACCCAGGTGCCCCAGTAATCCCCCTTTTAGTCAGTCCTGTGGAGTCTTTCTTGGGTTCAAACATACCTCACAAAGTTATTTTCTCCTCCTACTGAGTAGCTGGCACAAGGTTATTACCGTAACATTCGTTGTATTAGTCAGCCTGGCATAGGTCTCTGATAGCCACAGTTTCAAACGGGTAGGGTTACTAGATAAACACCAGTTATGATCTTGGATCATAAAAACGGGGAAAAGGGGAAGTTTTCCGATTGTTTCTGATCACCATATACCCTTCCCTTAAATTCAGGCCAAGTCCCTGCTGCTCTGAAAAAAATATATAAATGCTGCTTGTGACGGACAGACCATAAGGGAGCTGTCTGCACCTTGCACCTTGGTGTCCTTGCCCTTGTATAATCCTTTCCCCTTGAGTGCAGGCAAAACTTGGGACTTGCTTCTAACCAACGCAACAAGAATATTGGGGTGTCATTGTCGCAATTGGGTTGTATTATGTGGCAAAAGTGATACATCGTGTCCATGATTACACTACTCTATACAGGGCTCCTCCTTCACAGCCTGAAAATAAAGCCTCTCCTTGAGGACTTGATGAAGTAAGCGGCGAGTTGGAGATGGCTGACTGGCAAGAAATTGTGGCTGGGCTGTAGGGAACTGCATTCAGCTTCTAAAATCTAAGAGTGGCCTCCAGCCAGCAGCCACCAATAGTGCTGTGGCTCTGTCATGCAGCCACAGGACATGAAATCTGCCAACATCAGGAATGGGCTTGAAAGCAGATTCTTCCCTAGTGGAGCCTAGTTGAGAACACAGATCAACGCCTTCATCACAACCTTGTGACCCTGAACAAAGCACCCAGATAGGCTGTGCCCTGATTCCTGCCCCACAGAAACCAGAAAATAACTGTATGCTGTTTTAAGCCACTAAGCTCGTGGTTGTTGGTTATGCAGTGATAGAAAACGCGTGCACTGGTAAAGGAGCCCAGTAAGAAAGTGCAACACGGAGACATTAACTCCGCCCCCGCCATCTCCCTTGCAGTGCGACACAGCATCAGCAGCGCGATGCCCCGTACAGTTTTCCACTTAGGTTAGTACATTATTTTATGACCCATCCCTCCTTAAGCCTTTGTAAGACTCAAGTGTCTCCCTAGGAAATTTTATCGGGCTAAATTGAAAGTGTTTATTCACCAAGGTAAACTGGTGGTGGAATTTGTTGAATTATACTTGAGTAGAACTTCTACTAGTTTTCATGTGTGTTTACACACATTATCTCAGCTGATACTCATAATCCTGGGAGATGTGTAAGCAAGCGTTTCTTCCGTTGAAAATGAGAGATTAAATGGCTTGTCCAAGTATCTTCGTCCATTCAGGCTGCTGTAACAAAACACCACAGACTGAGTGGCTTATAAACAACAGAAGCTTCTCACAGTTCTGGGGGCTGGAAGGCTGAGATTGGGGTGCTTGGGTGAGGGCCTGCCTCCAGGTTGCAGGCTTCTTGCTTGACCCGTGCATGGAAGAAGGGGCTAGGGAGCTCTCCTGAGCCTCTTTTATGAGAACATTAATCCCATTCATGAGGGCCCCGCTCTCATGACACAATCACCTCCCAAAGGCCCTACCTTCTAATACCTGTGGCATTGGGATTTCAACATAGGAACCTGTTGGGGAGGTGGTATGTGTGTTGGGCGGGGGGGAGGAGGGGAGTAATGACACCAAGTTTACCAGCTAGTAAGTAGAAGAACCAGAAGTGAATGTAAGTCTTCTAAAACCAAAGCCAGTGTTTTCCCTCTACATGAGAACCACCTCCTGTAGAGGTGTCTCCTGTAGAGAAGACACTACCTGAGTCCCAACAATTATATTTAATCATGGCAATATATTTCCAGGGTGTTTTGTTTTCAAAAATGGAATAAAATTAGAAGCTGGAGATCAGCACTCACTCTAAAATCATGGAGGTCATCTGGTATACAGTTAGGCTTATGAAGGGCATCAGATGCACTGTATATGATGGAAATTTTGTCATCACTAAAGCACACTAACAGGAATGCTCATGCATGTATCCTTGTGTTAGATTCATTCCGATCAAGACATTTTAAGAACGCTTCAGATATGGAAGTCCCTTGTGTTCAGAGGTTGGAGGTCAAGCTGACTAGGTCAAAAATCCTCTGTAGGTTCAGCACAGAATGATGAAGTTTTGCTTCTCGCTGAAGGAAGAGAATGCTTCCTTTGACATTCCAAAAAAAAGTTCCGTGTCATGGAAAGCCTCAGAAGCTTGGTACGAAAATGAATATGGCCAAGAAAAATGTTTTGTTACTTGAAAAGTGTATTGTCAGATGAAAAAAAAAAAATGGTAAGAAAGAGAAGGAAGAAACTCACTCTCACTTCCAACCCAGTCCAAGGTTTTCAAGGTGGATGAAACTTTTCCTTTTAGAGTAAATTCTAGCTTATGTGGTGAGATAAACGTGTGATTTCGAACCCAGAGGACATCTCACACTAGATTTGTGTCATTGCATTTTGTGACTACCCATGTGCTCTGTGTTTGGTCGGAAATGCAATGATCTTGACCCATTTTCCAGTGTAATATATGTGGTGACAATAAAACATACACACAAAACACATGGATACCCAACGATTTCTTAATGTTGACACAATCCTTATTGTTAGAGCTTTCCAGCTAGTAGGTCTGCCTTCTGTCTCTTCCATCATTACTCGCCCTCATCACTTCCACTAATCACCTTCCTAAAATAATAAATTTACTCATGTTACCAACTCCTGCTTGAAATTTCTGACAGGTGTTCCCTCCATCTGGGAGAAAGTAGACACACAAGCCCAGGCACGACCAACTTCCCATTCTCCTTTCTGTACCTCATCCACCACTGTTTCACACCCTACATCATTCGTGCCAAGTTCAAAATTTCCCATCGGTAAATATACACTCAGGAAAATATGAGAGCTCATTATTTTTTTTTAATTTTTTTTCAACGTTTATTTATTTTTGGGACAGAGAGAGACAGAGCATGAACGGGGGAGGGGCAGAGAGAGAGGGAGACACAGAATCGGAAACAGGCTCCAGGCTCTGAGCCATCAGCCCAGAGCCTGACGCGGGGCTCGAACTCACGGACTGCGAGATCGTGACCTGGCTGAAGTCGGACGCTTAACCGACTGCGCCACCCTGGCGCCCCTGAGAGCTCATTATTAATGAACTTTTTCTATAAAGACTACTTCACCAAAAAGCACTCCCTCTTTCTGTGGCAAATGGAATGGCTCAAATACAAAATCAAATTAATAAACTTGTTAGGGCAAACTTTGGCATAACAAGAATAGAAGAGGAAGTCAAGGGTTATGAATATTGAATTGGGTTGTTGAAAGCAAAATAAATACTTTGAACTGTTTTAACGTTTTTATTTTTGAGAGAGAGGCAGAGTACTAGTGAGGGAGGGGCAGAGAGAGAGGGAGACACAGAATCTGAAGCAGGCTCCAGGCTCTGAGCTGTCAGCACAGAGTCCGACACGGAGATCAAACTCACGAACTGTGAGATTATGACCTGAGCTGAAGTTGGATGCTTAACCGATTGAGCCACCCAGGCTCCCCCAAAATAAATACTTTGGATTATATATCTCTCAGTCTGAACTTCCATATACAAAATTATTTTCTTGCTAACAAAAATGTGGGAGAAGTCAATGAGGGATGTGCACATTTCTTTGTGCGCAAACATGTCTAAATAATTAAAATCGTGATTGAGGGGTGGCTCGGTTGGTTGAGTGTGTGGACTCTTGATTTTGGCTCAGGTCATGGTCCCAGTGTCATGGGATCAAGTCCCACATCAGGCTCCATGCTCAGCATAGAGATTCTCTCTCCCCTGCTCCTCTGCTCCTCTCCCCCGCTTGCTCTCTCTAAAAATAAAAATTAAAAAAAAAAATTTTTTTAATTTAAAATTGTGATGGAGGGGGAGCAAGTCCTGCTGCACTTTCAAGTTGCCAGAGTAGGGCCACCTGGGTGGCTCAGTCAGTTAAGCGGCCGACTCTTGATTTCAGCTCAGGTCACCATCTCACTGTTGATGAATTTGAGACCCTGTCGGGCTCTGTGCTGACAGCGCTGAGCCTCTTGGGATTCTCTCTTTCTCCCTCTCTCTCTGCCTCTCTCTCTCTCAAAATAAATAAATAAACTTAAAAAATTAAAAATAAAGTTGCCAGAGTGTGATGGGACAGGTTGAAAAATATGCAGTGAAATAAAAATCCACAGCACGACACCGCTGTGCCTTGCTTTCTGCTTTACTCAGGCAATCCAAGCTTCAAACGCAGAGACGTTAACATATATAATCTCTTGCTGAATTTCTTTTTCATGCAATTTTTGTATTCATTTGAGAAAGTAAATGCATACCTATTTCCATCTACTTCTATAAATATATATGGTAAACATATATATACTTATATAAATATATGGTAAAGGATTCTCTAAAGCAAGGAACCATCAATGGAAAAAACCACGGGTAAGAAAAGAGAAGGATTAAAAATGAAACCAGAAAATTCAAAAATCAAAAGTAGCCGGACACAAAATGCCATATATTGTATGATTCTGTGTATGTGAAATTTCTAAAGTAGGCAGGTGCATGGAAATGGAAAGTGTGTTAGTGCTTGACAGTGGCTAAGGGAAGGGGGAGTAGAATACATCTACCATTGGTAGAGTTTTCTCTGGATGTGTTCTGGAACCACACAGTGGTGGTGATGGCACCACTCTATGGACATACTAGAAAACACTTACTGGACACTTTAAAATGGTGAATTTTATGGTATGTGAGGTATATCTCAATAACAATAATAAAGGTAGGGAAGTCTTCATAGTCATAAGATGCAGAAGGAAACTGCTGAGTAATCATGACGTACTGCCCCAGAAATGACAGAGGTTACCAAGAGAAGAGAGACTAGAGGCAATATCAAAAAATAAAAAATTTACAAAAATAAAGAAGGCACCAGTGGAGAGAGAGCAGAGAACAGAATGAGTTGTTGTTTTTTTTTAAATAGTTTCTTGAACTGGGGCACCTGGGTGGGTCAGTCGGCTAAGTGTCTGACTTTGGCCCAGGTCACGATCTCATGATTCATGAGTTCGAGCCCCGCGTCGGACTCTGTGCTGACATCTCGGAGCCCAGAGCCTGCTTTTGCGTTCTCTCTCTCTCTCTTTCTCTCTCCGCCCCTCCCACTCATGCTCTATCTTACTTCCTCTCTCTGTCTCTCTCTCTCCAAAGTAAAAATAAACATAAAAAAAATTAAAATAATTTCCTGAGGGACTCACATTTGATGAAAGACCATATAAAGTTATGGACTCATATGAGGGCAGCAATAAATAGCTAGCAGAAAAACGATTAAAATGTGGGACTCGTGGCAAAGCTTCCTCACAAGTCCCATTGGGTTAGGCCAATGAAGTGATTGAGGCTTATAGTAGTATACAGGGGGTGACCCCGGTCCACACCCCAGCTTTCCCACCTGTTTCCTGTGTCTATTCGAGATAGTTCATCTCTCTGGTTTTCAATTTCCTCTTGTGTAAAATGGGAGAATGATAGTACCTACCTCATAGAGTCATTTGTAGAGATTAAATGGGGGGCGATATCTCGAGCCATCTGGAAATCAATTTGAGCTCAGTGCCTGATATATTATGAACATTTAATCCATTGCAGTAGTGATTAGGAAGGATGATGAGGGTGGTGGTGGTCGTTGTGGTCGCTAATGCTTTTCTATATTATAAATCTCACTGTTACCAGGTTACGGGGTCTGTTCCAGCCAAATCGGTCAACTCACCAAATCAGTGTCTCTATTACATCTGGTTTGTTTTTTATTGCTTGATTCTTACTTCCTCGGTTCGAGTCATTTCTTCTTCTTGAAATGCTGCTTTGAAATGGTACTTCTCTTCCAAGATTCCTCTCCACTGTTGACATTGACCTCATCAGCCCGTTCTTACCCATCGCACCTCTCCCTGAACTCCCGCTTTCATACTTCCAGTCCTCAACCGTATGAATTTTGGCTCATGTGTACAGGGATGTTGGGTCACATCTGCTGCGGATAATGTAAGAGAAAAGAAAAGAAGAGGAGTCAGGGAAGAGGGAGGGGTGGTGAAGAAAATGGCAAAGCCGGATTGCACTTGTAGCTGAGGCAGGGGAAATAGATACAGAAAAATAAAATAGGATCTCCGAAACGACACAAACAGCCACACAACTGTAAGTGTCTGTCACATAGGGTAGCATCAGTAATTTTGGAATCAGGTGCACCTGGGTGGCTCAGTCAGTTAAGCGTCTGACTCTTGGTCTCAGCTCAGGTCATGATCTCACGGTTTGTGGGATCTAGTCCTTGTGTCAGTGCCTGCTTGGGATTCTCTCTCTGCCCCTCCTACGCTTGTAGTCTCGCTCTCTCTCAAAATAAATAAACTTTAAAAATAATAATGATCTTGGAATTAAATCATTTGAGCATTTACTCATTTGTTCACAAGGCTGCAAATGGTTTGACATGTCCTAAAACCATTAGGATAAAACTATCCTAACCACATCTAAGACCATATAGCCTGGATGCGGGGCTGGAGGTAGAACATGGCAAGGGAAGGAACTTTCTGAAACATACTTATTCATCTCTGACACCCTGACGTGCTTATATAAAGATTACCTAAAATTTTTGCTATCATACAAAAATGGGATTCAGAATGAGGAGGGGGTCATTAATGAATCATAAAGCCACAAAGACACTGGCTGGTTTAGCCAGTAGAACATGCAACTCTTTGTCTCAGGGTTGTGAGTTTGAGCCCCACGTTGGGGGTAGAGATTACTTAAAAATAAAATGTTTAATGGGTGCCTGGGTGGCCCAGTCAGTTAAGCATCCGACTTCTGCTCAGGTCATGATCTCATGGTTTGTGAGTTCAAGGCCTGCCTTGGGCTCTGTACTGACAGCCCAGAGCCTGGAGCCTGCTTCAGATTCTGTGTCTCCCTCTCTCTCTCTCTGCCCCTCCCCTGCTTGTGCTCTCTCTCTCTCTCAAAAATAAATAAATGTTAAAATAAATTTTTAAAAAAGAATAAATAAAATCTTTTTTAAAAATCCAGAAAGATACTGAACATTTAGATAGATGTTTAGAAATAAAGAATAACATTCCTCTTAGTATGTCTGTTACCAAAAACAGAGGAGAAAAATAATTTGTAAGTTCTTTTTTTTTTTTAATTTTTTAACATTTATTTATTTTTGAGAGACAGAGCATGAGCAGGGAAGGGGCAGAGAGAGAGGGTAACACAGAATCTGAAGCAGGCTCCAGGCTCTGAGTGGTCAGCACAGAGCCTGATGCGGGGCTTGAATACAGGAACCGCGAGATCATGGCCTGCCTGAGCCGAAGTCAGATGCTTAACCGACTGAGCCACCCAGGTGCCCCTAAAAATTCATAAGTTCTTATTAAAATTGTGTGGGTGGAAGGTTTTCTTTTTAAATCTGAAACAAAGGATGAGTTAAGTTCAATTTATAATTCTCATTATCCTTAACTTGAGAATGTATTTTGAAAATTATCAATTTCTTTTAAATTTTCAAAACATATGGGTACAAAATTGTAAATGGTATTCTATTATAAGTTTCCTGTGTCTTTTGCCTAAATAGAGTGGTGGGAATAGAAGCTAAAAGAAGTTAAAAACCTCAAAACAAGTTTGGCAATGTAACAGATGTCTCTGGGGGCCCCCGTGTCATTTTCCCTTGATCCTCACCTGATTGTAGCCAAGTTCGCAGTGGTTATTTCTGTGTCAGGTCACACTCGCCTCGTGTTTCATTGTGAACAAAGAACTTGAACAGAGAACTGTGAGTGGGCATAGGGTTTAGCCATGTGGCTATGGAGGTGGGAGGGGCTCTAGGCAGAGGGAAGAGCTAGTCCAAGGTTGTACAGACGTGTGCCAACATCTCTGAGAAACAGCACACATGCTGGTGTGGCTGGGAAGGGGTGAGGGATGGAGAGGGCAGGAGAAGGCGGAATCAGAGAGGCAAAGGGGCACCAGAATATGTGGGGTCTTGAAGGCCATTCTTCAGGCTTTGGCTTTCACTCTGAGTGAAATGGGAAGCCATTTCTGGGATTTGCAGAGGAGTGACTTGACGTGAGATTTATTTTTATTTATTTTTTAAATGTTTACTTATTGATTTTGAGGGGCGGGGGGGGGGGAAGAATCCCAAGCAGGCTCCACGCTCTGCATGGAGCCGGACACAGGGCTTGATCTCATGCCTGGGAAATCATGACCTGAGCCAGGATCAAGAGTCAGTTGCTCAACTGACTGAGCCTCCAGGGCACCCCCTGAGATTTATTTGTAAAGAATTCATACTGGATATTGTTTTTAGAATGGATTTGATTGCATGTGAGGGTACAAGACCAAGGCTGAAGATAAAAATCTGTTAGGAAGCTATTAGGGTATTCCAGGCAAGAGTTGATCATGTTTCAGATAAGGATGATAGCCAGGAATATGGTGGGTCGGATTCTGAACATATTTTGAAAGTAGGGATAGTCTTGGGTTGCCTATAGAGTTTGAGAGAAATGGGAAAGTCAAGGATGACTAGAAGGTTTTTTAGCTTGAGCAACTAGAACAATGGAGTGTATAGGAATTCAGTTTTGAACATATCAAATGTGAGATGTTTATCAGACATTCCCATGGGAGGAAAAAATGGGTGAATTGATAGTTGGATACACAAGGGTGGAGTTTTGGAAAGAGATGTGACTCTGGTTATGGTTGTGATGACCACATAAGATATCCAAGAAATTGAGTGAGATACAGAAGATAAGGGGACCGTGAAGGGAATCTTGGATGTGCTGAAATTAAAAAGTGAGGCAGAAGATGCAAACTGGAATAAAAGACTGAGAAGAAACAATTGGTTGGGTGGAGAGGACACTCAGACTGTAATGTCTTAGAAGCCAAGAGAAGAAAACGCATCACAGAAGAAGGGAATGATCCATCACTGAAAATATTGTTGGTATGGCAGAAAAGTGAGCTCTGATTATGAACGATTTGAGTTAGTAATGTGGAGCTCACTGGTGACTTTGGAGTTGACTAGTGACTGGTTTGCTAGGAGTTTTCTCTGCAGTGATTGGGGCAAAATCTGATTAGAAACAGTTGAGACAATGAGAGGAGACACATTGGAGACATGGGGAATGCACAACTTGTTAGAGCTTTTCTGCAAAGAAGAACAAGAAAATTGGGCAATAACCGGTGAGTGAAGTAACATCAAGGGAAGATTTTGGTTTTGTGTTTTTAAGAAATAGCGGTATTCAGTATACTGCTATACGATACAAGGCTAAGGATGAATGAGAGAAGCTTGGACTGCTGGAATGAGGCTCCCAGGTTGGGTAATAGGGAATGAGATCTAAGTATGAGTGCCTACGTGTAAGCATTGGCTTTAGACGGGAGCATGGATAGCTCTTGTGTAGAACCAGACAGGAAAGCAGAACATGTGAATGCAGACTCTGATAGGTGAGTAGAAACTGGGATGGGAATTGGAGGAGACCCTCTTCCAACTGCTTGGATAATCTCAGTGAAGTGAGGTGAGGTCTGAAGCTGCAAGAATAAGGAGAGGGTCAAGGGAGTCAAAGGTACAAGGGAATATGCACCACAGGGAATAACCGTAATAATCCACCATGGATTTTCAGCTGGGTAAGAAAGAAATAGAACATGAAAGGGGTGAGAGGCCCTCCTGAACTGGATGTCCTGGTGAGGTGGAAAAATGGTGGAGGCCAGGGTGTCAGGTGCCCTGAGTAAGGTCAAAGTAGGATGCAAGAAGTGACAGTAGGGAGGGCTTGTAGTTATTGGTGACCCCCAAGTCTAGGTTGTGGGCAGCTGTGGTATATGATCATACTGATCATTACCTTTCTAAATGCTTTATTATCTTTGCTTTACCTACCTGTTCTCATTGTCATTGTTTCAGTCCTTTCCTTTGAGTTAGTAATCAGGTATTCAAATATTTCTTTTTTTTTTTTTTTTAATTTTTTTTTTTCAAAGTTTATTTATTTTTGGGACAGAGAGAGACAGAGCATGAACGGGCGAGGGGCAGAGAGAGAGGGAGACACAGAATCGGAAACAGGCTCCAGGCTCTGAGCCATCAGCCCAGAGCCTGACGCGGGGCTCCTACTCACGGACCGCGAGATCGTGACCTGGCTGAAGTCGGAGGCTTAACCGACTGCGCACCCAGGCGCCCCGGTATTCAAATATTTCAACTTGAGTTATTTCTACTCAGTTTTCAAATTCTATATGTGTGCCATTTTGACAATTTATCCCCTGGAATTCTTTTTCTTCCTCTTTTATTCTTTTTTTTTTTTGACCATATTATCTTTGACATATCATTGAATTTATGTTGTTTTTACATTCTTGTAGTATACTTATAATTTGTGTCCTTTTTTTTGATGAGGTATAATTAATTTACAATAAAATGTATATAATTTAAATATGTTATGAGAAATGTATACACCTCAGTGATCCTGTTCCCTATCATGGTGTAGTGTATTTATTTTATGCAGAAAAGCCCTGTGTCCCTTCCTGGGCATTCATCCCCAGAAGCAACCACTGGTCTGGCTTTCCACTCAGTACAGTATCTTTCAGATTTATACAGATTGCCACATACCTCAGTAGTGGTATTCCATTGTATGATGTATTCATTCTTGGACTGATGATGATAAAATATTTTCTGTCTGGGGCTACTATGAATAAAGTTGCTCTGAATAGCTTTGCACAAGACTTTTTGTGGACATATGTTTGCATTTCTGTCAGTAAATACAGCTCTTTCTTCCTTAACTTATGATGGAAATCGACACCTTGGAAAGTTGAACCATCATTGTAAGTCAAGGACATCTGTACCTACAAATGGGATTTCTGGTTCACAGGCTAGAGATATGTTTTTTAAACTTCCAGACAACTTTCAAAGAGATTTTCAATTTTACTGTCCCACCAGGAATGTATGGGAATTCCAGTCAACCCAAATTCTCCCCAGTGCTGGGTGTAGTCAGTTTCCTTTCAGCCATTTGGGAGTGGGGGGGTATAGAACAATCTTGTTGTGGTTTCACTTGGCATTCTCCAAATCCCCAACAGTAACAAGAGAGACTTTTCTTGCACTTTTGTCCATTTTTTTCTGTCTTCTTTTGCTCAGTATCTGCTCAAATCTTTTGCTCATTTTTATTAGGTTATATCTAATCTTTTATTATTGAGTTGTAAAAGTTTTTATATATTGTGGATACAAGCCCTTAATGAACTATGTGTTGGGAATATATTCTTCCAATCTGTAGCTTCTCCATTAATTTTCTTAATGGTTTCTTTGATGAGTCGAAGTTTTAAATTTTTGGTGAAGTCCGATTTATCATTTTTTAATGGTTTAGTGTGTTCTGTGTTCTCTCTAAGAAATCTTTCTATCTCTAGGTCAAGAAGATTCTTCCTCTTATGTTTTCGTCTACAGGCTTTATGGTTACAGTTCTTACCTTTACGTCTGTGATCTGTCTCAAATTAATTTGTGATACATTGTGAGCTAGGCATTGAGATTCTTTTTAACCCAGTTCCAACATTATTTGCTGATGCAACTTTCCTTTTCCCGTTGAATTGCTTTGGCATTTTGGTAAAAAATTATTTAATTGTACATTAGGTGGGTCTGTCCTGTTCCAGTGATCTGTCTGTCTTTCCCTTTACAGTACCACAGTCCTGATCATACTCACTTGAGAGTAAATCTTCTTGGGGCGCCTGGGTGGCTCAGTCGGTTAAGCGTCCGACTTCAGCTCAGGTCATGATCTCACAGTCTGTGAGTTCAAGCCCCGCGTCAGGCTCTGTGCTGACAGCTCAGAGCCTGGAGCTTGCTTCGGATTCTGTGTCTCCCTCTGTCTCTCTGCCCCTCCCCCGCTCATGCTCTGTCTCTGTCTCAAAAATAAATAAAAACTTAAAAAAAAAAAGCTTCTGAAGTCAGGTAGAGTAGGTGCCCCAACTCTGTTATGTTTTGTTTTGTTTCTTTTTTCATAATTGTTTTGAGTTACTTGGCCCGTCCATATAAATTTTAGAAATATCTTCTCAATTTCTACCAAAAAACCCAAAGCCTGCTTGGATCTCCAGATCAGGTACGGAAGATCTGCCATGTTAACAGGATTGAGTCTTCTGGTCCATGAACATAGCATATCTTACTAGTTATCTGGACAATCTTCAACATCTCTTGGCAGTATGGTATCGTTTTCCAGGTAGAGATCTAATACATCTTTTGTTAAATTTATCTCTAGGTAAGTATTTCACATTTTGAAGTATTTTGTAAATGGTGTTTTAATACATGTTTTATTTTGGATAGTTTTAGATTTATAGAAAAGTTGCAAGACAGTACAGAGAGTTCCCAGATACCCTTCACCCAGTTTTCCTTGCTGTTAACATCTTCTGTTGCCATGGAACGTTTATCATAACCAAGAAACCAACCCTGTACATTAGTGTGAACTACACTCCAGATTTTATTCAGGTTTCACTAGATTTTCCACAAGCGTCCTTTTTCTGCTCCAGGATACCGCCCTACCTTTAGTCGTGAAGCCTCCTTAGTCTCCTCTCATCTCTGATCATTTCTTCATTTTTCCTTGTGTTTTATGACCTTGATAGTTTTAAGGAGTACTGATCAGATATTTTGCAGAATTTTCCTCGGCTTGAGTTTGTGGGTTTTTTCCCCTCACAGCTGGACTGGGGTTGCAGACTTTGAGGAAGGATGCCATAGAAGTCAAGCGCCCTTCATATCTTATCTTATCAGCAGTGTGTGCTATCAACGTGACTTAACACTGGCCGTGTTAACTTTGATCATCCAGCCAAGGTCATGTTTGCCTGGTTTCTCTGCTGATAAGTTACATTACTCACCCCTTTGCTTCTGCTTATGCCACTGTTTGGAAGCATACCTCCTGAAGAGGTATCTATAAATCATAGATAATTCTTCTGCAGGGAAGATATGTTTCCTCCTTCCCTCCCCTTCCCTCCTGTTCCTCCCCTTCCCTCCCGTTCCCTCCCCTTCCCTTCCCTCCTTATGTCGATCAGCATGAACTCATGAATATTTATTTCATTTGAGGATTATAATCAAATATTAAATTATTTATTTTCTTGCTTAAATTGTTCCAGCTTCACTCTTTGAGTACTTTTTCAGGTTGGCTCCTATATCCCTATGACACGTTCCCATCCTTTTTTTTGTTTTTGGTTTTTGTTTTGTTTTCCCTTATTTTCCAGCTCTATAAGATGCTCCAGAATTAATTCTACAAGATGCCCCAGGATCAACTGTTTCCCAACGAGCTCTGGTTCCTCAATTGGAGAATAATAACAGATCTGGGCACTTGGTGTGCTCAGAGCTGCTAGGGTATCACTGCTTCTAGGCTTTCTCAGTGCACAGACCTAAGAAATCCGTGTATGTGTAGTAACCTGTGCATAGACTTTGGGTTGCAGACTTTGAGGAAGGATGGCATAGATTACAGATGTGTTTATAACCATAGGGTGATAGATGTGTCTATAATCATTTCTGTATGTATCCGTCTGCATCGATATGGAGCTAAACTTGAGTCCATAGCGGCATCTCCAACTCTAATCCCGTACAACCTGCTTCATTTCTGCTTCCCCTTCCCCCTTTCTTATAACCTGCCTCCCCAACAGTGGGAAGACTGGCCCTATTCATCCTCCACCCCTTAATTTATGAGTCCAGCCCAGGATACATGGGACACAGTTTCAGAATTATTAACCACTTCTCCAGTGAGAGACAACATTATCAGCTGGAGTGCAGTGTTTATGTACAGTTGCTTTTATCTTTAGCCTTCAGGTTTTCAACCAAAATACTGTTTTCCAAGGTGACTTACGTCGACTCCTCCCTCGTCCCTCGCCCCATCCTGATCAGTGAAGTTATGCCATGCATTTGTAATACAGTTAGATTTTTTTTTGTCGTGGTCTGCATTCCATCCTGGGGTTCTCTGGTTCCTGGTTGCTGTGTTTTGTCTTACCTTGCCTACATTCAAATTCAGTTTCTGTACTGTAAAGTTTAATGGGTTTTGACCAATGCATAGTGTCATTTACTTCCCTCTCCAGTGCCATACATAATGGTTCCACCACCTTAAAAATTCCCCTTAGGGGCACCTGGTGGCTCAGTCGGTTAAGCATCCTCTTGGTTTCGGCTCAGGTCATGATCTCATGGTTCATGAGTTTGAGCCCCACATTGGGCTGTGCACTGACAGCCCAGAGTCTACTTGGGACTCTCTCTTTCTCTCTCCTTCTCTGCCCCGCATCCACTCATGCTCTCTCTGTTTCTCTGTCAAATAAACTTAAAAATTTCTTAATAAAAAATAGACAAATTTGAAAAATCCTCCTCTTTATCCTCTTTGTAATCAGCTACTCTCCCTTCTCCAAGGTGCTGGCAACCATTGGTATAGGGTTTTCCATCCCTTCAGTGTTACCTTTTCCAGAATGTCATATGAGTGGAATCATGCTATAGGTAATCTCTCAGTTTGGCTTATTTCTGTTCACACACACCAGAGAGGTAGGCATGTTTTTGGATAAGCCCCATGTTTATGGATTAGTGATAATATAAAGAATCTTTTGTGGCAGGTAGATAAAGAAAAGGTTTTAAAATATATCTTGTATTTGGAGGCACCTGGATGGCTCAGTTGGCTGAGCATCCAACTCTTGGTTTTGGCTCAGGTCATGATCTCACAGTTTGTGGGATTGAGCCTTGCTACACACTGACAGCACAGGGCCTGTTTAGGATTCTCTGTCTCCCTCTCTCTCTGCCCCTCCCTGCTCTCTCAAAATAAATAAACATTAAAAAATCTTTCTTATATTTGTAAAATGTTCATAATTTTCAAAGTGCTTATAGTATACCATTTCTTATTTGATTTCCACACCGTCCTGTGGACTGGGGAGCCATTCCTTCAGCAAAGAATCTAAGGTTCAAAGAGTGTAGGTGGCTTCTGCAAAGACACAGAGCTGGTGAGAGCCTTCTGGTACTTGAACTTGGCTTTTTAATGCATTGTTTGTATCTGTGCTTCTCTAGGGTGCCTTCAATCATGTGTTGCTGTGAATCCTTTTCAATGAGCCACCAAGTCTTGACCAATGAGTAGAATTCATTGTGAGGACAGTAAAGAGGTACTTGATCTACATGCGTCCCACCAGGGGAGCCCCAGCAGAGGGGGCCGGTGGAGTGGTGTCACGAGGGAAGAGGAGAAAGACCAGATGAGTGTAGCAAGTGAGTTGATGGCCACAGCACTCAGAGAATGCTTGCCAGACAGCAGCATAGGCATGTTGCAGTCTTGAGAATGATTCCAGAGTTTAAAAATGCCAGTGTTTGGCCCAACATGTCCCGTGATTGTAGGTCAACCATGTCATCAGGGGCCCAACAAAAGTGATTGGGATTGTTGGGCAACTGGCATCGCCAGTCCTTTCTTTAAAAGTTTACTTATTTATTTTGAGATAGAGAGACAGAGCACACACACAAACAGAGGAGGGGCAGAGAGAGAGGGAGAGATAGAATCCCAAGCAGACTCTGCCTGTGTGAGGCTCAAACTCATGAACCATGAGATCATGATCTGAGCTGATATCGAGAGGTAGACACTTAACCAACTGAGCCACCCAGGCACCCCTGGCATTGCCAGTCTTAAGACTAGAGGATATATGACTGTTTAACAGGAGGTTGAAGAAACTTTTCAAGGCAGTTTCGCCTATCTGGGATTTTTTCTTACTTGCTGACTTTATGCCCTATACTCGACTGAAAACACAACTCCAGCATTTGCTGGACAGAGAGGACGGGAACACTCCACGTAGAGAACACAGCACTTGCAAAGCAAAGGAGAATCAGGATGTGTATGGACGCTGCCCAGGGACTTCATAAGGCGGTCCCTTTGATTAAAGCCACTTATGGATATGGCACATGCAGTCCTTGGGCTGACTGGTGCGAGGCAGCTAATGACAGCAGAGAAAACATCAGGATGCTTGAGGGGGGGCGGGGGTGCTATGCAAATTGTAGGCAAAGTGCTACCACTTGCTCTGTTATCTTTGCTCTCTCTCTCCCATTTCGTGTACTCCTGTTAAAGAATCAGTCTCTTTGGGCAGTGAAGTGGTCTGTTTTTCTGGAACATTCTGTCTGGCTTCTTGCTCACTCGTTTCTCATTGCTGGGGGAACCTGGCCACAGAGCCAGGAATTCTTCTCCTTTTCCTCCCTTTCTGGCCATTTCTCATGGGTTTTGCAAACCATGGCAAAACGTTCTACCTCATGGGGGTCTCCACCCAGGACCCGGCTGGGCCCCTGTTGTCTCCACTGACAGCAGGTCCTCCTGTACCCTGCTCTCCTCCCCAGCTGACATCTGTCTGTCTGGTTGAGTCCTGCCAACAGGTGGTGCTGGAGAGAGAATGACTCTGGAGGACAAGAAGGGAGCTTCATGCTGACCTTGTCAGGGTTGCTCTGGCAGAGTCTTTCCAGAACCTTCGTTTGCCTCTTTAGGGACCAGCAGCAGCCACTGGGCCCCTTTCTCAGAGGTCTGAGCACCTTTTCCTCAGCGGCTGACATCTCCTTTCTTCTGTCACATTGGCTCCAAAGCAGTAGCTGTCTCCCCAGGGGTCTTTTGTTCTTTCAATATTCCACACCCAAGTAATCAGTTTGTGTACTAAACCCTGTCTGTTTGAAGTTGCTAGTGTGGTTTCTGTTTTCCTGACTGGATCCTGACCCAGGAAACCAATTAGAAGTACGCTCTTTCTCCCAGATCTTACTTCTTTAGCAGATGTCTCCTTCAGCGCTTCCCAAGACTCTGTATGTTAGGGAAAACCTTCTGTGGATTTCATCACATTTTATCAGTACCAAACACTGAATGCCTACAATGCAGACCCCACACTTTTCCGGAGGGTAGGCATGGCAGGGTAGGATACAAATGGAAGGTGGCTCCGTTATATTTTTATATATGTGTTATGTATGTGTTTCTACTACTTTCGCCCTAAAACAGGGCAGAGTAGAGGAAAATAAATAGACACGGATTAACACACACATACATGTGTACCTACATCATTAATAAGTTCTAGGCTCTATCATTTCTTTTATCCCATCAATTATATATATATTATATATGTATAAATTATATATATGTACAAATTATATATATACACAAAAAAACAGTAAACAAAAGCAAATTTAAGACTACATTAGCAAAAACACAGAAGTTTTTGTATTTCTAGCTACTGTATCTCTGTTGTGCTTGGGGAATAGGGCTCAAAGTTACCACCTTTTTATTTTTTTAATGTTTATTTATTTATTTTTGAGAGAGAGAGAGAGAGAGAGCGAGCGCGCACAAGCAGGGGAGGGGCAGAGAGAGAGAGGGAGACACAGAATCTGAAGCAGGTTCCAGGCTCCGAGCCGTCAGCACAGAGCCCAACATGGGGCTCGAACTCATGAACCATGAGATCATGACCTGAGCTGCAGTCAGACCTTTAACCGACTGAGCCACCCAGGTGCCCCACTTATCACCCTTTTAAACATGAGGTTTACAAAGCAGGCTCAAAGGGCCCCATGACTTGCCTTGTTTCCCTGGCTAGCGAGCACCAGGTCAGCCTGCTTGACTCTCGGCCACCAGACACACCATTTCTTTATTCCCCGACTTCCCTGGCCCCTGAGGCACGTAGCATCTCTGAAAGAATGTGAGCTTCCCCTGACAGCCTGGAACAGAAAAGTTCAGCCCCTGGCTCAGTAACTCAGGACGCTATGAGTCTTGCTGTCTCCTCTTTGACTTTCCCCTCCCCCGAAGAGGAGAGTTATTTTCAACCCTCCATCTGCTTTGTGTTTAACGTGCAGAAAGGTTGCACATCTTCACGGGCCTTGTTCATGAGCAGTAGATTGTACAACAGTTTATTACACAAGTGGAGGTTTTTATTGCTGGCCTTTGTTGAGTTGCCAACTGGGAGAAAGAACATAACGTGCTCAGCGGTCCCTATCAGGAAAAATGAGAAAGCATTAAATACCAGTCAAATCGTCAAGCCATCGAAAAGCGGGTAATCAAATCCAGAAATCCCTGTAGCATGACTAGTGAGAAGGACTTCTCTCACTAATAGTGTTTTTACGTCCATCATTGTTTCTCAAGTCACTTATATCGCAGGCAGTATCGCGAAGCATTATGTGAGATGCGTGTCAGTAGTGGAGTGCGTGTGTTTGACCTCGAAAGGCTTATCTGTTTCAAAATCTGACCATGGCCAATACATGGCATCAAATGTTTAACTACTGATTTGTCCCCCAGACAGGGGTAGAAAACCTGCACGAAGCATCCTAGGAAATGTTGTATCAGAGTAATACCAACCATAGCACGCCAATCCCAATGGTAATGGCTTACTCTTGCTCCTTCTGTTCCATGTTCCCCAAAGCTCAGAGCATCACGGAGTCAGCCAGATAAAAGTTGTTGGAGACTCAGAAACGGACCAGTCACATAGTGTTCAGTCCAGTTCCCATCACAATCACCTGGGGACCCCTGCCCAAGACTAAGTAAAATCTCCCAGGCTGGGCTAGGACGTTGGTATGCTTTTACGGTTCAACAGGTGATTCTAACATATAGCCTGGGCTGAGCACCCCAGTTGGAATCCAGCTGCCTCATTTTACTGGTGGAAGAAAAGGAACCAGAACAATTGGTGGTCCTCTTTTCTAGCAAGGAATTTTCTACTTTAGGTCCCAAATTTCATAACCGTTCATTTCTCAAAGCAACACATTTAGGGGTCCTGGGTCGGTTAAGCATCTGACTCCTGATTTTGGCTCAGGTCACAATCTCACAGTTTGTGAGTTCAAGCCCCGAATCAGGCTCTGCATTGACAGGCTGGAGCCTGCTTGGTATTCTCTCTCTGTCCTCTCTCCCTGTACCTTTCCTGCTGTCTCTCCCTCTCTCTAAATATAAATAAATTAAAATTAAAAAAGGAGAGTCTGGGTGGCTCAGTTGGTCAAGTGTCCAACTTCAACTCAGGTCATGATCTCACAGTTCGTGAGTTCAAGCCCTGCATCGGGCTCCATGCTGACAGCTCAGAGCCTAGATCCTGCTTCGGATTCTGTCTCTGTCTCTCTCTCTGCTCCTCCCTCACTCATTCTCTCTCTCTCTCTCTCTCTCTCTCTCTCTCTCAAAAATAAATAAAACATTTTTTTTAATAAAAAAAAAAAAGAGTAGGACAGTTAACCGAATGAGCCACCCAGGTGCCGCAGGAAGCTGCCTTTCAACATGAAGAAGGAGGTACAGTCTTTCCCTCCATTACTCGGCCGTGATTAGGATCCATGCACATATGAACAAAACCAGTCCTGGTTTATGCCTGAGTCCAGCATTAATTTTGACGGTTTCCCCCCGCACCACCATCATTCCCAAAACGTTCCAAACTGTACATTAAATGTTCTGATCACCTTTCTCTAGATGAGTCCCCCCCAAAGTCTCGTCCACGCTTTCTCCGAAAGACCCACTTCTCTTAGGCTGAGAAGCCCCAGAACCTGCCTTCTAATTGCACCCTTGTTGCGAGTCTGACAAACACATCTGATAGCTCACGCCCCGGGGGGACATCGGTCAGTAGCCTTGGACTTCTCAGCTTAATTGCCCTAGCTTTAATGCCACTTAAATCAGAATGTAAGCACTGAAAGAATTTCAAGAATCCGATGATATAAATTGTATTTTTAGAGCTGAGAATGAGTTGAGCTAGTGACACAGTGCAGCGCCTAAAGATAGATCTCTTTAGTTTTCCCATGATTTATCACAGGCGAGTTCACAGCAGGTTAAAATAATTGAATGCGCTGATAGCATGCATATTGGCACGGTTTTATGAGCAGTCATTCATAACATATTTGTCACGAAGCATAGCTTCCAGGATGGAACCCTGATCCGCAGGCAGTGTTTTAGCCTCCACGACGCAGTGGAATTAACTCCTCTGTGGAGCCTGGCCACGTCGTCACGGTGTCCGGCCCCCAGCTAGAGCTGTGGGGAAAAGGATCAAGGGAATAACTGGTCCGCCAAACAAACCGTGAGTATATCATGACGACAGGCACACTTTCACTGGAGGCTAAAGAGAAAATGTGCTTTCCGGGGACGGCTGTAACTCCGTGCTTATAGACTCAACCTGCACTGACTTCTTTCTTTTCCCTTCGTGGTTCACTTTCCCCTTTTCTCCCAGTGTGATTTTTTTCCCCCTCTGCTTATGGGCTGTGTCCCCTGGGCATGTACTTTTTCCACAATAAAAAAATGACTCTGCGGGGGTCACTGCAGCAGGTGACAGACAATGCGTGTGTGGTAGGTACACGTGGACCCAAGTTCGGCTGCGTTCCTTATTTTTCTG
Source organism: Lynx canadensis (assembly GCF_007474595.2). Lineage (NCBI taxonomy): Eukaryota > Metazoa > Chordata > Mammalia > Carnivora > Felidae > Lynx > Lynx canadensis. Next base: position 6,371,721 of record NC_044316.2, read on the forward strand.
TGAATCTACTTAGTTCCTGTGGCGTAGCCGTGGAGGCACGTCCTCTGTCAGTCCGGGATGTCCTTACTGAAACACAAGGTCCTGTCTGGGTGCTCTGTGGCTGGTCTGCTTAGGGGACACTGGGTTTCAGGGCAAGTGGGTGGTGCTCGGGGCTCCCTCCCGGGGACCCCACCCTCCATCATATCAGCTTTCTTGGCTTCTGTGACCCTCCATCTCCCCAAATTTGAATAGTCCCCAGGTTTGAATCTACTCTGGAGAAGGAGTTTCTGAGATCTCCCATCTCCCAAATCTTTAGTTTCTGTCTGGAGCCTGGGACTTGGGACTCAAAAGCTAAACCTGTGGCTCCTCTGTTACCTACATTTTGCTGGTTTTCCCTTCCCTAAAGCACTAAAGACAGACAGCTGCACTGCCTAATGGGGGGAAAACACGGGGGTTACCAGGGAAAACATACAGGCAAATTTCTCCCAGTAATTTCCCACCGCATACAGCAGGCAGTCAACAAAGGTGACTGCTATCTTTACACAAGGTAGTGTAGAGAAGCAATAAAGACCACAGACTTGATAGCCAGGCTCCACAAGTCTAAAATCTGGCTGCATGGTCTCCTGACTGTGTCCTTGGACAAGCCACCTAACCATTCTATGCCTCAGTTTCCCCACATACAACAAGGAGATTATAGCAGCATCTCCCTACAAGGTCCTACCTATATAAAGTGCTTGGTGAATTAATTATGCTATTAGTATTACCACTTCTACAAAGCTCTGTCTCTCAAAGCCATTGGTGACCGTAATTGCATTGATGCCACTGGTATACACAGTACATCCCATGCAGAGAAGGTGAAACCACACCTAGTATTTCACAGGGAAAGGAGCTATTATTCCCAGGTGGGAGGCTGGGCTGAGTCTCCTGGAAATGCAGCCCTCTGGGTAAGATGTGGATAGAAATGATCCTAAGGGCTGGGTTAAGAAGGAATCAGCTGACCTCAGTCAAGGCAGTTCTGAGATTCTTGGTGTGGAGAGACAGATTCTTGAGATTCTGGAAGACAGTTCCATGCTTCCAGTCCAGAGGATAAGAGAGTGAAGCGGGGAGAGGGGGAGAGGGAACGGAGGCAGGGAAAGGCTGGCTAAGTCGGCGTGAGGAACGTGCCTGGTCGACCACTGCTGGAGGCTGCTGGAGAACAGAACACGCACCGGGCCTCTCCTAAGAGGCAAGTCCTGTGCTGGCTCTTGCTGAGGGAGGTGCCGCTCCTGTGAGCAGAGACAAGAGGGGGAAACGGAGGGGGAGACGATGGTTCACCAGTCCCCACGTTACATAAACGTCATTCTCTAGCCCGTCAAACTGATGAGCTTGAGAAAGAGAACATGGGGGACTCTGGCATTTACACCTGGTCCCCTTCCTATCCCAGAGCTGTTCTGGTCAATGTCCCTATCAGCCCACGTGAAGTCAGGATGAGCAAGTCTGCAGGGACAGCAGAAGCAGTGCCATGTCAAGGCTTAGGAGGTCTAGACTCAAGACCCAAGCGTATGACCAACTAGCCTGTGACCTTGGACATACCTTTCACCTTCCTAGACCCAGGGCCGTCCGTGAAGAGGTAGACGCAGATAAAAGCAGCTTCGTTTGGGGAGAGCAACGTAGCATAGTTAAGAATGTGGGTTTCAGAGCCAGAGGGACATCAATATGAGTTGTCTTTGCCATTAACCAGATGTAAATATAGGGCAATTAACTTATTTAATTTCTCTAAGCTCCACTTCCCTCATGTATAAAGATGGAGATAATAACAGCACACTTCTCATGATTATTTTGAAGATTAAATTCAAGAGTGTATGTGGAGTGTTCAGCACAGTACTGCTGAAACACTGTAAGTGCTTGATCGATGGTTGCCAATATCACTATAGCGAGTTTTCGCTGGAACCCAGGGTTCCGTCAGGTCAGGGGGAGATGGAACTCAAGACAGCGGGCACTCCTTCATTCACATCATCTTTAATTTTCTATCTGCTTTATCTAGTGTAAAAAATAAAAATAAAAATAAATGTCCCACGCTAAAAAATTAACAATAATACTAGATATCACTGGACTAGACCAAGAGTTGGCCTACTTTTTCTGTAAGGGGTCAGGTAGTATCTTGGGCTCTGTGGGCCACATGCGGTCTCAGTTGAATGTTCTTTTAAATTATTAGGGTCAGTCTTGGAGCATAAGAGTGTTTGTTAGGATGGGACCACAGCAATGACACAGGGCCCTCACCCTTGTAAAACGAACATCTCAGTGGCTGCACACAGTTAAGACGTACTTCTTACATCACAGTAAAATGTGAACTGAGCACTGGTCTACACCACAAGTCTTTTGGAGACAAAGAATCTTTCCATCTAGTGGCTTCTCCGTCCATTTGGAGACCTCCGTTGGATGGAAGGAAAAGAGAGATGGGCCCACAGTCAAGAGCTCTTTAAAAATGTAAAATCCAGGGGCACCTGGGTGGCTCAGTCAGTTAAGCATCCGACTCTTAATCTCGGCTCAGGTCTTGATCTCAAGGTTGTGAGTTCAAGGCTCATGTTGGGCTTTGAGCTACGCATGAAGCCTACTTTAAAAATTATAATTTAAAAAAAATTGTTAAAATCTTTCTTTGCTCAGGGCCTATACAGTGATAGGCCCGGGCTGATTTGAGCCTGTAGGCCATTGTTGGCACACTCCTGGATCAGACCATTTCTTAGGTTTCCTTCTGCAGATGAACCAAACTTCTCTGTGATCAGCCTTGTTTTTCCCCATCAAAGCAGACTAGTGACCCACTCTGTAAGATCTCACACCCTCTGTCATGTGATAATCTTTTTCACATTTCTAACAGTTGTCAGATTAAGTGGTTTTGTAATGTTACAGAGAGTCCTTTTGTGGGCGGTCTTCGTAGAGATGGTGTATCAGTTCCCTAGGCCTGACTTTAATAGAGTACTACAAACTGGGTGGCTTAAAACAACAGAAATTTATTCTCTCCTAGTTCTGGAGCCCGGAAGTCCAGAATCAGAGTGCTGGAAGCCTTGATCTGGGGGCTCTGAGGAAGAGTCTGGCCCATGACTTTCTCCTAGCTTCTGGTGATGGTCACCAGTCCTTGACATTCCTTGACTTGTAGACATACAGGGTCAACCTCTGCCTTTATTTTCACATGACATTCTCCCTGTGTCTCTGTATCTGTCCCTTGGCCATCTTCTCATTAGGTTACTCCCCACCCTAATATCCTCATCTTAACTTGACCAAATCAGCAAAGACCCCCATCTCCAAATAAGACCATGTTCACAGATAATAGGAGTCAGGGGTTCACTCTGTCTTTTGGGGGGACAGAGGTCAGCCCATAACAGGTGGTGAATGGCACGTGGTCATGTATTCTTATCTAGGAACTGTGAAAGGATAGAAGTGATGAGGACTCAGAGGGCTATCCCATGTGGCAGCAGAGATAAATGAGACAGACCAGGTGGCGACGAGCTTCATTTTTACCCATCATTGTAAATTGCTGTACTGTTACAGCTGCTACCTTGAAGAATGCAGAATTTTGCTTTTTAAAGTGTGTGTGTGTGTGTGTGTGTGTTTAATATGGACATGGAATAATGAGCTAGAAAATGTTGCACATTCTGTACCCTCCTTCTATTTTCAACTTATAAATGCTGCATTCAAAATACCGGAACAATGTGGCTTGCGGTTACTAACAAAATTAAAAATAAAAGTAAAACGCCCCAAAGCATTCGTGTCACCCTGTGAGGGAAGAGGGGCCTGGTGCCCTGGACATAAGGCCTTTCCGGTGAGTTTTTCACCCCTTTCTGCAGAGGTCAGGATTTGAAAATCACTACCAGCTGGTTGGAATTTGGTCCTATTTTGAAACCAATGATTTAGACTGCTAAACCATCGCTGGGACTAAGATTTATTTTCCCCCACTTGGTCTATGTTACAGAGATCCAATTTGCAGAGTGGAGGAAAGGGGCAGAATATTTTCTTGGTGACTCCGCACCGCGTCTGCCAGTGGAAAACTACCAATATCCCACAGCTAACCCATGCGAATTGGTCCATGCGACACCATGTCTAAAAATCCAGGCAGGACTTAATGTTCCCCTTCCAAAGTTCCATGGCCTTGTTGTCTTGTTCCTCATCGGTGGCACTCATTATAGGCTGCCATATTTGCAAGTATGTAAAAGAGAGGGGAACAAACCACGAGAGACTCTATTTATTTATTTATTTATTTATTTATTTATTTACGTTTTTATTTATTTTGGAAGGAGAGAGAGAGACAGAGCATGAGCAGGGGAGGGGCAGAGAGAGAGGGAGACACAGAATCCAAAGCAGGCTCCAGGCTCTGAGCCATCAGCACAGAGCCTGACGTGGGGCCCGAACTCACGAACCGCGAGATCATGACCTGAGCCGAAGTCAGACGCTCAACCGACTGAGCCACCCAGGCATCCCAAGAGACTCCTCATAATAGAGTACAAACCAAGGGATGATGGAGGGAGGTAGGTGGGGGATGGGCTAGGTGGGCAGTGGGCATTAAGGAGGGCACTTGTGGGATGAGCCCTGGGTGTTATATGCAAGTGATGAATCACTGAATTCTACTCCTGAAACCAATATTGTACTGTATATCAACTAATTGAAGTATAAATAAATTTTAAAAAAAGAAAGAAATCTTACCCTTTGGACTCAAGGTGGAGAGGAGGAAGCCAGTAGAGAGGGGGAGACTTGAGATGCTAGAGAGCAAAGAAAAGCTTGGGAGTGAATCCTTCAGGATCCAGGAAGGATAGGGCAAAAGGCCAAGCTGGAATAGTCCCTGCCCTATACAGGAACACCGAGTTGTGGAGAATTTCATTTCAGCTTCCCTGGAAGCCGGCTAACCCCTTCTGTTTGGGGTGCAACATCAGACCTAGAATTCAAGAGACTGTACCTAAGGACAAGCGTGTCAAAGCTAGCAGCCCTAAGCAACTCACTTCACTTCTCTCTGCCTTAGCCTTCTCATCTGTATGATGGGCTACATAATGGAATTTGCATCTTGACATTGTTGCTGGGATCAAATGTGATAATGGGTGAAAAGTACTCAGCCCATAGCATAGCACAGTGGTCTGTCCCCCAACTTCCTGCATTTACCCCCTAAGAATTTTGAGAGTGCTTGGGTTGGAGCCTGAGAATCTGTAGATGTATCATGCACAGAAATTTTTATTTTCCAGGAATTTGGGGACACAAGGCTGGGGCAATACTAATGGCTCAATAAAGAGTAGCTGTATTCATTTTACTATGTTCATCATCATTAACATCATCACCATTGTTGTCATCGTGGGGAATTCTTTTTTTTTTATTTTAATAAACAAGTTTATCTTTAGTAAGGCTATATAAAAACATGAATAAATTTAATCTTTAAGAATGGTTTTGAGGGGCGCCTGGGTTGGTTGAGCGTCCAACTCTTGATTTTGGCTCAGGTCGTGATCCCGGGGTCATGGGATCAAGCCCCGCCTTGGGCTCTGTGCTGAGTGTGGAACCTACTTGAGATTCTCTCTCTCTCCCTCTGCTTCTCTTTCCTGCCCATGCTCTTGCTCTGTCTCTCCAAAAAGAAAAGAAAAGAAAAGAAAAAAGAAAAGAATGATTTTGGATTCGAGAGTACATAAATCATGGATTCTTATTCTGGCCCTACCTGAAACAGCAGTGTGACTTACAAAATAGTTAATATCTATGCCTCAGTTTCTTCATCCATAGAATAGGTTGTCACTGGTAAGGGTTGTGGTAATGATTATCTAAAGTAGCTGACACACAGTATGTCCTTAATCTGTGACAGATTTTCTTTTAAGCAATGGCTCAAATACTCTTATTATCTAAACTCTGTTTCCCCCATTAGGTCTTATGTAGGGGCCATTATATAAACAGATAAAGACAGAACTCTTTTGGTTCATGGTTAGATGGGGGTCTTCCCGTCTCCCCACCAAATTCCCCTGTTGGTCCTTAAGTTACCGCCACAGAGCGCTATGTTTAAAAACAAAATCAAACCAAACCAAAACAAAAACCTCTGTCTTTAAATCGCATAAATGTTAACTGATCTTTAACATGATGATTTTCCCAATGTTTAAAGTATATTTGGAAGAATATAAAGATGTCTCACATAGTATGAAAACTTGGCTGTCAAAAATGGACTCACATCATGGGGAATTCTACCTGAGGATAACGTCAGGGGAAGCATTCAGCAATATTGGTGGATTCTGTAGCATAATTGAATCTAGTTGCATCCACCGTGGTCTGATACGGAGACAGATTCATTGTTTGCAGAACTGGTAGGCTTGTAACCGAATCCAAACGACGCCCAGCTTGGAGCTCATGGCCATTTTTTCAATGGTACACTTATTTAGGTGGGAAATGGCCTTAACTTACAATAAACCCTTGGATTTCACTCAATAAATCCATTGGCTATAAATCTAACCCATGATTCCTTTCCATCATTTTCCTGAAATGAAGAACAAGAGAGAGTCAAGGAGGTGCACGTCACCACATTCTGACTGGAGAACTCCCAAAAAGGAAAGAGTTATGAGATCATAGCATTACAGGGGCACTAGTGGAAAAAAAACTCATCGTCTGATACTTTCACGTACAGACTTGTGCCCCCTTTAACTATTAAAACCAGGGTTTGTCCATTGTTCTTAGACATCCAGGGGCAAAGCCTTTTAATAAACTCCTCTCTGTGTTTGCTTGCTTTGATGGTTTTCAAACTCCTTATAATCAGTAACACATGTTTTAATTATTTTGTTTTCTGTCATACAATTTGCTCAGCTTTTCCCAATTCCTGCAATTAACACTTAGGGAGGAGAAACCAAATCACACAATTCATTGTACTTGCATCACACAATGCATCAGTGAAAAGATTAATGAACTGACGGTACCCAATTCATTACAGCGTGTCTTAATTCAAAGTCCTTCATTTTGGTCATACCTGTCTAATCATTTGACTGATCTGCTTCTCTATATGCTCATTGTTAGATTAATAATAATGATAGTTGGGGCGCCTGGGTGGCGCAGTCGGTTAAGCGTCCGACTTCAGCCAGGTCACGATCTCGCGGTCCGGGAGTTCGAGCCCCGCGTCAGGCTCTGGGCTGATGGCTCAGAGCCTGGAGCCTGTTTCCGATTCTGTGTCTCCCTCTCTCTCTGCCCCTCCCCCGTTCATGCTCTGTCTCTCTCTGTCCCTCTCTGTCCCAAAAATAAATAAACGTTGAAAAAAAAAAAATTAGGGGCGCCTGGGTGGCGCAGTTGGTTGAGCGTCCGACTTCAGCCAGGTCACGATCTCGCGGTCCGTGAGTTCGAGCCCCGCGTCGGGCTCTGGGCTGATGGCTCAGAGCCTGGAGCCTGTTTCCGATTCTGTCTCCCTCTCTCTGTGACCCTCCCCCGTTCATACTTTGTCTCTCTCTGTCCCAAAAATAAATAAACGTTGAAAAAAAAAATTTAATAAAAAAAAAAGAAAAAAAAATTAAAAAAAAATAATAATAATGATAGTAGATTATAATAGATTAAAGATAGTAATGGATTAACAGTATAATAATAGATTAATAGATCATCGTAATAGATTGATAATTGGGGCACCTGGGTGGCTCAGTCAGGCGTCCAGCTTAGGCTCAGGTCATGATCTCACGGTTTGCGGGTTTGAGCCCCGCGTTGGGCTCTGTGCTGACCGCTCGGAGCCTGGAGCCTGCTTCGGATTCTTGTCTCCCTGTCTCTCTGCCCCTCCCCTGCTCATGCTCTGTCTCTCTCTCACTCTCAAAAATAAACAATAAACATAAAAAAAATTAAATAATAGATTGAAAATAGATACTAGTAATAGATTGATTATAATAATAACAGATCACTCTAAGGGCACATGAGGCTAGCACCTTGTCTGTGGGCCCTTGAAATAACTAAATGGCAGAGGTGTGTTCTCTTAAGGGAAATGTGCGTGTAGGTTATCAGTAGCAAGGCAAAAGGACGAAACTATTTTTAACTGGGCCTCTGGCCCCACGTAGCTCCCAGAAGCTGGGCTGGACAAGGTAGAAATCTTCGCCTACCTCCAGCTACTATCCCCTTATCCCCAAAGCACAGTTCCTGGGTCTCAGAACTTACACTATCGTTAAGCAAAACTTCTATTCTGTAGCACCAAAGTGAAAGGACCCAGAAAGACCGAGAGTTAAGAGTGTCAATTACTTAGGACAGAGTAACTCTAAAACAAGCACCTCTAACATCTTAGCGGCTGAGCACAATTCAGATTTACTTCTCGCATTGCAGTACAAAGTAAGTTTGTGGGGAGGGGAGCTCTTCTCCACATAGTTTCCCGGGGACCTAGAATCCTTCTATTTAATGGCTCCTCCATCTTTTAGGGCTCTTAAGACCTCCTCTTGATGGAAGGAGAAGAGGTACACGGAACATTTTTTGGTTTGACAATAGGCAGGTCGCTTGGATGTACAGTCAAGAACCCAAACACAGGGCAATCCTTAATTATGAGAGAGCTGTATAGCGGTGTGCCTAGGAAGGAAAGAGAATGGTGAACAGAGCCAGTCTCCGTTACAGACAGCAAGTACTTGTCCCCAAAACCTAATGGCTTAGCTGGCCTCAGCCACTTGCTCTGGACAGTCATGGCAAGTGGGAGTTCCCCTGGGAAAATAAAGGGCATTATGTGGGAGAGACTACTTGGTGAAAATCCTGAACTTTTAGTTCCAAGTAAAGATGGCCCATCGGTGTCCCGGGATCTGAATTATTCACGCAGGATTCCATTCTAGAAGAGCAACAGGCTTTTCTAGAAGAGCAACAGAATTGGGAGGTTGTAAATAGGAGAGGGATAAAATGCTGTCTTCGACTAGCAGCCGATGCTCGATTCCCCTCAAAAACCTGTGCTCTCCTCCTGATTTCTGTCTCCCACTGAAGCACAATCCCTAGAAGCAAAAAACTATTGCCCATGGAGTATTTACTGTTGCTAAAACTATGAGTTTTCAGTACTCATAAAACTCATACTTTGTTATCATGTGTTCCCCCCCCCCCCAAAAAAGAGGGACGATGTCTTCCATTCAGATAATTTCTCACCAGTTGTAGGATGATGGCGGCGATCGATGATGCCGAACTTGGATCCTCACTTCGTGTCCAACACCACTCTAAGCACCTTGCAAGTGCTTCCTGCTTAGTTCCTCTAACAGCCTTTGAAATAGGTCTTCAAATTCTGTTCTGCATTTTGCAGCTTTGGAAACCGAAACACCAAGAGGTTAGATAACTTGTCCAAGGTCACACAACCGTAACTGGGGCCAGAATTCCAACAATAACAACAACAAAAAGAACGAGGTCTTAACCACCACATTCAACAGGTTCAGTGCCAAAGCTGAACATCCCCAAAGTGTATTTAAGTGGGAAACAGATAAGCATGATTTTGCACTCAATTGTTGTTTTTTCTGTCAAAAATAGAATTCATTTAAGTTTATTTAAACAGCAAAGCATAACACCACTGTTACCATGGCATTATATTTTCAAAGATTTAGAGCAAGATATACAAATATAAGTTCCTAGATACGAGTAAGCACCTTCTCCACTAATCTTAACAACAGAACATCTTAACCCTTTCTTCCTGCACTTTCTGTTTATTTATAAAACACTTTCTCGCAGATGGTACCTTTTAAATCCCTTCTGCTCTTTTGACTTTGTTATATTGCACGGAAACATAGTGTTAACATTTCTGAGAATCTCAGAAAAGTATTTACCTCCTTCATTCCCATCTTCTATCTGTATCCTCTTAAATATGCAATAATTCCTGTCAAATTTTCCTTCCGCAAGAAAAAAAAAATAATCAGAGCTCATTGGGATGTCTTATGTGTTCCACTCAGAAGAGTTTCCTCCAACTAGCCAATTATTGTTACTTTCATTATACCTTTATGTCATTGGAGAGGTAAAGCTTTCTTGTTTTTCATTTGCTATTTGCTATTGCCATGGCTAGGGCATACAGTGTACTATTAAATAGCAGTGCCCAGGGGGCACCTGGGTGGCTCGGTGGTTAAGCATCCAACATCAGCTCAGGTCATGATCTCGCAGTTCGTGGGTTCAAGGCCCACGTCAGGCTCTGTGCTGACAGCTCAGAGCCTGGAACCTGCTTCACTCTCTGTCTCTCAAAAATAAATAAAAAAAATTTTTAAATAAATAAATAGCAGTGCCCAGAATGACAGTTGCTTTGCTCCACATCTTCCAGGGAAAAGCATGAAATGTTTCACCATTAATTGTGTCGTTGTAGGGTTTTTAAAAACATTTTTTTTAACGTTTCTTCACTTTTGAGGACACAGCACAAGCAGGGGAGGGGCAGAGAGAGAGGGAGACACAGAATCCGAAGCTGGCTCCAGGCTCTGAGCTGTCGGCACAGAGCCTGAGGCAGAACTCAAACCCGCAAACTGGGAGATCATGACCTGAGCCGAAGTCGGACACTCAAATCGACTGAGCCACCCAGGCACCCCTCCCAGAAACAATTTCAAGATTGCGCTTTGATACTTTGCTCCTGCCATTTCTAGATGAGTCTGGCTCCCTTCACAAGCTTCTCTGGGATTGACGCTCGGGCTTAGTTAACTTGGTACCCCCGGTGCCTCCTTCAGCACACTGCAAGGTACTCCTGAAATCACTGAATGAATGACAGCGGGAGAGACAGACGTGAGCTCGTGTGTGCTAACCTCCGAAAGGGAAACTTTTTTTTCTTCTTAGGCACAGAAATGAAAGGGTGTTACCGTTTATTTAATACGGGACAGGGTCAGATCAGTGAACTTCTACAACTCACATCAGACCATATTACTAATCAAACGCACTAGCTTCGTGTACTGTAAAAAGCCAAACAATAAGCCCTCTAAGGACCCCATTCCTTAAAATTTATGTTTGCGACCAAAGTCAGCTGCATCTCCTTGGGCTGATCCTAAAATAACTCTTTTCTCAAAAAGTCGCGGTATCCTGGCACTTCACAATAACACAAAAGGGCCCGAGCCCCGGGCAGCTGTTTGTTTTTATAGGAGCGAAAGCAACTCTTTTTTAATGAGCACAGAGCTCCCCATAGGTTCGGGGATTTTATTCAGCTGTTTTCTGAATCTCTCAAAGCTCGTCTTACTGAAATTTCAGCGAGACCCCATCCACCTTGGCGGCGGGGGAGGGGGGGAGGCGGTCCCACCTCCTCTGCCTGGACACCCACCTCAGCCTGCCGCTCACCAACTCTGATGTCAGACAGACACACAGACAGAGGGGCCTTGCTGGCAGGGAGCGGGGCTGCGTCCCTTGCTGTATATCCCAACAGCAGAGGTATTCTGGACCGGTGCCCATGTCCCTGTACTGGAAACAGCACACGACTCTCAAAGGCACAGTCCCTGCCTGATAGGGCTTGGGTTCTGGGGTGGTAGCAGCAGCTGAGGCCACGGAGGGCCCTGCACACCCTTGATCTGTCTGCTGATGTGTGGCAGACATTTAACCACTCCCCCCACTGGAAGGGGAAGCCGGAAGAGCAGGTGTCTGGAACCCCAGAGGACCTCCAGGGTGCGCAGGCCCTGAATAGACATAGCAGGTCATATGGCTGTAACCTCCACCATCCACCTGTCCCCTACCGGTGTTCCCAAAATGCCACTTCCCCAGTAGGGTACAACCCATGCCTTCTGGTTTCTACCTGCATCCATGGATGGGTGGGCTCCAGGGGCCCCTGTCCACCTGAGCCCCTGGGCCCATCCACTCCACTAAAACAGAGACCATAAAGAAAGTAGAGAAGGAGGACGGGTTCCTCTCAGGCGGGTTTCAATACGAAACACAGATGATACATGTTCGAGGAGTAAGGAAATCCCTCCTGCCCTGCGTGTCGAATGCTCCAGGCACAAAGTCAAAACCCTGTCAGTGGTGTAGCTTTTTTCTCCACCATCTCTAGGCCTCTCTGAATCCTGAGTTCATCCGACACCCGAGGAACTTTGTGCTTCCTGAGCATCTCGGAGGGAGGGGATGATTTCCACAGTGTGCCAGCTGCCACGGACACAGTTAAATCTCCTGGTTCAGCATTATGTTTCTTGCAGCCACAGGCTGGAAGTGAGGTACGGAGCTGTGTCTTACTTCTGTACCCCAGAGTCAGTTAGCGTGCGTTCCACGAAGGCCAGAAACACAGTTCCTCAGAATGGAGTCTGCAACTCGAATGGGCTCCCCGTGGAAAGCGGAGGCCCACAGCTGCCCCCACCCCGGGGCCCCTTTAGTCTGCAGTGGTTCATCCCGGAGCACGGGCAGAAGGGTCTCCTGCTGTCTGCCACAAGCCCCCCAGCAGTGCTGGAGGGTGGAGCCCACTGCAGGAACCAGCCCATGGTTCAGTGGGAAATACAGTCAAACCTTGGTTTGCGAGCATAATTCGTTCCGGAAACATGCTTGTCATCCAGAGCACTTGTGTATCAAAGCGAGTTTCCCTGTAAGAAATGATGGAAACTCAGACGATTCGTCCCACAAGCCAAAAATATTCATATAAAAATTATTACAACACTGTAATATAATACAAAACAATAAAGAAAACACAAAATATAAAGAAAAACAAATTCACCTGCACTTACTTTCAAAACCTTCGTGGCTGGTGTGAGGGAGACGAGAGAGAGGAGGGTTACTGCGTAGGACGACTTTCACTATCACTAACGGATGTTGGCTACAGTACGGTATTAATAAACTCTTGTCTTATACTGCATTTAGTGTAACTGGCCATAAGGCAGCAGAGGAAAGGGTCTCTATCTGCAGGCAGCCTGACCTAGAATGGAGCACAGCATTCCTAGGCTCGCTCTTGGATGGAAAAGCAAAGGACTGTCCAGAAGTGCTTGGAAGTGACAAAAAATACACTAATGCCTGTTGTGGGCACCTTCCAACGTTCTGGAAAATCCTTGATTCAGGTCAAACACCGTGGCCTGAGACCAAGCATCCAAGCCTGGGAGATGATCACCCACAATCCCAGGGAGAGAAAGAGAGAAGAACCACTGGCTCAGTTGTGATCATGTGACATTCAGCGTCACATACTAGGATTGCAAGACATGGCTCGTTTATCGAGTTAACATTTATTAGCCATGTTTGCTTGTCTTGTGGAACACTCGCAGAACAAGTTACTTGCAATCCAAGGTTTTGCTGTATTTATTTATTCATTCAGCACAATGGAGCACCTGGGCTGGGCTAGGGACTCCACTGAGCTCTGGAACAGGTAGTTGGAGGTTGGGGGGGGGGGGGAGGTTGCTGCTCATGGTAACCCTGACCGTCTTGTCCATCCCCACACCTTAGTAGTCAGACCTGAAAGTCTGGTTCACACGTGAAGCACGGCTCTCCCTGGGGCTCACGGCAAAGCCATGAGGGTGAAGAACCCTTCCAACAGAAGCAGGAGGGCACACTGCCATCCTCGGTCAGCACAGAGCTCCCTGTGACCCGCATCCCCACTGCGGGATGCTCTGAGGTCCCCCCGGGGCTTGCTAATCTGGTTCTTCAAGCACCATTACTCGGCCGCCCCTTTAGAAGCGGAACAAAAACTTCACCGAGCTTGTGAGAATATTCGGACATCCACAGACGCAGAAGCAAATGAGGCCCCCAACGAGGCAGGTTCTGAGCGCGGCTAGACCATCAGCCAGAGATTAGGTCCCCATTCAGGCCCCGCCCACCAGTTAGAGCAAGTCCCCAAAGCTCAAAGAGTCTCAGTTTCCTCCTCTGGGAAACAGGGGTGGGGAGAAAGAAGGGGGTAATGATTCCTGTCTCCGGTCGCCAAATAAAACGCAGGGTGCTCAGTTCACCGTGAGCGTCAGATACATTTGAATGATTTTGAAAGAATGCCCACGCAGTATCTGTCCCCGGCGGTATCTTTTACCTGCTAACTTCGACAGCCCTGTGCTGGTTATCAGTTAGGGGGGTAGATGATACGGGGCGATGTCTGTAAGCGGTAGTGACAAGGTAGTGTAACCTTGAGGAGGATTTGGGGCTGGTCTTGTCTACTTTGGGGCTCCTGGAGGTGGAGGCTGGACTGCACAGAGCCCCCCCAATTCTGACACGTGGACACATAGTCGATAAACAGTATGTTGAATGAGGCACGATGATGAAATGATGTTTAGGTGGCATTTCTGATGCCTCATCAGAGCACTGATGAGGAAGGTGGCTGTAAAGACTGTGGAGAACCCACCTCAAGTGCAGCCTGAAGGAGGGGCTCGGGGCTGTTCCCTGCCCGAGACAGAAGCAGCGGGCCAGGACTGCTGGGTTGAAAGGAAGCCAGGAATAGCAGTAAAATTGAGCCGGCAAGTTTTCAGAGCAGAGCTCTGATGGTGAATTCGTGACTCAGTGACAACGTGGCATTGTCCCCAGATTGTAAAAATAATTGATGTGCACTTGAAAATGGAAAACAGAGGCACCTGGATGGCTCAGTCGATTAAGTATCTTGGCTGAGGCATGATCTCATGGATTCGTGGGATCGAGCCCCACATCAGGCTCTGTGCTGACAGCGTGGAGCCTGCTTGGGATTCTGTCTCTCCCTCTCTGTCTCTCTGCCCCTCTCCCGCTCACACACTGTCTCCCCCCTCCTCTCTCTCTCAAAAATAAATAGCATAAGTGGGGGAGGGGCAGAGAGAGAGGGAGACACAGAATCGGAAGCAGGCTCCAGGCTCCAAGCTGTCAGCACAGAGCCCGACGCGGGGCTCGAACTCACAAACCGTGAGATCATGACCTGAGCCGACGTTTAGACGCTCAACCAACTGAGCCACCCAGGCAACCCTCACATCGCCACTTTTAAATAAAATTGTCCACTGCTTTTCCTGGGTGCTTTCAAAAAAATCTTCAGAATCACTCTTTCACGTTACGAATTAGTATTGTTGTGAAACTTATGGGAAATACTTTAAACTTACCTGTTATCTGGAGAGGAATTACATTTGTAAAATAATGTCTCTTTCCAGGAATAAAATTTATTTCCCTTTTGTTCCATTCTTTAAGGTATCTTGATAAAGTTTTGTAGTTTTTTTTTAACTTTTTTTTTAGTTTATTTATTTTCTGAGAGAGAAAGAGTGAGCAGGGGAGGGGCAGAGAGAGAGAGAGAGAGAGAGAGAAGGAGGGAGAGAGAGAATCCCAAGCAGGCTCTGTGCTATCGGCACAGAGACCAACACGGGTTTCTGAACCGTGAAATCATGACCTGAGCCAAAATCAAGAGTCAGATGCTTAACTGACTGAGCCACCTGTCAGGTGCCCCTATTTTTTTTTTTTTTTTTTACAAAGCCCCTGAATGTTCTGTTCTAGCTATATTGTATATTTTTTTATTCACTTGAATAAATTTCTTTCTCGAAAAGAATACGCTATTTGGTTTTTTGAAATGTCCAAAAGAATCTTTGGGGCTTTTGTTGTCCTAGTAGTTGGTGCCTATTTATTTTGTTCTAGCCAACTTTCTGTGTAACTTTTTAGTTTGAATGGCTTTTTAGGAGATTCTCTTGGTTTTCCAAGGATAAACATCATCCATCACCTGAAAATGATGACTTTGTCTCATTGCTACTAGTGACCCCTCTTTTTTCAGTTGTTTGTTTTATGGCTTTGGCTGGAACTTCGAAATGTTGTATAATTGTGGTGACGGCAGGTGCATACACAATTCCACGGAAAACTCTGGCATTTCTTTGATTTGCTAATACTGATATTTGATTTTATCCCATGCATTTTTATGATGATGCTTAAATGATTTTTTTTTCTTCTGGGCTATTCATGGAATATATTTTAATGTCCTCATGTTAACACATGCTTTGATTCTTTAGAAAAAAAATGCAACTCGGCCACAGAGCATGATTTGTTGACGTCATACCAGATTCAAAATTCTAGTATTTTGGGGCGCCTGGGTGGCGCAGTCGGTTAAGCGTCCGACTTCAGCCAGGTCACGATCTCGCGGTCTGTGAGTTCGAGCCCCGCGTCAGGCTCCGGGCTGATGGCTCGGAGCCTGGAGCCTGTTTCCGATTCTGTGTCTCCCTCTCACTCTGCCCCTCCCCCGTTCATGCTCTGTCTCTCTCTGTCCCAAAAATAAATAAACATTGAAAAAAAAAAAAAATTCTAGTATTTTCTTTCTGGTTGGACAATGGGAAAGCAGTTGGTATTTTTTTTCTCCTCTGGTACTGTGGTTGTCAAATTTTAGAACCAGGGTCAGGATAGCTTTATAACACTAATTAGGAAGCTTTGGATCTTCTTCTGTCCTTTCAAACAGTTTACAGAGTAGGAGAATTATCTGTTCTTCAAAGTTGGAAAAAATTGTTCATGAAAGCGTTGGAGGCAGCGCCTTTTTTGGAGGTGAGCCTTTGACAGACTTTCGCTTTCTGCCCTAATTATGTTTTCTGTCCTGGCTGCCGGCTTCATCCCTAGTCAATTTTGGTCATTTATATTTTCTAAGAAAATTACCCATTTCATTGAGATTTTCAAATTTATTAGCACGTGGGATTCTCTTAGAATGCTTTTAAATTCTCTCTTATCTACAGCATCATTCCCTTGTAACTAAATCTCGTATGTTTGTGTTTTCTGTCTTTTATTTTTAGTCAGACTTGTAGCGTTTGTTTATATGATTGATTCATTTGTGATACTAGGAAGATTCCGATATCAGACTTTTAAAATGAATTTTATTTTTTTTCTCTTTCGTAATGAATTTTTGCTGCTTTCTTCATTATTTTTTTTTCCTCTCTGCTTTCCTAAAGCGTATTTTGCTATTCTTTTCACATGTGGTAGTTGAGCGCTTAATTATTTTCTACCCATCTCCCTTCTTGATAACAATGAAAATATTTAAAAGTGTGCAATTGCCATGAGTGTGAAGTGTGGCAACATCCCAGAGTTTCTCATAGGCAGCTTTCTTGTTCAATATTTTCAAAGTAATTCAAAATTAGATTTTCCCCTCGTAACTACAGAAGTTATTTATATAGCATTTTGTCTTAATTTTATGAGATTGGGTTTGTTTTATTCGGACTGGCATTAATGGGGGCACCTGGCTGGCTCAGTCGGTGGAACATGTAACTCTTAATCTCGGGGTCGTGAGTTCAAACCCCACATTGGGTATAGAGATTACTTAAATAAACAAACTGGCATTAGTAGTTTATAGTTTTTGTTGTTGTCCTTACAGTATGTTTAAATCATGCTAGTATAAAATTTTTGCTTTGAGGGGGCTCCTGGGTGGCCCAGTCAGTTAAGCGTCCGGCTTCAGCTCAGGTCATGATCTCACAGTGTATGAGTTCAAGCCCCACGTGGGGCTCTGTGCTGACAGCTCAGAGCCTGAAGCCTGCTTTGGATTCTGTGTTTCCCTCTCTCTCTGCTCCTCTCCCCCGCCCCTCCATGCATGCACTCTCCCTCTCAAAAATAAAGAACAACAGGGGCGCCTGGGTGGCTCCGTCGGTTAAGCGGCCGACTTCGGCTCAGGTCATGATCTCTTGGTCTGTGAGTTCGAGCCCCACGTCGGGCTCCGTGCTGACAGCTCAGAGCCTGGAGCCTGTTTCAGATTCTGTGTCTCCCTCTCTCTGACCGTCCCCTGTTCATGCTCTGTCTCTCCGTGTCTCAAAAATAAATAAAACATTTTTTTAAAAATTTAAAACAATAAATAAATAAATAAATAAATAAATAAATAAATAAATAACAACAACATTTAAAAAGATAATCTAAAAAATAATAAAGTAAAATAAAATTTCTGCTTTGGGGGCACTCAGGTGGCTCAGTTAGTTAAGCTTCCCACTCTTGATTTCAGCTCAGGTCATGATCTCATGGTTCGTGGGATTGAGCCCCACATTGGGCTTGGTGCTGACAGCACAGAGCCTGCTTGGGATTCTCTCTTTCCCTCTCTCTCTGCCCCTCCCCTGCTTACTCTCTCTTTCTCTCATAATGAATAGTAAACTTTAAAAAAATTCTGCTTTGGGCAACATACATCCTAAAGTTGATTTTGTGAGTAAATATATGGTCAGTTTGTATGAACATGTCACGGCATTTTAAAATAAAGTGAATTCCATTTTTTTAGGGCTCAAATTTAATATATGTGTATTATTCTCATTAGCTTGCATACATTAATTTGCTATGATCTTAATTATTTGTGACTTCCTACATTTATGGAAGGACAAGAATGGTATATTGAAGTGTTTTATTTCTGGTCATTTCTCCTTGTATTTTTAGTTGGTGTCTTTTATGGACTTTGATAGAATATTAGTTAGTCATTAAGATTAGTTATATTTTTATGGTGAAGTGCGCCTTTTGAGATATAGCATGACATAATATGACCGTCTTTCTTCTGTGTAAATTATTGTATCTTTCATTTTACTTCAATGGAAATATTTTCACACATCTCTCTTTGTTTATGGGTAAAACTTTATCAGTTTTACTTTTAAGTTTTGTGAGTAATTTCAGTTAAGATGTATTTTGTTTAAAAAAACAGACTAATTGGGGACCTCTGTGGCTCAGTCAGTTGGGCATCCGACTTCGGCTCAGGTCACCATCTCACAGTTCATGAGTTCAAGCCCTGCGTCGGGCTCTGTGCTGACAGCTTGGAGCCTGGAGTCTGCTTGGGATTCTGTCTCCCTCTCTCTCTCTGTCCCACCCCAGTGCTTGCTCTGTCTCTCTCTCTCTCAACTATAAACATTAAAAAAATAAAAATATTAATATAAATGAATAAGTAAACAAAGTAAAAAACAGACTAATAATACCTACTTCTTAGTTTTAAGGATTCAATGAGATAATACAATTAAAATAATCATTGTAGTTTTTGGCATATGGAAAATGCTCATTAAGTACCAAAGAATAATAGTATCAAATAGCATGCATTAAATTTTTTAAACAAAATTATAATTTAAGAATTGTACCTAAGGCAGTAGCCTGTTTGCTTTTATTGCCAAAGGTCTTATTTTAGGTATTACTTTTGACATTTTGTTTCATATTTTCTATTTTTTACACGCCCGTTGCTTTTTCCTGGTCTGTTCACCACTTTCTCACCAGTGAGTTAGGCTCTGTGCAAAGTGCTGAGATGCTATTGTGAGCAAAGTGTATCTGGTCTGACGTCAGGGGGCTTACATTCTGGAAGGCAGACAGGAATCAAACCAACATTCAAATGATATGTGTGATTATAACCACAGTGTTTTGATGGGTGTTAAGAAGGCGAAACGGTAACCACCATGTTGGACTCATATAAAGTGTTGGCAAAGCACTTTCCATACCTTATGCCAGATGAGGAGGTGGTCTAACAGGCGTCCCTCAATAGCATATGATTACAGGGTAAATGGTTAATTCCTTCATAATAAACATTTCTTGTATAAAATGTCACAGCTCACACTGGAATCTCTCATCCTGGGAAGACAGATAAATGTTGCCCTCCAATGGGATTCAACATTTCTGGGGAGAAAATAAACAGAACATTCCTTTCCTTTTTTTTTTTTTTAATTAAAAACATTTTTTAATGTTTATTTTTGAGAGACAGAGAGACAACGGGCGTGTGAGTGGGAGAGGGCAGAGAGAGAGGAGGACAGGGGATCAATGCAGGCCTTGAACTCACAAACCCGTGAGATCATGACCTGAGCCAAAGCAGGATGCTTAACTGACTCAGCCACCCAGGTGCCCCCAGAATGTTCTGTCTCTTAGGTAAAATATCCAAGGTCCCAGGCTGCAACTCTACCACATTAGAGGGGGAACGAAACCCTACTGAGTCATTAGGTATTTAATAACATGCACTGTGTGTCTTCTGTGTACTAAATACTATGGTAAGCATACAGGTACATGGTTCCTGCCTCAAGGAATTGCCAGCTGTAGGAGACGCACCGTAAGGAGGAACATGGACAATAGATGACTCAGAAATTGGACTTCGTGTTGGGGGCAATTATACTCCAAATATGCAGGACAACTACAATTCTTTTTTTTCCAGTCAGAGCAGTCTAACCATGGAATGAATTTCCTCATAAGGAACTATTCCCACACCCCAACTGCCTCCTTTTCGGAGCTCTCACACTCTAGGCTACTATCCACCTGTCCTGATCACTGCAGGGCCAGGCACCAGACAACTAGGGACAGCCTTGTGTCCCAGAGCCCACTGAAATTATTAAACTCGCCAATCCTAGGGGTGTCTACGTAGCTCAGTTGGTTAAGCGTCCCACTTGGGCTCAGGTCATGATCTTGCGATTCTCGAGTTCGAGCCCTGCGTCGGGCTCTGTGCTGACAGCTCAGAGCCTTGGAGCCTGCTTTGATTCTGCGTCTCCCTCTCTCTCTGCTCCTCCCCCACTCACGCTCTCTTTGTCTCAAAAATAAATGAACATTAAAAAAAAAAAATTTTAGCCAGTCTTAAATCTGCTTACCTTGCTTTACCTGTTTTTTTTTCCTAAGGAAACCACAGTAGAGGCTCATGTCCACAGTTCCCTCTTCTGTCTCCTGACTCACCCCAGTGCTTCCCTGTGTGGCCCTCCATACGTGGTATGCCCTCTTCTCTTGAGAACTGTGAGTAATAGACTATCTTTACTATGGCAGTTGTTTCCTGACCAGTTGGCCTTACCGCACCTCAAATTTTCTATTAATGCACTTAATTTTAAAGCAATTGCCAAGTAACTTCTGGTGCAAAATTGCCCCAGATCTTTAACCTCAACTCTGGACGTCTGTGTTTAAAAAAAAAAAAAATGATCTAGGTGAATTAAGGTCAACAAGATTGGGGAACTCTAACCTTTAGACTTTGTGCACAAAGATTTGACACTGGCATTCAAGGCCTCATACAATCTGACCCCATCAAGCGCAAATTCTGCCTTCCCCCCTCCATAACCCTTTGTTGCTCTGGGGCTCTGATTTTGCAACCTGATTCTTGGCTACATGCTGGTCCCTCTTTCCAAACCTTGGTTCCAAATGCAGACTCAGCGTTTCCTAAGGACCTCTCGGACTTCTAATCTCTTACATATTTTTTTTAAATAATAAGTGTTTGTTTATTGGAGGAATTAACTCACCACTTCTTAGATGCATCTGAAGCTGTTAAAACACCCCTCTCTTGCCAAATGTTTGGCAAACTCTCCTGCAAATATGAGGCAGTAATTGCAAATTATCTCATAACCACTGTCAAAGTACTTCTCACCGTTTAATTTTCTGTTTCTGTCACTGTTTGATTCCTGCCTCTCTCTCTCTCTCTCTCTCTTGAATTAGAGGCTTCACAAGGTCAAAGATGAAGTCTATTTTTGCTTATCGTAATGTCCACATTACTTCACATCGTGTCCAAGAGTAAATGTTTGGTGAATAAATGAGTAATTGATTAAGTACTTACCCAATTAATTAATTACTAGGTTGTCTTGCCTTTTCACCTTGATGCTAGGCTTCCGCACATTATCATTTCCATTGTTTCCTTCTGACCTTACGAATATACTTACATTAAAACAGTACCTATTGAAACAATAAATGACAACTGTTATCTGAACTCCATTAGTGTTACCAGTGGTGCTGCACAGAGACCCAGCGACAGATGCCAAGGACTCGTTTGTTTCATTTTTAAAAATGGGCAGCCTCCCTTCGAACAAAAACACAACTGCCTTTGAAAACAAAAATGATGTTATTTGTGGCAATTATGTCGTCACTTATCCAGGAAGGACAGATTTCATTAAAACCGAATACCGGTTCCTAAAACCAGAAGGTGCCCTTTACAGATGACAAGTGTCATTGTTCTAGGATGCTTCCGAGCACTGGGGAGAATTAACAGAGCTCACTCTTTGCCATCTTTATTTCTGTTTTGTATCCTGAGATGCCCTGCAGCCCGAGGTGGGGGGGAAATGCTGACTTGGCAGTTCGCTGTGAGAATTCCTACCCTCAGTCCAGGGTCGGGTGGTGTCTCGGGGCTCCTTGTAGTCCCCGCCACCACTCTCAGGGGGCTTCTGAGGGTTAAGGGCAAGCGTCGTCCACAGGTTCGTTCCCCAAAACTTTCTCACCATGCCTTCCACCACCACGGTCTTAATGCAATTAAGATCTTGGGGCGCCTGGCTGGCGCAGTCGGTTAAGCGTCCGACTTCAGCCAGGTCACGATCTCGCGGTCCGGGAGTTCGAGCCCCGCGTCAGGCTCTGGGCTGATGGCTCAGAGCCTGGAGCCTGTTTCCGATTCTGTGTCTCCCTCTCTCTCTGCCCCTCCCCCATTCATGCTCTGTCTCTTTCTGTCCCAAAAATAAAAAAAAAAAAAAAAAAAAACGTTGAAAAAAAAAAAAAGGATCTAATCGTTTCCAGGGTGCCTGTGTAGCTCAGTCAGTTGAGCATCCACCTTCAGCTCAGGTCATGATCTCACAGTTTGTGAGTTCGAGCCCTGCATCGGGCTTACTGCTGTCAGCACAGAGCCCACTTCGGATCCTCTGTCCCCCTCTCTGCCCCTCTGCTGCTCATACATTTTCTCCCTCTCTCAAAAATAAATAAACATTAAAAAGAAAAAAGATCTAATCATTCCCCCCCAATTTGGGATTTAATTTATATGTAAAGGGCTTGACTCCCCCAAATAAAAGGCTGCATTTTGGAGAGAGCCTACAGACGTGATAGAATGGGTCAGACCTCTTCTCTCAAAGAATAAATATGAGGCACCCTGACGGCTCTTGAGGGTCCAGGGGATTGTTTTGACCATAGTTTGTGTAATAACTGCCAGCACCGAGATCCAGAGAAAACTCTCTGTTCTTTCTGAGAGGTGGAAACCTTCGAACTTCTTGAGAAAGTAAATCTGCACTTCAAAATTTATATTCGAAGGTTGGACAACGAAAGCACGCTTGCTGTTTCTCAAAACAGAATGGTCATCTTCGAGATGGTTCCAGAGGTGATGGTTATCCCAAGAGCCCAGAGAAAAGCCCAATAGCTTTGCTGTCCCCACCGTCTGTGCCGGGGCAGTTCACTCCAGAGAGTAAGGTTTGTCTCAGGTCCATGAAGGGCTCTTTCCTACTCTCCCCTGTTTCTTCTTCCACGGCCCCTCCGTCCTCACCTCTACCCCCACTGGCTCTTTCCCTTCTCATCCCCTGATGCTATCCCATCTCCTTACCTTATGTCCCTGTCTCTCTCCCTTTCTCCCCTTTGCCCCCGCTCTTTTCCGAGCCCTGCCGTGAATCCTTTTCCTGCTTTTCCTCCTTCCTGACTTAGAACTGCCTGCATCCCTGTTTAAGGTTTGAATCTGCCATAGATCCCGATAAAATTAGATGCGCTAAAAATAGACGCACAGAGGCACCTCAGAGCCAAAGTCAGAGGAATCCAAGAACCTTTCTCTGTCCCGATATTTGAGCCTTCGTCAATGTTAACAGTGGCTGCTTAGACACATGACAGTGGATGTACCATGTGGTTTTTTAATGTTTATTTATTTTTGAGAGAGAGAGAGCGTAAACAGGGGAGGGGCAGAGAGAGAGGGAAGGGGACAGAGGATCCAAAGTGCTGACAGCAGGGAGCCAAGCACAGGGCTTGAACTCATGGACCATGAGATCATGACCTGAGCCTAAGTCAGACGCTCAACCGACTAAGCCACCTTCCCAGGCTCTGGGAATCCAAGATGGAACCACCCCATCAACCCGCTGGTCTCCCCTGAGCTCATACACACACTGCAACAGGAACTTGTTTCTCCAGAGAACACAGGAGACCAACTGCAAACCTGCAAAGAAATTCTCTAGTAGCCGAGAAAAAATGGCAGCCCAATCACCTGGTTTGGTTTAGGAACTAACGACTTAAATGGAGAAAGAGTGAGCAGAGAGAGCCAGAAGTAGGGGTTCAAGCCCAGGCTTTCCCAGCCAAGAGGAAGTGAGCCACAGCCCCCAGACGCTCCACCGATGAATGGAAGCCCTGCTCTTCCAAGGCTCTCCAGTCCCCACGGCCGCCTCTGCCTGGCCTCTCAGGACCCTGCATCCAGGAACCCAATCTGGTCTTCTCTGCTGCGTGCCTGCCCGCTGGACCAGCTGGTGGCCATAGTCCTGTCCTGTCTTCATCTCTCTAGGGCACAACCCACGTCCTGGAAACCTATAGCTGTTCTGAAGAGGACAGGAGTCTCAGCAGCGTCACTAGCTTTTATCAGCACCCTTCCCTGCTGACCAGCCACCAGCTAGAGAGGCAGGGCCTCTGTCTGGTCAAGGCCACTGATGCCTACCATGCAGGGGCAAGGTGGGAATTAGCTAACCCTGAAGGCTTTTTAAAATTACAGTTCTGGGCGCCTGGGTGGCTCAGTAGGTTAAGCAGCTGAGTCTTGATTTCCGTTCAGGTCGTGATCTCACAGTTCATGAGTTTGAGCCCCACGTGGGGCTTTGTGCTGACAGTGTAGAGCCTGCTTGGGATTCTGTCTGTCTCCCTTTCTGTCTTCCTCTCCCCTGTTCGTGCTCGCTCTCTATCAAGAATAAACAAACATGAAAAAAAAAATTTTTTTAATCACAGCTCTAAGTGATGCCACACTCTGTAAAGGATCACTCCACTTTCTCTTTGCTCCTATTTTCTTTCTTTCTTTTTAAAAATTTTTAAATGTCTATTTATTTTTGAGAGAGAGAGAGAGAGAGAGAGAATGAACAGGGTGGGGGGGCAGGGAGGAAGGGAGACACAGAATCCGAAGCAGGCTCCAGGCTCTGAGCCATCAGCACAGAGCCCGATGCGGGGCTCGAACTCACAGACCGTGAGATCATGACCTGAGCCGAAGTCGGCCGCTTAACCGACTGAGCCACCCAGGCGCCTGTTCCTGTTTTCTTTTGTGTGCTTCCATAAGCCAGTTTATGGGTTAAAGGCATTCCTATGCTTTTGCTGGTGGAAAAATGCTATAGAGACCAGAGCCCTTCCAACAGAATCTGATTATTTTTTTCTTTATGGAAATAAGAAAAAAAAAAAAGATGCGCAGAGATTGTGGTTTGCACACAATTCAGAATCATTCAGGTCACAGAACGCCATACTGGGAGACATACGCCTGTTTTTAGGAACACACTTTGTGGCATTTCAAAGATGGTTCACATCCAAATATCAGTTTATGAAAATCTCGTAAACGAACATATGGGTGTGCGTGCGTGCGTGCACATGTGTGTGTTTTGATGGCAGATCACTTAATAAAACAGCTTTGAGGTATAATTGAAATTCTGCAATAAAGTCAAAACTGTAAGTGTACAATTGGGTAAGTTGTGACAAGTGTATACAATATAAAACTAACATCGCGATGAAGAGGGTGACTATATCCATCCCGCATCAAGTTTTCACTTTGTTTTTTTTTTTTTTTTTTTGGTTTTTTTTTTTGGTTTTGTTTTTTAGAGACTTTATTTTTTAGAGCAAGCAAAATGGAGTGGAAGCTACAGAGGGTTCTCAGTACCCTCTATCTTCATACACGCACAGCCTCTCCCATGATCAATATTCCCCACCGGAGTGGTACGTTTGTTACAGTGATTAATCTACACTGACACATCATTATCTCCAAACACCGTAGTTTACCTTGGGGTTCACTCTTGGTGTTGTAGATTGAATGGGTTTGCACAAATGTACGATACCATGTGTCCACCGTTATAGTATCATATAGAGTAATTTCACTGAACTAAAAAATACTCTTGTGAGAGGGGCACCTGGGTGGCTCAGTCGGCTGAGCGTCCGACTTCGGCTCAGGTCCTGATCTCGCGGTCTGTGGGTTCAGGCCCTGCACCAGGCTCTGCGCTGACAGCTCGGAGCCTGGAGCCCGCTTCGGATTCTGTGTCTCCCTCTCTCTCTTGCCCCTCCCACACTCATGCTCTGTCTCTCTGTCTCAGAAATAAATAAACATTAAAAAACATTTTTTTAATTGTTTCATTTTGATTTGGCAAAGTGAGCACCAGTATCATTGGGTAGAATGTAAAATTAAAAAAAAGACAACCTGAATCCAAATCTGTTTTCTTCTGAAGTTCTCTGGTCATTCGGGAGTCCCTCTTTCTCTCTTGCTCTCTTAAGGAAGTTTTTACTTTCTAATGCACAGTTAGAACATAGAGCTTTGTTTTGTTTTACCAGAAGTGCCCTGCATAGTGTGGGAGAAACACCATTAGTTTCAAAGTAATCTATTTTACAGGCGGACACCGTCGTAATTGACAGCATTTGATGTGGCAATATGAGTTCAATGCATTTTCCTTCTTCAAGGCCTGTGCAATTCCTTTTCCTTTAGTCTTGGATGCTTTTCTTCCCCATTCTTTGCCTGGATATTCTTTCCTTATCTTTTAGATATTAAATAAAATATAATGTCCATTTTGCAGCCGGCCCTGACTTAACTGCCTCTCTGTTACTCTGTCTTGCAGCATCGTGTCCTTTCCCTCTAGGTTTGTGCTGGCCAATAGGTAGCCGCTAGCTGCAGGTGGGTATTTAAATTTAAATGAGTTAAATTGAAATAAAATTTAAAATTCAGTCCCTCAGCACATTACCCACCTTTATTTTTATTTACTGATTTTTTTCACATTACCCACATTTAAAGTGCTTAATAACCACATGTAGCCAGTGGCCACCGTGGTGAACACAGTGGGTATAGAACATCCCCATCATCTCGGAAGTTTCTACTTCAGAGTACTACATCTAGATCACTTATAATTTCTTTTTTATCATTTATTATTTATTTTGAGAGAAAGAGAGAACGTGAGTAGGGGAAGGGCAGAGAGAGAGAATCCCAAGCAGGCTCTGTGCTGGTAGTGCGGATATGGGGCTCAAACTCACAAGCCATGAAATCGTGACATGAGCCAAAACCAAGAGCCAGACACTTAACTGACTGAGCCACCCAGACCCCCCTAGATCACTTATAATTTCTAATTTTATGTTATTTGCACAGAATTTTTCAATTGGTCATTTGATGTTTGTCTCCCTCTGGGCTTATACTTCATGAGTGCAAGAATTACAAAACATTGGCCAGTGCTCCGGCCCTAAGTAGAAGCTCAGTATTTTTTGAATGAAAGAACGCAGGAGTCAGAAAGAACTTGCTGGAGCCTGAGTGCAGGGCACAGTGTTTGGGCACTGGGAACAGCCTGAAGTCCTGTTTCATGCCAGATTGTCGCACAGGAGCTGGGGCAGAGACATATATTACACAGACGTGTTATCTTTGTGGAAAGCCGGTGGCTTGGATGGCAAGGTGAGAGAGGTAGCAGTCATTATTACATGAAATGAAATACACATTAAATCTCCTCCCTAAGTTATCACACACACACACACACACACACACACACACACGTGAAATATACAGTCATTCTTGGTAGAAGAGGGAAAGTGAGCTCGTCGCGGAGGCTCGCTCTACTACAGTTGACAGAAAAGTGCTTCGTGCCCTATATAATGTCCTCTTGGACTGCTCATCCAATGGTTCAGCAAATGTTTGACCCAGAAAAAAAAAACTGCCCCCGTTTAGAGATACGTAATAATCAGACAAGAGCCAGTCTGGGAAATAAAGCTTGGAAGGAAGAAACATACCACACCAAAACCACTAGAGAATTACCTTGCAAAGCAGAACAATAGTACAAATGAGCACCTACCCACAGAGTCAAAGAATTTTTTAATGGTGTTGGTGCAACTCCAAGCTCAAAGAAAAAATACAGGAATCAAGCAAGACGAAAATAATCTCAAAACCTAAAGTGCACCGGAATGAGCAAAAATTAAAACCAATATTGCTGACAGAAA
Organism: Lynx canadensis; assembly: GCF_007474595.2. Classification (NCBI taxonomy): domain Eukaryota; kingdom Metazoa; phylum Chordata; class Mammalia; order Carnivora; family Felidae; genus Lynx; species Lynx canadensis. The sequence continues at coordinate 6,399,243 of NC_044316.2, forward strand.
AAGACATGGAGGCTAGTCTTAGGGGGAAAATGAGCAAAATATGTGAAAAGCAGTAAAAGAGCTACAGGGAAAAGGAGACATGGTGGGTAAACATGGCGGTGATGGGTGAACCCCCAAGAGGAAACTAACAAATGAAGTAGATACAAGGATTCAAACATACAAGAGAAGAACCATCTAAAAAACAATTTTAATGTTTTATTTATTTTTTAGAGAGAGAGAGACAGAGTGCAAGCTGGGGAGGGGCACAGAGAGGGAGACACAGAATCCAAAGCAGACTCCAGGCTCTGAGCCATCAGCACAGAGCCTGAGGCAGGGCTCCACCTCACAAACCGTGAGATCATGACCTGAGCCGAAGTCAGACGCTTAACCGACTGAGCCACCCAGGCGCCCCGAGAAGAACCACTTTATATAACAAAAGTGGGTATTGTCTTATGGAAGGGCACTCCGTGTCCCACGAAAAATTGGCATAGAATGATCAAGCAACACGTACCAGTTTGCTGCTTTTCCATGATTACAGTTAGTACCCTACAACACCCACCTCTCAACACCTCCCTCATAAAGAAAGAAAACATAGATTTTAAGGATTTTGAAAAAAATTCAAGCTGAGTTCAAAATTCTCTTAAGCAGCACATGTCTACAACCCCTCAGATGAGAAATGAGACTGATTTTTTTATACCAAAACAGACATGTTCAAATATGCAAAAAAAATAAACACCTCCATAAACCCTTCCGGAAAAAAAAAACAAGGATTTGATAACCGAACTGAGATTTCCAGGAGATGAATGGGGGATGATGTGACTAAAAAGGCAAGAAAGTGTTTCTTAAATCAACTTAAACAAAAACTGGGAAATTTACCATTACAGGAAAATACACACCAATTTTTAGTAATGTTGAAAAAGTAGGAAGTGTAATATAATGTTCTGCTTAGAGGGTACCCTGTAAGGTGAATTATCGTGGGGCACCTGGGTGGCTCAGTCGGGTAAGCATCTGAATTCAGCTCAGGTCATGATTTTGTGGTTCCTGAGTTCGAGCCCCACGTCAGGCTCTGTGCTGACAGCTCAGAGCCTGGAGCCTGCTTCTGATTCTGTGTCTCCCTCTCTCTCTGCACCCCCCCCCCCCGCCACTTGCACTCTGCCTCTCTCTCTCTCTCTCTCAAAAATAAATACACATTAAAAATTTAAAAAAGGGGCGCCTGGGTGGCGCAGTCGGTTAAGCGTCCGACTTCAGCCAGGTCACGATCTCGCGGTCCGTGAGTTCGAGCCCCGCGTCGGGCTCTGGGCTGATGGCTCAGAGCCTGGAGCCTGTTTCTGATTCTGTGTCTCCCTCTCTCTCTGCCCCTCCCTTGTTCATGCTCTGTCTCTCTCTGTCCCAAAAATAAATAAACGTTGAAAAAAAAAAAATTAAAAAAAAAAAATTTAAAAAAATACAGGCCCAGAAGTAAAAATGCAAATTTGACTTCCAAGTCAAGGATTTATGAATTGTTTGGCTCATATAAGTTACCCAGCCCTTTTTAATGCATTTCCCCTTCTTCTCAGAGGGTTGTTTTGAGGCCGTAAGCAGATAATCCATGTCAACTATGACTTTGAAGAGTGCCTAGTACGTGGTGCCCAGACTGTAACTGTCAGGAGGAAATGGTACAAGAAGTGGAAATGGCCTTGGATGTAACAGGGATCACCCAAAACCGAATGACTCAGAAGGACAGCAATGGGAAGGACTGGTGCCGTGAGAGTATAAGAGATGTGGTCTGCAGAGTAAGAGAAATAGTCTCCAAGAAGTGATATTTGAGCTGAGACCCCCAAAGGATCATAGGAACCAATCAGGTAAAGGGCAAGGTGGTGAGCGGAAGATTAGAAACCCACTGGTGCCTGTGTGGGGGAGGGGGGAAATAGCAGCAGAAGCAGCAGGTGTGAGCAGATGATAAAACAGAGAAACGTCAAGTACACAACCGTGGAGAACGGTATCATCTCATTGTTGTGGCAGACGCTTGAATTAACAGATACTGCAAAAGGAATTTTTGTCACGCGTCCATTCAATTCACTGAACAAATACTGAGCTAAGCTTTTGTGTGCCAAGTACTAGGTCAGGTGCAAGGGACAGAGTCTGGATAGGCAGAACCCTTGGCTTCATGGAACTTAGGGTGGGCGGGGGGTGGGGGTAGTTTTGAAAAATTAATCGTCAGTGCACTGGTCTTACTATTTTAAAAAAATGACGCAACACTACAGAAGCATATGACTCCCGATTTAATTCGGCATCAAGAAAACTTTCCTAGAGAAAGTGTCTTTTGGAAGATAACTTGAAAGAAAATTGATAGCTCTTTAGGTATGAGGTGGGATGGTCAAGGCGTTCGTGAAGGTATTGAAGTAAAAAAACGTGTTGAATTTGAGTATCCACAAGATGTTGAGTGTGTGTGAAACAGAGAAAACCAGAGAGAGGGAGGGGAGAGAGAGAGAGAGAGAGAGAGAGAGAGAAGAGAGAAAATCTGGAGAAGTATGCAAGGCATAGTAACCTATGGTAAGGATTTTACTTCCCAATTCTACAGAGAATCATTGAAAGAGGGTTGACCAGTACGTTTCATGTGTTTTAAAAGATCATTCTGTTTATTGTGTAGAAAATTGTTCAGAGCGGCCAAAAGTGAAAGTCGAGGGGACCAAGTGTATTTGTCAGTGCAGTCTAAGTTGTCTTATAGTAACAAACAACCGACCCCAAATCTCAGTGACTTAAAAAATAAATAGGCTTTTCTCACTAGGGCTGCACATCTTTCACAGACCGCCCCAGGATTCTGCTCAACATGGCCCTTGTTCAGGAATGCAGACTGACAAAATTTCCACGTTGGGGGATTTTTCGCCACTGCAGGGAGAAGTGAACAGGGCAGACCACTCAGCAGCTCTTCCCAGAGTGGAATGTGCCGTGTCATTCCTGCTGACATTGAATTGGCCAAAGGACATACTTAACTCCAAGGGGCTGAGAGGTACAATCCTACCATTTGCCTGGATGAAGGGGAATAAGATAGTTGTACACATCTTATAGGCTATTACACCAATTAAGAAGATTCGACGGTATTTCTAGGTTAGCAAGTGACACATGAAGAGTAAAGAAGAGATTTTATTTTAAGTTTTATTTATTTGGGGAAAGAGAGCATGCTCAGGGGAGGGGTGGAGAGAGGTGGGGAGAGAGAGAGAATCCCAAGCAGGTCCCATGCTTTCAGTGCAGAGCCTGACGTGGGCTCAAACTCACGAACCTTGAGATCATGACCCAAGCCAAAATCAAGAGTCAGACAGTTGATTGAACCACCAACTGAACCACCCACACACCCTAAGAAGAGATGATAAAATTAGAATTACTAAAACTCATCAATTGGTTGGATGTGGGAGGTTGAGGGAGAGGGATCATTGCCCTGTGAGAGAGAAAGCAACTATATGGTTGGTTGGTGGTGACATATTCCAAGTTAGTGACCCCAGAAGGCACATGTTGGAGTAGGAGGAAACATCTGGAGATGTCGTTAACATCTTGTTGATACCTGAAGCCAGTGGAACAGAGGAGGTTTTCAGAGTAGGGCAAGCAACTTCTCTTCCTTTGGGATTTGCTCAATTTTAGCACTGTTCTATGTGACAGGAGTGTCTTCAGGCCCAGACAGACTGACCGCTGGTCACCCTGTGAGAGAGAGTGTGAATATAAGGAATGCCTATGACAGATTCTTGAGGAAGACAGCATGTACTGACTGGGTGGGTAGAGAGAGGAGAGCTGTTTGATGGTAATACTAAGAAAAAGAGCCATGAAAGTAGAAGGCAAGTCAGGAGGGGTATGCGTCCAGAAACATGGGAAGGAGGTGTTTCAAGAAAGAGAGAATGAGTGGTCAACAGAGACAAATAGCGTCACAAAGTCAGGTAGGACACAGGTTGGAAAGTGCCCATTGCTTTGAGGTTGGAAAAGAGCTGAAATCCGAGTCCTTGATATTTATACCTCCAAGCAGAGAACCAAGAACCTAGACCTATGCTTCTCTCCACACCTGCTCAGGAATTCAAAAGGGATCCATTTAACACACAAGAGGAATCAAAAATGACCTCCTTAATTGTACAGATGTAAGATACAGATTTGTACTCTCTCATTCAAAGATACATAGACAGAAAACAGCCAGTTTGGGCCTGTGAAGGATTTCTAAACACAAAGATGAACAATAAAGAACATAAAATTTTGGTAAACATCTGATTCTTTTTTCTCAATAACATTCAGGAAAACCCTGATTATGTAAACAGATGAAGAAAAAGGAATCTAGAATTTCAATAGCAAGTCCAAAATTTTATTCTGCACCCTTACTGGTCAGTGTAGGCTAGCTACTGAGACATGGGAGAAAACAAGCCTCCAAAATTCAAGTGACTAAACATAACAGAATTTTGATCATGAAACAGCAGAATGCTGTTACCATGTGACTCATAGGACTGAGGTCTTTTCCATCCTGTGGTTTCAAGGGGGGACTTTTCCTTTTTCCCCTCTAAATAATCTGTAATTGTAACACAACATCGATGAAAGCTGCTATCATTTTTGGAACTGAACAAAGTAATTCTAATGCTCATTTCAAAGAAATACAATTTTGCAAATATTATGGTTGCATATTGGACCTCTAGAAATTACAGTAAATTAAAATGATTTTTTCACCTTATTTTTTTCCTATTTGTTATTAAATAATTATAAATTCAATAGAACGTTCAAATAGCACAGAGAGGTCACATGTACCTCGCACCAAATTTTTCTTAATGCCCAAGTTGGGAGCTTGACCTTGTACAATGGTGTGTACCTAGTTCTGTGTCATTTTACGACGTGTGGGTTTGTGTAACCACTGTCACAATCAAGACACAAAACATTTCATCATTGCAAAGATTCCCCCTTGTGTTACTCCTTTATAACCACATTCACCTTCTCTCCTCTCCCCCATCTCAAATTCCTGGCAAGCATGCATCACTTCTAGCTTAATACTTTTGTCATTTCAAAAATGTTATAGAAATTGAATTATACACTGTGTAACCTTTGGAGATTGGCATTTTTCACTCAGCATAGTGCCCTTGAAACTCGTCCAAGTTGCTGCATGTTAGGATAGTTGGTTACTTTTTATTGCTGAGTAATATTCCATGGTGTGGATGTATTGGAGTTTATTTAACTCCCACTGGAGGAAATTTGTACCCACTGGAGGAAATTTGGTCATTTCCAGGTTTCGGTAGTTACAAATAAAACAGCTATGAACAATCATGTATAGGTTGTGTGTGTGTGTGTGTGTGTGTGTGTGTGTGTGTGTGTGTGTGTAAACATAGGTTTTCATTTCTCTGGGATAAACACCAAAGATGCAATTGCTGGGTAGTATGATAGTCGCATGTGTAAATTTTTAAGAAATTGCCAAACTGCCTTCCAGAATAGCTGTACCATTTTTTAAATTCACACCAGCAAGGTATGAGAGATCTAGTTGCCTTACATCCTCTCCAGCATTTGGTATTGTCCCTCTGTTTTACTTTAGCTGTTATAGTTGACATATAATGATATCTTGGTCTTAATCTGCAATTCCCTAATGGCTAGTGATGTTGAAAGTACTTTCCTGTTATTTTCCAACCATATGTTCACTTTGGCAAAATATTTTTTCATGTCTTTGTTCATTTTCTATTCTGATTTTTTTTCTTTTTACTGTTGAGTTGAGAGTTCTTTATATATTCTAGATACTAATCCTTTGATGGATATGTGGTTTGTAAATATTTTCTCCCAGTCCACAGCTTGTCTTCTTTTCTTCCAAAGAGGTTATTTACAGAGCAAAAGTTTTTAATTTTGATGAATGCCAATGTATTAATTTTTCTTTTTATGGGTTGTGCTTTTGGTGGCATGTCTAAGAACTCTTCACCAGGCCCTGGGTCTTCTTTTTATAGGTAGTTAAAGTACAAGTGTAATTATCATCTTGAGACTTTTCCTCTTTTCTAATGTATGCATTCAGCACTCTAATAAGTTTCTCTCTTGGAGCTGCTTTCCCTGCATCCCACAGATTTTGATAATGATGTATTTTCATTTTCATTTAGTTAAGTGTGGCTATTTATTTTCCCTGAGACTTCTTCTTAGACCCATGAGTTATTTAGAAGTGTGTTCATTAGTCTGCAAGAGTTTGGAGATTTTCCTGTTATCTTTCTGTTATCGACCTCTGATTTGAATCCACTGTTGTTGGAAAACAGATTCTGGATAAATTTCAATTTTTCACAATTTGCATTATTGTTCAGAGTTGAGTTTATCTTGGTGTATGTTCTGTGGGCCCTGGGAAAGAACATGTATTCCCCTCCTATTGGGTGGCATATTCCATGAATCTCAATTTGATCCTGCTGGTTGATGGTGTCGTTAAGTTCTTCTGTATCCTTGTTGCTGTTCTGTGTAGTTATTTTTTCAGTTTGGGGGGAGGAAAGGCATTAAAGTCTCCCACTTTACTTGTGGTTCTGTTTCTTCTCTTTTCATTTGTTTTTGCCTTGCATATTTTCTCTTTCTGGTGTTTGGTGCCTATACATCTAGGATCCCACTATCTTCTTGGTGGGTTGACCTTTTCCTCATTATTCAATGATACTCTGCACCCAGTAATTTTGTTGTTGTTCTGAAGTCCACTTTATGATGTTAACAGAGCCACTGACACTTTCTTTGGATGCACATTGCACGATAAATCTTTTCCCATCCTTTTTGCAACCCGAACACATCGTCAGATTTGAAGTGAGTTTCTTACAGACAGCATAGAATGGGGTCTTGTCATTGTCGTTATTGTTTGGCTTGTTTTTTCTGTTTTAATCTACACTGTCTTTAATTGTGTGTTTAGATCATTTACATTTAACACAATTTTAACTGTTGATATGTTAAGGCTTGAGTCTGCTATTTTATTTTTATGTTTTCTGTTTATCTCTATTCTTTCCCCTGCCTTCCTGTGAGGGACTTGCACATTTTTTTTAGAATTCTATTTCGAGTTGTCTATAGTATTTTTTAATGTATCTTTTTATACAGCTTTTATAATGGTTTCTTTGGGTATATGTTTAACTTACACAGCTTAATGCGTTGCCTTTTCCCAATTCTAGTGATGTATAGAAACCTGACCTCTCTTTACACGGCTTTACTCTCCCCCATTTATAATATAAAATTGTCTTGACTATTTCCTATACATACAAGGAAACCCACACTAGACAGTGTTACAGCTTTTGGCTTCAACAGTTGAACATAATTTAGAAAACTTAAGAGAAGAAGGAAAATGTATTTACCTATATTTCTTTCTCCTGTGTTCTTTTTCTCTTTTTCTTTTCTAAGTTTTTATTTATTTATTTTGAGAGAGAGAGAGAGAGGAAGCATGAGCAGAGGAGGAACAAAGAGAAAGGGAGAAAGAGAATCCCAAGCAGGCTCTGCTCTGCCAGCACAGAGCCCGATGTGGGGCTCAAACTCAAAAACCATAAGATTATGACCTGAGCCAATATTTAACCGACTGAGCCACCCAGGTGCCCAGCCCCCTTTCTCTCTTTCTGACGTTCTCAGTGTCCTTTCATGTTTCCCTTTCTGTCTGGACAACTTCCTTGAGCCATCATTTTAGGGTAATCTGCTGGTGACACATTCTCTTAATTCTCCTTTATCTTGCAATATCTTGATTTTCTCTTTTTCCCTGAAGGATATTTTCTCTGGATATAGGCAGGGTTTTTGGGTTTTTTTTTTTTTTCTTTTTCTTTCAACACTTGAAAACTATTCTGCCATGTCCTGTCTGGTTTCTGACGTGAAATTACCATCATCCGAATTGCTTTTTCCCTATAGCTAATGTGTCATTCTCTGGCTGCGTTTAAGAATTTTCCTTTGCCTTTAGTTTTTATGTTTGACCATGATGTGTCTTGCAGTGGGTTTCTTACAACTACACCCTCATTCTTTTTTCTTTTTTGCCAACTTTGGAAATTTTCAGCCATTATTTCTTCAAATTGTTTTCTAGCCCCACCCCTTTTCACCTTTTCTCCTTTTTTTTTTTTATGTTTACTCATTTATTTTTGAGAGAGAGAGAGAGATTTTCAGCCATTATTTCTTCAAATTGTTTTCTAGCCCCACCCCTTTTCACCTTTTCTCCTTTTTTTTTTTTATGTTTACTCATTTATTTTTGAGAGAGAGAGAGAGAGAGAGAGAGAGAGAATGAGCAGGGGAGGGGCAGAGAGAAAGGGAGAGAGTCCCAAGCAGGCTCCCCACTGTGAGCACAGAGCCTGATGGGGGGGTTGGATCCCACAGAAGCGTGAGGTCATGACCTGAGCTGAAATCAAGAGTTGGAGGCTCAACTAACCAGGCACGTCTCCTTTTCTTCTGAGACTTCCATCTGTTGTTATGGTCCCACATGTCCCTGGGGCTGTTTTCTTCTGATTTTTTAACATCTGTTTTCTCTCAATCATTCAGACAGGAAAATTACTGTCCTTCTGTCTTCAAGTTCTCTGATTTTTTTATGTCTATTTTCTCTCGATCATTCAGACAGGAAAATTACTATCCTTCTGTCTTCAAGTTTCTTCTCTCCTTCCAGTTCTGCTGTCAAACCCATCTGTTCAGTTTTCCCTTTTGGTTCTTGTTTCAGTCATAACATTTCCATTTGGTGCTTTTTTATATCTTATATTTCTTTGCTGTAGTGTTCTGTCGTTTTATTGAAACGTCCTGTATTCTTGGTATCATGTGTAATTTTTTACCAAAACCAGGACATTTGGGATATCATGCTATAAAATTAAATCCTTCTCTGATACTACTACGGTGAATGAAGGGAGGGAGGGGGATGCCACCTCACTTCTGCCAGGTGGGTGGGCTTAGAAAGTCTAGCTTTTCTACTAGGCTCCATTGATACCTGGAGGTTGGAAGGAAAAGTTCCTTGTCACTGCTGGGTGGGGGTGGGAGTTGAGGTTCCCATTAGGTATTCTTTAACTCTATCTCAGCAAAAATGGAGTAGAACACCATTCCTGCTTCCCATGAGCACCCAGTGATTTCCACTGACACCACAATGGGTAGGGGAGTGTCTTGTTACCACTAAGTGGCAGTGAACATTCAGACTGTCCACTAGACCTCTTCTGACACCACCTGGCAGGGTTATTAGGGTATCTCGCTATTACCTGGCAGTGATGGAAATCGGGCTTCCCCACCTGTTCTTTACTGCAGGGTTCCAGGTATAGCCACAGCTTTCTGTGTGGTATTTGGCTGGAGTGAGCCACTGTGGTCTGAATGTTTCCTATCTTGCAAGATGGCACCTTTCCTGATCCTTGGTTACGGAGAAGAGGCTTTCGTTGGGGTCTTTTTTTTTTTTTTTTTTTTTGTCTGTGCCTAGTGGTGTTTCTGGGTATAGGTCTTTTCAGTTCTAAGTGTGGGATATATGAGGGAAACAGAAACCCAGAAGATTTACCACCATGTTGTTCCTTGGATCTTGTGGTACCAAGCCAATTCATCTTCTCACAACCTTTGAGAGTCTTCTTAGGTTTCTTTTGTATAGAATATCTAGGATTTTTAGTCGTGCTTCACAGGAAGAATAGGAAAATGTATGTCTACTCAATCTTCCTAGAAATGGATACAAGCTCTAATAACTTAAAAGTATAAAATGTGGAAGTGTTCATTGGTATAATAGGAATGGACACAACAGTCAAATAGACAAAAACCGCTTTAAAAAATCAATAAGAATTCTCAACAAATGTTGAAAATTCCTGGCTAACCAGAGAAAGCAGAATTAGATCGCTGTGCATATAATGATCCCAAATAAATTCCGGATAGATTAATTGTATAATTAATTAGTTTTAAAAGTGCAAATACATGACAGAATATAAGTGCATTGTATAATCGGGGCAGGAATAAATTTATAACATTCTCAGCACTAATGATAGCTGTCTTTAATATATGAATAATCCTTGTAAATCATTTACAGAAATAGGAGTACTATAAGTAAAAACTAATTACAGAAAGGCCCAGAGAGGTCATTTGCATAAAAAATACAAGTATTACTAAGAACTAGTAAACAACTGAAGATCCCAACATTGGTATATCCAGAGAAGAGAATGCCACAGGGCTCTTATAAACCATGTTGTACAAGAATATTTAATGCCATGGAAAAAGGCTCATAATTCGTCCTTAAGTACAAAACAAAAAGCAGATTACAAGGAGGTTAAGACACTAATGCTATTTTATTTTAATAGTTTAAGACGTTCAGAGAAATAGCATATTAAGAAAAGTATTAGGTATTGGGGCTCCTGGGTGGCTTAGTCAGTTGGGTATCCGCCTCTTGATTTCGGCTCAGGTCATGACCTCAGGATTCATGAATTTGAGTCTCACATTGGGCTCTGTGCTGATAGCGTGAAGCTTGCTTGGGATTCTCTCTCTTTCTCTCTCTCTGTCTTCTCGCCTGCTCATGCACACTCTCTGTCTCTCTCAAAATAAACAAACAAACAAAAAAGAGAGATAGAGACATTATGTATCAGTGCTTGAAAATTAGCCATTGGAACTATGATTATGTTTTATTTTTCATCCTTGTATTTTCCTATTTTCAAAATACATTTTTAAAAAAGCATACTTTTATACTTAAAGTAAACCCCTAGATGTATGTTAGGGAATCTCTAGCTGTTGGAGAAGACTTTCACCGCTTGGTGATGCCATCTGCCATCATTCATCGTGCCATCCTCGACGTGTTGGGTTTCATTTCCACGCTTGTTGCTTCCTTATTACAAGATGGCTAGTGTGCCTCCGGGAGTTGCACCAACACTCCAGGTGGATACAGGGAGGAAGACAGCCCACCTCCTGCATCATCGCCCCCGTCTCATCGGTCCTGTTTTCCAGAAGCCCCCTTCAGCAGACTTCCTTACATCTTGCATGGCCAACCAAGGAGAAGCCAAGGAGTGAGCAGGCAATTTTCCAGACTCCAGCACAGATATGGCCAGAAAGAAGGGGCCAGGAATGGATGCCAAGTGAGCCAACTGTGATTTTCACATAGTATCTTTATGTAGAAAATTAAGAGCATATTTTGTGGAGTGCATCGATCGAACGCAGTGACAACCAAAATATGCAGAAAGTATGTTTTGCGGGGCCCGTAAAAAGCATTTGTGACATCTGACCGTTAAAAGGAGTTAGGGGATGTACTTACAAACTATTCGGGTCCTGATCCCTGCATTGCAGGGGTGAGACATTATAAATTACATGCCTCTACACTGAGAAAAGATGAGAAGGCTGATGTTGGGCGTGCGTATCTCTACCATAAACTCTTTTACAGGCACTTCGTTGTATGCGGCAGGCAAGAGTGCTTTCAAGCTGTGTTTGCTTACATGAAACCTGAGTCAGCCATCCAGCGACTGCAAAAAAAAAAAAAAAATCAAAAAGCAGGATCGGTGGTACGACTGAAGGCAGCAAGCTGTCGGACAAAGAGCAAAGGCGGGGGGGGGTCAGGAGATCTGAAGGCTCCATCACGCTCTGCTGCTAAGCAGCTGTGTGCCCTTGGACACATCATTAACATCGACCAACTTCAGTTTCCTAATCTGTGAGATCGGGGGGCAGTGTGCGGATGAGACCACATAAGCCCTTGGAGCACGAGATGGCCGTATCTGGTATCCCGAGATCCTGGTATCTTCTGAAAATTAGTAACTGCAAAGGTAATGAATCACGCTAACCCTCTCACTGTGGGCCGACAGAAAGGAACACAGAACTAGAGGAACAGAGATGTGAGAAGGCTTTGGCTCCGTGTCAGCTGCCATGAAGCCCACAGGGGAAATACAGCAGATGTAAACCCTGAGCACCCAGTGAGGCTCATCGACATTGTTTTTATATGATTGGAGAAATGGCTTAGCAATGTACCTGAGCCCACACCCCCCAATCACGACTTAGAGCCCTTGTTGATTTCATTTCACAAACGAGAAAGAATATGCCTCGAGGGTGAAATGAATCACAGTGCCCAGGAAGAGGTCACTGGTGGCTACTAAAATCTTTCAGTCCGGGGATCAGAGGCCATGCAGGCAACCTTACGTCGGTACCATCGGAATGTAGCAATAACATTCAAGTTCAGATGTCAGCCACGGCTGTCAGCACAGGCTGTGATGTGGTTGGACCCCTCACTCCACCACTTACCGCTGTGTGACATTCACCAAGTTACTTAACCTCTCTGTGCCTCCGTTTCTCATCTGCATAATAGGGGACAGTAATTGCCCCCGCTCCTTAGAACTGGGTGACAAGGAAAAATTTTAGTCCAATGCCTGGTCTCTAGATAGTGGTTAACAAAGAGGTAAGTTTTCATTCTTCAAGTAAATCGGTAAACTTGCAACTAAGCTTATAAGCTGTTACATACTTCGTAACTCGTCGTGGATTTCTTAACGTGGGGAATAGAGTTTCTTTATCACAGAAAAGGCAAACATGGGGAGTTTACTGTAAAGCTTGGCGAAACTTTTAATGATATACATTCCAAAGGATGTGTGCAGTTTTGCAAACAGTTGTTGCCTGGAATCCTGAACCTGTTCTCTAGTGCAGGTCAGGTGCCTCTCCTACTGGGGACAAGGTGTAAAACAAGAGAGATGTAAGGTCTGGGGGACAGACAGGAATGGAAATGTATCTTTGGATTTGACTTGGACTGTGTTTCCAGAAGAAACTGACAATTGAACTGGAAGTGGTCATGGAAACAGAATGTGTAAAAAAAAACTATTTTTTTGTGTCTTCTTATTTCTCTTGCTAGAAAGTTCTCCTGGACCCTTAGCCGGTGATCCACTTGCGGTCTGTTAATAATGGGGTGTTAGAATAGAGTTTCAAATCAGTGGGGAAAAGACTGGATTGTTCATTAAATGGTTGGGATAGCTGGCTGACAATTTGGAAAAACAAAGTTAGAACCCTATCTCAAACCAAAATAAACCACAAATGGGCTAAATATTTAAAGAAACAAGGAGATGTGCAAGCCTCAGAAGAAAATACAGGTGATTAGCAGCAGAACTGTATTATGGCAAAAGACTTTGTGACTATAACACAGCCAGAAATTCTAATAGGAAACATGATTGCTGATTGCATAAAAAATTTTATTTTTTAAATTTTTTAACATTTATTTATTTTTGAGAGGTGGGGAGAGGGACAGAGAGAGAGAAGAAAGGGAAACACAGAATCCGAAGCAGACTCCAGGCTCTGAGCAGTCAGCACAGAGCCCGACACGGTGTTCGAAGCCATGAACTGTGAGATCATGACCTGAGCCGAAGTCGGACGCTTAACTGACTGAGCTGCCCAGGCTCCTCTGCATAAAAAAAATTTTAATGTCCCTTTATAAGAAATACCATAGACAAAATAAGGAGAGCAGCAACTTAAGAAAAATAGCTTCATTACATCAGGTGAATCCTCAATACAGAAAAAGCTTTTATAAATGAACTAGGGAAAAAATGACCTATTCTGTTCTTTTCTCCCAACCCTAATGTGGTAGTGGCCACAGATGGAACATTTGGAAAAAGAAGAGAGACCTATGGCTAATAGTACATAAAGAAAATACAGCTTTACATGTAAGCAGCTACTTTTCATCTATCAAGTTGTCTAAGATAAAGAGCAAACACGTCCATGTTAGAGGAAGCATTGGTCAAGCCATAGGCAATTGTAGATTGCAAATATAAAAAAATTTTTTTGGAGAGCTAATGGGCCATGTGGGTGATTTTTTTAGTGAAGAGTCTTTGACAGCCTCCAATATTTTTCCTTAGAAAATTATCACTGACCAACCTGGAGGTTTAGACCAAGGGTGTTCATTCAGCGGATTTGGGAAATCTCAATATAGAAAGTTCAGGAGACATGCATCATCTGAGGCGGGCTGATAATCGAGGTTGAGTTTCCACAATGGAATACTATGAAATTATTTCTTAAAAAAAAAAAAAAAAGGAATGTGTTGAGGCAGAATGACATCGCAATGAAAACAATTATAAAACAGGACTGTAGTATAGGTCATATATCAAAATTCCATACCTTGCTGAGTTTAGCATGGGAACACACGTACAGGGAAGAATATTAATAAATGGTTAAAAACAGTGTCCCCAGGCCATTAACTCCTCAGAACTGCCACAGTCATGAAAAACAAGGAATGACTGGGCAACTGTCAGACCAGAGGATTCTGGGGAGGCCATGAAAGCGAAATGCAGTCTATCTATCCTGGATTATTGGATACTGGAACAGAAAGAATACATTAATGGAAAACTGATAAAAATCCAAAAACAGACTGCAGTATAGTTAAGAACCACATATCGGTATCAGTTTCTTGGTTTTGACAAACGTACCACAATATTGTAAGGTGTGAACAATGAGGGCCACTGGATGAGGGCCATATGGGAATGCTCTACACGATCTTTGCGGCTTTTATGAAAATCCAAAACTATGCCAAAATACAAAGTGTATTAAAAATATGAAGACATTTTTTTACCTGTTGCATTGGAGTGACTGAAAGACCTGAAGACTTTCAGATCCTGTGTATGTAATTTTTTATGGTGACTTTTCATATTATACAGTGGAAGATAAACTGATTTAAAAATAAAATAGTACAAGAGTATATGTGTGACCGTGGAATAATAAGAAAAACCAAATTATAATACAGCATGATCCTACGTAAATGTTTCTTAAGTCGGTGACTTGTTTTTGCTCCCTTTTCTAATTTTAAAAACAAACACAAAGTACTTGTAAGATGAAAATAACTAAAGTTTCGAACATCCCTGAAAGTGGGCACTGGCAGGTGAATTTCTCAAATCTCCAGTCCTGCATGTCAGAATCGGGAGTTTCCTGGTCATGTTTTGAGTCCACAGAAACTTTGTCTCTTTCTCCTAGTGATAGATTTCAATAAATATTCCTTTACTCTAATTGTGACTCAACATATCTCTTCTCTGCTTAGTTCAGTCCCTTCAAGACAGAAGGATAAAGATGGGAGTCTCAATACAAATAAAAAGACACAGAGAGAGAAGACAGTTTCACACCATGAACTATTTTCCGCTGGGTGGGTTATTTTGAAATACAGTTTTCAGGGACTCCTGGGTGGCTCAGTCGGTTGAGTGTCCAACTTTGGCTCAGGTCACGATCTTACAGTTCTGGGTTCGAGCCCTGCATCGGGCTCTGTGCTGACATTTCAGAGCCTGGACCCTGCTTCGGATTCTGTGTCTCCCTCCCTCTCTCTGCCTCTTTCTGGCTCGTGCTCTGTCTCTCTCAAAAATAAACAAACATTTAAAAAAATGGGAAAAAAAATGAAACACAATTTTCAGAGAAAACGACAACCAGCTGATGAGAAAAACACAAAAATCACTCAGCGTGAGTGCTGCCGTTGGAAAACTGAAGACAGAAAGTAAACAACCATTTTGCCTATTCCACGTGTAACCCATAATCACAGCACTACCATATTTGGAATAAATAGCCAACATTCAAATGTAGATACGACTGACATTTATCGTAATATTTTGGACATGTGTCCACATAATGCAATCTTTTCATGTGCTTGTCTTACCCAGAAATGAATTCACTGGATGGTGTCCAAGCTGTAGTTTGGGTTTCTAAGAATGTAAATACCACATTATAACTGAGGTTCCCAGTAGCTTTTAAACTCATGGAGATTAGACAATGGGAGTGGCTTCAGAAGCCCTGGGGACATGTCTGCCTACGTCACCTCCCCCGTGGGCCTCCCACTGTTCTGCATCCTATTTCAGAATTCATTTCTGCAAGCCTCAGGGATGTGACGGTTTTCTAGAACCTTCCTCACAAATGCAGCGGCTTATGCCTGCTGAGAGTTACCAACTCCAAGAGAGTTACCACGTTAAGGAGGATGGATTTTATCTCAGTGGTCTTAAGGGCTGAATTGTGGTCCTTCCCTCCCAAAATTCATATGTTGAAGTTTGGTTTTCTTTAATGTTTATTTTTGAGAGACAGAGTGCAAGTAGGGGAGGGGCAGAGAGAGAGGGAGACACGGAATCTGAAGCAGGCTCCAGGCTCCGAGCTGTCAGCACAGAGCCTGACTCAGGGCTCAAACCCACCAACTGTGAGATTATGACGTGACCCGAAGTTGGACGCTTAACCAACTGAGCCACCCAGGCGCCCCTCATATGTTGAAGTTTTAATCCCCTGTACCTCCGAATCTGACTATATTTGGAGACAAGGTAGTTAAAGAGGTAATTAAGTTAAAATGAAGTCACAAGGGTGAAGCCTGATCCAATGGGTCTGGTGTCCTTGTAAGAGGAGATTAGGACACACAATGAGAAGACGGCCATCTTCCAGCCAAGGAGAGAGGCCTCCAAAGAAACCAACCCTGTGATCCCAAGAGTTCCAGCCCCCAGGACTATAAGAAAATAAATGTCTGTTGTTTAAGCCCCCTAGTCCGTGGTATGTTGTTATGGTGCCCAAACAGAGCATTTTGAGTAGCAGGGGGAGGATGGTTAGATTGATCTTCCTGAACCATCTCTCTGGCTGATGGACCAGAGACCTAGGTAAAGGGTCTCAACTGCTGTGGAGGCCTGTGCAGGCTGCGCTCAGCACAGACATGAGGGGCACCTTCTAAATAGTTGGTAATTCGAATAATGTGCCCACAGATCGTTTATTAATACACAGTTTGCACACTCATGAGGGAACCCTGATGACAGAGCGCAGGTAAAGGGATTAGAAAGAAGCGAATAGATTTGAAAGAGATTTAGAAAACAGAGTCAGTGGTTTCTGAAGACTGGTTGGCTGCTACTAATGACCGAGGGAGAAGAAGGCAGCGATAAGGCTGCCTGTGTTGGCTTCGAGTTTGAGGAACTGAATGGAAGTGTCCAAGTGGAGATTTTCAATAAGGACTTGCAGATAGGAAGATAGGGATTTTGATATGCGTCACAATTTAAGGCCCACTATTTTAAATTTTTTTAACGTTTATTTATTTTTGAGAGAGAGAGAGCGAGGGAGGGGCAGAGAGAGAGAGACAAAGACAGAGGACCGGAAGCAGGCTCCGCACTGACAGCAGAGAGCCCGACGCAGGGCTCGAAGCCGCAAACCATGAGATCACGACCCGAGCCGAGGTCGGACACTTATCCGTCTGAGCCACCCAGGCGCCCGCCCCTAAAGTTCACTATTTTAAACTACAGGACTTGGTAAGAACAGAAGGAATAGTGTATAAAACAGAGAAACAGCATAGAAGAAATAAAAAGTGTTATGTCTGTAATCCAAACTCTGAAGCCGGAGGCTCGTTATGGGGACGTGGCAGCAAAATAAGAAAAAAATGGTACCTCCCATTTTCTTCCCCTCCTCCGCCCACCCACTGATTCCAGGCACAGCCAGCTTCTCACATCCAATTCCTTGGGTCTTGGGAGTGCCCTGGATACAGAGATGATGGATTCATGGATTTCCCTATTCATCCAGCAAATACTAGTACCTGTGCTATGTCATGTACCGTGCTCAGCTTCTGTTGGCCAGTAAAACTCCTCACGTTCCCCCCGTTCTCAGAACAATGCAGATGCTTGGTCTGTTGCAGCCCCCCTGCCCCCAAACTGTAATTCTACTGGCAGTGTAAAAGAGTAAGGCTAAGTTCTTGCCAAGTGCATGGCTGAAGTTGCTTTGAGAACACAGGAAGATTTGGAAAGAGGACCAAAGCCACTGGTCCTTCCCCTTGATTGTCATACCTGGTCAAGAGTTGACCATATTGCAGCTGAGGGTGGTACTTTATATTTGGCATTAGGTACGCCGAAGTTCAAATAGGTCTGCTTGTTACACATTCCCCAGATATTTTTTTTTTTAAATGTATCAAGTGCCTGAAGGCTTTTGTTTAAGATGGGAAGATGGGTTTAGCAATTAGCTTTGCAACAGGACAAGCCGAGACAGGCTTCATGGAGACCACAGCCAACTGCCTAGTTTGTGCATTACCTGGGAGGAACCCTCTTGGGACCACCTGAAAGTAACTGATGAGCGGGAGAAGGGGATTTACTCTTGCTTGGGCTCA
The DNA here is from genome assembly GCF_007474595.2 of Lynx canadensis. NCBI lineage: Eukaryota > Metazoa > Chordata > Mammalia > Carnivora > Felidae > Lynx > Lynx canadensis. The sequence continues at coordinate 6,417,154 of NC_044316.2, forward strand.
AAGTATTATCATTTGGGCACAGATGTAAATGCAACCCCATTACTAGCCCCAGGGTGGTGAGGCCCAGAAACATTTGAGCAACACGAGACAAGTAAACATGTGTTCAGATCCTTCTGGGAACCTGGGATAGGATTGTCTTGCTTTTTTAGAAAGAATACTTGTAACGTGAAATAATCATTTATGTTGATATTTGACTTAAATGGCAGTTTGTTCAGCTTAGTAAGCCCGTCAAGAGCAAAAACTTCATATGTAGGAGATTATGGGAAAGCAGAAAGCTTTCGTCTTTTGGCAGAAGGGAAGGGAAATAAAAGAGCTTTGACCAAGAAGTCAACAATCCTTAAGCGAGTTGTAAAACCCAGGCTGGAAGCAATGCGGAAATGCACCATCAGCCAATCACGTCCTCACGAAGGGATGGTGACACCACGGGGAAGCTGGACTCTGACGGGAGAAGATATTAGAAGGGATTTCTCCCAACTCCGCTCAGCTTTGATTCTAGAGCATTCCAAGAGGCCATTCCATGTCCTTTTCTTGCTTCATTCTTGTTCAACATAGTTGCAGCCCAAATGAGAAATCATCAGGGCCTAGCAAGTCTTTGGTTATAGAGATGTGAGAGCTCTAACAAAATCCCCTCCAGTCAGTAGGGAGAAGAAATCCACAAGCGGAAATTAATCCTGGGAACCATACTCTACATATAGGTGGATGTGCCCCCCCCCCCCATCCAGTGTTCACCTGCCCTTGTCACCTTGACAAGAAGTCGTGCTCCAACAGAGCCAAGCTGTCCCAAAGTAGCCAGAGGACTTTACTGAGTGTACTGAGATGCTACATGCAGTTTCTACAAACCCATTACGGGGAAGGCGAACCTGACTGTCAAAAGCCCATTAGCGGTGGACATATTCTTTTTTTTTTTTTTTTTTTTTTTTTTAATTTTTTTTTTTCAACGTTTATTTATTTTTGGGACAGAGAGAGACAGAGCATGAACGGGGGAGGGGCAGAGTGAGAGGGAGACGCAGAATCGGAAGCAGGCTCCAGGCTCCGAGCCATCAGCCCGGAGCCCGACGCGGGGCTCGAACTCACGGACCGCGAGATCGCGACCCGGCCGAAGTCGGACGCTTAACCGACTGCGCCACCCAGGCGCCCCTATTTTTTATTTTTGGGACAGAGAGAGACAGAGCATGAACGGGGGAGGGGCAGAGTGAGAGGGAGACGCAGAATCGGAAGCAGGCTCCAGGCTCCGAGCCATCAGCCCGGAGCCCGACGCGGGGCTCGAACTCCCGGACCGCGAGATCGCGACCTGGCCGAAGTTGGACGCTTAACCGACTGCGCCACCCAGGCGCCCCTATTTTTTATTTTTGGGACAGAGAGAGACAGAGCATGAACGGGGGAGGGGCAGAGAGAGAGGGAGACACAGAATCGGAAACAGGCTCCAGGCTCCGAGCCGTCAGCCCGGAGCCCGACGCGGGGCTCGAACTCACGGACCGCGAGATCGCGACCCGGCCGAAGTCGGACGCTTAACCGACTGCGCCCCCCAGGCGCCCCAGCGGTGGACATACTCTTCTTTGGCAACTGTTCGAGCAGTGCTTCTCAACTGCAGCGTGCAAACAGATAGTCGAGGAGGTATTGTTAAAATGCAGATTCTGGAGGCACCTGGGTGGATCAGTTGACTGAGCGTCTGACTCTTGATTTTTCGTCTCAGGTCACGATCTCAGGGTCATGGGATCAAGCCCCTCATTGGTCTCCACACTGAGTGTGCGGCCTGCTTAAGATTTTCTCTCTCTCTCCCCTTCTGCCCTTCTCCTCTGCTCACACCCATTCTCTCCCTAAGAATAAAAATAAAAATAGTGTTTAATTAAAAAAAATACAGATTCTGATTCAGAAGGTCTGAGATGGGGTCTGAAACTTTATACTTCCAAATAGCACCGATGCTATTGGTCCAGACACTGCTAGGAAAAGTTGACTTTTCCAAGAACATTCCCTAGATGGATAAAAATGGCTTTGCCTTTTCCACCTAGCACTGCAAGAGAAAACCATCAGCCACAGATGTGTTCGGCCTCAGTTGAATTCTAGGCTGCCTGCACTTAATGAATGAGCCTCACAGATGATCACCAATTCAAAGGAAAGAGAGATTTATGTCAACGCTCGTAAGCTTTGTTATCTGTCACCATTACGGAACATCGTATCATGAAATACTGAATTTACATACAACTCCCCCAATTACTGGCAAACTGTCCACGCGAAACATCTGATTTCAAATCTGCTCAGTTGAAAAGCATCGTCATTGTACTGCATCACTTCATGGAAGAGAGAACCTGCCCAGGGATTTAGAAGACTTGAAATCCTCGCTCTGTCATTCACCTGCTGTGTGATTCTGAGTACTGCCCTCCGCCCCTCTGAAGCTCAGATATGAAATGAGTAAGACTGACTGCACGCCTGTAGAGATCCTTCAGCTGTAAGGTTCTCTCTGCTGCGTAACATACTGAAACATCATTTAAGTTCTCACCAATGATTAGGAAGGTGCCGGGTGTGGAGGTGGGAGGCTAGTCAAGGGTGTAAGCACCCTTGGTTTCACATCAGTGAGAACAGGACTGACAGCACAGTGTTTGGGGCACTGGCTTTAAAGTCAGACAGAGATGGGCTCCAGTCCCGCCTCCCCATGTTACCAGGCTCATGGTGTTTCAGAGAGGACTGAGTTCCTCTGAATTTCAGTTAGATCATCTAGGACTCATCCGCCGGAAAGTCTAGTGCTATCCTAATCTGCATAGATAATCGGAGAGCAGTCAGTAACCAAATTCTCTTCTTCTTCTTCTTCTTTTTTTTTTTTTTTTTTTTTTTTTTTTTGCCCCACCAAATTCTCCTCTTACAGCCACTTCTGCTCTCCAGCTTGTTCTGCTTTTGGAGTTTTGCTCCTTTTCCCTTTCTTCCCATTCTCTGTCCACGTGGACCACCCATTCCAATGGGCTCTAGGTTCCAATGAACCAGCCGCAAAGATCAGCATTCTGGTTATGGTTCATCAACATCAGTTCCTCACACTCCTTGTCTTTAGTTAGTCTTGGTGTTCCTCTCCATAACTTCTGTGGTTTCCATGTTAAAGCATGTTTCTCTATCCAGTGGAAGCCTCTTCACCTTCAGCCCTGATCATGTGTGCCCCTACACCCTGGTGTGTCCAGGGAAGTTTTGGCTTACACTGCTGTCCCAGGTTAGTAGTTAGCCGAACCCACTTTTACTCTAAAAAATGTCCTGGTTTGGAAGATAAACTATGTAATCATACTCTCTAGAGCCAGCCTCCAGCAGGATGAATGAGTCAGCCATGCCAGAGAGAGTGGAACATTCATAAAAATATTCAATACAAGTTAGGGTTTGAGGAGGAAAGTCACCCAAAGAAATACAGGTAGAAGGCTAAAATCATGTTGAGGAGTATGTGCTCCTGGGCAAGACTTCATTGCTTCAGGGTAGAAGATGCCCCAGAGAATAAACTTGTACTTTATGAGTAAGACGGTGAGTTGTACTTCTTAAGAAAAAGAAAAAAGTAATATGAAGGGGCTTAATTACCAAGCAAGTCGATCATCACCATGAACATCCACACCTCCAGTTTAGTAGAAGCCACTGGAGACAAGGCTCCTGTAATGGAAAGTGGACAAAAGAATGGCCTCATGGAAAGATCTTGGGCAAGGGATAAATCAGACAGGAATTAGGATATTGACTTTTGTCCTAACGGTGTGACCTTGGGCAAATGGCTTACTGTGTCTGGACCTTCGTTTCATCGCTTATGAAAGGAGAGAGTTCAATTAGCCATTGGTTTTTAAGCTGTGCTCTGCAGAGATTAGGAGCCTTAGCAAACTTGTGGAGCCTTGGGGGGACAGGGGCAGCTCAAGATTTCCCACCACTGCTCACATAAGAGTTCTACTTACATCATTTTTATAGCAAGCAGTGAGTTGTCTTAAGAGTTCTGAAATTTGATTTTGAGATCTTGACGTGTTTGGAGATTTTGGTGCTAAAATAAAATGTGAACACTGACGGACTAGACCCCTTCTCAACTCTGGTCGATGTGGTTCTGAGGCCTCAGGAAATATCAGCAGTTAGTGAGCCTACAAATGGAGGTAGACAGAAGGTTCCTCTAATGCCCTCGAAGAGCCATGGTAACTTGATATTAAATGCAGACCACATGTGCACTTGTGTGTGTGTGCACTAGTTTGTTAGGGAGGCTGATGAAGACAGGTGTTTCCAAGGATTGTGTGGTTACAGACATGTGAAGGTGTGGCCAGGAAATGTTTTCCCTGGAGAGGAACTTTCTAGGCCTCTGAAAAGTGTTCCTAGCAGTGTTCTCCGTTACTCCTAAAGACCCAGAGATTCTAAACTAGTCCTAGGCTGATTCTAGATAATTAGGAGAAAGCCTGGCATCTGAAAAGTATTGCCAGTATGTTCAAAATTCTTAATTATTATAATGATAAAGTCTGTTGTGTCCTAGCGTCTTAGGGATTGGGCAGCACATCTAAATTTAAAGAGAAAAACATCCTTTCTTTTGCAATGAAAATCAGAAGTCTAAACATGTAGGTAAGATACTTTAACAAGGACAAAGTGGGTCAGGGAACCATGGTCTGTTTCCCACTTGCTGGATATTCCTGGAACCAAGAGGAAAAAAGTAGGTTAATGGTGAGGGTAGGACAGAATTGCTTGCTTTAACTGACCTGAAAGAAAGTTCAGATCTTGAATCATAAGGAAAAGATTGGCCAACACTGGGGGAGCTTGGGTCCTTGCTACTTATGAAGCCAGGTGTACCCTTGAGAACCAAAATGTGAATCTGGGACACTTGTTTCCTTCTCTTCATAAAAGCACCAGATAAGTTGTAGCTTAACATTGAACTTGAATGAAAATCATCTGCTCTCTTTTTTATCATAATCCAAAAAAATGAGATTTCATCCATTTTACATATTATTGGTCTCGTATCTGAAACACTTTTTTTTCTTTCTTTTTTAATGTTTATTTTTGAGAGAGAGAGAGAGAGAGAGAGAGAGAGACAGAGCGTGAGTGGGGGAGGGGCAGAGATAGACAGAGACAGAATCTGAAGCAGGTTCCAGGCTCTGAGCTGTCAGCACAGAGCCCGATGCAGGGCTTGAACCCACGAGCCAAGAGATCATGACCTGAACCAAAGTCAGACCCTTAACCAACTGAGCCACCCAGGCGCCCCTCATACCTGAAACACTTTTAAATTTTGGTCTCGATTTAGAATTCATTGGAATCTAGTCTTTTTTGTTTGTTTGTTTTGTTTTTTTACTATATGAAATTTATTGTCAAATTGGTTTCCATACAACACCCAGTGCTCATCCCAAAAGGTGCCCTCCTCAATACCCATCACCCACCCTCCCCTCCCTCCCACCCCCCATCAACCCTCAGTTTGTTCTCAGTTTTTAACAGTCTCTTATGCTTTGGCTCTCTCCCACTCTAACCTCTTTTTTTTTTTTTTTCCTTCCCTTCCCCCATGGGTTTCTGTTAAGTTTCTTAGGATCCACATAAGAGTGAAACCATATGGTATCTGTCTTTCTCTGTATGGCTTATTTCACTTAGCATCACACTCTCCAGTTCCATCCACGTTGCTACAAAAGGCCATATTTCATTTTTTCTCATTGCCACGTAGTATTCCATTTGAATCTAGTCTTTTCTATACTCTGTCATTCCAGAATGACTCGCATGGTTGCTGTTTCTTATTTCATTGAACTTCCGATCATGCCACAACACGATGTTTCAGATTATCCGATGGATTCTACTCCTTAAGGGATAAAGCCCCAAGTCTTCGTATGCTGGACATTCATTATTGCATACCAGCCTTCCCTTCAGGCTTGTGGCTTGTGTCTTTATGATCCAGAGGCACCAGACTGGTCATTAGTTGCCAGACACAACCTGTACCTTCCATTCATTTGCCTCCTTCATGAAGCTTTCCAAACAGTAGAGCCCCAGGCAGGAAGAATCACCTTCCTCCACTCCCAGAATCCTCTGCTCCCGGATTCCTCTGTGCCCATTGTTGGCTCAGAGAGCCATATGTATGACTCTCTTTCTGTGTAGACTGTGAAAAGCATGCCTGTGCCTTTCTGTACCTCTGGCATCTAATACAGAACTTGGTACATGGTAGGTGCTCAAAAAATCTTTGTAGAAAAAATTTTTTTCAATGAATGAATTCTCAGTCGCGTCTAGAAATGAGAGGACTGAGCCATCCTCTAAATGGCGCGTGCTTCTGTGGTCTCTTTTAAATGTGTAAGCCTCTTTTACTGGTTGTAAAATGAAGGGTACTGGAAATCTTTTAAAACTAAACCTTTTCCGCTTAGAATGACTTGCGAAGCACATGTTTTTAATCCCCCTCCCCTTCCAAATGTCTGTAGAATTGCCATTCTCCCATTAAGACAAATTAGCCAAAAGTCTGCATTGGCTTTGAGAAATTGGAAAGGGCAATATCCACATGAAAACAATTCTGAGGAATTTCTGTTTAACATAGTGCAGCTAGGAGACATCAGATGGAGCCCACCCACAGTTTAAGACACGCATCGCACGCATCGCAGCCCCGACCTGTGCAGTGAATGGAGAACGCCCTTGAGATGAGCCGCTCTAAAGTTCTGTGGCTCAGGGCTTTGATGGGACAATCTGTGAAGGGTGTTCAGACATTGCCATAACAAAGGGGAAAGTTGAGGCCACTTAACCACATTGAGAAAATCTTTAAGAGGAGATTCAGATGGGGACACCTGGGTGGCTCAGTCAGTTGAGCAACCCACTCTTGGTTTCAGCTCAGGTCATGATCTCACAGTTGGTGGGATCGAGTCGGGTTCCTCACTGACAGCGTGGAGCCTGCTTGGGATTCTCTGTCATCTTCTCTCTCTGCCCCTCCCCTGCACTCCTTCTCTCTTTCTCAAAATAAATACATTTTAAAAAGACTTTATTTTCTAAAAAAGTTTTTCTTAATGTTTTTTTTTAGAGAGAAAGATAGAGCACAAGTAGGAGAGAGGCAGAGAGAGAGAGAGAGAGAGAGAGAGAGAGACAGAATCTGAAGCAGGATCCAAGCTCTGAGCTATCATCACAGAGCCTGATATGGGGCTTGAACCCCTGAAGTATGAGATCATGACCTGAGCCAAAGTCAGATGCTCAACCAACTGACCCACCCAGGCACTCCTAAAAAACAAACAGACAAACAAACAAAAAACTTTAAAAATAGGAGGTTCAGATAAAGTCTACGTGAAAAAAAAATTACGAGACAGGGAAAATTGCATACAAACTGGATATTTAATGATTGCAAGTAATTACGTTAGATTTTTATTTTTTTAAGATATAGTAATGGGACATGTAGTTCAGTGATGCTTTTTAGAAGGTTTGTATTTGCCTGTACAGTTGATCCTCATTATTTGTGGATTCCGGATTGGGGAATTTGCCTACTAGCTAAAAGTTGTTGGTATCCCCCAAAACTGATACCCAGGGGGCTTCCGCAGGCATTTGAGGACAGAGCACAGCGGTGAAGTATGAGTCACCCAACATCCTCCTTCCTCCTGAGGTCAACAAGGTGACACTGTGTTCGTGTGTCAGCTCTCATAATGTAAACCAGTATCCTTTTCACGGTCTATGCAATGTCATGGTTTTTTGTTTGTTTTGTTTTTTTGCATTTTTTGTGCCTTTTGCTCATGAGTTTATTGTTTAAAATGGTCCCCAAGCACAGTGCTGAAGTGCTCTCTGGTGTCCCTAAGCACTGGAAAGCTGTGATATGCCTTACAGAAAAAAAAAAATAACCATTAGATTCAAGCTCCATCCAGGTGTGAGTTATGATGCCATTGGCCATACGTCCAAAGTTAATGAATCAACAATATATATCAACTAAGGTGTATTTTATCAGGTGTAGTTTATAAATACAACTAAAAAACAGGTGTATTTATAAAGGTGTAGTTTATAAATACAACTAAGGTGTATTTATATCAACAAGGTGTGTATTAATCGGTTGACCAAAATGTTGTGACCAGAGGCTCTCAGGAACGCAACCCTGTATTTGCTCGAGAGCAATGATTGGGGATTTGCTATTTCAGTGTTCGCGAAACTTTAAAGAACCTTAACTACCACAAATAACAAGGATCAGCTGTAAACAGGGATGAACTGGTATGTGTCTGAAATTTGCTCCAAAATAATCTGGAGGACTAGAAGTGGAAATAGAAATGAAATAGTCTTAAGGGGCACCTGAGTGCGGTGAAGCGTCTGTCGGTGAAGCGTCCAACTTCGGCTCAGGTCACAATCTCGTGGTTTGTGAGTTCGAGCCCCGTGTCGGGCTCTGTGCTGACAGCTCAGAGCCTGGGACCTGCTTCAGGGTCTGTTTCTCCCTCTCTCTCTGCTCCTCTCCCACTCATGCTCTGTCTTTCCCTCTCTCAAAAATAAATAAACATTAAAAAAAAATGAAATAGGCTGGCCATGAGTACATTGTTGGAGATGTGAGACAGGTATATGAGTATTCACTACAGCATTCTGTCCACTTTTGTATATATTTGAAATTTCCCATAACAAAAAGGTTTTCTTTTTAAAAGGGAGAGAGAGAATAGCATCGCTGAAACACAAATTTGGCTTTTCTTCAGGCATTAAAAATCAGTTAGTGTATTATATAAGGAAATCTAATTATTTAGAAGTAGAATGAATTGAATTTCACGTGAAGTATAAATGATCCAGTGGTAGGGAAAGTTAGTATATACAAAACGGCAAACACGAAAGATAGTGCACGAGTGTGGGCTTTATAGATTGTAAGGTGATACCGAAACTGACATGTCGTTTTTGGAAGGAAAAAGGGGAAAGCAAGAGACATGGATGTAACAGACTACCTTCTGCCATTTCACTGGAATAAAGCTCCGTTTCTAATCTTCACTTTTGTTTATCCCGTTAATAAACCTGCTTCAGGCGCCTGGGAGGCTCGGCCCCCTCTGTCCCGGCTCAGAGTCTGAGAGTCCAAAACAGGTCATGTGCAAGGGCAGAAGCCCTGCTTTATCCCCACAGGTTTCCACAATGACCTCTTCTTGCTCTCAGGCCCTCTGACACTAATTCAGCAGTGGCTTTCGCCAAGCTAAAGCCTCTATATCATTCTTCGCTTCCTCATCTCCTGCAACATTTTTTTCCAAATGTCTTCCGAGTGCTCTTAGAGTTCCAGAGAGATTTCCCTGGGAGCACGGAGGCCGGGGTAAGCCCGAGAGCTGCCCCAGCAGCATCGGGCGACGCCACTTTGATCCGCTCCATAACTTGGGTTTTGCAAAAAGATCTTGCAAGGGCGAAAAGATGATTCTGCTTCTTAGGGGAAAAAAAAAAAGAACTGCACAAGCCATGCTTCTGGGACACACTTTAGGAGGAGGACGGAGGAGGGCTCGATGTGTGCACAGGGCGGCTGTCCCTGATGAACCTGGCTCACTTCGGGTGAAAGATTCACACTTACGCGGCATGTTTCCTTCTGTTCTCTCAGAGAAACCAGACTCTCCTGCAGCCCAGATCAACACAGCTTCCTCTGGAATCCTTAGCACTGGCCAGGTTTTGTGCACAGAGCCATGTGTCTGGCCTTTGGGTCTTCAGCTTGAGAAAGATTTGGAGAACCCCAAGAGTTTTTTGAGTCATCACCCACATCCTCACTACTATGTCTTGAGAGCCCGTCTGATGCCATTTTGCACAAGTTACTTGGCATTTGTTATTTTATTTCACCCTCTCCGCAAGCTTGCAAAGCAGGCGGTGGCCTCCTCGTGTCTGAGTCCCACGCTTTTACAGGCAAGTGACAGACACACGCTCTCAGAAGCTCGCAGAAAGCAAGTGAAGGAAAGGCCCAAACCCAGGGCTCCAATTCTGAAAGGACACCCGTCACCTTCTCTCCTCTTGGCTTCCGTGTTCACCTTGGCTTGCGCTCCGCAGAAGTGGTCACTTCACGTGCTTTGCACGAAAGCGGGGGCCGTGCTTTTTCACTGCAATAGTCCCAGCAGTAGAACAATGCCTTGCACGTGGAAGGCACTCAGAATACATCTCCTGAATGAGTGGATGGGATGAAAACACAGTATGGATTTTTCTAAGTCCCTAACTCTCTGTGCATACCAAAGACACTGTGGCAGTTGCTTGTGTACAGTGTATCACAGTGAGCACTGAGCAGGCAGATTGCCATACACTAGCCTCTCTCCAGCCAGCCTGCAGAATGGCCTCCATTAATAGATCATTACTCCTTCTTTCTCACTTTTAGCTGAGTTACTCCAAATATATTTGTACATGATACATGTGAACCAAGAGGGAAAACAAGACCAGAACGTTCTCTTTCTGTGAAGTATATGGGCATGTGTATACACAAGGCTGCCCTTGACTTTGGGTTGGAGTGAAGTCACTGCCATTTTTTTTAGGAGAAATCCCTCTTAGCTATAGTGAACCAAATTATTTCATCACGCTTCTATAGTTTTGTCTCAGAAAGAAGCACCCTCCCATAGGCTGGGCACCAAAGAGAGTCCTCAACCTCAGATCTCCAAACACAAAATGAAATGTTTGGGCAAAAGGTTCAAGTAATCCGGTTCATTCCAGACTTCCCATTGCTAACCTCACACCCACCCTTGGGCTTAGCAACTGTCAGTATTTGTTCACTACCTGGGACCAAATCCAATGTGTTTGCCTCTAGCGGGGATCCCAGAAGATGCTGTACGTCTCCTACGTCAGTCTCAGGAAGCAGTCCGATATTGGTACCTAGGAAAATACAACGCCCTTGTATACAAGGAAACAATAAACAAATGATGCAAAGTATTGATGTTGTTTGATACAGACTTTATTAAAATTTATAATGTAGGTAGTAAAAAGGTGAACGTATAAAGCCACACTGCCCAATAGCTGCTTTTCATTTCCAGCTGTCACATTAAAAAAAAAAAGTGGGGGAGAGCACCTGGGTGGCTCAGTTGGTGAAGTGTCCAACTCTTGATTTCGGCTCAGGTGTTGATCTCACAGTTGGTGAGTTTGAGCCCCGCATCGGGCTCTCTGCTATCAACATGGAACCCACTTCGGATCCTCTGTGTCTCTCTCTCTCTCTGCCCCTCCCCTGCTCTTGCTCTCTCTCTCTCTCTCTCTGTCTCTCAAAAATAAAAATAAACATTTTAAAAAATTCTTGAGGGGCGCCTGGGTGGCGCAGTCGGTTAAGCGTCCGACTTCAGCCAGGTCACGATCTCGCGGTCCGGGAGTTCGAGCCCCGCGTCAGGCTCTGGGCTGATGGCTCGGAGCCTGGAGCCTGTTTCCGATTCTGTGTCTCCCTCTCTCTCTGCCCCTCCCCCGTTCATGCTCTGTCTCTCTCTGTCCCAAAAATACATAAACGTTGAAAAAAAATTTTTTTTAATTCTTGAAAAAGTAAAAAGAACTTGGTGAAATTAATTTTAATATATATTTCGTAAAACCGAATATATCCAAAACATGATCAACATGGAATGAATATAAACATTGTTTGGTTTGTTTGTTTTTTTTTTTTTTTTCATTTTCAAATTATTTATTCAGGTCAGCCTGAAAATTCCAAATGGCCTTCAGAATACTTCTTAAAGAAACGTTTCCCCATGTTTTACGTTTGCTGGTTTTGTTTTTTTTTTTTGTTTTTTTAATGTTTGTTTTTGAGAGAGAGAGCATGCGTAAGCAGGGGAGGGCAGAGAGAGAGAGGGAGACACAGAATCGGAAGCAGGCTCCAGGCTCTGAGCTATCAGCACAGGACCCGACACGGGGCCTGAACCCACAAACTGTGAGATCGTGACCTGAGCCGAAGTCGGACGCTTAACCGGCTGAGCCACCCAGGTGCCCCTACATTTACTGTTTCTTTAATTGAAACATAGTTGCTGTACAATATTATATCACTGTCAGGCGTGCAACGTAGTGATTTGACATTTATATACATTACAAAAGGACCACCACGTTAGATCTGGTAACCATCTGTCACCGTGCACAGTTATTAAAATATCACGGGCTGTTTCCCCTCTGCTGTGCATCTCTGTGACTTACTGATTTTCTAACTGAAAATTTGTATATCCTCCTCCCCTTCTTCTCGCCCCCTCCCTCCCCTCTGGCAGCCACCAGTGGTTCTCTGTATTTATGAGTCAGGGGGCATCTGGGGGGTTCAGTTGGTGGAGCATCGGACTCTTGATCCCCAGCTCGGGTCTTGCTCTGAGCGTTACGAGTTCGAGCCCTGCCCTTGGGTCCGTGCTGGGCGTTCATGTGTTCTTTTAGATTCCACATATTAAGTGAAATCCCATGGCATGTGTCTTTATTAAATATACCTCAAATACTTGAGATAGTTTTCAAGATCGTTTTTTTTTCATACTAAATCTTCAAAAGTCATTAAGAATTCTGTGGAGTGCAAATGTATGTTACATCCATTTGGAGGCTAAATTTTGAAAGGCTTCACGTCCAATCTATGGTCCCACAAAACAATACGGTTAGCTACCAGGAAAATCTTTTATACTCCTTCGGTTCTGAAGTTTAAATTCAAGTTACAGGCAGTTAAAAATTCAGTGGCGTTAGTCACATCTCAAGTGCTCAATAGCCACGTGTGGCTGTGACCGCCACATTGGGTGACTCGGGGCGGGAGGAAGCTGTTTTAGATACAGAAATCAGGACGATGTTGTGCAAAGATGACACTGGGAAAGAGACGCGCGCAGAACGAGAGAGGGAGTCCGCCGAGATGTGAGGGAACAGCATTCCGGGAAAACAGAAACACGAACCGCGTAGGTCCCGGAAGCGGGATCGTCAATCTCCCAATGCATGTGTGACCTTCAGCGTCTTGACCTGGGGAGTCTCTCCACGTGTTCTACGGATGACACATGATGCAGTGTCTCTCCAGTGCTTAGGGCGGCAAGTTCCCCAATTATGCCCGGTTTCCTGTTTCCATTGTTCATTAGAACAAAATATGAGGTTCATCTCCACGATTAGAAAGAAGTTGGGGCGCCTGGGTGGCGCAGTCGGTTAAGCGTCCGACTTCAGCCAGGTCACGATCTCGCGGTCCGTGGGTTCGAGCCCCGCGTCAGGCTCTGGGCTGATGGCTCAGAGCCTGGAGCCTGTTTCCGATTCTGTGTCTCCCTCTCTCTCTGCCCCTCCCCCGTTCATGCTCTGTCTCTCTCTGTCCCAAAAATAAATAAACGTTGAAAAAAAAAAATTTAAAAAAAATAAAAAAAATAAAAAAAAAAGAAAGAAGTAAAAGGAGGGGCGCCTGGGGGGCTCAGTCAGTTGAGCGTCCGACTTGGCTCAGGTCATGCTCTCCCCGGTCTGTGGGTTCGAGCCCCGCGTCAGGCTCTGTGCTGACAGCTCAGAGCCTGGAGCCTGCTTCAGATTCTGTGTCTCTCCTCTCTCTCTCTCTCTCTCTCTCTGCCCCCCAGCTCACACTCTTGTCTCGCTCTCAAAAATAAAGAGAGAAACTTTGTTGTTTTTTTAACAAAAAGAAATTACAAGAATAAAATTTCTGGGTCATATCTGGCAGCAAAGCACTGCGTGCCCTCACCCCACCCTTGTCCTTGAGAAAGGTTCACGGTGGCCATCTGCATTTAGCTAATCTCAGTGTTATTTTCTCTCGGCGGGTTTCTGGACAGCTAACACCTTTGACAACGATATCAGAAGTAGGTTTCCAAACAGCACTATCCAGAGCCCATTCAGAGAAATCTGAGCAAATGGATTAAAGCTTTCCTTATCTTTGCTTTTTCTTAGGCAAGTTAGACCGAGGTGTGTAAGTAATCTCAGCCAGGGACAAAAAGTCTAGGGGGGACCAAACAGCCAAGAGCTGAAAGGCCTCCCTGTTCAGGGAGCTCACCGGGCTTAGGAGAGAAATCAGGGAAAGGATTCTTTCTGTATTCACACTTCTGTATCCCTGTGCAAGAAGTGAAATACTCAAATGCGTGTGCAGTATCCCTGAAGTGAATTAGAAAGGTCGAAAGGTTTAAGGTGAGAAAAACAGATTTTGTTAGGGTGATTAGTGAAAGGTTTAGGGTTGTTGGTTTTTTTTTTTACTTTTTTTTTCCTTTTTTTTTTTTTTTTTGAGAGACAGAGACAGAGAATGAGCAGGGGAGGAACAGAGAGAGAGGGAGACACAGAATCCAAAGCAGGCTCCGGGCTCCGAGCTGTCAGCACAGAGCCCATCGCGGGGCTCGAACCCACGAAGCGTGAGATCATGACCTGAGCTGAAATCAGACGCTTCACCGACTGAGCCCCCCAGGCGCCCCAAAAGGGTTTTTTGTTTCTTTCATTAAAGTTGCCGTTAATGATTAATAGTAATTAAAAGCTGTAACACAATGAAAAGCTGCCCAGCATCACTCATCATCAGGAAATTGCAAATCGAAAGCACAGTGAGACATCACCACACGCGTGGCCGAATGGCTGTCATCAAAAATGACAAGCAATTAACACGTGCTGGTGAGGATGTGGAGGAAAGGGAGCCCTCGCGAGCTATTAGCGAGAATGCAAACTGGTGCGGCCACCGTGGGAAGCAGTATGGAGGGTCCTCAGAAAATGAAAAGTATAAATACTACGTGATCCAACAATCCCCGCTCTGGGCATGTATCCAGAGGGGATGAAATCACGATCTCAGAGAGATACCTGCACTCGCCTGTTCACAGCAGCAAGACCAACGCTGTGTCATTTCACTTCCACGTGGAATCTGGAAAAGCCGAACTCCTAGAAGTAGAGTGAAGTAAGGGCCAGGGGGTGGGAGAAAGAAGGTACTGGACCAAAGGTACAAACTTCCAGTTGGAAGGTGAGTCAGCTCTGGGGATCTCGTGTGCAGCTTGGGGATTACGGTTAACAATTCTGGGTTATATCCTTAGCAGTTGCCAAGAGAGAGTTGCTTAAATGTCCTCACCGCTAATGCTGTGGCCGTAATAATTTTGTAATATATGTGTCCCAAATCAGTATGCAGTTTACCTTAAACTTACACAGTGTTTTATTTACATATATATATATACACACATATATATGTATTTAAATATGTATAATATATAATATCTAAAAAATATATAAATATATTTGTACATTATAAATATATATTTATATACATATATAATATATGTTTATATACACATATATGCACGTGTTTATATACACATGTTTATATACACATATATATTTATATGTATATTTATATTATATACATATATATGTATATTTATATTATATACATACTATATACATATATATGTATATAAATATATGTGTATATAACATATTTATATATGTATATAAATATATGTGTGTATATAAATATGTGTGTATATAAATAAATAAATATGTGTGTGTGTGTGTGTGTGAGAGAGAGAATGACATCTCAATGAAGCTATGGGGAACACCGCAAAACAAAAAAACTTGCGACTTTCCATTTAAATTTACTCCTGTCCAGTTTTTGCAGCTCTGTTGGCTTTGAGGAGGATAAATCCACACAGATGCTGAGCTCAGGCTTGACTCCCAACACCTCCCCTGAAATCAAGTCCCTTGAGCATGCGTGCTCCTATCTTGTTCACTAGGTACAACCCCAAAGCCTCATACGGAAGAAATGCTCTGAGAACATTCTTTGAACACGGAAGAGACAATGTCATGTACGAAGTCATTGCCCAGGCTATAGGACAGAAGGAATGCAGAGAACAGGAAGTGTGTGCCTCAGCGGGGGGAAAGGGGGGTGTACGGGGTCTCAGAAAATGTGACCCCAGGTGCGCCTGGGTGGCCCAGTCGGTTAAGCATCCGACTTGTGATTTCAGCTCACGTCATGATGTCGTGGTCTGTGACTTCGAGCCCCACGTCATGCTCTGCGCTGGCCACATGGAGCCTGCCTGGGATTCTGTCTCCCTCCCTCTCTCTCTGCCCCTCCCCTGCTTGAGCTCTCTCTCTTTCTCTCAAAGTAAATGAACATTTTTTAAAAATTTAAAAAGGAAAAAGAAAATGCGGCCCCAAAAGCATTTCTGGAGTCAGCTGAGGAAGGAGGGTCCAGGAGTGTAAAAAGTACATCACGTGGCTCTAGGTTTTTATGTCCAGGGATGCAAGAGACTAGGGGTGCGATAGCACCTGCTCTCAGAGGTTCAGGGCACTTTGATCAGCATGTGCGTCCTCCTGAGGTTTGGAAGGTGCGGTAAATCAGGCACTAGACTCCACCCCGTGCCCTTATCGACCATCGAACGCTAGAGGTGAGCCCGTGACCCTTGTCACCCAGACAAGCCACTGTGGTACTTGTCTCCTCACAGCCTCGCCTCCTCTCTGCCCTCAGGGGAGAGTCCAGAGAAAGGTGGGAAGCAAGTGATTTCTCCTGACCCTCCAGCCCATCCTCTGGACTCCCGTAATTACATCAGAAGTGTTGTCAGGAAGAAGGAGAGCAGACTTCCCTTGCCCCTTCAGAAGGATGATTGCAACTGAGTCCGAAGGAGAACGTCCAACCGTCAGAGTGAAACAGGCTGCCTCCCCAAGGGAGGTCAAGGGACCACATTGGTGGCATCCTCGAGGGAAATCTCCACTGGAGATTGAGCTTGAACTTGATGACCTACCTCTCTAATAATAGCACACCTCCGTGAGCACAGCCAGCACCCACGGCCAACGCCAGCGGACCCGGAGCAGGTGCTCTCATTACCCCATTCCAACCTCTGAGCTGAGTCAGGACCACAGAGGCAGGTGGCCCTTTTATCCCCTGGAAGCAGGGTGCCCCTACGATCTATCACACAAACTAGGACACTCTTACAAATGAAAGGGGACGGTAATAACGTGGCCTGACAGGGCAGATAGGGAGCTGTGGTGCTCTAAGTAGAGGGCGCCATTAACAAAAAGGCGTGGACTCTTGGTGGGAGCCTAATACTGAACCACAGTGTTCATTAATGGCCTAACAATCTGCCTGGTGTGGGGCACCTGGGTGGCTCTGTCGGTGAAGCGTCTGACTTCGGCTCAGGTCATGATCTCACAGTTCGTGGGTTCAAGCTCCACGTGGGGCTCTGTGCTGACAGCTCGGAGCCTGGAGCCTGCTTCCGATTCTGTGTCTCCCCCTCTCTCTGCCCCTCCCCTGCTTGTGCTCTGTCTCTGTCTCTCAAAAATAAATAAATGTTAAAAAAAAATTTGTTTTAAATCTACCCGGTGCTATTAAAGACTGAGAATCTTCAATGAACCTAGCAGTAAATATAGCAATGTGATGTGTCATATAAAGACACTTAGGCTGGTAACTCTGGGGGGGACGGGTTATGATTCAAGGGGACTCCTCAGGTCTGGAGAGAGAAACACTAAGGAAAGGACAGTAGGAGGAGACATGTTTCACGTTGCATTTCCATGGATTTTTTTTTCACATTTCTCCTTTTATTTTTATGTATTCATTCATTTATTTATTTACTTATTTATTTAAATTCAAGCCTACAGTGTAGTATGGTTTCAGGAGTAGAACCCAGTGGTTCATCACTTACAACACCCAGTGCTCATCCCAACAAGTGCCCTCTTTAATGCCCATCCCCCATTTAGCCCATCCCCCACCCACCTCCCCTCCAGGAGCCCTCACTTCGTTCTCTGTTTTTTAACAGTCTTTTGTGGTTTACCTCCCTCTCTGTTTTTATCTTATTCTTCCTTCCACAGATACTTTTTTTTTTTAACATTTATTTATTTTTGAGAGACAGAGAGAGGCAGAGCATGAGCAGGGGAGGAGGAGGAGAGAGAGCGAGAGATACAGAATCTGAAGCAGGTTCCAGGCTCCTAGCTGTTTGTTAGCACAGAGCCCGACGTGGGGCTCGAACCCACGAACCACGAGACCATGACCGAGCTGAAGTCGGACGCTCAACCGACTGAGCCACCCAGGCACCCCCCCCATAGATACTTTTAAACACCCTTAAAATAAGACTAAAAAAAGCTTCAACTGCTTATGCCAGATTATATGATTTTTTTTCTTTTGTTTGCAGCAGTTTTGGGGTGTCTGGAATAGAATTTGGGGGGAGCAAAATCTCCCTGCCGCATCCAACCGTGCTGGCATTGCCACGTTTTACAACCATGCAAACCTCGGGTCCTCATCCATAAAGCCAGCCCCGAGACCTCTGCCCCCGGGACTCCATCCAGCTTGGCCCTCTGAGACTTCACACTCCTGCTCAACTTGGACATCAGGCCAAGCCCCGCAGACCCACCAGGGTGATTCACTTAAAAGGGTTAGCAAATAACCATGACTTAGTAATGCATCAGTGTGCACACCTAGGAGTCATGTCTGTCCAAACAGCTTTATGATCGTCTGCTCTCTTACTCTTTTCTGCCGGCTTCCTATTTCTCTCCCCTCTCCAGGGCTCCTAAAGACTCACACTGGAATAGCTTGCAAATTCCCGTCTTTTCTGATTGGGCCCATTGAATGGGGCCGTCACAGTGTCTTCACAAATGGCATTTCCATTAACATTTTCTATTTCTGTCCACTCGGGGCACCTAAAGATTTCCCACCAAGATTTACATTGACTATTTTAAGAAAGTGCTTTTAAAAAGCCAACGCGTTGGCTAAGTTTAAATCTGACTTTCTCAAGGGATGCTTAAAAGAAATATACTAGGGTTTTTTTTTTTTTTTTTTCAAGAACCTTTGTAAGTTCAAAATAACATTCCAAAAGGAGTCACTAGAAAAACATTCAGGGTAAGAGGGAAAATTTTTTTTTTTTTTTTTTTTTTTTTTGCAGACCTGGCTACAGCTTAATGTTTGTTCTCTGTTTGTTTTTTGACACAGAAAAGTCAAATAGCTATAAGAGTCAGATAATAACTGGGGAAAAAAAATGGGCTGTGCTTCTCACATCCAGAATATTTACAAAAGAGGGAGGAGTCGATCCACTGAATGTCGAGATCCATTATTCAGTAGGCCAGGTAGAAAGAGAAGATTTTTGACAATTGGTGGATCAAAGGCAGAGCTTTGGAGATTCTCTTAGATCTTACAGCAGCAACGTCGCAGCCATATTTGAACTGAGCCAACTGGAACTTTCCATCGGGCTAATGACCCACAACCTTCTGATGCCATTGCCTTGTGGAATGCCTGATATGCTCTGACAGCTGCCAGTCAGGAAGATAAACCATGGATGATTACTTCAACAAAAAACATAGAGCTGAAGGGATTGTCTCCCTAGGCATAGGGACAGATCTCTGCTGGCAGAGGAGGGCGAATGATGTCTCAGTGAGGATCGGGTTTTGCTGCTAAAACTAAAAAAACCCTCATCCTAGTGGCCAGGGGGCCAGGGGGAGGCTTACAGCTGGTGGGGCAGCACCACAATGTCATCAGGGACCTAGACCTTGATGGTTTCCTCTGCCACTTTGAGCGTATGGCTTCTAGTCTCCAGATTCACCTCATGGTCCTAGAGAGCTGCCAGGCTACCATCCATTACAACTGCATCCCAAGTAGAAGGAGAGAGAAAGTGGGGGAAGTGTGGTCCTTCTCTTTTGGACGATGTCCCAGGAATCCTAGATGACACTTCCATTCTGTCCCGTCGGCCAGAGTGTGGTCACGTGGCAATTATCAGCCACAACGGAGGCTGAGAGTTGGGTGCCCAGGGGTCTTTCATATACCGAGTCTACAGTGTACCTTTTCTTATCTTCCAGCGTCAGCAGCTCGCCTGAAGTCAGCGTTGTAGCCTGGAAAAGGCTGGATGAGTGTTTGCTCACCACTGGACATAAAAAATAATCTGCATGTTTGAAAAGGATGTGCTGAACTCGTGACCTGTAATAAACGGTTAGTGCTTAGTCTTTAAAACGCAGGTAAGAGTCTTCTCCTGTGCTTTTTCCAGAAACGAATAAGCCAAGAAAGCCCATGGTACAGTCTCATAATGATGTGGAGTCTTCAAGTGACTTTTTCTTTAAGGTTTTATTTTATTTTTAAGGAATCTCCACACCCAACGTGGGGCTCGAACTCACAGCCCGAGATCAAGAGTCACACACTCCACCGACTGAGCCAGCCAGGCGCCCCTCTTTCAGTTTTTAATACATGATACTCAAAGGGGTTCTTTCACACCAAAATCTATAATGATGAAAATGAAGGAATTATTTGGGAATAAGTGTGTCCATTATTTATATACTCTGGAAGGAAATGCATGCTGGTCACAAAACCATTGACTGAAGCCACTGTCAACAACAAACTCTAATAATATGGCCCCGGTAGGGTTTTTTAAGTGTTTTTTTTTTCTCTCCCCCCAGCTTTATCGAGGTATAATTGACGAACAAAATAGTGAGATATTTAATGTATACAATGTGATCATTTGATAGACGTGTATGTTGTGAAAGGGATTCACCCCATCCAGTTAAGTAACACATCCCTCCCATTTATTTATGATTTGTTGGTGAGAACATATAAGTTCTATTCTCTTAGCAATTTTCAGTGGTGCAGTACAACATTATCCACACAGTCATCATGTTATACATTAAATTCTCCTATCTTATTTATCTTAGAACCATCTCTCCCTACTTCCCCCCTCCCCGGCCCTGACCACTTTATAAGCCTCTGTTTCTGAGCTCAACTTTTTTGGGGTTTTGTTTTGAGACTCTTCCTACTTCGAATTCCCTCCAGTAGGCAGATTCTTTTTTTTAATGTTTATTTTTGAGAGAGACAGAACACAAGCTTTACTTTTGAGAGAAAGAGAGAGCACAAGTGGGGAAGGGACAGAGAGAGAGAGAGAGAGAGAAACAGAATCCGAAGCAGGCTCCAGGCTCTGAGCTGTCAGCACAGAGCCTGATGCAGGGCTCGAACTCATGAACCCTGAGCTGAAGTCAGATGCTTAACCGACTGAGCCACCCGGGCGCCCCTCCAGTAGGCAGATTCTTTTTTTTAAATTTTTTTTTTCAACGTTTATTTATTTTTGGAACAGAGAGAGGCAGAGCATGAACGGGGGAGGGGCAGAGAGAGAGGGAGACACAGAATCGGAAACAGGCTCCAGGCTCCGAGCCGTCAGCCCAGAGCCTGACGCGGGGCTCGAACTCCCGGACCGCGAGATCGTGACCCGGCTGAAGTCGGACGCTTAACCGACTGCGCCACCCAGGCGCCCCCAGTAGGCAGATTCTTGATGTCCTGGAAGGAAAGTGTCTTCATCTTGGGTTTTTCCACCTGCTCCTCCTCACCCTTATGCCCAGAGGCACATAACCTGATGTGGATACATAGGTTCAGAAACCTCTGGAAACTGCATGTCAACTTGTGTGTACTTGCATATCAGCAGCTTCTCAAAAACGTCTGTGCTCCTTGAAAGTGCTGCCCTGGTGGTTTGTGCTTCAGCAATGCAGACACCCGCCCCCAGGCCACACATACAGGGTTATCTTGTGCCTCCAGGTCTACCAGGGGACAAGGAGAGAAGGCATCCCGGGTAGAGAGAAGCACCGCGAATCTGGTAAACTCCTGCTTTGCTTCAATATTTCAGCACAAAACCTGTCTTCTCTGTAAAACTGACTCCTCTGAGCAGATGGGGGCTTTCTTTGTTCAGCTTAAGCTGCCTGCACCTTGGTGCATCATACTGCATTGTCACTGTTTGCCTGTGTTGTGATTGACTTTTCATATACGTATCACCTATGACCACAACTGGCACATTCCAATGAGTTTCCAGTGGGTGGGCATATGGATGATGGATGGATGGATGTACGGATGGATGGATGGATGGATGGACAGATGGATGGATGGATGGATGATGGATTGATGGATGGATGGGTGGATGGATAGACGGACAGACTAAAGGATAGATGAACCTTCTCTTCTCATTGCCGCTTCAGCGTTAGCCACAGATCCGTTCTGTTCCCTATCAGATCAATCATTTCCCTAACTCAGGGCTAATATTAATAGCAATGCCTGAAACTGCTGAAGGTTTAGGCTTTAAAATACACAATCCTGGGGCGCCTGGGTGGCTCAGTCAGTTAAGCGTCCAACGTCAGCTCGGGTCACGATCTCACAGTTTGTGGGTTCGAGCCCTGCGTCAGGCTCTGTGCTGACAGACTTCAGATTCTGTGTCTCCCTCTCTCTCTCTGCCCCTCCCCTGCTGGCACTTTGTCTCACTCTCAAAAATAAATAAAAACATTAAAAAAAAATTTTTTTTAAATACACAATCCTGATTTATTGAACTTCGGTCCACCCGTTTCTGTTTTCTCCGGACGAATCCTAGAGCCGCAGCGATATTCTTTAAATGGGCTCCGTTCCTCTCCTTAACCAATAGTATCTTCATTTTGACGGGGACTGCTTCATAACTCTGCTTTTTTGCAGAAGGGAAAGGAGCTTCCGGGCTCTGGCGGATCTGAATGTAGCACCATTTTTCACAAGTTGTTTTCGCTTTAGCAACGTTACGTGGCTCTCTGTCAATCGCCAGTCCTCACCCTCGACAGTAACTGGATTTTTTTTTTAAAAATGGTCTATTTGGTTCCTTCCTGGGGTTTTACTGAGTTTTAAGTTTGCGGTGCTGAGTGGCATGTTTTAGATGTGCTTGCCCCCGGGAGCTGATGAACTTTGCCTTCCACGTCGACAAACCACGAAAGACAGAAGAACCGGGAGAGGCAAGAGTTACTGTCTGGCAAGCCCAGAGACTGCCTCTGCCTGGAGCGGCGTTTTGGATACAACTCATTATTTGTGGAAATGGTGTGTTCCACAGGCAAAAATAGCTTTTTAAAAAAAGAACCAATCTGTACCCTCCTGAAGTCATGTCAAAATGGATGCAGGGTTTCTCATGGAAAGGAGAACCATTTTATTATGGCCTGAAGGGTCCTCGTGTACTGGGCCTTGCCACATGAAGCCTAGTCTAGGCGGCTTTAGGGTCCAGAACAAGCGAATAGAGGCTTAATGATGAGGTAATGAGAGCAGAGGTCACGGGTGGGAAACAAGTTTTCTATTTGCAGCCACACAGCCATGGGAAAGTCTCACCCAGAGACCATCAACTAACGAAAAAAAAAAAAAAAACCATTGAAAACGGAGAAGAATGTGGGAACTTTCCCTTACCTGATCTTAAGCACAGAGGGACACCGGACTTTAAATAATAAAATCAAACCGTAGAGGTCAGCTTCATATGAGAATCAGCAAAGGGAAACACAAAGAGGAGGGGAAAAAGAGGAGGGAGTAAAAGGAGAAGAGGGAGCTTTTGTAATTGTTTTAATCACTGGCCTATATTGTTACTCTCCGCAAAGACATGAAGCACAGATAGGTTGAGTAACCTGCCTAAAGTCAACACAGCTAGCTGGGAGAGGAGCTGGGATTTGAACCCCAGCAGCCAGGCTCCAGGGTCTGCCATGATGGGGGTGTGAGGGAGGGCTTGGGAAAGCTGAGTGTTCCGGCTCTGACCCCCATACTGCAGACTGACTATTTGTATCCCTTCAGGATTCATGTGTTGACAGCTGACTCCTGATGGGAGGCCGGGCCTTGGGGTGGTCAGGTCACGAGGGTAGAGCCCGCACAAATGGCCTCAGTGCCTGCAGAAAGGAGGGTCCTTCGGCCATGTCAGGACGCAGTGAGAAGGCGATTCAGATATGGAATCTTCCAGTGCCTTGATCTGGGACTTCACAGCCTCCAGAACTGTGAGAAATAAGCCTCTGTTGTGTCTAAGCCCCTCAGTCTATACAGTGTTCTGTTTATAGCAGCCAGACGGGGCTGAGAGCCCACAGAGCGCCCATTCCGAGTCCCATTCTGAGTCCCCTTCCGAGTCCCCTTCCGAGTCGAGCTGCCCACACTCCACTCACACCACTGGCTCTTGGTAGAGCACCTCTGAATGCCCAGCTCAGCTCATCGCCCCTCACCCAGGGATGAGCCCGGCCTAACCCTCCCAACCTATGTGACCTGGTGTCCTGTCCCCGGGGGGCCTGGTGCCCCATGTCCAATAGGAACATCCAGGAGTTCTCTGCCCACACCTGCCGTCAACACACCTGGCCTGGCGCTTTGATCAGTTCACGTCCACGTTCCTGTCCTAAGCCGATGGAGTTCCTGGCGGGATATAGCGAGAGAAACACATCCCGACTTGGATCTCGGCACTTAGGGTTCAACAGAAACCAGCGCTGAGAGAACATGTTGAAGATCAATGGAAACGCAGCTAGTCCTCAGTGGGGGCGTGCACAGTGGGGTCGGAGGCCGATGCTGAATGGACTCCGTGCCGATCCCATCGCTGTCGAAACCTAGAAGTTTCGGCCAAGCCGGTAAACCCTGCGGGGCGAACACTCCAGCCTCAGTAGCGGCTGGATGTCTGCAGGTGGAAACAGCACACAGTGACTTCTTGACTAGATGGAGGGATGTTTCCAACCTGAACATCTGCCTTGAGGAGACTCGACTGTATTGGGAAAATGTTGTTTTGTAGATGATACCCTGTAAATCACTTCTCTGCCCGAAAAGTTCTAATCTAATCACAGGCTTTGCCTCTGGTTCGGAAGACGCGGTCAGGGAGAGGCCTGGGTTTGAGTTAAGCTGTGCTGAGGAGTGGAGTGGATACAGTGATGGAACAACCGGTACCCCCCAGCTCCTGGGAGCATTGGGGGCCGGTGGGATCTCAGCTGCATATCATTCAGGCATTTGCTCCCGGCCGAACAGAATTGCCCATGGTTTCATACGCTCCCAAAGACAGGGGGGATGAAAAGGCCTCTCAAGGCAGGACAGCTTTGGAGGAGCACCCCCATTCCAGAGCGGGCTGGGGTTCAGGACCAGGAGTAAAGAGAGGAAGCCTTGGTTCGTCTCGGGTACCGTATTTAAGGGGGGCGCCAAAGATCTCAGGAATCAGGGTGTGTACAATTTTAATGCACCGTTTTCCTTACATAATGCAAAAAACATCCATGATAGTTAGCAAAATTGCAAACCCAGGCTGACCTCAACAGAGCCAGGATTAGGGTGAGGAGACTAAAGTTAAGTTCTACAGGTGCACGGTGAAATTCAGACTTTGTTCAAACTTTGTGCATCGTGGATTATTCTTTTTAATATTAGCTTAAAGCTAATTAAATGCTGCCTTAAAACCTTACGTATCTTGGCTGCTGAGTTTTCTGGCACCCCTTACATATTACCCCCAGGTAAGACTTCGTCACCCTGATCCCCGGCTGGGGTCTACTGGTCCCACGTCAGGGTAACTGGCCCCTGCCCCCATGCTGCCTGCTTTCCTCACTCCCTGTAAGATTTGGGGCGCCTGGGTGGCTCAGTCGGTTAAGCGGCCGACTTCAGCTCAGGTCACGATCTCGCGGCCCGTGAGTTCGAGCCCTGCGTCGGGCTCTGGGCTGATGGCTCACAGCCTGGAGCCTGTTTCCGATTCTGTGTCTCCCTCTCTCTCTGCCCCTCCCCCGTTCATGCTCTGTCTCTCTCTGTCTCAAAAATAAATACAACGTTAAAAAAAAAATTAAAAAAAAAAAAGATTTATTCCTAAGCCGCACCCAGTAAGCCTCCTGTATCCACACCTCACGATGTCTAGGTCGGTTTCCTGGGGAACCTTACTGAGAATGAGGAGACAGCTCGGTAGCATAGAGAGCTTATATGGTGGGCAAACCCAAGTTCGAGGCTCAGCCCCACAATTCACTGAAAGTGTGGTCCGAGGCAAGGCAAGCTGTTTTCCTCCGGTGCAAAATGAGAACAATGATGCCTGTCCTCCATCTCGTCCTGGAGCACTGTGAGGAGTACACGAGCTGATGCGGGCAAGGAATTTCGTTCCGCGTCTGGCAGATAACAGGTGTTTGGGAAACGGGACTCCCCCTCCCTGGTTTCATCCTCACCGGCCCTTAAGCAGGCTGAAGAGATCATCAACATGACCCAGTGCAACAAGACTGGAAACTTCGGCAAAGGGATGACAGCGTCTCACTGTGTGTGTGTGTGTGTGTGTGTGTGTGTGTGTGTGTTTGCCAAACGAGCCTGGGTGCATCCTTCTCCAGCTAAATCCAGCTTCTGGCTGCTGGTAATCTGACCCAGTGCTTCCCGGTGAGATCCTAACGTGTGAGGTCTTGCTTGTTAGTCGTCTCGAAATATCTGTGATTAGGGACCATTAGGGACTGGGGTGCCTGCCATTCTCTTTACGGCCGAGGAGGAAGTCCCCATGTGCCACTATCAGGGGCGAGACGGCATCTGTCAGCCGCCACAAATCCGCAGGCTCATTCAGACCCAACGCCAATCTTGCGGACTTTATCTCCTTTCCCCCAAATGCCTCAGACTGTTTGCTTCTCGCTGATAGGGGAATCTGGAATCTCATTTTCTCAATGGCCAGATGATTCCTAAATAGCAAGAAACTGAGATAGGTGTTACGGAGTGTCAAGGAAATCAGGAAAACCAAACAGAGGATACAGCCCCCTCTTTGAAGGAGCTTCCAGCCTTCCAGTAGGGGAGACAGAGTAAACAGACGTGAGACCGGCAAAATCCATAACCGTCTCCCCACATGCTGCCTGGCAGAACCCTTCAGGGGGCTCATGTGACGCCTCCGCCCAGCTCTCCTGCACCAGCCCCTCCCTCCACCCCAGACAGAAGTCACTTCTTTCTATTTCTGTAGCCGATTGCAACACTATCACGATAGCATATTAGCGTATACAAGAACACACACGTAAAAGCATCTTGAAATGCTATTCCCGTCTCTAGAAGCTTTACTTCAAATGTGATTGGCCACACCCACTCTTGTGCATCTTTTTGTCTCGTCCATGGTATTTGTGCAACATGGGTGCTCAGTAGATGCTGGCAAAGGAATGGTACCTCTAGGAAAGGCCAGAAACCCCGAGTGAAGAAAGGAAGAACCTGTTTCCAGGAGAGGTGATTTTTTTTTTTTCTGAGACGGTGTTTTTTTTAATGTTTATTTATTTTGAGAGATAGTGAGCAGGGGAGGGGGAAAGAGAGAGGGGTGGGGGGTAGAGACAGAATCCCAAGCAGGCTCCGCACTGTCAGTGTGCAGCTGGACGTGGGCCTTGAACCCACGGACCGTGAGATCATGACCTGAGCTGACATCAAGAGTCACGCTTAACCGACTGAGCCACCCAGGCGCCCCTCTGAGACACCAACATGTTCCTCTGGAGTCAGAGTTACAAACCGGAGCTCTAAGGGCCACATTCAGCCTCCGTACACATTTACTGGGCTGGCAGGGCGTTGTGAGGTTTGAAATCTAAATTGCTAGCAGACCCATCCCCCAACATTTGCCATCCTTCCTTGTCTGTCCTCTAGGCCTGGGACAGATGCCTGGCTCCCAGGGCCATCTGACTTCTCCTGCTCTGCAATAGCCTGTCCACAGCCGCTTCCCTCTCTGGAGGTAGACCTGTCTGGCCAAAACACCTGGAGCCTTAAGTTAACTTTTCCTTAATTTCTCAGCCCTGTCCCTAAACGTAAGTAGGGTAAACACTCCTCGTTCCGAGCCAAAACCAGAGCTGGGGAGACCAGGGAGATAGCCGTGATGGAATGCAGACCATAAAACAATGCTGGTTTGTTGGTTTGTTTTTTTCCTGTGAATCCTGACAGCCACCTTGCGATGAGTTCTTTATCCCCATTTTACAGATGAACAAGCTGAGGCTCAGAGAGGCTATACACTTGCCCAAAGCTACAAAGCTGGGAAGTAGCAGAGACACATTTCAGAGCCACATCTGCATGGAGCCCCCACCCCTAATCTTATCCCACTTGGAGCTGCCAGGGAGAGAGGCAGCCCCAGGGCAGTGGGGCAGCCTCCATTAACAAGGGCAGAGCTGGGGAGGAGGGCGACGCGTGTTCTGAGCAGCACGGGGCTTTGCATGCAAGTAATTCCTGTTTATCTGCAGTAAGGCAGGCCCGTCATGTGCAGATAATCCAAAAATAGTTTCTAATTTTTCTTGGGATAAATATAAATTTTTTTGGCAACAGACACCCCCTTCAAAGCGTGTTTTGATTAGAGTTACACGAAAAGGGGTTCTTATTCTCTGAGGATTTGCCAACTCACGGGCGAAAGGGAATTGAGAAGCATGCCGGCCGCTTTCTCTCCTGCCCACCAGCAAGTCTGTGGACGAGCCGCACAGCTGTCCATGAAAGGCCACCGGGTGGAAGGAGGTCATGGGGGCTGCGGCTGAGTGTCTGCCACTCTTGAACAGGAAACCCAACTCAACCTTCCTCACTTCGCAGACGTTTCTTAGGAAACAAAGATCTGGTTGGGAAGCATCTTGGCCAAGGTCACAAGGCAAGTTTGCACAGAATTGGAACTTAGAATGTAGAGCCCTTGGCTTTTCAGTACTAGCCCTCCTCCCTGATCCTAACGTTGGACTGCTCCAGAGTGAGGAATGACCAGGAATTGGGGTAAAGAGGTGTCTGTCTGCATACGGTTCAAAGTATGGGCCCAAAATAGGAGGGGCAGAAAATGGCAGGTGGGCAATGCTCTGTTCTAGACCTGGAAACCAGACTTCCTTGAATACCCTACTTCTGAAAAGTAATGAGCCACTTGGAGGCAACAGTGAGGCAGTTTCAGTAGTGTGGACGGGGCTGAAACTTGGAGTCCAACAGACCTATCTGATTTGGGGCACAAAACCTATCCTGGCTTTCCCTCAACTACAAAATTCAGTTACCATGAGAACTCCCAGGAGTGCCTGGCGGTCTTGAGGGTTCATCTAGCCCCTTGTGGGTGCATCTGGCTTCTGTCAAGTGATTTATTGATTAAATTTAGTGATTTACTGGTGGGTCACTTTTCCTTCATCCAAACATCTCCAGTAGATGAAAGGGAAGTTAATAAATTGTCCCACAAAAGAAAAACAACATGTATCCTCTCTGTCCCTCAGACTCAAAACCCATGCTCTTCTGTGCCACCATTAGATGGTGATGGCAGAAGTGGTGACAGAGCTGGACAGGGGACATGGGGAGAGGAAGGAGCAGGAAGTGAAGCCACCCTCAACCATTGTTTTCTGAGTTCACATGCTCTAGTAGACCAACGTTGACCAAAGTCATCCAAGGCAAACAGGAGGACCATTGTGACTGGAAGCGTTAAACCAATGGGTGCCATGTTTCTGTCTCCACGATGGGATCTGAGAAAGCCAGGAGTTGACCATCAACATAGTCTTAACTCTCAATTACTTGATCTAAGTTGATCCTCAGGAATAACCCAGGAACTGGTCAGAAAGGATTCAGTAATCCCATTTGGCAGATAAGCAAATTGACATTCAAAGAAGTTAAATGATTTCTCCAAGCAAACAGGGCATGTATGGTAGAACTGCTGTTCTAACGTCTGGTGGACTGGAAGGGGCTGTTCACTCACCTCATAACTGCTTGAGGACAGTCTGTCTCTCATTTATCTTTGTGTCCTCAGTGCTTAGCGGACAATAGGCAAGCATTTGTTGAGGGAATGGGTTTCCTATATATCATGCTACTATGCGTATATTTGAAGAATCCACTATAACGAATCCCCACGCCTTGTCATCTCAGTAGCAGAAAATCTCTGTGTCTAGAAACTGAGCCAAGGATAAGTCAGTGTGACAAGTCTTTTTTTAGCCATATTAAAGAGGTTTAGTACAAATGTTCTTACCTAATCATAATTCCTCAATCATTTACAAAGTTATTATTTGCCCACTTTCTAAATATAATCAAGAGGCCTGAATTCTCTAATTTCCTATGAGAAATGGAAGTAACATAGCATCACCCGATGACATAATTTCGATGTATTTAGGTACAACAAAACGAGAAGCTGAGTGAACCGGGCATGTCTTTGTAATTAACATTGCCAACTTTGGGGTTTTATCTGGAGCCCTCCAGTTTTGTAGTCCTGTAAAATATCGTATTTTGGAAAAAGGAAGTTCCCTTCAGGGGAGAAAAAAAAAGTCCTGTGTTTCTTATTTCAAGATAACTCTGCCCTCCAACCTCTCTGAACCCATTGCCTCTGGTCTTTGGCTTGCATTCTTGCCTATGTATGATGCATCCCCCTGTCCATTCACTTTCTTGCCAGACCGTCTATGTAGACAAGAACTCTAAAGCCAAGTGTAGGAAGACAAGAGGAGGGGAGATGTCAGTAGTTTCACGCTATGAAGGAGCACTGACCTGACCCCTGAGTCTGAACTCTTTGACATCACCCACTCAACATGGAAGCTGGTAAGTAGGAAGCAGCTGCGTGCCATGATTCTGTGCCATTCTGTTGGGTTTTAGAGGTGACATTCCAGTGAGGAAGAAGGCAGGGGGGAATAGGAGATAGTATAGATTATCAGAGGGAGTGTCTGAGTTTGCTGGGGCTGTTACAACAAAATACGACAGGCCAGGGGGCTGAAACAACAGACATTTACTCTCTCACAGTTCTGGATGCCAGAAGTCTAAGATTCAGGTGGCCACAGGGTTGGTTTCTTCTGAGGCCTCTCTCCTTGGCTTGTAGGTGGCCACCTTCTCCCTGTGTCTCCACTTGGTCTTCCCTTTGTGCATATATGCCCCTGGTGTCTCTCTGCATGTCCTAATCTCTTCTTTTTATACATACATTTTTTCTTTAATTTTAGATAGCACACATGCACAAGTAGGGGAGGGGGCAGAAGGAGAGAGAGAGAGAGAGAATCTTAAGCAAGCTCACACTCAGCGCAGATCCTGATGGAGGGCTTGATCCCATGACCCTGGGATCATGACCTGAGCCAAAATCAAGAGTCAGACGCTCAACCAACTGAACCACCCAGGTGCCCCCTAACCTCCTCCTGTTTTTTTTTTTTTATTTTTTAAGGTTTATTTTTGAGAGAGAGAGACAGACAGACAGTCGGGGGAGGGGCAAAGAGAGAGGGAGACACAGAACCCGAAGTAGGCTCAGGCTCTGAGTGGTCAGCACAGAGCCCAACATGGGGCTCAAAACCATGAACTGTGAGTTCATGACCTGAGCCGAAGTCAGACGCTCAACCTACTGGGCCACCCAGCTGCCCCCTAACCTCCTGTTCTTACAAGGACACCAGCTGGTTGGATTAAGGCCCACTACATCAACCTTGTTTGATTTAATCACCTTCTCCAAAGACCATCACATTCTGAAGTACTGAGAGTTAGGCTTTAACATACGAATCTTGAGAGAATACAGTTTAGCCCATAACAGGGGGATGTGTACATACACCAAAGTCAGGCTTCATCTTCACCAGTTTTTTCAAGGCAGATTTAGACATTGGACCCAGGAAAACGAAAAACAAAATATGTTTTCTAAGAGCATTGTACACTGGTAAATGTTTAACAACTGTAGGTCAGGCAAAGGGGAAGCCACGATTTGTAGTGTTTGTCAATTTCTGTGGTGTGACCATCCCCACCTCCATATATTTCAAGTTAGCACTGTGGTGTCACTGAACACAGGGCTGGGAAGCGATTCAAACAGGCAAATCTCACCAACACACCTGTTAATAATGGAAAGGGGAAGTGATGCTGTGTTGTCCTGGCCAGCTTCCTTCTTGCCATAGTTGTGTCTGGCTCAAAGTCCTTCCTTACTCCCTATAAGCTACTGGTTCTCTAATTTAGCAAACTGGAGATCTATACATCTAAACATTTCCCATTTCCCTTCATCTGGACCTGCAACATTTTAGTATCGATACACAAAATCCTTGATAGAACCCATCTCAACTCTCACTACTGGACAAACCATCTCTTAGAATGATCATGGGGGAAAGGTGGCAGATGTAAGAAAATGTTCAACAATCTCCAAAAAGGGAATTGAACTGATAAATCAAAGGAAATGCCCCTACTTTCAGTAACAGTTACTAAAATAATCATAGGCAA
This sequence comes from Lynx canadensis, assembly GCF_007474595.2. Taxonomy (NCBI): domain Eukaryota; kingdom Metazoa; phylum Chordata; class Mammalia; order Carnivora; family Felidae; genus Lynx; species Lynx canadensis. The sequence goes on from NC_044316.2 coordinate 6,448,694, forward strand.
CCTAATCTCTAAGGTGTATTTTCAGTACTCTTTAGAGGATTTTACATTTACGAGGCTAGTCCTGAAAAGGAAGCAATCTGATGTTAGAAAATACTTACTAGCAATTAAAAAATGATAAATGCATTTTAAACTAAAATATATGCTGTGCATAGCAAATTAATGTAATTATAGTACAAGTTCCAAAAGCTTCCCCATAGCTTGGAGTATAGGAGAGAAACATGATAAAGTGTTAAAAAGATGACACGCATGGGAGGAATGACCCAGAAGCTCCAGTATTTCTGTGGAACAAGAATTCCAGAAAGAGAGATCAGAATGTTCAAAAGATTAATACTGAAAAGAAATAAGAAAAGAAAAAAATTATTCCTGAACTACAAAAAAGACACGAGTCTTTTTACCAAGTTTCACATCTAATGAATGGAGACACACATCAAGACATAACTTCTTTGTATTTTTTTTAATCAAACTAGTGGGGAGAAAATCCCATGAGCACTCAGATACTATTTAAAAACTACCCACAAAAGAAAAAAAGTCAATTCTACATCAAACTTCTCCTTTACAACATCAAAAACTAGAGGTCAAGTTTACAGCTTTTGGATGAGAAAATACAGTGACAGAAATGTTCTTCAACATTCAGGCTTTAAAACTATACCAGTGCACCCATCCCTGCAAAGTAGACCAGAGAAAAACAAATAAATAAAATAGAGATAATGCAAGATTGAAGAAGGCAATATACAAGTAAGTGGTGGTAATAAAAACAGTAATATTTAGACTACAGTTTCAGAGTTTTTGTTAAAGTGATTTTGAAACCGAATGCAAATATAAGAACAATTCTTGCCAAAAATACTGTATCATGGAAAAGTAAATAAAGCCTAATTATCTTCTACTGGATTTAATATTCCTGGTCATTTTAACAAAAGCTAGAAGAGGGAGAGTAGCAGAGGCTAATTTATAATCTAGTTTGAATCAGAGAGGGTTCCCAGGAGCACCATTTATCTAAGTTCTTGCAGAATGTCTAGGTGATAAAAAGGAGAAGATTGTTCTTAACATAGGGAACATGTAAATGGAAGTCCAGGACATTAACAGAGAAATACATGTTCAATTGCTTTTTTAAAGAGATGAGGTAGTAATAAAAGACTAAGATATAAAATTTGAAAATCACTATAGGAAAGAAAAACATAAAGAGAAAATTATGGGGCACGTGGGTGGCTCAGTCTGACTTCAGCTAAGCGTCTGACTTCAGCTAAGGTTGTGATCTCACAACTCATGAGTTTGAGCCCCACGTTGGATCTGTGCTGACAGCTCAGAGCGTAGAACCTGCTTCAGATTCTATGTCTCCCTCTCTCTCCCTGCCCCTCCCCTGCTCATTCTCTCTCTCTCTCTCAAAAATAAACATTAAAAAAAAATTTTTAGTTGTGAGATGAATGCTTTTTTATTTTATTATTTTTTTAGATTTTTAAATTTTTTTTTAATTTACATTCAAGTTAGTTATCATATAGTGCATAAAAAAATTTTTAAAGAGAAAATCATTATGGAATCAGAGAAGCAGAAAACATAAAACAAGATGAAAGAAGTAATGTTCACAAATAATTTATCACAATAAATATTAATGGGTTAAACCTCCCCCAATAACAAAGACTCTGAAATGGAATCAGATTGAAAATCCAGATTGTGTATGTTTATTAGATAAGTACCTAAAACAGCATGACATGAAAAGGTTAAAATAAAAAGATGTACAAAGTTGTAACTTGCAGGAGAAAACAGAAAGCACAGAGATAGTAACACTAACATTAAAGAACTCAAGGCAAGAAGTATTTAATGGCACGTGGTTGTGTATGTATCTGTTGCTGTTTCCTTGGTATAAAATGGGGAAAGTAATAAGAGATAATAAGAAAGTAATGGAGAATATTATAAGTCCCATAAGAATACTAAGTGAGATGTTGCTTAAAAGTATTTAGAACAATTCTGCCTGGCACATAGAAAGAGTTAAATAAATGATGGTGTAGAACTTAAGAGACATCGTTAACCAGTGTCTTCAAAATTCCCTCATACCACACCTTTGCTCTCTCTACAACCCTACTGTAGTCTGTCATTATACTTCTGCTGGATTACAGAAATAATCCCCTAACTGCCCTCCCTGTCTCCAGTCCCACACACTTCAGTCCACCCTGCACAGATTAATCCTCTTAGAACACTATTTTTAGTATGTCACTCTTTGGCTCTAAGGTTATACCCAAGAAGAAATCCAAACTTTCCAGCCTGTTATTCCAAGCTCTCTACAATCCTCCGTGATCCTACCTTTATTTACAGGCTTATGTTGTATATTTTCCATATGAACTCTCTGGGAACATTCACCTTTCCAATAGCCCTGAAACACATTTTAATCACTTCTGTCTCTGTGTCTTTCTTTGTTCACACTTGAAAGCTCCTTACATTTATCTCCAGGTTGGCCTTCTCTTCTGCCAACCAACCCCAGTCCCAGTCTCTCCCTAAAGGGGGAGTCTAGCCTGTTCCACAAAGAAACTTTCTTCTTCCAATGACTCAAGAAATTCGGTCCTATATTCTACCACTTAAATAAATCCTCCCTTCGATCCTTCCTTACCATAGATCATCAAATTTAAGACTGCTGATTATATGATAAATCATTATTGTATGCACAAGAAAGAAAAATGATGTGTCAATTACCATGTGACAGTCCATTGATTTTTAAGAGGCATTACTTCTTTGGTGATAGTGCAAAATGGGAAAATGTGCATCTTAGGCTGAGTAAAATACAGTAGGTGTTTCATTCATTCATTCAATAAATATTTTCTTATTGCCTACCGTATGCTTAGCATTGCACAGATGGTGTTGCCAAACAGTACCTCACAAGGCACATACGTTCAAATTTATACTCTTTGCACACGTCTTTTACCACCCCCTGCTCCCCAAAAAGTCCCAGGCCAAGCAAATGAACACAGAGGATTATTATTGTGCGTTATTTGCACTGCTTTATAAAATTACTGACTTCCCAGTTATTTTGAATAACAGATCAGCAGATCCTTGTCTCCTGTTGATTTCAGATTTCTGGATTTTACTGCTTTAGAACCCACCCTGGAATCCATGATGGCCACCAGGCGGGGGGCGGGGGGCAGGGTGGTGGTGGTGAGGGCAGACATCCAAGGATTCTGGAGAGATTGCAGGATATCACTCTGGGAAGCTCCTACTCTTGGAGCATATTCCTTGGAGAGTTGAGTGGGGAAGAGGGCCGCCTGGCAGCTGACAGTCCTCATTCAGTCAATCCGCAAACTTGTAAAGAGATTTATAATGTGTGAGGCTCAGCGTGAGACATACATTAGAGCATGTGCAAAGAGGGGTATGCTCTGAAGTGAATACAGTGCTCTCTCAAATGAAGCCAGTCCTTTAGGGGACTTCTATACTTTCAGTTCTGTCTCGTTTTCTTTTTTGATGTTCATTACCACCCAGTGAAATAGCCAGGCCACATCTCACTAGTCCCATTTTACAGTGATGAAAGTGAGGCCCAGAGAGGTTCAGAGAACTACCCAAACTCAAGTGGCTGAAAAGGTTTCCCAAATTGTAATTCACAAATGACAGCTCTTGACTGTAAATCTAATGCTCTTTGCCAGATTATACATGTAGAGAGTTAGGGATACCAATGGGGTGAGTGGATTTTCAGATAATTCCACAAGTCCTGATGGTATTCCAGAAACATCACCCCCACCCCCTGCCAACAAACACAAAAATCAAAGAACCATGCCAAAGAGTACCGACTGAATTGAACGTCTGAAGGTCCAAATATGAATGACGCATAGAAGGTCTGTGCAAACCAAATTAGCAATGGAAGGTGACAGGAAAATTTCAAACGTCCCCATGTTCTGTTTAACCCTCTGCTCTTGTCTGTGGCTTGGTCCTGACCAAAGAGCTCCAGATGGAATGGACAGTGTCTGGGGCCAGGCTTTGGGGTGTGCTTTGACGGTAAGTTGGCATCTCGCCAGGCTGGGCCTTGACCATGTCCTCCACCCCCCGTGATCCTGGCCCACGTTGGCTGGCTGAATTATTTAAATATTGTCCATTACTAGTTAATAGACACAACATATTGAAAGTTTTACAATCAAATATTTATGCTGCTAGAAAACATTTTACATTATCTTTAAACAGCCATGTCATCTATTTATTTTCATTCTGTGATCTTTCTGTTTTGTATCAGAATTGGAGAATTTAGCCTATTTACGCCGAAGTAAATATTATGATGAAAACATTGGATAGCTCAAAAGTAGACTTTAGTAAAGTGCAGAAGTATTTTTTGTTAGGGTCAATTGCACAACATCTCTTGCATGGAAATACATTAAGAAATTTCCTTGGGATGCTTGAAACATGGAGATTAATATTTCATGGCTAGACATTGCCTCGACCTGCCTTTGGTCCCCCTTGATGGAGCATCTTGACCCTTCTAGCCATTCATCCCTTTTCCGACCTGGAGAGAAATGCGTCTAGGGCACAGAGAGGGCATTTGCACGTGACTCTGGTCAAGGAAGTACATTTCATACCTAATCTTGGGCTGCAAGTAAGCGTTATTACCTCTAAAGTTACCATGGTCTGAAGCCATCTGTTTGGGAATCAAAGGCCACACACCCCTCAGCTTGGCCTCCTCTCTTTCTGCCAGATGCTCCTACCTTCTGAATGCTTCTCCCTAACTCTGTCCTGATTTGCTGCTTTATTAGGCCTCCAAAGCTAGTGACCCATGTTTCAGGGCCAACTTACCTCTGCCCCTAGAGAGGGACCAGCCAGTAAATTCTTCCCATCGCTGAGTCAGAAAAAAGACCTTCCTTGAATATCAAGTGGTGTGTGTGTGTGTGTGTGTGTGTGTGTCTGTGTGTTTTCCATGTCATTTTCAAAGAACACTCTCAAAGGCACAAGAAAGGTGCCAGATCATCAAAGGGCCAGAAAGCACCAACTTTATGATAGGCCTTGACTCCCCGTGTCTGACTTCTGGCATTCAAGAGCGAATTTCAGCCCCTAAATTGGCCCTTTTGGACCCTACTCCTTGAGTGTCACTTCTTCACCCATATCTGATTTCTCAAGCTCAGGCTGAACTCCCAATCAGAGTGATAGCTGTCTCACACCTCACTTTGGAGTCTCAGTTACCTGCAGACTTTCCAGGAGCCTCACCAGACTTGAAGAGGGTGTAGGGAGAATGAGGCCCATGTCAGAATCTATGCCACATTCCCAGAAGCCTTCTAACCTCCTTGAATGTCAGCTCCTTCCCCTAAAGAAAGAAGGAAGCTGTATAGGTCTTAGGATTACTACATGAGGAATAGATAAGAATTTATATGTCCATGTATGTATTATGTGTAAAGTGCCTCATGCTATGTTTGGTCCAGAGTGCATACTCATCAATTAAGTAGCGGTAAGTATGACCATTACTATTTGTGCGCAGATGCCCTGATTTCCTCAAAGACCTCTCAGGTCTTGATTTCCCCTGTTGCTCTCCCATGTGAATATGGTTTTCCCCCAGTCAGTATCTGAACATCAGCTCTCAGTCGTGCTTCCTAACTACAAGAAGTCACGGGAGATAGGATGTGTCAAAGAACAATAGAGAAACACAGGGGGAAATGAAGGGTAGAAAATCCATGCTTTAGAGGAAATTACTCATTGTGTTAAAAATACATACATACCCAGCAGGGGTGCCTGGGTGGCTCAGTCAGTTAGCATCAGACTCATGATTTCAGCTCAGGTCATGATCTCACAGTTCATGAGTTCAAGCCCTGCATCAGGCTCTGTGCTGACAGCTTGAAGCCTGCTTGAGATTCTCTCTCTCTCTGTCTCTCTCTCCCCCACCTCTGCTCCTCACACACTCTCGTGTGTGTGCTCTCTCTCTCTCTTAAAAAAAAATTTTTTTATACCCAGCAAATATACAGTAGAAGAAGAGGAGCGCCTTTCTACAGATAAGACAGGATACAAATAAGACAGGAACTCAAGAACTGGTAAGGGCAGACCTGTGCCACAGAAACCCTGGTTCGAGTCCCCATGTGAGGACCCAGAGAAGGTCCATTTCCAGGGATCTCAGCTTCCTTGTCTGTAGAATGAGACATTCCATCCAGATTCATTCAACAAATACTTAGCAACCATTTATGGACTGTGTACTACGTACAAAGAACAGTTCTAGGCACTGGGGTTCCTCTGGGGGCACAGGAGAGACAAGATTCTTGCTCACATTCCCGTAGTGGAGACCAAAAAAAGACCACTAAGATCATTTCGGTAAATGATAAGAGACAAAGAAAACAGAACCGAGAAATTCATAGAGTGTGTTTGGAAGGAGTGGGCTACTTAAAAAGGTCAGAAAAAGCCTTTCTGTGAAACTGATACTCCCGTGAATGGAGCCCAGGCATGCACAGCTCAGGTGGGAGGGGGCTCCAGGCAGTGAAGACAGCCGATGAGTGTGGGTGGGTGTGGAAAGGAGGGCAGTCCTGTGTAATTGAAGGACAGTCAACTGAGCGAGCCTGGGGTGAGGTTGGGGGGTAGGCAGGTACCAGACTTCGGGGGACCTGAAAGCTAGCCATGTGCAGAACGCACATGAAAATCTGGCAAATGAAGAAGACTTCAATCAAAGGCATATTTACAACGATGTGGGTGTGGTAGAGGAACCACAAAGCACAGAAAATACCCGAAGGGAAAGGAATGGCAGGACACTTTGACCACCTCCGGTGCTGGGGGCAGAGTGGGGAGCGGTTCCCAGGACCCAAGGGAGGCAGCTGAATGAAAAACACCTCCTAGAAAGAGCTGTGGCCTTCATTCAATGGATGCTGCTGGGGTCAGGGGGACCCTGGGAAACCAGTACCCTGACCACGCTCTCCCACCTCCCTCCCACCCATACCCAAGCTCCCCATTGGCTGAACATGCCTGCAAGTGGGGGGCAAAGGAGCCTATTAATGCTGGCCATATTGGTGCACCTGCCTCAAAGCCTCCAGAGTCAAGGGTGGGACAGGAAGAAGGTGTAAGGTCCAGAGAGGAGAGAGAAGAAGCCATCAGAAGACATCCAGAATAGCCACGAGAAGGTGTTTGGTTTTATGCTGAGGGCATCAGGAAGCCACTGGAGAGTTCTGAGCAAGGGAGCACTCTAAACGGATTTATAGTAAAATGATCACCCTGACTTCCGTGTAGAGAGCAGAGTTTTAAAGGGGCAAGAGTGGAAGTTGGGAAGACTCTGTAGGAGGTTATTAACACCGTCTAAGTAAGAAATGCGTGTTGGTATGACCACGCATGATGGTTGAAGATAAAGAAAAAGGAATGGATTTATGATAGACATTGGAAAAAACTTTCTAGAACAACAATTTCCATCATTGGCAAGAGCTAAAGGTGATCCTTCTACAAACCTAATGGGCAATAAAAACGTACGTATATTGTCACTGCTCTAGATTCAGCACCAGTGGCAACTAATGTTGCTTTTACAGTGCAAAGTGCATTAAGATCAACTTACCCACCCTCTGCTGTTTTTATTTATAAGAAGGAGAGAGAAAATAAGGAATTTTCCAAGCCTGGCATGTAGAAAAAAATGATTTGTCTAGTCGACCCGATAAATAAATAGTAAAGTCTTCTAGTTTTATGGTTGGCGTTATCATAAAGAACATGCTGTACTTATTATCTGGCTAAAGGGGGTTCATGCTGTATGATGTTGAAGTGAGTTATAATCTTTAATAAACAAATGTCAGAAATTTTTAAATTCCACAGTCATGAATGCCTTGCAGAATGGTTGTCTTATTTTTCCTGTCTCTCTCTTTGGTGACTCTTCCATCGGACGTTAGAAATGCCTTTGCTGTGTTCCCAGACGTGGTATCGCTTCCAGCTAAAGATCTGAGGGCCATTTCTAACAATCCATGAACATCCCCTCAAGGATCAGGCCACCCCAGTGATGAGCAGCTTAAAGGCTGGTGTCACAATACCAATCCCAAGCCTCTAATTCACTCCTGGGAAGTCCCAGTGTCTCATAAATAAATCTGAGAAGGCTATTAAAATCATATCCTTATGTAAGATAGGCCTAGCATGGAAGGTGATCAGAGACCGAAGAACATTGTGGAAGGTTTGTTTGATCATTCTGCACACATTAGGATTGCTGAGGAAATTGATCATCTTTGCAAAATGTACATATACAGATCACAACTCCTAGTATCGTAAAAAAATAAAGATCGTGGAGCTCCTGGGTGACTCAGTCGGCGGAGGGTATGACTTCAGCTCAGGTCATGATCTCGCAGTCCATGGGTTTGAGCCCCATGTTGGGCTCTGTGCTGATGGCTCAGAGCCTGGAGCCCGCTGTGGATTCTGTGTCTCCCTCTCTCTCTCTGTGTCTCCCCTGCTCATAGTCTGTCTCTCTAAATAAATAAATAAATAAATAAATAAAACATTTTTTAAAAATTTTAGATAAAAGATGTATATGTGAGTACCTCTGACATGACTGAGGTCTAATAACAGCCCTGTCACTTACCCAGCTGGATGATTTTGGTCAAACTGCTTTACTTGTCTAAGCAAGGCTACCCATCTAGGAGGCACAGGGTCTTTGGGGGAAATATTTTGTGTGTCGGGAGGATCCTGTCAATGTAAATAACTTGAGTCCCTCAACATCAGCATGTCAGCATGATTCTGGCAGCCTGTTAACACTTACCAGTTGGGAGAAGTGATCAGCTCACCAGGCTGTCCTGACAGAATCAGGGCTGGTCACAGGGCCAAGGACAACTCATTAAGCTCCAGTGCTGAAGCTCATTTGGGCATCTGGTCAACCCCACCACGCACTGGAAGTTTAGAGAATACCTCAGGAAGAGAAACAGAGACCAGGGAGGGGGCCCACCCAGTCTGACTTGGGCGCAGAGCTCTTAGCCCAGGTGGCACTGTTGACCTCTATAGCTCCTTGGAACCGCAAGAAGACTTAGAAAATTTCAAGGGAGTTACTCCAAAGCAAAGCACATCCCTGACGTGGCATCCGGGATAGAGCCCCTCGTCTAAGGATGGCACTCTTTCTGAATTTCAGTTTCCCTCTCTCTAAAATGGGCATAAAAATGTTACCTACTTCCCAAGGTTATTGTGTGTGTTAAATGAGATAACAAAACCATCCACTTGATGGTAGCTAATGTTGTCACGGACTCGTATGTACATATAAATACACTACATAAATATGCATGTTATAGCCCAGATTCAGCAAACTTTTTCATGATAGGTTATGTCTATCAGCATTTAATACGAGGCTGTATTTTCTGGCAGGTGCAGTGGTGTGTCTGTCTTCAAAACTGCCAATTGGCAAACCCAAATACAGCAGCAACAGCAAAAAAAAAAAAAAAAAAAAAAAAAAAGGAGACACAAAACCTTTAGAAACATTCGTTCTAGCTTCTCAAAGCTCTACTCAAGTAGGTATCAGTCTACAGGGTCTGTTTTTCCTTTTCCAACAGGGCAAAAACAAAACTTGCAAAGTCTAAATACCTTAACACTGAAAACCTCTTGTTTCTATGATTATAATTAACTCAAGCATGGATCATTCCACATTGATATTGCCAGTGGAATCTTTAGAAAAACCTCAGATGCGAACCAATGCAAACCTGTGAGTTGGGGTTTGCTCCCCACCTGTAGTACCACACCCAGCCTGGAGGCACTGAGTTCTTTCGAGGAAAGTCTGGTCTCATGTCACTGGGGGCTGTTTCAAGGATGTTGACCCTGCCCCTCCTTTGGAATCGCTCTGGCTATTTCTACGACAGAAAATAATTCTCTCCCAAAGGATCACCATTCACAGATGCTAATAGGTAGCATTGGTAGAGCTCTTTAAAATATATGATGTGCTTCTCGGGGTGCCTGGGTGGCTCAGTCTGTTAAGCGACCGACTTCGGCTTAGGTCATGATCTTGTGGTTCGTGAGTTTGAGCCCCACGTCAGGCTCTGTGCTGACAGCTCAGAGCCTGGAGCCTGCTTCGGATCCTGTGTCTCCCTCTCTCTCTGCTCCTCCCCCACTCATGCTTTGTCTCTCTCTCTCTCTCAAAAAAAAAATACATAAATAAAATATATGATGTGCTTCTCTGCACTTTAGCCTTGCCTGGGTTGGTTGATGCCTACGCAACATTGCTATCACCACCACCATTATGGTCACCATCATAGCTCTCCTTTTTTGGGAGCCTCCCATGTGCCAGGCTTTGTCCTGAGAACATTATATGTATTTATCTGTTGAATCCTCCTCCTAACTTTACAACCTAGGTATCCTCATCTTCCAGACAAGGAAACTGAGACATAAAGAACAGAGCCCAAGTCACACAGGTAGGAAAAGGTAGAGCCAAGGAATGACACTCAGGCATCTGACTCCAGAACCCACGTCCTTTGCCTTAAGTAGCCGCCATGCTGCTACTACCCCTGAACACAAGAGGAAGAATTTCACTGCCAATGGCTCCATGTTTCCATAAACTTCTTTCCAAACTCAACCCCTCAGCCGACGTGTAAACTTTATTGAATCTTTTAGGATTCTCCTTTGGTGGCTTTTAACATTTTCTGCCAAGCACACTGAAAGATACTCCAGCCCCGTGTCTGGAAAGCCTGAGACACAGTTACCATTGTTTCGCTTTAGGTGATAATATAACAAAACCCTGGTTTTGTGTATATGCCAGTGAGCGTGAGGTAGTTGTGGTTTTTTTTTTTTTTTTAACATTTTTAAATTTAACACGGGGCTCAAACTCATGAGCCATGAGATCATGACCTGAGCCGAAGTCGGATGCTTAACCGACTGAGCCACCAAGGCACCAACTACCCCCCCCTTTCTTTTTAATGGAATGGATCAGTACCAAGGTCAGTTGGTAATAAAGAATTTTCCAGAAGAAAAACAGGAATTGGCGATGCACCGTAAGAAAATACGGCATGAGCCAGGAAGCAACATAGAGATGTTTACATTTTCCCTGACATGAATACTGACCACCCAGGGGAATTAAACAAACAAACAAACAAACAAAAAAACACCTGTCGAAGGCAGGGCATGGTAGACCCAGAGAGAGAAGCAGAAGCAGGTCTCTGAGTCAACTGTCAAAGCAGAGGCGGCATAAGCCCCTGAAAAGAGCAGTCACACCGAAGCCTGGAGCCCCCCAAGTCCTAGTCCTAGCTTCGCCTCTACCTGGAGTGTTAACCTCTGGTGAATCAGGGGTCCCTGTCTTCCAAGTCAGGTCGTCCAGCTGCCACTGTCTTCAACGCCTCACAGGATTGCTATGAGCATCGCAAAGCGAAATACACAACAAGGAGCTTCAAAACAGGTAAGAGTACCTATGAATGGAAGCATGGGAATAGTACAGTTGTAAAACAGAAAAATCTTAGCGGGGAGGGGTGGCAAAGAAGTGGAGCACAGAGGACTTTTAGAGCAGTGAAACTATTGTGTAAGATACTGTAACGGTGGGTCGTGTTGTTATACATTCTTCCAAACCCATGGAATGTGCAACCCCAGAAGTGAATTATAATGGAAACTCTGGGGGCGCCTGGGTGGTTCAGTTGGTTGAGCACTGACTTTGGCTCAGGTCATGATCTCACGGTTCCTGAGTTCAAGCCCCGCATCAGGCTCTGTGCCAACAGCTCAGAGCCTGGTGCCTGCTTTTGATTCTATGTCTCTCTCTCTCTCTCTCTCTCTCTCTGCCCCTCCCCTGCTCCCGCTGTGTCTCTCTTTCAAAACTAAATATTAAAAAAATTTAAAAACAAAAAAATAATGTGAACTCTGGATTTTGGGGGATGTATCCACATAGGTTCATCAGTTGGACCACTCTGCTGGGGGCAGGAGCTATACTGGATATCTCTGTGCCTTCCTTTCAATGTTGCTGGGAACCCAGAACTGCTCTAAAAAAAGATAGTCTTGATTTAAAAAGAAAAATCTTACGAGAAGAGCCAGACTAAGGTTGCAACCCCTGTCTTAACACCACGTGGGTTTCAGTCTGTGAGATGCCTCTGTCAGTTTCCATAAAACTGACCTATCCATTCAACGTGTGTTTGTCATAAGGATTTTTGCTTCCCCCTTGGCTGAATTGAATGATTTTTTTTTTTTAATTTCTTTTAACTGAACGCTGGGGTTCATGGGACAAGCCGAGGGTATTGCTGGGTAACAAGGTTCCCGCTCTGAATTTCCTTTGCTGTTATCATAGCTGGTTTTAATAGCACTTGGAATTTTCCCTTTTCAGGCGTTCTCACTGGGAAGGCACTAGTTTTAATAGTCAGATGTCAGTGTTAGTTAACCTGTTCTAACTCCCTGCGTGAGCCCTGGTGTTCTCAGAGGGACAAGCCAGACAGTGTCCCCTAGAACTCTCCTGCCTCATTCACAGCCCTCGAAACATGGGACGAGGTATAGAAGGGTTTTGGAAAGCTCTGGAGTGATTGCGGCTCAGTGGGGAGTACGGCTGTCCTCCCCACCCCCGCCCTGGGTAATGCTTGACCATTCCTTGGCCATAATAGGCGGCCCAGGTTAAGGAGGCATGTGTGATTTGCCAGGTCATCCGAAGCAGGTCGAGGATTTATGGGGTTTCCATTCTGTTTTCTGGGGAGCGGGGGAGACGGCAGGAGAGCTGAGTAAAGTGAGGAGTTAGGAAAACAGAATGTGATTAGTTGCCAAAAAAAAAAAAAGGGGGGGGGGTGTTGGAAGAAAAGCAAAGCTCCCAGATCAGACCAAATGAACCCAGACTTGGTTTCGTCATCTCTGGAAAACGTGAATGGAGTGACTCAGAATCAAACAGTCCCAAAACCCCAGGCATCACTTCACCCACTCCTGTTGCAATTACTGCCCGAAAGCCACCAGCTAAGACACCTTGGTAAGTATAAAGAATAATAAGGTGTCACCGAAGCCCTCAAGAAATTTATAAACTCTTTGAAGAAGGGAAGATAAAAAAAAAAAATAAGGAACACTACTCTCTTCTAGAATCATTCAATCACAAATTATTTCGAAGGGCAGCTAGGAAACTACCAACTGAAATTGAAACGGAAAATAGATAGTGGGTTTGGACATGAATGAAGACAATACGTCTGTCCCCCAGTGGCCTATAAACTAGTGGAAGGATTTTCGTGTTAAAAAATAATGGATAATACTCCTCGACAAGTGTAATAATAGAAGGACACACAACATAGGAAATCAGCACTCTGCCTGAGTTTTCAAGGAAGGTTTTCTGAATTACGGTCAAGTGTGAGTTGGGTTGTGAGGTATAAGTAGGATGTCTCAACACAGAGAAAAGAAGGCATTCTGGGGGGGGAAAAAAGAAACATTGTAGGGAAATAAAAACAGAGAAAAGCCTCAGTGTTTGGAAAATTATTTGTCCTTGCTGGTAAATACAGGATAATATGGGGAGAAAGGCAGGAAATAAAGTAGAAGTTGATGGGGCCGAATAACATGGAGTTTTCTATGTCATTCTTACGAGTGTGGACAGGGGTTCCTGGGTGGCTCGGTTGGTTGAGCATCTGATTCTTGATTTTGGCTCAGGTCATGATCCCAGGGTCATGGGATCAAGCCCTGTGTCAGACTCTGAGTGTAGCACCTGCTTAAGATTCTCTCTCTCTCTCTCTCTCTCTCTCTCTCCACCCCTCCCCGTTCCTCTTCCCCCCACTTCTAAAATAAAAACTAAAAATAAAAGTATGGACATTCTTTGGCACTAGGCAGCCAAAGACAGATTCAGGCAGGAAGCAAAGTGATCCTGCTTAGGATTTAGAGACATCACTTTGATGACAACAGGGAAGACAAGTTGGAGCTGGGAAGGACTGGGAGCCCAAAGACCACTCGAGAGACACTTGGAATAAACCAGGAGGAATGCAAGGAGGGCTGGAAGTAAGGAAGAGGTGTTGGGAACAAATTAAAGGGGTGGATTCGAGAGGAATTCAGGAGAATGGATGTGGCATGGTGACAGGTTGATGATGGACAGAATGCAGGAGAGGAGACTGCGGGCACTTTCCTAAGCCGGAGACTAGGTGAATACTTTGCCAATCCGTTTCACAGGAAGTGCAGGAAAAGGGGCAGGTTTGTAGGGACACTTGGTGAGAGGAAGTGGTAAGTGTAGGTATTGTACCTGTTGGCTTTGAAGAGCTTTTGGGAAAGTCCAGTGGAGAAAGCATTTGGTATGAGTCTAGAGCACAAGGGAACAATTTCAGGCAGACATACAGATGTGCCAGGTCATCCTGGTGAGGGGATTTGCTGAGAAGGGAAGAGCTAGGCATCCTGAGGCCAACACAAGTGAGCCTCAGGGGGAGTAGCAGAGAGAGAGGGAGAGAGAGAATCCCAGGCAGGCTCCACACTGTCAGCACAGAGCCCGACACTGGGCTCAAACTCACCAACTGCGAGATCATGACCAGAGCCAAAGTTGGACGCTTAACCGACTGAGCCACCCCGGAAGGAGTTTTAAAAGAAAGGAAAGGATCAACAGTGCCCAATCCCCAAGAGAATCCAGAAGCACAAAGACGGATAAGTGTCTGTTGGACAAAAAGGTAATTTATTCACCATCTTGTGCCCTCGAAGTACAGAAAAAAAGTGGAAGGGATTGGAAGAATTGGCAACAAGCAAATTCCATCTACCCAATAGTGAAGGGCAACCTTGAGTCCCGCTCTGTCGACACTCCCCGCCCGCCCCCCCCCCGGCTCCCGTATTCTCCAGGACAAGCAAGTTACCACGGTCTGGTGGGCCTCTTGGACATACCCTGGACCTCAAGGACACAGTCATTGCCTAAATTCATTGCAAACTCGCTTAAGCAATACGAACACCGTCGGAATGCACATTCCTTATTTCTGATCCGTGCTGCTTCCCCTCCCTCTCAACAGTCCCAGCAGCAAGGAAGGAGCCCAAGAAGAGGAAATGCACGGATGCATGACTTTTTAACGCAGTGACCCTGCCCTCTAGTGAATGTGGCCCGACCCGGTGGCTTGAAACCGCAATGATTACATTGCATTCCCTTTCCGCAGCTAGGAGCTGGGATGGAGACTTGCAAAGCGAGAGGGAAAGGGTGGGAAGCATTGCTGGCAGGCAGGGGAAGAGGGAGCTGTGACAGATTCCTTCTTTCTTTTTTTTTCATCGCAGCATTATTATTATTTTTTATATATAACTTACTGCCAAATTGGTTCCCATACAACAACCAGTGCTCATCCCAACAGGTGCCTCCTCAATGCCCATCACCCACTTTCAACCAACACTACTTTCTTCACGTTGAACTTAATGCCTTTGTTTCAATGAGGCAAAAGTCCTTTCCCATTCGCCTTTGTGAAAGAACCTGGGTTATATTAATAGGGTGGCTCACAGGCGTTCTGAGACACTCTCTCTCTCTCTCTCTCTCTCTCTCTCTCATTCTCTGAAAGTAAATAAGCATTAAAAAAAATAAGTCAAAAGTCACCATCACATTTCCAATTTTGCGCTCATTTTTAAAAGCTCTCCATCCCCCAATGTGTAAGGCTCGGGTCCCACCCTGAACCTGACCCTCATTGGCTCATACTGTTTTAAGACTTCGTTTTTTGGTTTTGGGGTTTTTTTGGTTTTTTTTTTTCGTTTTGGGCTTTTTTTTTTTTTTGGGACCTACTAATACTCATTCGCACTTTTAGAAACCAAATACATGGGATATTTTACCCCTCGTTTTCAGTTTGTTTGGATATCTGGAGGGAATGGCAGCAAGGGTCTGTCTGGCCGCAGTCAAGCAGAGCTGGGTCACAGCTGCCCCATTTGGACAAGACCTGTGGGTCCAGTCGGCCACAGACACAGCCCTCTCCCCACCTGCCACATTCTCTCTTATCCCGGGTCCTATCGTGTGAGTCTGCAAACCTGTGTTTATGCTGTGTGTGACCAGGGCACCCGCCGAAGCGGCTTGCACAGATCCCTACGCATGTTTGCAATGAATGAATGGAAGATGAACAGATGCTCCCTGAAGTCACTCGTCAGACACGTGAAAGACAAAAAGAGAAAACAGACAAGATGTGATACCAGGAACAAAGCGCTGAGGACATAAAGACAAGGAGGTCCAAGGGGACAGTGGTGACCTTGGGTGGGTGAGGGGGTTTGCTAAGAAGGGAAGAACCAGGCATCCTGAGGCCAACACAAGTGAGCTGTCCCTTTGCATACCACTGCATGCCCTGTGACCCAGCCCCTGACTCCAAGTAGCCCCATGAGGAGGTCCTTACAGGGTCAGGGTTCAAGCTGACAGTCCTGAGCTGTGCTGTGGACTCATGCCTATTACAGGGTCAGGGTTCAAGCTGACAGTCCTGAGCTGTGCTGTGGACTCATGCCTATAGACACAACCACTCCCGATTGGCCAAAGGCCCAGGACCACAGTTGGGAAAGGCAGAATGCTCAAGTGACCCTCAGTGCGTTATACCTAGCATAATCTTCTTCCCTCCGCATGGAGGGGCTGGTGGATGTGACAGATGACATTGCCGTGGTCACGTTATGTTACATGGCAAAAGCAAAGGGGTTTTGCAGATATCATTAAGGTTCCTGAATGGTAGGACTTGGAGTTTATCAAAAGGGAGATTATCCTGGGTGGGTCTGGCCTAATCAGGGGAGTCCTTGAAAAGGGTCTTTCCTGAAAGAGGGAGAGTCTGCTGCTGGCCTTGACAGAGCAAGCCGTGATGAGTTCCAGAGCTGCAAGGAGCTGAATTCTACCAACAGAACTGGTAGAATTGGGATCGGAGAGGACACAACCCCAGCCAGCACCTTGACCGCAGCCCTGTGAAATCCTGAGCAAAGGGCCGGCTAAGCCATATCCAGAATCCTGACCCACGGAAATCATGAGATAAAAAGAAAAAACATGAGTGCTGTTTTAAGCCGCTACACCTGTGCTCATTTGTTACGCAGCCATCGGTAATTCCAGGCAAAGGAAAGGAAAGCCATGGCAAAGGGGTTCAGGATCACTTGGAATCGTCGAGAATGATCAGGAGGGTAAAGGGAGGGACCAGAAACGCCGTGGGGATTGTTCTGGGCACCCCCGATGTCCTGCTTCATTTAAACGTCCCAGCTCTTCTGGAATGAAGTATCCCCAGCTTCCTCTTACAGAAGAGGCCGACGTCTCAGAGGACTTCAGTAACTCACGCCGGGTCATGGAGGCAGCTCAGAGTCAAATGAAGTCAAACAAAGGTTTGACTTTGCAGTTTGCTCACGTCTCTCCTCCGCCTGACATCACAGGCTCACTCTAGGCCTCAGGAGAGAAGCCAGAGGGTAACAAGACACGGGACAGGTGCCCCCGAGGTAGTCAAATGGTAGGACAGAGCGGGGGGCGGGGGGGGGGGGCATCATTGCTGTGGCAGTCTGTTCTCACAGCCGCCTTGGAGATCTGTTTGCTTTGGGAACCTCCTCTCCAAATTCCACTTTTTTTTTTTTTTTTCCACACGCTCAGAAATGCTTGCATGAAGAGGAGGAAGGATGAGCTTCAATACAAGCATATTTATATCCAGAGATATTCCACACCGGAGGGGGCATAAATCTCAGAGGGCAGACGTCAGCAGCTCTGTGCTGTGATGGGAAAATTGAGGGCCTCGGTTACCAGTGTTTCCCAAACTCACTCAAAAAAGAAACCATGCTCCCCTCCACACACACACACACACACACACACACACACACAGGAGTCAGGCCTGCAGAGGGAAAACAATGTATTCTGTCCAACTCCCCTAGGTCATGCAGACCCTTACATCCAATGCTGGCTTCAGCTGTTTTCCTCACAACTTTCGCTGAAAAATAATTCTCTGCCAAGCTTCATGGACCTCTTCTCAGCCCTCCAGCCCTCCGGATAAAAATCTGTTTGGCTTTTTTTTTTTTTCCTTTTCTTTTTCTTTCTCTACCGGATTATCTTGCAATATTCCCCCATGTCGTTAATCTCTTCCCCGAAGAGCACCTCTCCGCCACGGGCATCTGGAAGTTGCTGGAGTTCTTCTAAGTTTCCAAACCCCACCCCCTTGACTTCTTTCCTTTGGAGACCAGGAGCCTGGGGCTTGACTGAGGGCAGGAACCTGCTGGTAGGGAGAGGGGGTCATTCTGCGTCCAGCAGAATATGCCCTCCTCACCGCTGTTCACACCTTCATCCCCTAGTGTGACTATGTTAACACTGCCTGGCAAAGGGTAATGACGTAAGTAACAGATGGAATTAAGGCTGGCAATCAGCTGACCTTACACTAAGGTTTAGCCAGGTGGACCCAGGGGAATCACAAGCGTCCTTCAAACGCGGAAGAGGGAGGCAGAAGAGGGGGGAGGGGTGGAGACCGGAGCCACCCCCCCCCCAACACACACACACACACACACACACACACACACGCACACAATCAGAGCTTGCCCCCACTACCGCTGGTTCTGGAGAGGAGAGGAGGGGGCCATGAGCAGAAGAACACGGATGGCCTCTAGAACCCGGAACCGGACTCAGAAACAGTTTCTCCTGGATCCTCCAGAGGGGGATACTGATAATACCTGTTAATACTGGCTTCTAGCCCCCTGAGAACCCGTCTCCAGCTTCTGCCCTCCAGCACGGCGAGGTAATAAACTTGGGTCACTAAACTCGAGGTAACTCATTTCTGCAGGCCTAGGAAAGTGACACACTCTGGAAATGTGACACAGTCACGATCCTCTTGGGCATCTCCTCGGCCTGTCAACAGCCCTCCGTGGCCGGGACACCATTCCCAATGGGAACACGAGTGGGATTGCGCTGCGTCCTTTCTGACGCAGGAATTGAACGGCCTGTCCCAAGAATTTGAGAATTGACACAAAAGACTGGTCAGATCCAATGATGGCAAGGATCAGAGAATTCCCGCAGAGGTCTGAGTTCAAGGCACTAGAAGGTGTCCCAGGAGCCACCTGTCACCCTCTGACCTTTTAAGGGTTGAGTTCTCCTGAGCCAAAAGCAATTACGTATGTGATACAGGAGGCGTGGGGCCCACACGGACGTAAGGCTGCGAATAAATCCAACCCAACGTTAGGTATATAAACATAGCTCGGTTTTTATTTTCCACGCCACCACCTACTAAGCAAACTTCTTGAGAGCAGGGCTTTCGTGTTACTTCTCGATGAGCCTTCTTTGCTGATTAGGAGCAAATGCAGATCACGTAGAGCATCTAACGCCTGGCGCATTCTAGATGTCCAATAACTCCGTTTGGGGTCCGGAATGGATTTCCCCGCTAAGGAGGGACTCATTCATAGGAAAAGCCTTGAGCCTTTTCAAGCTAAAGCCGAACCACAGCTCCTGAGACGATCCCTCCTTGAGTCCCGCCCTACCGGGGCCCCAAAGGGTATTCAGCCAACCCTTGTGTCTCCTCCCCCGACCCCCAGACGGAGGGTCTTGAGTCCCGGGGCTGGATGTGCGCATCCACCGGATCAGGCTGGCCCCGAAAGCGCATATCCCGGGGAAAGTAAAGGCTTTCCACTCTCTCCGTGGACGCTCGTCTTTGCGGCGCAGACAGAACGTGGGAGCGCGATGCGCCCGAGCCTGCTGGGCTCCAGGCGCGCGGGCGCCTCCTTCCCGCCGGGGACTCGCACCCACCCCGCGCGCCCCTGCGCCCCTGCCTCAGCGCGTCACCCCCTTGCCCCTGCGCGCCGCCCACCCGCCGCCAGCCCGGACCCCGTGCGCCCCTGCGCCCTTGCCCCTGCGCGCCGCCCACCCACCGCCTGTTTCGGTTCCTGCGCCCCTGCCTCTGCGCACCACCCCCCTTGCCCCTGCGCTCCGCCCACCCGCCGCCTGCCCGGGCCCCTTCGCCCCTGCCCCTGTCCGCCGCCCGTCTCGACCCCACGCACCCCTGCCCCTGCGCGCCGTCCACCCGCCGCCTGTCTTGACCCCGCGCGCCCCTGCGTCCCTCCCCCTGCGCGCCGTCCACCCGCCGCCTGCCGGGACCCCGCGTGCCCCCACCCCAGCGCGCCGCCCCCCTTCCATGCACCGCCCACCCGCCGCCGGCCCGGACCCCGCGCGCCCGCGGCTCCCCCGGCGGCCGCCGGCCCCGCTCGCCGCGCCTGATTGGCCGAGCCGCTGTCAGTAGTAAAAAAGTATCAGATGGCAAACTTGGGCCCTTCATAAAGGCGTGGTGGCGATACTCCGCGATCGCTGTCAGCCTATGACATCAGCGGGGCACGCCTGGGATGCCGCCGCTCCCGGCCGGACTCGGTGGAGGAGGAGGGTCCCGCCGGCTCAGAGGCAGTTAGCCCCGCGCGGCGAGGGGGGAGCCGCCAGCCTTCCGGGGACACCGCTCTCGGCCGCTGGCTGCCACTGTCCTCCTGCCCAGGGGCGCTCCCGGAGAGGTGGATGAATTCTGGGTTGTTAGCTGCGCTCCGCTGGGCTCCGGGAGCCCGTTCCTGGTGGAAAACAGGGGGCGTCTGGCAGAGGGACCAGCGGCTCGTGGACACTCAACATGACGCTCCTGGGGTCTGAGCATTCCTTGCTGATTAGGAGCAAATTCAGATCAGGTAGGGCTAAGGCGTTTAGCGTTCCTTATTGCCTTTCCTCTCCGGCAGCTCCCACGTCTAGACTGCTTTCCATCCAGTGTTTCGAAGCCCGCCGTGGCTACTCTCACTCTGTCCCACCCACCCCAGGCACATTTTTGAAACTGGAGACTTTTATTTGACTTTGGAGTTTGGGGGAGGGGAGGGGGGAACTTTAAGGTCTTCCGTTTTAAATGCTTTGAGTTGTTGGGTGTGATTTTTGTTTGTGAAAAGGCCAATTCTGTGTTTATCTTTTCTGTATCCGTGAGCAGAACCTTTGGAGGGGTCCATCTGAAAGGAACAACTTTGGAGTTGAACAAATAAGGGCTCCCAAGCGTGAGCGCCGCATAATATCAGTTGTAATTGCTGAGGAGATGAACCTGATTCTGTGTATTAATAGACACCGGGTCACTGAAAATGTAGCTAATCCAAACAAATGTATTTCCCAAAAAAAGTCACTTGGGGGAAGTAAAAATAGCAAATTTGGAGCACACCAAGTATTTGAGATGACATCACTGTAGGGGGGAAAAAAAAGGTCCAGTGCCACAAATACTTTTTTTTTCCCCAAACCATCTGATATTTATAAATGGAGAATTCCGCCCCCCCCCTCCAAATTTCCGTGTTAGCGGCGCACAGAGAAACTTTTCAAAGGACGCCGAGTGACGGTGAGTGGAAGGGACAGCCGGGAAGTCTAGCCGCTGGCCTTGAAGGGTTGGTTTGGGTTCCCATGGAAGGTATCGACGTGTGGGTGTCCGCGCAGCACGATGTGGCATCTCGGTTTTATAAAAGTGGTAATAAACCACCCCACAGCACGGCAGAGTTCCCGCTTAGAAGGTGGATTCCTTAATGAGAACTCCTAAGCCCACACTCCGGGTAACAGGTGTTAGCATGTTGCTGTAGTTGGCTACGTTTTCCGCAGCTTTTCCAAATGGGGCCTCTCGGTGCTTCACCTGGGATTCATGTTTCGAAGATGAGAAGCAGGGGGTGGGGGAAAGTGAAGGGTCATCTGTGACTCCCTTAGACCCTCCCGGCCCTTAGAGGCCTGGGGGCCCCACAGGAGGTTTTTGTAAATGGCTGTGTAACTGCCGAAGGGACAGGACCACTCGAGAGCTTGTGTGGCCACAAGCCTCAGTACCCTGATGCTCCGGGCTCTGGCAGGCGCCGGGTCCCCTCGTTGGATTAAGGCCCTCGTCTCCTTTCCCTGGCGAGGTGCGCTGGTTGGTCTGCTAATCCGCTGGACCTGGCCACTGCTCGGTGATTCGGTCAAAACCGCAAGGCAACACCGCCACCTTTCTGAAAAAGAGAGTATGCAGCTTTGTTTTTGCAAGAAGCTGTTAAGCTCATGATTTCAGATGCGTGCGCCCTTCCCAATTTCGCGTTGCGGTGGGGGGTGGGCAGGGGAGGGGCTGGTTTGTCTCTAAAAGGAGTTGAAGTACGTGATGGTAGAATTGCAAAAGGGACTTAGGGAACTCGTCAAGGAACCCTTCCTATGGGTGAAAATGCAGACGAGAGGGAAGACCATGTGAGCCAGGAGCCTAATTCCTGTTTTAGTGGCTCAGTGGAATCCTGGCGTTTCCCAGGTAGATCCTGGAGCTTCTGAGGACTCCAGTCCCCACCTCCCTTTCTCTTTTTCCTTCCTTTGTTTCCTTTTCTTTTGTTTTAAAGCTTTGGCTTTTGTGTCACCGGAAGGGTAGCTTGAGGAGAACATGATACCAATGCAGATATGGGGCATAGCAAACCTGGGGTCTGGAAATGGACAAAGCGGGTTTGGTCCTCGAAGGTGCAAGGGGTTGATAAGCCCCTGAAAGACGGAGAAGAAAAACGAGCAGCACGTGAAACTAAGTGAATGAAGTGTTACAGACCATGATTATTCTTGCTGGATCTAATGACGGTCGTAGCTCCCCCCCCTCAGATGTCTGGTAGGCAGGGTGCGCTTCCCAAGAGAACTGGGTTTATTTTGTAGCCGGCGATGGACAGGGTGGCCTCTTCTCTGTTTTGATTTCTCTCCTGTGCGTTTTCTCGGTGTGCTTTTTTTTTTTTCTTGTTTCATGAGCTCCTCAGGTTTGCTTGGAGGGTAGACGGCGGTGATACGTATTGAATGAAAACTATTTCAAGGAAGAAATGCAGCTAGATTGTTCTCTGATCACAGCAAGGGTCGTGGGGCTGTTTATAAGTAAACAGATCACTGTTTTTGACTCTGAAACGGACGTGTGTGCAGCCAACTTCGTTGGAGTGACCTCGTTACTAGGTACAAAATCACCCTTACCACGGCAGGAAGCTAGGACGTTTTTACATGTATTAACATATTTAATGATACAAACTCATCGTATTTGAGAGGACAAGGGGTCTCGTGGTTGAGTGTGTGAACTACACACTCACTGACTCCACCAGAGATTGGTCTGGAGCCAAACTAGCTGGGTTTTTAGCAGGCCGTTTCTACTTTCCAGCGGTATAACCTTGACCTTAGGTACATTGCATAATTCTCTCGCCTCAATTGCTTCATCTGAACGATAAGGATGATGACAGGGTTGGAGTCAGGATTCAATGTGATAATAGAAGCAGATCATTTTTAAATGCCTGGTATTTGGTTAAGCCCTCAACAAATACTGTCCCTGTTATTACAGAGCGCCATCCTGGGTCCGTGACTTGCCTTGAGTCTCCGTAACTTAATCCGTTAATGTCCAAGTTGGATGAGGTGATCGCACAGACCCTCTCCTCACATTTTAAGGTTCTATGTAAAACACACAAAGACTGGGAACAAGCAAAATTGTGATTGGCTGTGTAGCTGTTGGACATAAGTGGTTAGACCGTTTCTATAACCACAGTAGGTAGTAGTACTTTCAGACCGGTCATGTTTTTACCCTCTAAAACATTCTCAGTGTTGTTTGGTCAACATCTGTAATCAGGATCACTGTCAATGGTTTTCTTTCACACCGGAGTTTTTGTGTCAACAAAAGCCGAGGACTCCTGCGTGTGTGTGTATGCTCACGTGCACACATACACACACCGCGCACAAAGGATCAAAAGGAGAGAGGTCTGCGTGCCTGGGTGGCTCCGTCGGTTAAGTGGCCGACTTCTCGGCTCAGGTCGTGATCTCGCAGTTGGTGAGTTCAAGCCCCGCGACGGGCTCTGTGCTGACAGCTCAGAGCCTGGAGCCTGCTTCGGATTCTGTGTCTCTCCCTCTCACTCTCTCTGCCCCTCCCTTGCTCACGCTCTTTCTCTCTCTCTCTCTAAAATGAATAAATGTTAAAAAACTAAAAAAAGAGTGGTCCATTTATGGATCCCCCTTCAAAAAGAACTACATTTCTTTTGCTTTTTTTTTTCTCCTCTTCCAACTCAAAACAGTCCATGCCAAGGCAGACTCCAGTATCCACCATGATCTTGCCTCCTTCCCCTACAAATTTAGGGCAGATTTAATAAATAAGAATACAGGATGCCCAGTTAAATTTGAATTTCAGATAAACAATGCTTAGCTTTCTAGCAGATTGCAAAACAAGGGGCATACTGTTACCTGAAATGCAGATCGAGCCAGGCATTCTGTATTTCATCTGGCAACCCTGCCTTCAACCTGAGCGGCGTCCAGGCACAGGCATCCCAGGTCTGCAGTCCAAGTCTTGTCATCCTTGGCTGCTGTCCTTCTGGAAAACGCAGTGCACCCCTCACCAGGACACCACGCTCATCCTTTAGATCACCTTAAAGGACAACGGATTCACACCTTTTGGCTAGATCCTTCCCATCCCTAGAATCTCTCTCCTAGAATCGAGGAAATTGAATGAAGATGTTGGCCCAGAAGGTGTTTACCATATTGGAAACCACTGAAGAAATTGTCGCCATGAGCTCAAGAGACGCTCATCAGGCTCTGGTCCCGCCTTCATCATTAATTAGTTTTGTAGCCTAGAAGAATAATTTAACCTAGGGAAGTGCCTAATTGTATATTATGGTATATATAATTATATATGTGTATAGTATAAATTTGTATATATACACATATAATATATATGTATACATATATGTATGTATATATGTATACATATATGTATACATATATGTATGTATATATATGTATACATATATGTGTATATATATAATTGACCTTTTTAAACTTCATTTTCGTCATCCACAAAAGAGGATTTTTGACTGGTTGCATCTGCATTAGCTTTCAGCCTAAGATTTGAGCTATATATATATATATTTTTTTTTTCCCAAGCCCTGAGTGTTTTTGTAACATTGGAAGCCCATAAGCTTCATAAAAGCATTACCATGACGTTTTTTTGAGCGGATGTGTCTACATGAGAACACAGACGAGAGATGTTCGACAGCTGTTTCTTGAGCAGATAAATAAATAATTCACACCTGTCGTCTTCATGATGAACACGGTCTTCTAAGACCATCATTTCGATCGCTTTGTGTGCTCTGTCTCCTTTTCAGTATCTCACTGAAGACCATGTTTTTGTGTGCTTTTACACGAGCACAAATATCTTAACGATTCCTAATTGCATCTTGCTAATTTTTTAAATTTTTTAAAAAATTATTGTGTTATTATATTTTGAGAGAGACAGAGCGTGAGCGGGGGAGGGGCAGAGAGAGGGGGAGACACAGAATCCGAAGCAGGCTCCGGGCTCCAACCTGTCAGCACAGAGCTGATGGGGGGGGGGGGGCTCCAACTTGTGAACTGCGAGATCATGACCTGAGCCGAATTTGGACGCTTAACCGACTGAGCTACCCAGGCGCCCCCACCCCCCCCCCACCACCCATCGTGCCATTGAAATGACCAATGGATCATTTTTAAAATTTGGGAAAACTTGCTCTGTCAAGATCTTCAGGAATTTCTACCAGATATAATGAGACGAGGAGGAAGATAAGGGCTAATTCTCCTGCTCACGCCAGTGTCCATGCAATCTGTTTCTATGCTGAACTTCCTGTGTCTTTGCTGACAGCCATGATTCCTTTCTCAGCAGCAGTGTTTGCCTCCTATGGCTGTTGAAGCAACTTCCCACAACATTAGTGCCTTAAAACAATGCAGATTTGTTATCTTATAGTTATGGAAGTCAGACAGTCAGAGAAGGGTCTCACTGGGCTAACATCCAAGTGTTATTAATAGGGCTCTCTCTAAAGGAGAATCTGTTTCCTTGGCCTTTGTCGATTCTAGAAGCACCTGCACCCCGTAGGTCATGGCCCTTCTAGAAGCCATCTTTAGAAGCAATAGTCTAGCACCTTCAACTCTCTCTCTGACTTCCTTCTGTTCTGCCTCCCACATGCCATTCCATTGGGCGCATTCAGGATAGTCTCCCTATTTTATGGTCATCTGATTAGCAACCTAAATGCATCTACAGCCTTAATATCCCCAGTGCCCCGTGTCTTATTAGCACGGCCGGTATCACAGCAGTGTCATAGACTGGAGGCTTACACAACAGAAATTCATTTTTTCACGGCTCTGGAGGCTGGAGGTCTGAGGGTGCCATCATGGTCCGTGTCTGGTGAGAGGTCTCCTCTGGCTTGCCTTCTCATTATGTCTTCACATGGAAAAGAAAAAGGAAAGAGAACAGAAATGGGGGTGGGTGGAATGAAACTCTCTGGTTCTCTTGCCACAAGGGCACTAAGCCCATCATGGAGGGCCCTACCCTCATGACCTCATCTAAACCTAAGTATTTCCCAAAGGAAATACTGACAGTATTTCCCTAAGTATTTCCCAAAGGAAATACCATCACATTGGGGGTTAGGGCTTCAATATATGAATTTGGAGAGGGGTATGGGACACCCTATGGCCCATAGGACCATGTAAAGCAACATATTCACAGGTCCCTGGGACTAAGACGTGGACATCTTTGCAGGGGACACGTTATTTTGCCTATGACCTCACTTTCCTCAACTTTGCAGTCCCTCTGTCTACAGATTTTCTTCTACAGAACTTCCCCTTAATATGGATTATGTAGCCACAATCCCAGTGTTTTCCCCAGGGTGGTCCACAGAAGACTAGTTCCACAGGACGTTAAACATTTGTGTAGCAGGACATTTTTAGCAAGCGAAGCAGAATATCCTGAAAATTAGATTGGATCTTTAACTGCAGGATTTCTCGAAGACTTTACTAGTTCTAATGTGTATTATTAACTCATTTTTTTTTAAGTTTATTCATGAATTTTGAGAGAGAGGAAGGGGGAGAACCCAAGGAGATCCCACATGGTCTGTGCAAAACCCAACATGGGGCTCGATCTCCTGAACTGTGAGATCATGACCCGAGTCGAAATCGAGGGTCGGATGCTTCACCGACTGAGCCACGTAGGCGGGCCTGTATATTATGAACTTTTGAGAGGCAGTGACTCTCAATGTATTTCACCTTTATCCACCAGTACCCCTGGGGCAGTTTTTGCTGGATAAACACATTGTGGAAAATTCCGCTCTGCACAGAGAAGCTCACGGTTTTCATCAGTGATTTATTTAATGGAGTGAATCTCTGTATGTAGGTTACTGGCAGGCCCTTCCCACCCACCCAGGTGTGCACTCCGATGGTTTTCCTTCTGCGCTTGCTCACATCTTACCAGTCCTCACATGTCTGGTTTTTTTTTTTTTTTTTTTTTACTGGTATCAGTCATCAGTGTCCCTGACCCCAGGGATATCCTCAGTAGGATTATAACCCTGTCCTCCAGGAGCTCACAGGCAACCTGGAAAATGCTGTGTGTGAGTTCTGTATTGTTCATTCATTCATTCCACACCTGTTTCTTCTCTGTTTCCCTTGCAATGGAAGGAAGCAAGTTACAGGAAGCTAGGAGCTGGGTATACAGTTGGGGGGAGCAGGAAAGAAACATTCCCTGTCTTCACATGGAATATTAGAGCAGCAACAAGTCTACATGAGAAACACAGTGAGCTGACCCTTTAAAATGGGTGCATTTTAGGGATGCCTTGGTTACGGCTCAGGTCAGGATCTTCACGGTCCGTGGGTTCGAGCCCCACGCGGGCTCTGCACTGATAGCTGAGAAGCCTGACTGGATTCTCTGTCTCCCCCTCTCTCTGTCCTCCCCCCACTCACTCACTCTTCTCTCTCTCTCTCTCTCAAAAAAACATTAAAAAAAAATAAGGGTGAATTTTAATTCCTGAATGGAAGTTGTTATTTGTCCGCGGAGGCCAGCATTTTGTTAGCTTGTTTCACTGCTTTATTTGGTGGTGGTGTTAGAACAGTGAACCGCATAGAGGGCTCCACGAAATATTTGTACAAAGACATTTTATTCTTCCCCCCAAACACTATTCGAAAGCAATACAAGTAGGCTATCTATGTTTTGATAATTTGTAGGCATATGTGCGTGTGTTTTAAAACTAGAACAACAAGGCGGGGGTTGCCTTGGTGGCTCAGTCGGTTGAGAGCGGACCCTTGATTTCAGCTCAGGTCGTGGTCTCCCCGTTTGTGGGTTTGAGCCCCGCATCAGGCTCTGCGCTGGCAGTGAGGAACCCTGCTTGGAGTCTCTCTCTGTCCCTCTCTCCCCGCCCGTCCCTGCCTCTATCTCTCTCTCTCAAAATAAGTAACTTAGAAAGGCTGGAACAGCAAGGGGATAAGAGCCTGTAAAATACGAAATTCAGAAAAAGTAAGTTATCTCTGGAGTGGGCCAGGTGAGGAGATACGGTGTAGCCTAAAGTAAGGAAAAAGTTGCTGGTGGTGTTCTTAGATGTGTGTGGGGGGGGGGGGGAGGGGGATGTTATTATTAAGCAAATTAATAACTTGTTCATTCAGGGATGAATGATGACTGTGACAATGTAACATGAATCAAGTGTTGTAACTAGTCCAATTTAGTGCACCTGGGGTCCTTAAAAAAATTAAGTTTTTCAAGACCAGAAAGAATAACCCTCATCTTTCACCCTGCTGTAGCATGTGACAGGCACAGCCAGTAAGATTGTGTCAAGTTGGACTGACCCAGATCACATGGATTCTAATCTAGTCGAATTACATTGGAGTGTACCAGAAGACGCCAAAGTGCTTAAACCCCAGGGTTGAAAGCATTGATGGACATAAATGGGATCTTTAAAAAAAAAAAAAAAAACAATAACTATTAGCCAAATAATAGTTTTACAGCCTTACTATTTTTAGGACTTTGGCTTTCAACTTTATAAGCAGGTAGCGATTGTTTTTTTTTTTTTTTTTTAATTTTTTTTTTTCAACGTTTTATTTATTTTTGGGACAGAAAGAGACAGAGCATGAACGGGGGAGGGGCAGAGAGAGAGGGAGACACAGAATCGGAAACAGGCTCCAGGCTCCGAGCCATCAGCCCAGAGCCGACGCGGGGCTCGAACTCACGGACCGCGAGATCGTGACCTGGCTGAAGTCGGACGCTTAACCGACTGCGCCACCCAGGCGCCCCTAGCGATGTTTTTAATGAGTGATATGCACTAAACTCTATTCTGCTATAATCCAGAATAACTAGTAAATTGAACTTTGCTTAACCAGTTTAGATCTTATTCCTAGATACAATAGAGGGTCTCTAAATGCTGTAAAATGTATCATTTATTCCCGGATATTTTTTTTTCAACATTTATTTATTTTTGGGACAGAGAGAGACAGAGCATGAACGGGGGAGGGGCAGAGAGAGAGGGAGCCACAGAATCGGAAACAGGCTCCAGGCTCTGAGCCATCAGCCCAGAGCCTGACGTGGGGCTCGAACTCACGGACCGCGAGATCGTGACCTGGCTGAAGTCGGACGCTTAACCGACTGCGCCACCCAGGCGCCCCTATTCCCGGATATTAAAATAAATAAGGCTGATTCCTCACATTTGTGTGTGTCTGTGTGTGTGTGTGTGTGTATATACATATATGTATATGTATGTGCATATAATAAGTATATATAAATATATAAATGTGTAATATATTTGTATATGAATATATGAAATATTCATATATTTATATTATTAATATATAACTATAAAACATATAATTATAGATATAAATGTTAATATATTATATATATTGTATATATGTTATATATTATATATTATGCATAGTTATATATATGTATATCTATTATACATATAAATATATGTATATCTATTATGATATATGTATATATAGCTTGTTTGCTTGTGGTTATATTTGCCTGGCACAGCAAAGTGCCCTCTAGAGCCATTGAAAGAAGAATTATTTTTTCCTGTTGGTGGAAGGAAGATGAAGTTTCCATTTCCCCGTAGGGCCTATGGGAGCACATGCTTCTCTTTTTAATCACGTCAATTGACGTTTGCTGTATTCAGCCACCTTAGATTAGCCCAAGAAGCAGAATTTTGGCGGTACAAGGACTGACTTTAGCTACTGTAACATTGTAAAGTGTATTTAATGGCTTCCCTCACGTCTAGGAGCTTAGCCACAGCTCGGTCTGTATAGCAATAAAGAGTGGCTCTACAAGCAGTCAGATAGGTAGTCTGTCTTGTCAGGCACCCAGTTCCACCTGCCATCTGAGTGACTTTCTGCCCTCAACCTGCATCTCTCTTCTCCATCTCTTAAGTGGTGCAGAGGCATCAGTTCTTATGAAATGTAGACAGGTAGCCTCAGGGAGTATGTTCCTTTCACAGATAAGGTGAAGGGACTGGAAAGTGCCCTATAGCTTTCTGTCCTTCCTGTTTCCCCAAACACTCTTCCTTCCAGAAGTCATTCAACTTGGTCCTCCTCAAGACTGGTTCGGCTGGTTTCTCTGAGAGACGTAGAGTTCCACGGGAGAGCTTTGTTGGTACTCAAGCTCCAGACGGGGCAATAAAGCTCCAAAACAGGTCAAATCTAGAAGATGCTATTCAACATTACTTGAACAATGATCTCCTCAGGACTTTAAAAGTTTTTATCGTTTTGTGCTTCCTTCCTGTCCTTGCTGCCATGGGTGAATATTTTTATAAAGTTACAGTCAAAGCGTATACATAAGTTTATATTCAGCCATTTTATCAGTCAGCATGATGTCATAAGTCATTTTCCAAGCTGCTACGTAGCATCACATTCTTGGTTTGGAGACTGTATTGAAGTCCATCAAGTGAGTATAGAGATTTGCTAAGCCTTTTCCACTTGTGTTGGAAAATGAAGCCAGTTATAGTTTTTATGTTATAAATAACACTACTATGAAAATCTTAATGCACATAGCCTTTTTATTCCCCAGGATTATTTTATAGGATACTCATTGTTTAGAGTAACTATCCAAGTGTAGGAATAATGGTTATGAATCTTTATGATCCACCGTGGTAGCTGATATTTCTGGAGTACTTACTATGTACGAAGCTTAACCCTAGTCTGATTTCCATTTGGAAATGAATGCTTGCCCCTGTAACAGAACTAGCTCAGAGTTGTCTTGGGTACTTAGTGGCGACTGGTGTTCTATAAGCTTTTCACACCTTCTCGGTCAAGAATAAAAAGGAAAAGGAGTCATAGTTACCAGATACCTTTGGAAACTTCTGTGTGACTGGCTCTTTGGGGGACCACCTGTTACCAATATGACTGATATCTCATCAAAGGACAAGCAAAGAGGACTAGGAGTTAATGAGAACCTGTTATCTGTGGCACTTGTATGATCTCATTTAATCCTTACAGAATGCTATGGGACACGTATGATTATCCATCTCATTTTATAGATGAAGAAGCCAAGTCTCAAAGATATTAAGCAACTTGGTCAGAGTAATGTAACCAGTAAGTGGTGGAGGCCACATCTGATCCCCTTGGTTCCACTGTGCCAAGATGACCATTGCTATTAGAACCTAGAACTCCCTCCTCCCACCCCCATTCCCCCACCCCTCCCCACTCCAACATACACACCTACTTGGCCAAGTAGATTTAATATGCTTCTTTCTGGACTACAACTCCAGGCATATACCCAGTTACCATTATTGTCCTTGATTTCCTAAACAGTGATTTATCAAGAGACTTGTTTCTAGTATGAGTTAATCCATACATTATACATGCCATCCTCCCAGAATTTTAGGACTTTTTTTTTAAGTTTATTTTTGAGAGAGATACAGACAGTGAGAGTAGGGGAGGGGCAGAGAGAGAGAGGGGAGGGGGGTGGAGAGAATCCCAAGCAGGCTCCACACTGTCAGTGCAAAGCCCAATGTGGGGCTCGATCTCACAAAACCATGAGATCATGACCTGAACCGAAACCAAGAATTGGACGCTTAACCAACTGAGCCACCCAGGTGCCCCAAGAATTTTAGGACTTTTAATGAAAGCTGACTATTTCAATCTCCATTTGAGAACAAAAATGCAAGGAATTTTTGAAAACCAACAACAAGAATAGAGTTGCCCTAAGACCCAAAACAATAAAAGAAATCTTTAGTACCAGAGAGTAGAATGGTGTTCGGCAGGTGCCGGAGGGTGGGAGAAATAAAGAGAGGTTGGTAAAAGGATACAGACTTTCGTTATAAGGCCAATAAGGTCTGTGGATCTAATGTATATAACATGGTGACTGTAGTTGGTAACACTGTATGTATAATTGGTTTGCCAAGAGCCTGGAACTTAAGTCTCCTCACCAAAGAAACAAACAAACTAAGGTAAATATGTGAGGTCAGAGCCATGTTAATTAACTCAGTGGTGGGTATCCTTCAAAAGCCTGTATGCATATCAGACCATCATGTTGTGCACTCTTACCTTAGAATTATGTCAATTATACCTCAATAAGCTGGAAAAAAATACCTATGTAGTAATTAGAAGTAAAACACATTATCAGTGGATCAGAATTGTGTCTGTTGTACACATACACGTAGACATTTATGTGTCTATGAATTTAAACTCTATTAATCTGTGATAATGGCTGCTCTCAAATCAGCAATACAATAAAGGTTTGTTGGGAAAATTGTCCTTTCGGAAGTAAATGATTTCAGCTATTTTGTAATGAATCTTTTAAACAATTCCATATGGATCAAAGAGCTAAGGAAATCTATAAAATGTTAGAAAAACAATAATTTATAATCTTGGAATAAGTACGCCCTCCCCAGCATGTTGCCGAAGCCTGAGAAGAAATAAAAATTGACGTATTTGGCCACTTAAAAAGTTCAGAAGCTACCTGGGGGAAGAAAACAGCAAAAGAAATTTAAAAATCGAAACAGTAGATTGACAAGAAAACACTTTGAAATGTGTATTCAGACAAACTTATTAAAGGGACTTGTATAACAATAGGAATTAATAGCCCACAACCTAAAGAGAAAGATAATTCAAAGGCAAAAAAACAGTCAAAAAGCACATGGAATACTGAAACCACATTCAAGAATATTCAGATTGAAAGCATTTTTTAAAACATCAGATTTGTAAAATTTAAATATTGGTTAGCATCAAGTATTTAGCAAGTATGGAGAATAGACATCCGAAGGCTTAGCATATCGAGAGCCTTCTGGGATACAATTTGATATTTTCTGGGGCGCCTGGGTGGCTCAGTCGGTTGAGCATCCGACTTCGACTCAGGTTGTGATCTCGCGGTCTGTGAGTACGAGCCCCGCGTCGGGCTCTGTGCTGACAGCTCGGAGCCTGGAGCCTGCTTCGGATTCTGTGTCTCCCTCTCTCTCTGCCCCTCTCCTGCTCATGCTCTGTCTCTCTCTCTCTCTCTCAGAAGTAAAATTAAAAAAAAAAAATTAAAGAAAACAACAATTTGACATTTTCTGTTACGTTTTAAATGAGCTTACCATCAACCAAGATTAAGGCAGGTAATCTAAAGAGATGCTTGCATGTACAGGGATTCTCATCACATCACATTATAGATTATAATGCCAAAAAGGATGGAAACGGTGTAAACATCCATCAGTTAGTGACATGGTTAATTTAATTATGGTACGCTCATACAATGAAATACAATAAAATACAATGCAAAGAAAAAAATAAATGATAAAATTCTGTATGAACTGACATGAAAAGATCTCTCAGTTTTTAAAAACAGATTATGAAACAATCAGGCAATATATTTGCATTTTTATTTTATTTTTTTAATGTTTATTTTTGAAAGAGAGAGCATGAGCAGGGAGGCGCAGAGAGAGGG
Source organism: Lynx canadensis (assembly GCF_007474595.2). Lineage (NCBI taxonomy): Eukaryota > Metazoa > Chordata > Mammalia > Carnivora > Felidae > Lynx > Lynx canadensis. The sequence goes on from NC_044316.2 coordinate 6,482,053, forward strand.
GGAGACAGAAAATCCAAGCAGGCCCTATGCTGTCAACACAGAGCCCAACACAGGGCTCGAACCCACAAACTGTGAGGTCGTGACCTGAACCAAAGTTGGACACTTAACCGACTGAGCCACCCAGGCGCCTCTGCATTTTTATTTTTAAAATATTTAGATGTAAACACAGAAGAGAATCTCCAGGAATAGAAGTGACACTGTTCACAGTGATATCCAGGGTAGGAGGAGAGTAAGACCTTATCTTTGTGTATACACACACACGCCATTTGAACCCTTTAAAATAAGAATGTATCGGTTTCTATAAAATTTTTAAATAAGCCAAAGTATAAAGAAATTGACCACATTATCCTAGTAGTGGAAGAGAACACATTTCTGTAAGCCTAACTGAATAGACAAAAATTCAAATCAGGATTTGTAGGGTTTGAGTACCAAAGTTAAATTGGCTATATATTTTAAGCCTCTGACACGATCTAGAATATTAGAAGACAATTTTAAATTTAGTGCCCGACCCCAACACTCGAAATGTCAAGAAGTTTAAGATACTAGGACTCATCTTGACCCACAGGCACTTTAAAAATATATATTTAAAAGTCGAAATATTTTAAGCTCCATGAGTTAGGAATCCAAACACAGCAAGACACGCTGAAAAGCGTTTAAGGCGTATGCATAGAGAACAAAAGCCTAGAAAAATCCATCGCCAAGGTAATTATTTCTGGGTGGTGAGGCTATGAGTAATGTTGAATTTTTATTTTATATTCCCATATTCTTTATTTTGATTATTCGGTGTGTCTTGTGCCATCTATAACTCGGGAATGACTCTGGTAATAATCCGCTAAGTGAGTGTTTTTTTTTAAGTCCTGGCATAGTGGAGGTCAGAGAGACCTTCTCTGAGGCACGCCTAGATGCAGAGGTGGCTGAGAACCTGATGGGGGTGGGGGAGGGTGTTAAGTTCATAATAATTCCCACCATAGGGGCGCCTGGGTGGCTCAGTCGGTTAAGCCTCTGACTCTTGATTTCGGCTCAGGTCATGATCTCACAGTCCATGAGATTGAGCCCCACATTGGGCTCTGTGCTGTCAGTACAGAGCCTGCTTGGGAGTCTCTCTCCCCTCTCTCTCTGCCCCTCCTGTGTGCTCTCTCCCTCCCTCTCTCTCAAAATAAATAAACTTTAAAAAAGTATGAAGATAAGTATTATTATAGAATTTACACGGTCTTCTATAAAGTGCTCTGTATACCCTATTATCACGTATTCTCTCCCTTTCCAGAAAATTCTTAGGGAAGGCTTTCTTGTTTGTTTCACTCTCCAGAGAGGGGTGATTGTTGTCCAGCTTGGGTCTTTAGGTGTTTCTGAAGAGAGCCCCAGCCTCGTCTGGGACCCTGCAAGGTTACCACTGGTTCTCAGGATTAGCGAAGGCTCATGACTGTTTTTCAGATACTACTGAGAACCGAAATCCTTTACTCTTAAAATTGAAAATATTGTTCTGTCTAAAAATAAAAGCAAGGGGAAGAGCTCTCTGTAGAGGGAAGAACACTGGGGGATCAAGTAGCTAAGAGAACAGTCTGCTTTATTATACTGGATATATAGTGCATGTTATATACATATAATATTTTATGGTGCATTAAACTCTCTCCCAAAAATAAATCCCATTAGTCCGTATGCTTTTATTTTCATACCAATTCTGTGAGATCACAAAGGTGCTCGTACAGATGAGGAGACATTAAGACATTAGTCTAGGGGCGCCTCAGGTGGTTAAGCGTCCAGCTCTTGGTTTCGGCTCAGGTCATGATCTCACCGTATGTGGGTTCGAGCCCCACATCGGCTCTGCTGTGACAGTGCAGAGCCTACTTGGGATTCTCTCTCTTTCCTCTCTCTTCTCTGCCCCCTCCCTTCCTGTGCTGTCTCTGTCTCTCTCTAAATAAATAAATAAACTTAAAAGGGAAAGAAGAAATTTGTCTAAGGTCCCCAGTAGATTTAAAACCAGAACGTTAGCTTCTGGGTGCCCAAACCAAGTTCACCACATGACCCCACTGAGAAATGTGCCGGCAGGGGAAGCAGAAACCGTGCTAAGATCAGCAGGCGCCTGGCGTTGAACCCAGTGGCTCTCTCGACAGAGCGATCCCCCTGCTCGAAGCTCTCTTCAACGCCACCCGCGCTGGCTTCAGATCCGAAGAGCTTTCGGTTAGGAGAGGAGGAAATCCGGCAAGACGAACCCAGTTTTGGCTGGAGACGAGAACAGGATGAAGCCGAGGGGTTGCAAAGGAACCTCGGGCTCCATGGAGTGCCAGCCTCTGCAGAAGTTTCCGGTCTTAACACATAGATTAGAAGCTGACACCATGGAATGTCGCAGACACAGAAAATATTCTAAATGTTATGTCTGGTTGTTTCAAAACCTTGTGTCTAACAGCAGGGCTGTGATTATTTTCTAACATTAAAAAAAATTTTTTTATATGGACATTTGCTATTTTTCCAAAGTTGAAAATAACCAGAATCAGTACATTAATGGAAGATGTAAGGCATATATACATACATATATAACATGTGTGTACTCACATATACTCCTATATATACTCACATATGTATCATCCCTTTTTTTTTTTAACGTTTATTCTTGAGAGACAGTCTCAGAGCATGAACAGGGAGGGGCAGAGAGAGAAGGAGACACAGGATCCGAAGCAGGCTCCAGGCTCTGAGCTGTCAGCACAGAGCCCGATGCGGGGCTCGAACTCACGGACCAGGAGATCGTGACCTGAGCCAAAGTCAGATGCTTAAGAACTAAGCCACCCAGGTGCCCCTGTATCACTCTTAATATGTGTCACTATTCTATATATAACAGTGCGAGTGTATAATGTATAGTATTAGACTATTGTATATGTATGTACATATTATATGTATCCTGTGAAAGGTCAAAGATTTATTCTTTGTGGTGTTATATCTGCTGCACAAAAATTAAAGGGAAAAACCTGAAATGTTCAACCAAAGGAGAATGTTGCTTGAAATCACTGACAAATGGGATAGAACATGCACATTAAATATGGTGCTTTCAAAGAATACCTCCATGAGATGGAAAACACTTTATTTAAAAAATTTATTTAATATTTATTTATTTTTTGAAAGAGAGAGCCGAGCAGGGGACAGAGAGAGGGAGACACAGAATCCGAAGCAGGCTCCAGGCTCTGAGCTGTCAGTACAGAGCCCGACGCGGGGCTCGAACTCACGGACCGCGGAGATCGTGACCTGAGCTGAAGTCAGACGCTCAAACCAACTGAGCCACCCAGGTGCCCCAGAAAGCTATTTATAAATCAGGAAAGAGGTTTCAGTGTTCCATATGTCAAACAATCCCAGTTCTTGAGAAATCGTAGGGTAGATATTGTATATATACATATATATATATGTATATGCACATACTGTGGGTAATATTATATATATTTCACGTATATATGCATATGTGTATATATACTGTGTGTGTATATTATATGTATTTCATGTATATATGCATGTATGTGAATTGGAAGAAAGAAGGCCAAGTGTTGGCAGGTGTTCTATCACAAGTGTTAAAGACGTGAATTACCATGAACTTTGCTCTCCATCCTGGAGCCTCTGTATAGTTTCCAAATTTTCTGTGATGAACATGCCTTTCTTTTCTAATCAGAAAGGTGATACATACTGTAAGTGATACATACCGGCACCGCTCAGGATCTCAAAAGAACTAAAATAGACATTCGAGGACTCCAGCAATGTGGAATGAAACTTCTCCTCTTCACTGGGGAGAATGTCTTTTCCTTGCCCTCCCTGCTCCAAGCTCCACTTCCCCTTGGTTGTCAGTGTTTCTCCAAGTTGGCTCTGGACAGGTACGCTGGCCTTATTAATGGCCTTACGAATGTCCTTATTAAAATCACCTAGCGATTTGTCGCTGCTAAAGGAGTCTCGGTCGGACTGTTGCAAGTGCCGTTACGTGGGGTGTGATGATACCTTCCTTGTAGAGATGGACAGCCCGGTCCAGGAAGGGTTGATCGCCAGCTCAATTCACGCCCGTAGAAAGACAACAGCGCAGGACTGGAACCTGGATCCCCCGCGTCGTGTCTGGTGACCTCTTGCAGCCAGTGGGTGGCCACCAGGAGGTGCAAATCGAGAGGCCCTCTTCTCAATAACCCACCCCCCCCCGCCCCCACCGCCCCAGCAATAGCTTTCAGGAAAGCGGGTCAAATGGCAAGTTCTCTCTCCCGCAGGCCGTTCCTGCTGTCCCCGGGGCTGTGCAAGCTGTCTGCCCATCCACTCGTGGCTCCACGCCACGAATACATAACAAGTGGGGAAAGGAACAATTTGTCTTCTGAAATTATTGTTTGAAATTGTTTATGTCAGTTGCCGAGTTTCTGTTCTGTGCCTCGTGGACCTGTTGGTGAGGGGGGAAAAGTTCCCTGCGGCTGGGCAATGACCTTGGTGGGGCGGCTCTGGGACCATGTGGTCTGGTGCTCGCCTGTCCTCCCGCCACAGGCCGGGGCACCCCGAGAGTTATCTGGCGCTCACATGCTTGCCGGGCCTACTCGAGGCGTGTCTCACGTGGCCCACTTAATCTTAACAAGGATCCTATATGAGGAGATGTCACTCCTCCCCCCCACCCCCGTCCGCTCCCTGCCCCTAAACGCACAGATAAAGAAATGAAAGCACCTTTAAGAACATTTCTTAAGATTCCACGACTAGGAAATGGAAAAGGTGGGACATGAACCTGTACCCCCCAACCCATGTTTTCCGCCGCTCCCCTGTTCTGCTTTCCGTGAGCACCAGACCGGCCAGAGCTGGCTTCAGCCATCTGACTCTCTCAGACATCCTCCAAGAGAGCATGCAAGATGTCATTCTGTCCCCTTAGTGACCGAAGTGACAGTGTAACCCCAAGGCATCTCTGCTGGTCCCCTCTGGCATCTCGAGCTCTTGTAACATAAAAGCCTTAAGCTCAGAAACCTGCAGCTTTGTGGGTGAGAGAAATTGGCCTTTTGAGGCACGACTTAGGTCATCTTCAAATGTTTTGACAAACGGAGTGCGGGTGCTTAGGGAAAGAGTAGCTTCGCGGTGTTTGTGTGAACACACATCTTTCTAAAATGGGCTTTAGAGGGGGCGCCTGGGTGGCTCAGTCGGTTAAGCGTCCGACGTCGGCCCGGGTCACGATCTCGCGGTCCGTGAGTTCGAGCCCCGCGTCAGGCTCTTTGCTGACTGCTCAGAGCCTGGAGCCTGTTTCGGATTCTATGTCTCCCTCTCTCTCTGCCCCTCCCCCGTTCATGCTCTGTCTCTCTCTGTCTCAAAAAATAAACATTAAAAAAAAAAATTAAAAAATAAAATAAAAATAAATGGCTTTAGAGCGAGCTGTGAGGCTTGCTCATTGACCTAACTGAGCGGTATGCTGAGCTGGGCTCTTTGGATCTGAATATTCTCCTGCTTTTTAACCTCCAGAGGCCTGGTGCTAGAAGCTGGCCTGAATTAACGTCGGTCGATCTCCTTAAAGAAACCAGAGTCAGAACCTCTCTTAGAATTAAGAAAGGACAGAGTGCGGGCCTGGGGCCACTGAGGCCAGTCTGTTACTCACCCCCCACCCCACCCCAGGTTCACCTTCTGCTCCCAGACCAACAAAGCGCCACATCGGTAACCTGGTCATCATCGTTACGCCCTCTTCTCTGGATGTTCCCAGAAATGAGTGGGTAGACGCTCCGGCCTTTATCATTCTTGGCCACTGCGGCCACGTGGCCACACATCAGCCTGCAGGGCAGCGTTTGGCCAAGGAACAGTTACTATCGGTACCTTGAGTCAGAAGGCATCAGCGTGTGTTTGGGCATCGAACGACACACAAAGTCAAGTCCTGGCTCTCTGCCTCATTTGGGAAACGGCCAGGACAGGGGTGGGAACAGCGTAGGCAACCTGGCGTCGGAGGGCACGTTCTCCTCCCCAGTTTACCGCAGGGGCAGCCAGGGTCCTCTTTAGCAGACGGAGCAAGAAGATGCCAGACCCACAAGTGACTCAGACGGCTTATGTGAAGGGTTGCTGTGTCCCAGAGTTGGGTAATGCCAGGGGAAGGAAGAATTTTGTGGGTGGGCCACCCATTGGGCAAGAAGAGGAGGGTTCTGTCTCTAGTGGAGATAGTGAATCCCTCAGTGTTGGCTTTAGCCCTGGAAGGGACCCGGCATCTCCTCCTCCAGAGGAGTCTTGCTTGGCCAACGGCTCCCCCAATGTCCTTTGCCCGACAAACACCACCACGAAGACAAAAATGTCGAAGTCACGGATTGTACGTAAAGATCAACCTGGCTAAAGTCAGGATTCAGCGAAGTCCAAGGACTGAGTTATGGACGTGTACCATTTACCGCCCTTTCTGAGGGAAGAACCCCCGGCTGGTTGCTGCTGTCTCGTGTCCAGGGCTTGTGCTCTTTACCTGGCCTGGTGCAGAGGGGACACAAACGCAAACAGCCACCCAAGATGCTGTACGTGACATGCGTAGCCCAGGTTCCTGGCCAGGAGCGCGTCAAGGGCGTGCTCCGGTGGGCGTGTTTTGGCCACCTGACGAGCTCCAAGCCTACACCCCTAGGAATTCTGGCTGGTAACATGTTTGACAACATTTGATTGCAACAACACAGAATCCAATGATAGAAATCTTGATCGAGCTGGAGCGAAGAGAAGCAGTTCCTAGAGCGGTACCTGTGTGTCTCCTGGAACTCAGCCACGAGGACGTGGTTGGACCCGAAGGAAAGTCGGCTGGAATGGAGGACTGGCGTGCCTTCAGGACACTCTCGCCCGGCTGCTGTCCACACTCCAGGTCTTTCTTCTCGGGCAGCCGGCTTCGCCATTTTCCCAGCTCACGTGGGTCACGGTGGTCAACCCCAGAAGCTCCCGAGTTTGCTAGCTCTCGGTCTGATTTCCCAAATCCCAAAGGAAGAGCCCAGCGTGCCTGGGTCGGTGCCCGTCCTCGGAACAAAAGTTGTGGTCACAGGCAGCCCGGTGGGGACATCTTAGCTGTGTAAAAACCACTTTCATAGCAGGTTTTTAAAAAGACATTTCTTTGTAAGAAACCAGTGGAAAACCGTTCAGAAGAGAGTAGAAGGCAAGGTGTCACTGGCTGCTGGTTTTTTCTTTTATTCCTCACTCAGCCAGTGACTTCCATGTCAGTATCTCCCTATGTCATGAGGCGCACGGATAGACTTTAGGAAATGAAAATTAGCCGCCCCCTCCCCCCCCCCCACACAGCAAATTAAGGGATATGGCTTAACAACGTTATTTGTTTCAGTATCTCTGGAGAAGGAACCAGAAAAGCCTTCTCTGGTTCCCAGGTGACATAGAGCTCCCTTTTCATGGCATCCCCATAATGGCCATTATAATTATTTGCTTAACCTCTTTCTCTTTTTCTCTCTCTTTTTCTTTCCCGAGACTGCAAAATTTATATAGACGGAACTCACGGCAGCTTTATTTGCAGCTGGATTCTTTAGCGTCTAAAACAGCACCTGGACAGCATATTAGGTGGTCAGTAAATACTGAATGAATGAAATGCACGAATGAACGATGCCAGTCTGTTTACCTGACTGCCCACTCCCTGGATGAAGGCGTTACCCCAAGGCCTCCTGGTAGACCTACCAGTTCGGCGACCAATAATCATAGGAACAGTGCTTTCATACCCTGACCCCGCCCTTTCTCTCTCTCGCTCTCTCCACCTTCTTAATTTATTATCAGGGCGGAGTCCTTCTTCTTTTCCACCTGTTCTTCAAATCCTCCCTTTCTTCTCCACTCCCACCACATGCCAGGGGATTTTCTTGCCTTCCTCATGGATCACGGACAGTCTTCAGACCAGCGCTGTCTCCCCCATCCGTGTTAGCATGAAATCGGTCCCCCCTCAAACTGCAATGTTAGCACGTTAGTCTGCTGTTCAAAACACGCCCATACTGCCTCTTTCTACAGGAGGTCGTTCAAATACTTCATAGCATTTAAGGCCCTCTGTCCATGAATCCCCACCTCCCTTGCCAGTTCCATCTCTTACCAGCCCCCGATAGGATCTCTTTTCTTAAAAAAAATTTTTTTAATGTTTATTCATTTTTAAGAGAGGCAGAGCGCCAGAGAGAAGGGGAGACACAGACTCCGAAGCAGGCTCCAGGCTCCGAGCTGTCAGCACAGAGCCCCACGCGGGGCTCGAACTCACAAACCGTGAGATCATGACCTGAGCTGAAGTCGGATGCTCAACCGACCGAGCCAGCTAGGCGCCCAAGGATCCCTTTTCTTGAGCAAGCCAGTATTCCGGGGACGCTACAAAAAAGGTGGGGCTCAATGCAAAATGACAGTGTGGTGCCCTTGGCTCAAAAATGATGAAAATGTCATATGGCCACAGCACTGTGTTAAACCAAGCACGAGGGCCTGCTGAGCGTGGGACTCTCGCAGCGTGGGTCATGTGCTCACAAAGCTGGCCTTGGTCAGGACGTGCTGTGTTTATCCTACATTCAAGTTTGTATGTGTGTTCTTTCCTTGGCCAGGAATGCCCTGTTTCAACCATCGTACCCACACAATTCTCCCTTGAAAATGTTAAGGGTCCGGTCCTTCCACCCCGGGTAGCCTTCTGTGAATATTTATGCTTGAATCACCTGTTGCCCATCGCTTTATTTATCTAACTCGAGTGTGTGTGTGCCTTCTCTTTCCCGACTAGATTATTCATGCCTTTAAATACTTTGTATCATCATCTACAGATGCTTCTGCAGATAGCAAGGAACCGTTACTAATTACGTTGTACATAACACTAAATTACTTTGTTTCATCCTTGTCTACAGATATTTCAGCCCATTGCAAGGAACTGTTAAATACACTTTGAGAGGCTAGCCTGGCAGATAGATGCATGAATGTGTAAATCCCCGGACTGGCCTGGTGATCCTGAAAATTTCTATAACTATTCTAGTTCACATTTCCCTCTACAGGGCCACTTAGGACCCCCACGTTTCTGACTTCTTAGAACCTGTACTCGCTCCCCTTCCCTGCACTTTGAACATAATGCTAAGAACTATTGCAAGAAAGAAATACTGTGATCTCATGGGGGAAAGTCTAGAGGTTAAGAAAAAGCTCCGAGGTCTGAACTTGGAGACGTACAAAGACCCTGGTCAAAAACGGAGCCGAGTGTCATGAAATGTTAGCACCTCAAGGAGCCTCTGTGACCATCAGCTCATCTTTCTTGCTTTATTGAAGGAAGCAACTAAAGCTTGGCGGTGAAGTGTCTTGACCAAGGTCACGTAGTTATTTGGTGGGAGGACTGGGGCTTGGCCCCCTGAACTCTTATGTGACTTGCAGGGGACATCCCACTGATTCATCACAGCAGACAGAACTTGGAGTGACCTTCTAATCACCCCCCTTAGGTACTTGGCCTGTATGCAAAGCAGAGGTTGAATACAGAGGCAGGTTGTTTTTTAAAATACAGTTCATTGGGGTTTCCTGTGAAATTCTGGACTTTGGTTTTCTGTCGTCTGATACGCAAATCATTTAAAGGATTTACGGTTAGGCATGGGGCGTATCATACATGCAGAACATGAAAAAACGTATAGAGCAGCGATCGTGGGGTCTGATAGAAGGATCGTTCCTGTGGTTACCAAGGGGGGCTGGGTGCTAGGCAGGGGACAGAAGATTCGAATCGTAGCCATTGTCAGAAGGTGCTATAGAGCAGCGAGAACCCACTGCCATCTGCTGATGTAAAAGGAGGCTTTCCTCCGCTGCTGTTGCTAAGGGATCTGGCCTTGGTCCTCGCTGGAATCGGAAGCTTTCCTGTGCTTTCCACCCCTCACTCCTTCCTTCCAAGTAGAATCACTCCATCCTAAGCAATATCTCTTAAAAGGTTTGAAGCCCCCCCCCCTTTTTTTTTAGATGGAACTCACAAAAATAAAAATTTAATTTGGAAAGGAGTTAGGGATGATCCAACCCAATGATTTTTCAAACTCTGCTCCCCAGGGCTCTGACATTTGTGGCAGGCTCTGCTTTTATCGTCTGCCCCTGTGCTATTTTTTTTCCCCCTCCATGTAAGATGTCAGTTTTAAAAATGGTTCTGGTGCTTTTTGGGTTTTTTTGTTTGTTTGTTTCTTAAAATTTGAAAGCACCAAATTCGAATTTAGTCTGTCCTTCCCTTCACGGGTAAGGAGGCTGGAACCCCAAAAGAGGAGTCCTTGGGTTATTAGCTTTGAAGTAAGGTGGTTAGAAGAAGGCTTTTAGGCTCACTCCGCAAAGTCCTGGGGAGTTGCTTTCACCTTCCCGCGTCAGGGCAGAGCCATTCCTGGAGGGAGGTGGCACCATCGGAAGAAAGAGAGCACGAGGATTCTCTGGACGATGAATTATATGGTTGCAACAGCGAGCACACAGCTTTCACTCCCCATGCACCATTTGGAGGATAATTTTATAATTATTTCTCCCCTCCAAAACACTTGAGTTGCTAAATGTAAAGTAAACATAAGTTATTTTAGGACTTTGATAAGTGTTTGAATACGAATTAATTCATGATTTAGAAACAGACATCAACTACGACCGTGCTTGGAGGCTCGCAGAGGATATAGAGGCCGAGGGGAATTCGCTGAAGAACAAATGGAGGGTTTGGTAGGAACAGACGAACCGTCAGTGGGTATAGGACAGAAAATCGATCAATACGGATAATAGGATGGTCTTAAGAAGGCAGAGTAACCATGGCAGCGAGGGAGAAGTACAGGCTAGGATGAGGCTCTCAAATGACGATTTATCGAGATGGACCAAATAGAAGGTTGGCACGCAGGTCCCAGCACTCCTTTGTGATTCTTTGGATGATACAGTTTCTTGGGTCCATGGAGTATTCCAGATGGGAGATCATAAACAAGATGGAACAATTGCCCAAGAGTTAAGAAGCACTAAGATACCTAGTACTGTTGTCTGCGGACAGTAATGTTGCCGGAAGCACTGGAAAGTCTCCTACACCCAATGGAGGCAAAAGCGGCCATTTTCCACCTTGAGGGAAAAACAGGAGAATTTCCGGGTTTCCGCTGGACCTGCCAGTTTTTGCCAGTGGAGCCCAAGTGGCCGAGTGGGTGGGTAGTGACCCTATTTGCTAGAGGAGGGTACTTGGGTCGGTCCAGCCCCCGGTTTTCTGCTTCCGCGTGATGGAAACCATTGAGCAGATAGATTCATTCCGAAATTCTTACGGCAAATCTTCCAATTGAAAACAAGTTTCATTTTGTTGCTTTTCTTTTTCTTTCTTTACTTGCCTTTCTTGTTCATCTCCCTCCCTCCTTCCTTTCTCCCTCCCTCCCTCCTTTCTCCCTCCCTCCCTCCTTTCTCCCTCCCTCCCTCCTTCCCTCCCTCCCTCCTTCCTTCCCTCCTTCCCTCCCTCCTTCCTTCCCTCCTTCCCTCCCTCCTTCCTTCCCTCCTTCCCTCCCTCCCTCTTCCTTCCTTCCTCCTTCCCTCCCTCTCCTTCCTTCCTTCCTTCCCTCCCTTCCTCCTTCCTTACCTCCCTTTTTCCTTTCCTCCCAACCTCCTTCCCTCCCTCTCCTTCCTTCCCTCCCTCCTTCCTTCCCTCCTTCTCTCCCTCCTTCCTTCCCTCCTTCCCTCCCTCTCCTTCCTTCCTTCCCTCCCTCCTTCCTTCCCTCCCTCCTTCCTTCCTTCCCCTCCTCCTCCCTCCTTTCTCCCTCCCTCCCTCCTTTCCTCCTCCCTCCCTCCTTTCTCCCTCCCTCCCTCCTTTCCTCCCTCCCTCCCTCCTTTCTCCCTCCCTCCCTCCTTCCTTCCTTCCCTCCCTCCCTCCTTCCTTCCCTCCTTCTTCCCTCCTCTTCCTTCCTTCCTTCCGTCCTCCTTCCCTCCCTCTCCTTCCTTCCTTCCCTCCCTCCTTCCCTCCCTCTCCTTCCTTCCTTCCCTCCCTCCTTCCTTCCCTCCTTCATTCCCTCCCTCTTCCTTCCTCCCTCCCTCCTTCCTTCCCTCCCTCCTTCCTTCCCTCCCTCCTTCCTTCCCTCCCTCCTTCCTTCCCTCCTTCATTCCCTCCCTCTTCCTTCCTTCCTTCCTCCTTCCCTCCCTCTCCTTCCTTCCTTCCCTCCCTTCCTCCTTCCTTCCCTCCCTTTTTCCTTTCCTCTCCCACCTCCTTCCCTCCCTCTCCTTCCTTCCCTCCTCCTTCCTTCCCTCCTTCTCTCCCTCCTTCCTTCCCTCCTTCCCTCCCTCCCTCCCTCCTTCCTTCCTTCCCTCCCTCCTTCCTTCCCTCCCTCCCTCCTCCTTCCTTTCTCCCTCCCTCCTTCCTTTCTTCCCTCCCTCCCTCCTTTCTCCCTCCCTCCCTCCTTTCTCCCTCCCTCCCTCCTTTCTTCCTCCCTCCCTCCTTCCTTTCCTCCCTCCCTCCCTCCTTATCCTCCCTCCCTCCCTCCTTTCTCCCTCCCTCCTTCCTCCCTCCCTCCTTTCTCCCTCCCTCCTTTCTCCCTCCCTCCTTCCCTCCCTCCCTCCTTCCTTCCTTCCCTCCCTCCCTCCTTCCTTCCTTCCCTCCCTCCCTCCTTCCTTCCCTCCTGTCATTCCCTCCCTCTTCCTTCCTTCCTTCCTCCCTCCTTCCCTCCCTCTCCCTCCTTCCTTCCCTCCCTTCCTCCTTCCTTACCTCCCTCTTTCCTTTCCTCCCCCCCTCCTTCTCTCCCTCTCCTTCCTTCCCTCCCTCCTTCCCTCCTTCCTCCCTTCTTTCCTCCCTCCTTCCCTCCCTCTCCTTCCTTCCTTCCCTCCCTTTTTCCTTTCCTCCCAACCTCCTTCCCTCCTTCCCTCCTTCTCCTTCCTTCCCTCCCTCCCCTTCCCTCCCTCCTTTCTTACCTCCCTTTTTCCTTTCCTCCCAACCTCCTTCCCTCCCTCTCCTTCCTTCCCTCCCTCTGCTTCCTTTCCTCCCTCCTTCCTTCCCTCCTTCCTTCCCTCCTTCCCTCCCTCCTTCCTTCTTCCATCCATCCATCTTCCCTCCCTCCCTCGCTCCAAATCACCTCCATATTGAGCCTAGGGAGACAGATAGCTCATGAAATGACCCAAAGCATAGCCTTTTATAAGTCCAGAGTTTTTGCCACGATACTTGGCCCCTTATACCCCTCTTGCGGCAGAACCTGGCGTGCCGTGACTTAACATGTTTCTCACCTTCTAGTAAATACACGTGAATTAATAATCTTCACTAAAGGAGATAGTTACAGGGGCGCCTGGGTGGCTCAGTCGGTTAAGCGTCCGACTTCAGCTCAGGTCACGATCTCGCGGTCTGCGAGTTCAAGCCCCGCGTCGGGCTCTGGGCTGATGGCTCAGAGCCTGGAGCCTGCTTCCGGTTCTGTGTCTCCCTCTCCCTCTGCCCCTCCCCCCGTTCATGCTCTGTCTCTCTCTGTCTCAAAAATAAATAAAACATCAAAAAAAAATTTAAAAGAGATAGTTACGTATACACACACACAAATATTCTTCTCCCAATGAAAAAACTTAAACCTACTTTCCTACTATATTTCTTTTTTACTTCCTCTTTCTACCTTTCTTCCATCCTTGCCTTGTCTTCTTTTGTCTGCTTCTCTTGGTGCCTAAAACCCTCAGGACGTTCACAACCGATTCACCCCAGTTTCATTGGATTAAACGTCCTCAACCTGTTACATGTAAGCATTTGCACGAATAGTGGTGCCATCTTAATTCGATACTTTGCCTCTGTTGCTAATGTGGGTAGAAGGTCCTTTCCACTTTGGGGCCTTAAAAACCTTGTAATTGGCAACTGTCCTGAAGGCTTGGTTTGAGGAATCGAAATCCCAGATTAGACTCCTACACCCCCATAAAGTAGATATTTAAGCCTGATAAGCCCAGCCTGCCACCAGACAAAAGAAAATTTTGAGGTCAGAATATAAAAAAAGAGTAGAAACAGATTCAAGGTTCTACAGGTATACGTTATATGGCAAACACAATATCTAAAATCCATTTGATAAAGAAACTATGTCAGAATAATTAGTTAACAATTTGAAAAAGTAATCAGAGCCTTTTTTAATTAAAAAAATTAACATTTATTTATTACTGAGAGAGAGAGAGAGAGAGCACGAGCAGGGGAGGGGGCAGAGAGAGAGGGAGACACAGAATCCGAAGCAGGCTCCAGGCTCCGAGCTGTCGGCACAGAGCCCAACGCAGGGCTTGAACTCATGAACTGCAAGATCATGACCTGAGTCGAAGTCTGACACTTAACTAACTGAGCCACCCAGGCGCCCCGAGCCTTTTCTTTTAAAAAAAAAAATTTTAGGGGTTCAGAGCCTGGAGCCTGCTTTGGATTCTGTGTCTCCCTCTCTCTGTGCCCCTCCCCCACTCATGTTCTGTCTCCCTCTAAAATAAACATTAAAAAAAAATTTTTTTTTAAATGTTTATTCCTTTTTTGAGAGAGGGTGGGGGAGGGGCAGAGATAGAAGAAAACAGACTCTGAAACAGACTCCAGGCTCCTAGCCATCAGCACAGAGCTCAATGCAGGGCTCAAACCCGTGAACCCTGAGATCATGACCTGAGCCAAAGTGGGACACTTAACTGACTGATTGACCCAGACGCCCCAATTAGAGCCTTTCCTAATACTGTATAGTAAAATGTGATGCATTGCAAAGTCAAATGCAGAAATCAAAACCATAAAATAACATTTAAGCAAATCTATTATCTGGATATGGAGGTCTTTCTCTGTATACACCAAAGATAGAATTCGTAAGAGTTTTTAAAAGGATTGCATGTAGCAATGTTAAATGCCAAAATCATTACAAACAAAATTGACCAGCAAACTAAAACCGGGGGAAATTTACAACATAGATGACTATATTTAGCGTGTTTTAAATATAAATAGCTCTGTTAAGAAAAAAAGAAAAAAATTTGCCAAGAATGTTATCAGGCAATTCACATAAAAAAGATATTAATAGTCAACAAGTCTTTGAAAACATGTTTGGCGGATTAAGAAATACAATGAGAATCCCCTTACTATCGAATTAGCAAAGCTTTTTTCTTCTTTAATAACATCATCATCCATTGTTAATGGGGGTGGTTGACCAAGAAGAAGAGGCTGTAACCAAAAATGCTTAATTTGGGGGTCTTAGGAATTGTAGTCCCGGAGACACAGAGGGAACCAAACTCTGTGTGCTTCACATTGTGAGCAGGGAGCAGGCTTCTAAAGGCAGAAAACATAGTTACGTAACTTGTTTTGAAGGAATCAGGACTGGTGCTGACAGAGTTAAACTGACTCCCTACTGCAGGGTTGGCTCTCCCACCAACAGATGCTGCATTATCTCCGTTCCAGTCCAAAGTCCTGTTGTGGGAGGTGGTGGCCGGGAAACTGACAAGTTGCAATTGACAGAAGTCAAAAGTCCCCGGTGTTCCAAAGGCTGAGATAGGAGATGTGCACGAGCCTCCTTCCTCAGTGTCCTCCCCACCCTGTTCTGAAAGACTCTCTCAGCAGTGCTTACCGTAATTTGGAATTTTCTTTAACAAGGGTGTCGTGAAATGGGGGCCCGCCCGTCGTCCTACTGGCAATGCAAAAGAATATATCACTTCTGGGGAAAGCAAAACATTAAATGTGTAATAAAAGAGGGTTAAACAGATACTGAAACACGATGAAATACAATGTCGCCATTAAAAATGAGAATTTATACACACACACACACACGAAGTAACCATATGTTATCAGTAAAAAAGCAAGGCACAAAACGGTGTAAAAACGTGGTCCCATTTTTGCACATTATATTTGCTTGTTTTTCTTTCTCACACCTACTTTCTCCTCAGAATTTCCGGAAGACTTGTTAAAATAGATTTCCAATATATTCCCAGACCTGCTGAACTAGAATCTTCTAGAAAGGAACCAAGGAATTGGTTGGGGTTTTTTCAGTCCCTAAGTGACTCTTGATATCAGGGAAATTGGGGAAATTGGGATCTAATCTAATCTCCCCTTTTCATTTATATTGACACTGAGGTCCGGAGAGAGTCTGGGACCTGTCTAAAGCAACAACTAAATAGCAGAAAGAGATCTAGAATCGCATGTGCTGTTATTTCAGATGAACAATCCCTTCCTAGCACACCCGGCTTATTTGGACTAATATTCCCTAACTAAACTCCCATCGGCCTATTACTTCAGTCAGACAGGTAACAGAACTTGCCCTCAACTCCATCGTTTCTCATTCAGGAACCATCTCTCTTTGTTGATGGCAAATGGAAAGTTTTCTATTTCCACTGTTCCCTAGCAATATGACATTTTCAAACAGTAGCACAGAACTCTTTAAATAGAAAAGATCCATTTCTACTCTATCGTGACTCAGTAACAGCCACAGGATTCTTCTCAAACTTTCCTAAAAATGTCATCTTTGGGCTGGACTCAAGAGGAACATTTCAGCCAAGGAGGCACATTTTCCACTCTGTCAGGAATGAACGAGCATTGGGGTTGGAAAGTGAAGTGTTTTGCAGTCCTCAGAAAAGCAATACTTCTCGCCAAAACCATAGCAACAACTCTGTGAGATGCCGTCAGAGCGTGGGGCCATTCAGGAGCTTCGTCCTAGTCAGAGACTCGGCTGGGACGGTCACCCGTGTCGGTTAGACTAGTCACCCAGCCGCCTGTTGGCTCGAGAAAGACAATGGTACCCTGCATGACTGTTGCTATAGAGATGCTGCGGGCAGTGCTGTTGAGCTGAGGGTCCCTCGTGTTGAGATACCTAGGTGACAGGTGGCATGAGGTTTGTGCCTTATGTCACAGCAGCCTCTCCTTCTTCCTTTGAAAGGAACCCCCCAGATGGGGAAATACATGAAAACACAAGAGAGAACATGGTTCCATCTGGAATTTGCACCCGTGAGTCCAAAGTCACGGGTCTGAAATGTGCTTCTCTCCCTTCATAACTTTTTTTTTTTTTTTAATTTTTTTTTTCAACGTTTATTCATTTTTGGGACAGAGAGAGACAGAGCATGAACGGGGGAGGGGCAGAGAAAGAGGGACACAGAATCGGAAACAGGCTCCAGGCTCTGAGCCATCAGCCCAGAGCCTGACGCGGGGCTCGAACTCCCGGACCGCGAGATCGTGACCTGGCTGAAGTCGGACGCTTAACCGACTGCGCCACCCAGGCGCCCCTCTCCCTTCATAACTTGATGGCCTTGGATGAGTTATTTGCACCCTCTGGGCCTTATGAGCCACAACATGGGATAATCATTTCTAGTCCCTACAGGATTAGTGGGGGGTTTTGAGGAGATGATGTCTATGAAAGCTTCTGTTCCAGACACTGGCCCTTTACAGTCCATGCCAGCCAGGGAGAGAAAGGACTGCTCTGTGATGAGTTCATGACCCAGCTTCGTGGGTTCAGTCCTTTCTCTCTCTCCTGCTGTTCCCACCTCCCTCAATGGATGGTGGAACCCCTGTATCTTCAGTGCCCTCTTCGTGTGAGATTCCTACACATTCCTCCTTCCCAATTTGTACCACCTCCCCGCAGAGCCTGGAGCCCTGGCGTGGCCAGTGTTTAAGGCAGCATGATTTCGTCAACTTATACATTATCGTTCCCACCGCAGGCAGCGGTGGCCAGAGGGGGTACTGAACGGCCCCCTCCCTTTTTGTGGCTGGTTCCCCACCCCGCACGTGGGGGAGTCCCGATGCTTCGGGCAGGAACCCTGTGCTGGGTGAAGTGGGCTTTTCTCCTCAGATTCTGGAACCAGAACCACACGGATGGACTTTCTCCTGAAGCTACCGTTATCAATGTAACCCAGAAAGGTATTGGGCAGCCTTGTATAGTTCAGGAAGTGGTTAACTCATTACCTCCGTCTCAACAACCCCATGCAAGTGGTTATTATGATTTACTATTGATACTAATATTGCTGTATCCAGACGATGAGGATAGGAACTGTACACACAGTGACTTGTCTGAGGTCACACAGCGCGGCAGAGTCAAGGTCGAGTCTCTGTTTTCTGTTCCAGCTCCCTTGTTCCGTCATGCTGCCTCTCCCCTGCACACCCAGGAGGGTCTGCCCTGCAGCCCTAGGTGTGTGGCAGGGGTAGCTGTCTATGGGATAAGAGAAATGTCCTAATGTCCATCCATCCTGATATTCCCTGCCTCTTCATCCTGAAACCCTCACAAGACCTGGTCCTTAATCTCCTGGGCACAAGCAAGTGACGTGTTCGTGGCGTATAAAGATATTCTCCCATTCTTTTTTTTTTTTTTTTTAATTTTTTTTTTTCAACGTTTACCCATTTTTGGGACAGAGAGAGACAGAGCATGAACGGGGGAGGGGCAGAGAGAGAGGGAGACACAGAGTCGGAAACAGGCTCCAGGCTCTGAGCCATCAGCCCAGAGCCCGACGCGGGGGTCGCACTCACGGACCGCGAGATCGTGACCTGGCTGAAGTCGGACGCCCAACCGACTGCGCCACCCAGGCGCCCCAGGATATTGTCCCATTCTTGAATCAGGTGCCCAGTCCCAGCTGTATGTATAGCCAACTGGTCCCGTGCTATCCTTGATCCAGAAGTTTCTATACATTCTTTAATCATCATTAAACAGGAGGGCTGTTTCTCTGGCTGGTGTTTACGTTTAATGGCTACAGAATGTTAAAGGAATATACTCTCCTTTAGGAGTAGTAGGTGTTTGGGGGATTAGTGGAACTTGCTAGTCTGGTCCTGAAGTTTATTTGGGGGGAAAAACAGGCTAGGGTAGTCACAACGTATTTATTTTTAAAGGATAATAGAGGGACGCCTGGGTGGCTCAGTCGGGGAAGCGTCCAACTTCAGCTCGGGTCATGGTCTCATGGTTTGTGAGTTCGAGCCCTGTGTCGGGCTCTGTGCTGACAGCTCAGAGCCTGGAGCCTGCTTTGGATTCTTTCTCTCTCTCTCTCTCTCTCTCTCCCTCTCCCTCTCCCTCTCCCTCTCTCTCCCTTACCTGCTTGTGCTCTCTCTCTCTCGCTCTCTCTCAAAAATAAACATTTAAAAAATTTTTAATTAAAAAAAAAAGGATAATAGAGAGCCCAGGACTTCTGAGTAAAAGAAGCAACTTGAGTGCAAACTTATGACACCCAATTGGATAAGGACCAAAAGAATGCAAAAAAAAAAAAAAAAAAAAAAAATGGGGTCGTGGAAGCTGCAAAAGATTGATACCCAAATGCCAGAACCATGAGAAAACAGACTGAGGTGCCATGGAAAAGACAGCAAGAATTTACCTCACCCTTCAAAGATAACCATATGGCCTCAAAGGAAGTGGAAACCCCATGAAAACCTGTAACCTGTAGGTGTTTAGAACCGAGAGGGGGGAGGGGAGGCTTGGGCCAAAAAGCAACCCTCTGCTTAAGAGTATTTTTAGCTACGGTGGGTCAGTGGAGGTTTGCCAAGAGCTCTGGGGACACAAAAGGCTCCAGCCAGCTGAAAGCAGGGGTGGGGGGGGACCTCTCAGGGAGACACATACAGGCGGTTCAGGAAGGAGGCCAGTGCTGACCAAGGACAGCTGTGCCCACAGGGGAAGCCCACTTCACCCAGCACAGGGTTCCTGCCCGAAGCATCGGGACTCCCCCACGTGCGGGGTGGGGAACCAGCCACAAAAAGGGAGGGGGCCGCTCAGTACCCTCTCTGGCCATTCTCTTTCAGCTCGAGCTGACCGCCAGGCCTCCAGTCTCAGTGGAGAGAAGGATTGCAACGTGATCAGAGCAGCCAAGGGCAGCGGGCAGCGGGCAAACAGCCACGCTTCACTAGCGAGAAGAGAATCAGAACAACCTTTCAGGAGAGCTGTTTGCTTTCACGGACCACAAGCCTGCAAATTTGACATTTGCCCGTACCCAAACACTTTCGCTTTCAGGAGTGTATCGTAAAGTAATATTGGAAAAATAAATAATGGGAAGGAAGGAAGGAAGGAAGGAAGGAAGGAAGGAAGGAAGGAAGGAAGGAAGGAAGGAAAAAGAAGGGAAGGAAAGAAAAAGAAGGAAGGAAAAAGAAGGAAAGAAAAGGAAGGAAAGAGAAGGAAAAGGAAAGAAAGAAAGAAAGAAGAAAGAAAGAAAGAAAGAAAGAAAGAAAGAAAGAAAGAAAATAAATAAATATTGAGGATGTGGTCCAAAATTAACTACAAAGAACTCCCACTGTTGTAAAATACTAGAAACAAACTAAATACCCAAGTGCCTATAAGCGTTTGGTTTGATCACGTACAGAGTAACCAAAAAATGAAATGTGCAGTTATCAAAATAGTATCTTTTGAAGGGTATTAAATGATATGGGAATATCTGTGATGCAATACTAATAAAAATCAGTTAGAGAAGGAAAATTTAGGAAAAAGGACCCCAAGGACGTGAATTAGACATGAATAATGGTTCTAGTTCAGGAATAGGTGTGTATATATATATATATATATTTGTGTGTGTGTGTGTGTGTGTGTGTGTATGTATATATATATATATTTCACCCCCCCCCGGAAGCTTTTCTTTATTTTGCAGTGTGTCTACACTGAACACATATTGATTTTGCTTCCCAGTCTTTTCTCCCTTTGTAGTACATTCTAAGAACTGTTGAGTTCATCTCCTCGCTTATGAAATCATCTTTAACTATGTTCATTCCAATATTCAGCCACCCATTTGACTTTATCTTTTTTCTTTATTAAGTTTATTTATTTTGAGAATGGGGGAGGGACAGAGAGAGGGAGAGAGAGAAAATCCCAAGCAGGCTCCATGCTGTCAGCGCAGAGCCCAATGCAGGGCTCGATGTCTTGAACCTCGAGATCCTGACCTGATCAGATGCTTAACCAACTGAGCCACCCGAGTGCCCCCATTTGAGTTAATCTTAATGAACTCTATTCTTATTTGATTTTTGGTTTATTTTCGTGATTTAATTTTTTTATTGTAGAACGTATGCAGTACAAAATTTACTATCTTTGCCGTTTTTAAGTGCACAGTTCAGCGGCATTTGGAACATTTGCCTGTGATGCCACCATCACCACCACCTGTCTCCAGAACTCTTTCTTATCTTGCAAAACTGAAAAACTCCACACCTATTAAACACTAATTTCCAATTTCTTCCTCCCGCCCTCCCCCACCATCCCCTGGAAATCACCATTCTGTCTTTATGGATTTGACAACTCTAGGTACCTCCTACATTATTTGTCCTTGGGTGACTGGCTTAATGTCCTTGGGTGACCGGCTTAATGTCCTTGGGTGACCGGCTTAATGTCCTTGGGTGACTGGCTCAGCATAACGTCCTCAAGTTTCATCCATGCTTCAGCATGTGTCAGAAGTTCCTCCCTTTTTAAGGCTGACTAATACTCTAGTGTATGTGTATACAACGCAATGTTTGTCTGCTCATCTGTTGATGGACACTTGGGTTACTCCCATCTTTTGGTTATCATGAAAAATGTTGCTATGAACATGAGTGTACAAGTTATCTCTTCAAGTTGCTGTTTTTACTTCTTTTGGATATATACTCTGAAGCAGGATTGCTGGATTATATGGTAATTCTATTTTTAATTTTCTGAGGAAATGCCATGCTGTTTTCCATAGGGGCTGCACCATTGCTGGATTGTATGGTAATTCTATTTTTAATTTTCTGAGGAAAGGCCATACTGTTTTCCATAGGGGCTGCAGCATTATACATTCCTAATAGCAGTGCGCATGTTTCCAATTTCTCCACAGTCTTGCCAACACTTGTTATTTTCTCTCTCTCTCTTTCTGTGTGTGTGTGTGTTTGTGTGTGTGTGTGTGTGTGTGTAGTTTTTTTTTTTTTTATCGTGGCCATCCTAACGGGTGTGAGATGGTGATTATTTTATTATTTTGAGAGAGAGAAAAAGAGAGCACATGAGCTGGGGAGAGGCAGGGAGAGAGGGGGAGAGAGAGAATCCCAAGCAGGCTCCACACTCTCAGCGCAGAGCCTGACGCGGGGCTAGATCCCATGAACCGTGACATCATGACCTAAGTCAAAATCAAGACTTAACAGACTGAGCCACCCAGGCGCCCCTATTTTATTTTTAACTAATGAAAATTCTTTTGCCTATTGCTGAGAACGACCCGTTTTCATTTGTTCACATTGTCTCCTGGAGTGTGTGTTCTTTTCTTATATGTTTAGAGTCTTCCTTTTGGGGTGGAGACATTGCTCCCAGGTTAGGCGATTGTTGATCACACCCTCATGTTGTACCCTTGTAGAGACCTGTTAGACTATGTGATGCACAGGTGAGCACAGCCTGGAGAGAAGAGATATGTGCTGACACGTGTGCTTTGATCTGATATCAGGGATTGGGGGAGAGGCACAGGATGACCAGTAGCTGATTTCAGGGAGCAAAGGATAACTGACCCTCTTGGGTATTGCCAGCAATCCGGAGCTCACTCCTGTGTCTCCCAAGATGCCTTATTTGCCACTCCTACCTGGAGACTGGCAGTCCCATCCCATAACCAATTCCAATGTGGGGAGGGCCAATGTGGGGAAAAGTACAGGATATGTTGGAGACTGGCCTTGCCCTTTGGTACCCCTTCTAGCAGCCCTATTAGAGGGAGCCTACTACACCTTCCTGTTCCTGGGCAAAGAGGATTCTTGGCAAGACTTTCCATCACTGACATGTGTGTGTCTTACCATGTGCTTTTCCAGTCCAGTCCCGTATTCTGTTTATCTCCCATAGATTACTTACACTGTCAATCCACTGAGGTGTCCCCTGTGTCTTTTCTACTGCAGATAAAGATTTTTAAAGCTACCATTTCTGTTATTTATAATCATTCTGTTATAGGAATCAGGTGTGTACCTGTTCTGTCATCTTGAGACAGAAAACATTTACTACTTTTGCTGCTAAAGAAGAGAGAGGGATAGGAAGTATAAATTCATATAAATTAGCATTTAGCACCTAGAAACAGATCATAGCTCATATTAGCACTTGAGTAAATGACAAAGGTGACATTACAAATCAGCGCACAAAGGAACGTTCTATAATAAATTGCTGATGTACATAGTTTGCCAACTCTTTGGAGTAAATTAAAATCCTAGCCTGGCCTCAAATCCTGCATCCGATTCCATGTGTGGGGATCTCATAATCAAAGGCAAGGTGTGTAAATGCATTTGGTAGGTGTTGGGTTCAGGTAGAAACAGACTGAGCTGGAGGAGAAAGTTTGGGTGGGAAATAGTGCTGGTGGAGAAGATCTGAAATGCCAGAATCAGGAGCCACTGAAGATACTGCGCAAAATAATCCTATGAAAATAGAGTTTTTGGGAAATTAGTCTGGTAATGCATGTAAGGTGCACCGAAAGAAGAGACTCTACTAACTAGTAAAAAAAAAAAAAAAAAAAAAAAAAAAAAAAAAAAAAAAAAAATTTTTTTACATCCCATAAAAAAAATACGGGATGATCTAGTCTAGATGGGAGTTGATGGTGCCTAACTTTTGGAAGTCCCAGAGACGTCCTAAAATCTGATAGAAGTCACAGGCCGCTCCACAAAAATATGCATAGACGCACACATCGCATGCAGTTTCAGGAAATTAACAAGGCCCCTGGGGGAAGAAGGTTATCCCAAAAGGTTGGTGCTCAGAGAAGGCAAAATAAAGTAGGAATAAAAAAAAGGAATAAAAAGATTGCGTATTCGGGAAAAACTCAAAACATTGAGTTTATTTCGCCCCCTAGGAAGTTATGGCTTGGAGGGGTGTAACTATGCGTCCCATTCACCGTTATGCCAACAACAAGCGACGCCTCTCACACAGACAGTTATTGGCACATTGGAGGAACATAACGAATAATGCCTTTGATCTTGTAAATGTGGGAATCTGCAAATGATTAACCAAAAAGCAAGAAGTATGGAAATGAGTTATGGAAATAGCACAATGATTTCTCCATATTAGATACCCAAAACTAATGGTGTCCCAAATTATTTAAGCCCTTTACTGGCTCCCTTTAACGTTACTCTTTATCGATTTGGGATGTAATTTTTAGTCCTATTTTCTTCTTCTTTTTAATGTTTATTTATTTATTTTGAGAAAGAGAGCACGAGAGGGACAGGGAGGGAGAATCCCAATCAGGCTCTGCACTGTCCTTGTGGAGCCCGAAACAGGGCTCGAACCCACTAACCGCGACATCATGACCTGAACAGAAACCAAGAGTCGAACGCTCAACCGACTGAGCTACCCAGGTGCCCCTATTCCTGTTTTCTTTTTATCTTTCCTTTCCTCTGGTAATGTATCCCTCTTTTTTTAGGAATTCTGATAAAAAGGTTTTTGTGGCTACTTATTTGAAGATAATACCCCAAGTCAGCCTTGACTCCTTAGCCTTTCTCCAGCCCCATATTTCAATGGCCTGTCAGGCACATTATTTAAAATTTACCAGGACTCCTAAAATTCAGATTGTATAAAATGAAACTAATCATTTTCCAGACTTCTTTGTCAACCTATCATAATTTATGCATGCTCTCAAAACCCTAGATTTTCAAATTTCTGGGCTAGTGGGGCTTAAATTTTGGATGCCTTGGCCCCCTTTGGGAACCTGGCAAGTGCTATGGACCCACCCCCAGGAAAAAATAAATACGTGCAAACGTAGTTACTGGTAACATCAGGGAATTCTTGAATTTCCAACAGCATATCTAAACATCCCAGACTAACAAGCCCCTTGAGAGATAGTAATACACATTTATCTCCTCCCTTCCATCGCTAGATTTTTCCAGTTCTTTCTGTTCAATTTTTTTTTTCATTTCTTTTCTCTCATTTCCATTTCTACTGTCTTCATCCGGCTCAATCTAAGTCAAAATAGCTTAATGTCTAGAGCACCCAAACAGCCTTCAAAATGGCTGATTCTAACAACAGAAGATCTCCGTCAACGTTTTCCATTTGCTGAATTAAGATCTGTGGTGTTGAAATATAAGTGAGTACTCTATTTTACTCTGATGTTATATGTAGAAGGTGAAAGTTATTTGATGGAGAACTTGGAGAACAACTGGTTGCGATCACAACATCTTGATTAAATTTACCAGTAAAACCATCTGGGCCTGGGATTTTGTAAGGGGATAAGTTCTTAATAATCAATGCAATTTAGTTACACAACACTATTCAGATTTATGTTTCTTCTTGTATTTTGATAAGTTGTAGCTTTCAAGAAGTTGTTCCATTTTAAAAAGTTGTCAGGGCGCCTGGGTGGCTCAATCGGTTAAGCGTCCGACTTCAGCCCAGGTCACGATCTCATGGTCAATGAGTTCGAGCCCAGTGGGGCTCTGTGCTGACAGCTCAGAGCCTGGAGCCTGTTTTGGATTCTGTGTCTCCCTCTGTCTCTGCCCCTCCCCTGCTTGTGCTCTGTCTCTCTCTGTCTCTCAAAAAATGAATAAACATTTAAAAAATGTTTTTTAAGTTGTCAAATATATTGGCACAAAAATTCTTTTTTTAGAATTTTTTTTAAGTTTATTTATTTTGAGAGAGTGTGTGCAAGTAGGGGAGGGAAAGAAACAGAGGGAGAGAGAGAGAATCCCAAGCAGGCTCTGCACTGTCAGCACAGATCCCAATGTGGGGCTCAAACTCAGGACCCTTGAGATCATGACCTGAGCCCAAGTCAGATGCTTAGCCAACTGAGCCACCCAGGTGACCCCCCCAAATTTTTTTAATGTTTATTGATTTTTGAGAGACCATGAGCAGGGGAAGGGCAGAGAGGGGGGGGGGACAGAGGATCCAAAGCAGACTCCGAGCTGTCAGCACAGAGCCCGATGTGGGGCTCGAACTCACGAACTGTGAGATAATGACCCGAGCTGAAGTCGGACGCTCAACCCACTAAGCCACCCAGGTGCCCCATCACAAAATCGTTAATGATATTCTTCTATTTTCCTTTTTAATCCTTTAGTATCCTTTTAGGTCTGTAGTTATAACCCATCTTTTTTCTTCCTGATATTGGTAAAATTTATTCTTTCTCTCTTTTTTTACGGATGAATCTAGCTAGGGGTTTTTCCAATTTCGTTGGTCTTTGCAAAGAATCGACTTTTGGCTTAGTTGATTTTCTATGTTCTTGTCTGATTTCTATTTTGCTGCTCTAATACTTTCTTCCTTTCAATTACCTTGAACGTTCTTTTCGCTTATTAGGTAGTATCTTAGGTCATTTATCTTAAATCTTCCTACTTGTCTAACCTAAGCACTTAAAACTCTTAAATTTCCCTTGAAGCACTGTGTTAGCTGTATCCCATAAATTGTATATTGTATAGGTATCATCATTCAATTAAAAATGTTTCGGGGCGCCTGGGTGGCTCAGTCGGTTGAGCGTCCGACTTCAGCTCAGGTCACGATCTCACGGTTCGTGAGTTCGAGCCCCGCATCAGGCTCTGGGCTGATGGCTCAGAGCCTGGAGCCTGCTTCCGATTCTGTGTCTCCCTCTCTCTCTGCCCCTCCCCCATTCATGCTCTGTCTCTCTCTGTCTCAAAAATAAATAAATATTAAAAAAAAATTTTTTTTTAAATAAAAAAAAATGTTTCTAATTTCCCTTGTGATTTCTTCTTTAATCTATGAATTACTTAGAAGTATACTGCCAAATATTTTCCTAAGTAGCGTATTGCTTTTGATTTCTGAGTAATTCCAATGTGATCGGAGAACATACTCTATATAAGTTTAATCTTTTAAAAAAGTTTATTGAGACTTGTTTTGTGGCCTAGTCTACCTTGGTGAATGTACCATGTGAACCTTAAAAGAATGTTAAATTTAGGGGCACCTGGGTGGCTCAGTGGGTTAAGCGACTGACTGTTGGTTTTGGCTCAGGTCGCGATCTTGCGGTTCATGGGTTCCAGCCCCGCATCGGACTCCACGCTGACAGTGCAGAGCCTGCTTGTAATCTCTCTCTCCCTCTCTCTCTGTCCCTCTCTCAAAATAAATAAATAAATAAATAAATAAATAAATAAATAAATAAAGTTATTGAACACCGTGCTCTATACCAATTAAGTCAAGATGATTGATAATTGTTCAAATCCCAATGTCATCAGTGATTTTTTTTTAAATCTATTCTATAAAATGTTGAGAGGGGGACCCTAAAATATCCTACTATGATTTTGAAATTGTCTATCCTTCTAATATTGTCAGTTTTCAACGTTTTTATTTATTTTCGGGACAGAGAGAGACAGAGCATGAACAGGGGAGGGGCAGAGAGAGAGGGAGACACAGAATCGGAAACAGGCTCCAGGCTCTGAGCCATCAGCCCAGAGCCCGACGCGGGGCTCGAACTCCTAGACCGCGAGATCGTGACCTGGCTGAAGTCGGACGCTTAACCGACTGCGCCACCCAGGCGCCCCCTAATAATGTCAGTTTTTACTTCATTTGAGGCTTTTATTAGATGCCTATCCATTTTTTTTAATGTTTATTTTTGTTTTTTGAGAGAGAGAGACAGAGTGTGAGTTGGGGAGGGGCAGAGAGAGAGAGGGAGACACAGAATCTGAAGCAGGCTCCAGGCTCTGAGCTGTCTGCACAGAGCCTGATGCGGGGTCGAACTCACGAACCATGAGATCATGACCTGAGCCAAAGTCAGACACTTAACCAACTGAGCCACTCAGGTGCCCCTGATGCCTATCCATTTATAGTGGCTAGGTCTTCTCATGAATTGTCCCTTTTATGATTATAAAATGTCCCTTCTTTATCTCTGATAATACTCCTTGACTTGAAGTCTTTTTTTTATCTGATATTGATATAGCCTGTGTATCATTTTTTTAAATGTCTATTTATTTTGAGAGAGAGAGAGCGCACATACAAGTGGGAGAGGGGCAGAGAGAGAGGGAGGAGAGAATCCCAAGCAGGCTCTATGCTGCCAGCGCAGAGCCCAACGTGGGGCTCAATCCCACTAACCATGAGATCAAGACATGAGCCAAAATCAGGAGTCAGATGTTTGACCCACTGAGCCACCCAGGCACCCCTAACCTGTCTGGCTTTCTTTTTTTTTAATTTTTTTAACATTTATTATTATTGAGAGACAGCATGAGCATGGGAAGGGCAGAGAGAAGAAGAGACCCAGAATCTGAAGCAGGCTTCAGGCTCTGAGCTGTCAGCACAGAGCCTGATGCAGGGTCGAACTCACAAACCACGATCCCAATGCAGGGATCTAACTCACAAACTGTGAGATCATGACCTGAGCCAAAGTTGGACGCTTAACCTACTGAGCCACCCAGGTGCCCCTCTTTTTTCTTTTTTTAAATGTTTATTTACTCTTTTTTTTTTTTTTTTTTTTTGAGAGAGAGAGAGAGAGAGCGAGCACACTAGCAGGGCAGGGGCATAGAGAGGGAGACACAGAATCTGAAGCAGGCTTCAGGCTCCAAGCTGTCAGCACAGAGACCAAAATGGGGCTTGAACACATGAAACCAACCATGAGATCATGACCTGAGCCAAAGTAAGACACTTAACCAACTGAGCCATCCAGGCGCCCCTCCTTAAGCATTTCTTGTAGCAAAATCTGCTGGTAACAAATGACCTTTCCCTTTACCTGAACACATCTTTATTTTACCTTCATTTCTAGAGGACATTTTCTCTTTGGAGTTGACATTTGTTTTCTGTTTTGCATTTTGTTTTTGTTTTATCTTCTGGCTTCCATAGTTTCTGATGAGAATCGGTGTTTCCCTTTATATAATGTGTTGGTTTTCCCTAGATACTTTTAAGATTTCCTCTTTCTTAGGTTTTCAGCCATTGGATTGTGATGTGTCTAAGTGTGGTTTTCTGTGAATATGGCTGGTGTGGGGTTTGTTGACTTTTTTGGAATCTGTGAATTTATGTCTTTCATGAAATTTGGGATGTTTGGGCTATTAGTTATTTCTCTGCACTCTTTCTGGGACTCTAATTAACTGATGTTAGATTTTTTGATATTGTTGCACAGATCCGTGGGGCTATCTGTATGTCCATTTTTTTCCCATCATTTTTCTCTCTCTTCATAAGTTTGGTCTATTTTCAAGTTTGCTGATTCATTCCTCTGATAATTATTCTTTTATTAATTAGGTCATCCATGGATTTATTATTATTAGAGTATATTTATACTTATTAGCATTTACTATTATTATTATTTAGAGTATAGATATCCTACCATTACGTTTTAATTTTTATTTGGTTTCTTTTTATGTGGCTATTTTGCTGCTGAGATATCCTGTCATTCCATTCATTTCAAGCATGTTTTCTTTTACTTCATTGAACATAGTTGAAAATAACTACTTTAAAGTACTTGTAGGATAATTCCAACATGTGGGTCGTCTCAAGGCTAGCATCAGCTAATGGTCTTTTCTATTTAAAATGAGTCACATTTTCCTGGTTCCTTGTGTGTAAAGTAATTTTGGATTGTATTCTGGACGTTCTGTCTTGTATTACATAAACCCTTGAGTTCTTTCACAATCCTCTGGAGACTGGTGATTTCTTTCTGTTTGGTTTGAGCACAAAATTAACCCTGAATATTCAAACGTTAAGTCCTTTTTTGCCTATGTGCACAGAGGTTCAAGTTTCACTTTGATTTTAAACCTTTGCCGTGCTGCTTTGAGTCTGCCCCATGGAAACTTCATTAAAGGACCAGATTGAAACTTGTGAGGGTCCATACACATAGTCAGGGGATCCCTCCCTTTTCCAGCTCTCTCCCGTACATGGTGTCTTCCTCAATCTATGGTGGTCAGCCATGGTTGTCTGCTTTCCTTTCCCTGAGTCCTTGGGCCAGAAAGATGAGTGGGTTTTCTGTTAGAGTTTTAGTTGCTTTTGACCTGCTACTTCATGACTCCAGGTCACTCTCAGTTGTCCCCCAAATAGGAAGCTCACCCCCATGGAAGTCACCTCTCCAAGTTTCAACTTCCCTCTATACCCTATATGATTTTGTTTCCTATTCAGAATCCCCAGGTGGTTATTTCTCATATTTTGTTCAGAGCTTACAGTTTTTATTGGTGGGAGGGTTGTTCCGAAGGAGGGCTTAAATAACAAAGTCTCCTATCGTTTTCATTTACCTGCAAAGTAACATAATTTTGTCTTCTTTATTGTCCAGTCCAACTCCGAGTCAGATGAGGCTATTCAATGAAACACAGTCTAGCAACTGAAAGTAATTAAAACTAATTCAACAGCATCGATCTCTCGAAGAAGAAGGTTGATGATCCAATTCAAAACCATGACAGCACTTTAAAAAATCATCTTTCCCCATTACGCTGACATTCAGGAGATCTTGTGACTACATTTTCTCTGAAGCCTCACTCTGAGATACTAAATAAACTTGAAAGTCAGTCCACATAGCCTTCCTGTTTTTGCTCTTGTCTCCATTCTCATTTTCTCTTCCTCAAAGCAGTTCTCTCCTTCTCTCTTTTCATTACATGTTGATTAGACCAGTCCCTCTTTTTTACAAACTTTTGCTCTTTCTGTCCTTATTCTGAGCCACTCAAACCCAGGAGCCAAGATGGTAAACTTAGAGTCTCCCTGAGAAAATGGACTCTCCATGAGGGAGAGGCCAAGTGTCCAAAGGTAGAATTTTTCAGGGGGAGAGGGGGGAGGGCGGAGGAGACAATCACAAATGCTACACTCACAATTTTACATATAGTCTTTTTTTTTTTTTTTTTTTTTTTTACTATTTACATGTATATTGTGTATGATATATATAATCTATTTGCGCTATGAATAGCAACATAAATGTTTATAATACAAAGTTTGGACAGTTTACAGTGTTTTATTTCTTCTAAGCAAAGCATGACTCTAATAGCCTATCTTTGAAATTCCAAATGGATCCCAGATGCACATAATACCACTGTTTATTGATGAACTATTGTGTGCCAAGCACTCGGCTAAGCAACTTGCGTTTATTGTTTATCGGACTTTATAGCAACACCTTCGGGAACACATCGTTCCCATTTACAGATGAGGAAAGTGAGTATCAGAAAGGGTAAGCAGCTTGCCCAGGATTACCTGCCTTTTGAAGGCACTAGAGATGAGATTTGAACCCATGTGAGACCCCAAGGCCTCCGCTTTCTTCACGCTGGCTCCCTTTCGAAAGCACAGGCAAATTCCCAGCAGAACTGGGTGGTGTTTATCCCCCCAAGTGGCTAATAAAGAGGAGAGAGTGAGCCTAGGGCTGTGAGAACAACATTCACTTCAAAGAGGGCACGGGCGTTCCAGCCCTAGCTTGTCACAGACTTCCTGCAAATCCCTGCAACCCGCTTGGCATCTCTCAGTTTTTTCTTTCTCCACGTCTGCCACAGAAACGCAAACGTAGTTGACGCAAACGTTCGAGACTGGTCTAAAAATGAAATGAGAAGAGCTGGGCAAAAATTATGATGTGAATATAAATGACTGTAATCACACGCGACCCAACTTACAAACGAACACTTTGTTTTCTAAGTTTTGCAGTTACGACTTCAACAGAGAAGGACCCAGGAACGACTTGCTAACCAAGGCATAACACCACGTGAGTAGCCCTGTCTCTTGTTCGCTGACCTGTTACTATGGGGACGTACAATTTGGGAGCTGGAAAGCACCTCAGAGGTCCTTGAACCTAAGCCAACACATGGGTCTCCCCAGATCCTCATAGATGCTATGTCTGCAGAAACTCCAGACCTTGGATGCTTTGCCCCAGATGCTACTCACCTACAAGGGCTTCCCTTTAATGCTATAGGTTGTACCTAAAATTCCAGTTGATGGGTTTAAGAGTAAGTGCAATTCCCTGTGGGCCCCCTTCACCCTTCTCTTCCTTTTAGAATAGGATGTAAATCACCACTCTTTCCAGAGGCATCCATCACTTATCCCTCTTCTCACCTCAGTTCTATTTGGGGTACCTGAGTCCGCAATTAATTGAATACCATCAAGGAAGGCTGAGAAGTAATGACACTCTAGCATAAATAGTATAATATTGAATTACTGGCCGTAAATTGGGTCAAAGAAGGAGGATTGTCATTATCTTTTTTAGTAGATAGATTTAAATTTTCCCACCAAGTAAGCAATTAAAGCCCACTCTTGATTATCTATAAAGAGACAGAAGACCTCCCTGAATGAATGAAGTCCCAGTTCAAGCCCCTTTAGGTCATGCTTTGTAACTTTCCTCCCCAACAAAAGTTAAAAATCAAAACCCATAATGACTCCCGCAGAAATCCAGACTCGTCATGACTACGACTTCAGAGTTCAGCCTCTCACAAGCAGCCAGTTTGGCCTGGATACAATGTCCTGCGGGTCGTAATACAGAGCCCTATGACCCAAGGTCTGAAAGTTTAAGTATAGTCTGTGCCTCTGAGCCAGATGAGAACTGAGAATTTTTCAAGCCTTTTCCTTTGTAATTCAAAAATAGCTCTTTGTTAATGGCTCACCCCTACCGACAGTAAACCACAGGTGACCTTCCAGGAGAACACCTTTTTTTTTTTTTTTAGAGGTTTGCTAATGAGCACAAAAGAAACAGCTCACCCTGCAATTTAAAGCCCGCTCACACAAGATGTACAACCGAGTTGAGAACCCAGAGGGGCCACATCTGACTGGCCTCTTTCATCTGAGCCCACTAAAGACAAGCACTAAAAACTCGGGAAAGCGCAAAAGTCTGCAGACTTCCGGGCAGATCACTACATTTTCACTCAAAGCTGATCAGACCAGTGTTTTGGGGAATCCTGTTACAAATGTGTAGGATCTGACGTGGTTATGCTTCACCTGGAAGAGTTATTCACTAAGAGTGGGTTGTGGACGAGCGTAGGTCCGCCAGGATCCTCTCTCGGCGGGCCTCGATCTGTACGCATGCCCTCAGATATACGAGGAACACGTCCAGTTGGGTAGTATGAAAATAATCTATTCCCTCACCGGTGTTTCTTTTCTTTGATTCTGGAAAGGCACGTGGGGTAGAGAGACCCAGTACATTTCAGTCTGCTTAAGCTGCTCACACCTTATTTATCTAAAGCTTGAGTCATGTGCTTAAATACTCTGAGCCTGAGCCTTGCAACTGGCATTTGGATAAGAATAAATTCATTTCCCCCTTTCTTTCTTTTTTTTTTTTAATTTTTTAAATGCTTATTTATTTTTGAGAGAGAGAGAGAGTGTGTGTGAGCAGGGAATGGGCAGAGAGAGAGAGAGAGAGGGAGAGACAGAATCCGAAGCAGACTCCAGTCTCTGAGCTGTCAGCACAGAGCCTGACACAGGCTCGAACTCACAAACTCTGAGATCATGACCTGAGCCGAAGTCGGATGCTTAACCGACTGAGCCACCCAGGTACCCCATCTTTTTTTTTTTTTTTGACGTTTATGGGATTAAATCTTTGGAAATCCGTAAGAAAAAAAAACACCTAGGAAAGGTAGAAATGAACCCTATGATGCAATTTAAAATAATACCTCTATGTATGTTTTGTAAATTTAGTGTCCCTTTGTGGATGGAGTAGGGTTCAATGGCGATATGATATTTTGTTCTCAAGGATTTCCAGAACCAAATTATGTGCGTATTAAGGAAATACCGCCCGACAGAAATTTTGCATCCTTAGTCCATTGAACCATTAAGATAATTACTGGGAGAAAGTCCTATGAGAACAAAGTGATTTTTTTTTTTGTTTCTCATTCAGCAAAATGATAAAGGTTAATTAAATGTCATCCGGTTTCCATGGTCATCAGCCGCCTCCCCTCAACTAGGCTTCCTAAGGGTATAGATTCTGCCGTGGAAAAAATGTCAAACCCACAACAGGTGCACACGGCCAGCCCCACCCAACCCGGACAGACCTCGACTAAGCTCTTCTCAGGAAGTTAGACCCAAGACATATCTTTCACTTGCTGAGAGGTTGGGGACGGAGATGGTTAGCCTTGTCAATCCAGTCAGAGATGAAACATGCCACCGAAATGCAGCACAGAGCAGCGTGTGTTTTCTCTGGCACCTAACGGTTCGTGTGTAAAGGCAACTGATCCCAGGAAGCAAAGAAGAGGCGACGGTCTCAGGGTCCCATCGATTCAATCAAATTCAACAAATGTTGTTGTGAACCAGACTTTGTGCAGGGTAGTGTGCTGGGCCCTGTAGGGACAACGATGAGCAAGACAGTCCCTTGAACAGACTCAAAATTCTAGGGGGATTGGTGGTAGGAAACTCACAGACGTAGAATTCAGGGTGGAGTTTTTTACATAATTATTTGATATAATCTCACTGTATCCATAACATTTGAAATAACTGCAATCCTCCTCCCCCCCCCACCAAGTTTTAAAACTTGTCATAAATCACCTACATTGAAGGCTGATGGCCAAGCAAACTATTCACTGTCCCTACATCATTACTATATAGCGTCACTGTTCTTAACTGGTCGACAGAAACACCTGCTATCCTTGTCTTAAGTTTTATATTAGATTAAATCTCAATGCCACTCCTATGGTGACAGAACTGAGGGCAGAACCTATACATCCTGGTCCCTGCGTAGAGCTCTTTCTTCAAATATTCAAAAGGAATTGCTTGAACTTTATTTTTTTTTTAATTTTTTTTTCAACGTTTTTTTATTTATTTTTTTGGGGGGGACAGAGAGAGACAGAGCACGAACGGGGGAGGGGCAGAGAGAGAGGGAGACACAGAATCGGAAACAGGCTCCAGGCTCTGAGCCATCAGCCCAGAGCCTGACGCGGGGCTCGAACTCACGGACCGTGAGATCGTGACCTGGCTGAAGTCGGACGCTTAACCGACTGCGCCACCCAGGCGCCCCAGGAATTGCTTGAACTTTAAAAGCACCTACTTACGCTCCTCTCATCAAGCATTTTGTGGCCAAAAGATTCAGTCGGGATGTGGGAAAATTAAAAATACGTGTGTGTGAACATGCCAAGGGAAACCCAATGGTTCTCACAAAATGGCGTCAGGTTTTACATCATCACCTACGCCTCACCATGGCCAAGAGTGAAGGACAAATTTCACCGCATTCGCCCCGTGGCAGATCTCGCTTCAGCTGCACATGACGTTGCTGATGAAATTCTAAGGTTTCTCCCCCTACTGACTCCGATGAACTGAGCCGCGTGTAACTTTCCGTTGACTAGTGAAACTGGTCCAAATGAATTGAATTTAACTCCTTCCTTCTTCTTGGGCATGTATCCTGCAGGTTTTGTTGTTGAGAAACAGTCTCCAGCACCCAGGGACACATTCTCTTTATATAACCCCCCTGAATCACTTCTCTTAAGCATTTACTTATTCCTTTTTTTTTTTTAATTTTTTTTTCCTTTCAACTTTTTTTTTTTTTTTTTTTTTTTTTGGGACAGAGAGAGACAGAGCATGAATTGGGGAGGGGCAGAGAGAGAGGGAGACACAGAATCGGAAACAGGCTCCAGGCTCCGAGCCATCAGCCCAGAGCCCGACGCGGGGCTCGAACTCACGGACCGCGAGATCGTGACCTGGCTGAAGTCGGACGCGTAACCGACTGCGCCACCCAGGCGCCCTACTTATTCCTTTTGTCCATTATGGGTCTGGGGATTTTCCCCCTTCAGATGCTTTGAATGAACGGAAAGCCATTGTTCCTTGAATTTAGTCAACAAGGGCAGAATTCCGAGGCCAGCACGGAACTGCTAGGACAACTCTCAGCAGTGGGAAGAGGCTCTCAGACCAGGGAGCATGGGCGCAGGCCAGATTCTAAGATTGCTTTCACATTTAAAATGCCATTGTAGAATTCACGTTTTCAAAATAGTCGTAAAATCTCTGTGAAATACCCTCTCCAAAATCCCACCTCTCCAAATGGAGATTTCAAGTTGTCTCCTTTGCCACCACCAACCAGGATTCAATTTTTTTTCTTTTAATGTTTCTTTAATTTTGAGAGAGAGACAGACAGACAGACAGAGACAGCACTAGCAGGGGAGGGACAGAGAGAGAGAGGGAGACTCCAGGCTCTGAGTTAATCAGCACAGAGCCTGACGGGTGGGGGGGGGGGGAGCTCCACCCCACGAACCACGAGATCATGACCTAAGCCAAAGTCAGACACCCAACTGACTGAGCCACCCAGGTGCCGCACCACCAACCAGGATTCAAAGGGAGCACCTCGATGCCCCACCCTTTGGGGGGTCAAGCCTGCAAAAGACATCTACCTTCTCTATTTTCTCACAGCTTTACGACAGAGCCAACCTCCTCCCCTGTGGACCTGTGGGGCTTGGATCTGTTCACCATTTCTCCTGCAGATTTTCTCCATCACCATTCTTTTCCTGGGGCATCACTCTCCTGGGTGGAGTCTTAACACCACCTTATTCCAACCACTTGGGAAGCCTCCGTGCAGAAGGGTGATGAGCTCTGTGGAGTAGGTGTGATGAATGATCACGGCAGCTCGGTAGTATTTTGACCATCTGCTGTGAGGAGGGCCCTGTGGAACACAGAGGACTCAGACGTGGGTTCTGTTTCAGATGCTTACTGTCTGGAAGGGGCCCCAGATCACCCCTGCTTGGTTGTTTAGAGTAGCGATATCGGACGACCATGCACCACTGCGTGGGACTGAATATCTTCGAGGACGGAAGGAAAGAACTACTTTCTCCTTCCCTCTCCCTCCGCTAGTAAAGTGGGGCTGATCTGTAAGAACCCAGGCGGGAGAGGAGCGAACAAGTAGCCCATTCTCCCGGAATACAGAGCTGAAGAGAACCGCATACACGGGTGGCCCCGAGTGGCCGCGGCATCTCCACGGAAAGTCGGAGAGAGCCACCGCCGGCCAGGATGAGATGTCTGGGCAGCTTGGGTCCGTGGCCTGATCGTTGTAAATGGATTTCAAGATACGATGAGCTGTCTATGAAC
This sequence comes from Lynx canadensis, assembly GCF_007474595.2. Lineage (NCBI taxonomy): Eukaryota > Metazoa > Chordata > Mammalia > Carnivora > Felidae > Lynx > Lynx canadensis. Next base: position 6,518,580 of record NC_044316.2, read on the forward strand.
GGTGCTGCCTTTATTTGTTTTGCAGACTAAATTCCAGCCACAGCAGCCTCATACTAACCGCAAAGCCCTGGTAAATCCCTGAGTTCTGTGGTGCCTTTCCTGCAGAGCAGCGAGAATGACTGGGGCAACTCCTGTACCCACACCACATGCAGCTTCTTGGTAGTTCTGAGAAGTTGCCTGGGCAAAGTGTGTCTTCCTCTTCTCAGTGCATCCTTCTGACTTGGCTTCTCCCTACGTCACCCCAGCACACACTGTTGGCTGTTTCAGCAGAACACGGCACGAGGGTTTTAATCTGTCTGCCTCTTCTCTCCTTTCTAACATGTCAAATTCAGAGTCAGGAGAAGGCACTGTGGATTTTCCTGGCAAGCCCATACGGGGTGGTGGGGGGGCGGTGGTCAACAACCCTAAATGTTTTCTTTCCCCTCCCATTTTCCTGGTTCCTTGTTCCTCGGCAACCAGTAAGCCGGTGATGACAGGCGTCCTTTGAATTTGTCTTCACAGTCGTCTTCTGAGAAATCCCCAAAGTATTCACGCATGTTGCATTCGTCTGCCTCAAGCGTGTGGCCAGGTCTTAAATGTAACGAAGCTACATTTTCAGACTCCTGAGACTGTCCTTTGATACCGAATGGGCAGCGCATTGCCAATCTAAAGAGGGAATGTCCTTTCCAAAGCATGATCGCTTACGCAGAGCACGTATCTCGGGAAGACAGCCACTCACGATGCGCTTTGTCTTTAAAAGTGAGGCAAACAGAAGCATTTCTAAGCCCGTTTTACAGGTGGGAGACGGTGCAGGAAGACTCCCAGACGTGTTTGAGGAGACTAAGCAAGGATGGAACCCGGAAGGGTAGCTCCCAAATTTTCGGTCACCCAAAACGACTTTAGTGATTCTCCACGCTGCCATGGATCCTGTGTTTCAAATTGTTTCGTCTCCACCACCACCCCCCGCGCCCAAAGAACCCTAAACTTGTAAATTATGAACCCGTCTGTTTTTGATGAATTGATGGCATTTAAACTGAACAGCTGGTCTTTGGGGAGAACAGCCATCTCAAAAGCATGCCGTTAGGATCCTAGGTAGCAACATTGAAAAGTGACAGTTCCATCAGCCCCAATTGGCCTTTCTCTGGGCACCCATACCCCTCTTCTTCAGCTACTTGAAATCCTGAAAATCGGTCCTAGAAATTCGTCACTCCCTGGTTGGATTCCCATGTTCCCAAAGACCCTAGATCAGGAGACACTGGCCTTACAAACTCCAGAGCCAAGGTTCTCAAACTTGTATGTCACCATCGGCAAGGAGGGCTCATTAAAACACGAATCCCTGGGGTCCACCCCTAAGGTTCTGATTTTGTGGGTCTGGGTGGGGCCTGAGAATTGGCATTTCTTCGGCCCATCCAGGGGCCACACGCTGAGAACCGCTGTTCCGTCTGGTGTCCCAGGACACCAGCCCTTTGAGGCTGCATTTTCGTCCTCCTCTGGAACACTGAGGAGCTGGGTTCTGTCCTGCAAGCCTGGGAGGGGGCGACCCCACGAGCTGCTGTCAACATCAGGCCCCCCACCTTGTACTGGAGAGTCAGCCCCTTCCCTTAGCTGATTCCCCAGGGGCCCCAAGACCTGCATTCTCCTTTTCCTGGGCTCCTGTAGAGTCCAGAGCCGGGGACCGCAGGGGGCCTGGCCTTTCTTAGGACCTTTTTTTCTGAGCTTTAGTAAGCAAATGTTTATACACACAGCTGACCCAAATTAGCTAGAGCCACAGGACCGAAATAGGAATAGCCCGTAACCAAACTCCAAGGCGAAAACATGAATTCCCTTGTGAGAAGTGATTAATCTTCCTCCAGGGAGAACGAGTTAGCTATGCGGCTGACTGAATTTACAACCGTATTCTAATTTGAAATCACATTGACTTATTAGGTTTTTTTTTTTTTTAATTTAGAAATCCAAATTCCTTTTCAATCTTAAATGTCAGTGTCCCTGTAAAACAAAATTTTGCCATTTGATATTCCCAGGGCTGGCAGCAAGAGGTCCTTTATTTATTTTCCAAAGAGTCGACTCGGGGGGTTGTGATACGGTCTTCTCTGGCCCTCGGGGGAAATGGCTAAAATGCACATTCTCTCGAGTCACAGAAAAAAGCAAATGTCAATCACAGGACCGTGACAGGACAGTTTTCCATGGTGTGACCTCAAGCCAGTACCCCACGTAACATCTCTGAAGCCCTGAGGGGAAGAGCGTGTGGTAAAAATGCAGTGTAGGGACCTCTTTGGCTTTCTTCCCAAGCCCTTGCCAAGCGGACATAGCATCTCCCACCCTGTGATAGAAGGTTCCAGAAGACCTTTGTGTTCCTGGCATCAGAGACCCGGACTGTGCAGATCATTTCACGGGGGGAGTTGTTAACACCAAGGAGTGATGAATTACAGCTCTCACTCCAAAGCTAAGATACAGGAAATGCAGTGTTTCTTAGAACATTCAATAAGCTACGCTAATAGGAATTGAAGAGCCTTGGGAGCAAGAGAACCAGATAAATTCCTCCTAATTCCTAAGCCCAATTAAAACCAATCGAGTTTGGAATGTAAGTGGTATCTCAGGATAGATTCATACTGTTCCCTTAAGAGCTGCTGCTTAAGGAGAAGGATGTGTTCATTCTTTTTAACCGCTTAGTACAGCCACACAAAGATCATTTCCTTTCTGGATTAGAGAAGTGACTAGGCCAACATCGATATGTAATGCCTAGATGACTGCCAGACTATAGGTCGGAGGTGAAGACCTATCCATTGAGATCGTACAGATTCACCAGGGCCCCCCCGGACTTCAAGCAGACTTGCAAGATCTGGTTACCTGGGGAAACAGGAGTTGTTTTCAGAACTCCATCAAGATAAGTTGCAACTATGATCAAATGTAGGAAAAGACGAGCCTCCTTTCAAAGGATGGCAAATAGACCTGAATCAGAGGCAATGCACGAGCGATGTGGTTGAACAGCACGTTTCTCCAGATGATTTCCCAGAGTTACTGAGTGGGGACAAATGGGGGGGGGGGGAGCCATGTGAAATGGCAGAGTTTGCAAAGAAGCCCATTTTAAGAGTGAAAGCAGCAAAGAGAAACTGGTGTTAGATCATTGGGAAATGTGATATTTAAGCAACGTATTCTGTCACTTTTCCTATAAGAAGGGAAGCATCTTAATCTCTGCTCAAAGTGAGGAGGGTGCTCCTGTCCAGTATTCTTAGCCAGCTGGGGCGATTCAGCATGTTCCTTTGGTCAGCATTGTTAATGTCCAGGTGAGGCAGGGAGACTGAGAGGGAGCGTGCCTTAGTGGCTTCCCAAGCAGTGCCCTCCATAGACGATAACGGGGTTGACCAGTTGCCAGGACTGCAGTGCCATTTGTTTGATGTCCAGAGAGCCCTCCTGAACATGTTGCTCAGATTTAGCATGACCTTAAAGACCAAACAAGGCATCACACACACACACACACACACAGCCCCAAGTGCCAATCCGGCCAGAAACCCAATTTTTTAAGCTGGCCAAAGCTTGGAAGAAGATTTCATTGCCTGCCACTTAAGAGTGGGCATCTGCGGGAGCAGTATTAGAACTCCGGATCATGCGATTCATTGGCTTGCCCAGACTTAACAGTTCAGAAAAGTACTCAGTGTGGTTCTGTAACCACTGACCAAGCTCCTCGCTTGTTACAAACAGTGGTTGCGTGCGGCTCCTTATCAATCGTTTCTGGGGATCGGGAAAGCTCCTTAAAAATGCGGAGTTTTGCTGAATGATGTTCTACTTCTTTGCTAAGTCAAAAGACAGTCCCCATCACGGTGGAGAGCTGCTTTCAAATCGTGAGCAGGAGCAAGAGGGAGGAATGGAAGCAGCATCGGGCCCAGGCTGCCATGTGCTTTGCCTGACCGGTGCCTGTGTCTCCTGGGTGTTAATATTTTGACATATTTTGTTGCTTTGGCGTATTTTGTTGATACGCCTTGAAAGAAGTGAGGTCGTCAGAGGACCTAGGCTCTTAGCCCTAACTGTGTGACCCTGGGTAAGTCATCCGATTTCTGTGGACTTCTATTGCCCCATTTGTTCAGGGTGAGAGTTTATCTCATTATCTCCAGGGTCCCTTCCAGCCCTCAAAGTCTGATTCTGTGCTTCTCACTCAGCACCCTCAGTTGCATGTTCCTGTCCAACCAGTCACCGACCTTATCCACAGTACGTGTCCCTTCCTACGGGTTGGGACGCACCTGCCATGGTCCGCAGCCTCTACCCAGACGTTTGCACTCAAGGGCAGAGCAAAATCAAAGAGGGCGTTAGTCACCCCATCCACCCCTCTCCCTCACTCTGGAGCATCTCCTCTGTGCCTAGTCTTCCACAGGCCCCCGTGTTTCCTCAGGATCTCGAATGCTCTGTCTCCCCCACCTCTCTTTCTATTGCACATCCTGCCTTTGCTGCTCCTCCTGTCTTCGGCCTCGGTTCCACCTGCCTCTGTATCCTGTGGCTTCCGGGAAGCTGGTATCCTCCGGTCCTCTCCTCTCCGATCGCTTATGGCCTAATAAAGGTGCTCACGCCCATACTGTGCACAGCTCCGCAAGCACACCGGCAGATACCATTTTGCTGCTTGGTGTCCTCAGCCCGCCTCTGCTCACGTCTCTGTCTTTCTGTTGCAGCACTGAAAAGCCCAACTGAATTCCATGAGCAAAGAAAACATTTGGATAGTGACAAGGTAATTTTTTGGCAAGCTGCCCTTCTTTCTGAACTTAGACTCCAGGGTATAGATCTCTGAGTGCTGAGCTTTGGCTCAAGCAGGTAGAATTTCCACAGTAAACTTAATACGTGCCCCGCCCCACATACACACACACACACACACACACACACACACTGTAGGGGACCTTACTCCTGTGTACCCAAGACTGGAAATGTGATCAACCACATTTAGCTTTGAAACTATTTGTTACCTTAAAAAAAGTCTCCAAAAAAACCCAAAAACAAAAACATGTCTCCAGTCTTTCTGATGTTGGGAAGATCATTGCAAGGATGCTATAGACATCAGGTTTCCAAAAGCCTTTTATAGTCCTTTCTAACAATCGGATTTTTAAAAATCCAATTCAGTGATAAGATAGAGGCTGTGCGTACAGAGATGACCTACAGCGACTTCAAGGCAAAAGGCATTGAGTTTATTTCTCTTTCTTTCTGGTTTTTTGTTGTTGTTGTTTGTTTCTTTTGGTTTTCTTTTTAACATTCAGGAGGGGGCATAATTGGCACATATGTTGCACCTTCATAGCAGATCTCTGCAAACTGAACTTATCAGTAATACAATAAATACTATTTAGCCGGCATCAGCCCCATATGAGAAGGAAACGCAGGGAGGTGGAGGGGCGGGGGGCGTGCCTTTGTCCTGGGATTTCTTTGTCCACCTATCCTAGCCTCACAGCTACTTTGTGGGTGGAGAAAGGAGCAGAGCTCTGTACCTCTTTAAAGTTGTGCAGGAGAGGCTGTGGTCTCTGTTCCCTGGAAAACAGCTGTCTTTGATCAGAACTGGAGTGATCTCTAGATCCCTCTCAGGGGGCAGATAGGAGATCCAATAGAGTGGCATAAAAACCCAGAACTGGAAATCAGGGCCCGAGGTCCGGGTGTGCCCTGCCAGAGTCCACACTGTCCCCACAGACAACTCCACCATCAAGAAGACTATGGGACTCAGTACATTATCTCTGGGCATCCTTCTAACTCACCGTGCTTCTGAATGGCAGCCTTTACATTTCCATGGGTCCTAAGAGAGAGGGCATACATTGTCATGTTACACTGGATGCACTCAGACTACATTTCGTCTCTAACCATAGTCAGTTTTGTGGCTGTTTTAAGAGTCCCTGGAATAGAATGGACTATAACACAGGCAGCTTAGTGTCATCTGAGCTTTATTATTATTTTATTAACACATACCTGCCCGGCCTTTGAGGGTGGACCCAGGCTTCTTACCTCTTCACTGAATTTTTCCATCCTGAAATGACCAGAGAGGCTTTTGTAAATCTTCCCGCATCAAAATGGAGGAGACCGGGGAGATTTGCAGGTTCTGAGGAATGCCTTCCCCTTTCGAGAGAAATCGGGGTTCTTTTCAAGCCCAAAACTAGGCAGTTCGGCTGTCTGAGGTCCACAGTGGAACTTGTTCTTTGTTTGTGCTTGCAGACTGAAGACGCGCTGAAGCACAAGGTCAGAAACAGGCCTGACTGCGCGGACGTGGTTAATATGCACATACTTCAAGGTGAGGCTGCACCCAAGCATTAACCCAGATGCCCATCGAATGGTGGGCCATTGTGCCAGAGTCTTTTTCTTTATATGTTTGTGAAGCCCTCTTAGACAGCGTCCCCTGATCTTCCAGAGTGGTCATTTGAGTTGTTTTAGGGCCACTTAGACGGTCTGATCAGGAAGGTATAGGCTGGGCTCCAATCTCCACTGTGCCATCTCTGAGCCTGTCTCTCCCCGCCATGTGCCAGATTCCTCTAAAGCATGCCCGCCCTTTAGCCAGTAACAAATCTCTAGCATGTTAACTAGGCGTGCCTATCCGCTAGACTGGATATATACAGTGATGCTTATTCAGGGATTACTTTAGATGTTGGAACATCGAAAACAGGGAAATGTCCAACTCTAGGGGATTGGCTGAATTAATTCTGCATCATCCACGTGATTGAATACCTTGCAGCCACTGCAAACGAGGCTTTCAAAGAAAAATGATTTAATGAGAGAGGTCTTCCAAGATGATGTTGAGTGAAAGAGACCAGAAAACAAAACTGTATGGTCAGGTTCAGGGATGAAAACACATATGGTCAGGTTCAGGGATGAAAAAACATATGTAAGTGGTATTTACAGTTTGAAGCTGTGATTAAAACAACAACAAAACAAAACAAAACAACAAAAAAAAAAAACAGCCCTGGGGCACCTGGCTGGCTCAGTCAGGGGAGCGTTTGACTCTTGATCTCAGGGTTGTGAGTTCGAGCCCCACTATGGGTGTAAAACAAAAACATACCCCTAATAATAAGTATAAATAGTTAAGAAAGACATCCACCTATTAAAAACAGAGTTTCTCAGTGCTTCCACTGTCTTTTATATACCTTTTTTTAGCATTCCCCGTACTTAGGGAGGACAAGTACATAATAATACTATAATCAAAAAAGCATGAGAAATGTTACTTGCTACATCATCATGGTCTTGTCTTTTTTTAATTTTTTAATGTTTCATTTATTTTTGAGAGAGAGACAGGTAGAGTATGACCAGGGGAGGGGCAGAGAAAGAGACAGAATCTGAAGCAGGCTCCAGGCTCTGAGCTGTCAGCACAAAGCCTGATGTGGGGCTCGAACCCACGAACCGCAAGATCATGACCTGAACCAAAGTTAGAAGTTTAACCAGCTGAGCCACCCAGGCACCCCTCTTTATTTTTTAGAGTAGGCTCCAACACGAGGCCTGAACTCGCGACCCCAAAATCAAGATCTGAGCTAAGATGAAGAGTCAGACACCTAACCGACTAAGCCACCCAGATGCCCCAAACTCATCACAGGCTTCAATTAAATGAAACTGTGAGCTGTCCTGGCCCCCAGTTCAGTTGCATGTCCTTGATGGTTCCCATGTGATCCTCTCAGAAATTGAGGATTAACGGCCTAGAGCACCAAGGATCTGCTGGGGTACAAAATGATCCCTCCTTCCCAAGGCTCATGGTCTAGTTCTAGAAACAGTAGTAGAAGATCAAGGGCCATGGCCATGAGTGCTAGAAGCAGTCACAGCAAAAGAGGCAGGTAAGAACAGAGGAAGTAGAGAGGCTTTGTGCTGAGACCCAAAGAGTAGGCGGCTGCTGGTAGGGAGAAGATAGGAAGCACTCCAGGGCGAGGAAACTAAGCAGAGGTACAAAGGTGAACCCACTAAGACATGCAGGACAGAAGGGGGAGGACCGGGATCGCTGGAACAGTCGTTTGGGAATGGAGAATCCCCACTCACATAACAGCCAGACTGACAGACAGAAGAACATCATTCAGGGGGATGCGAGAGAGGAGTGTTTTCTGAAGATTAATCCTGCACTGATGTGTAGGACCAATCAGAAAGATCCCTGAGGCAGGGTATCCAGTGAGAAGTCCTTGCCATGACCTAAGGAAGGATTAGGGGATGTTTTGGAGAGGACTGAGGCTCGAGTGCACCTGTTCTTTGGTTTGGAGTACTGATGTGGTCTCTACCTTGCATCAGGTGCATTGAAGATGTGGCTTCTAGACAAGATCTGACCTGTTACAACCATACAGCATCCCTAGACTGCTCCTGGATGGAGATTTCTAGATCAGCCACCAGACACTAGGCCTGGGTTAGTAGGTTGATAATAACAGAACAATAGGGCTGGAAGGCTGGTCTGTAAATATCTGCCCTTTTAAAACTGCAGAGTTGAGAGGAAAGGTACAAATTTTTATGGCCTCTTAACAGTTCTACCTTACAGCAATGACCGGTTGACTAAATTCTCCTCCAAGTTCTTACACAGAAATAAGTTGGGGACTAACCAAAAGAGGAATATAGGGGTGATTTAGGTGTTCTTGGTGACCTTTGTCACCCTCAGATGATGAGAAACTGCCTGTTGGATAAATTCAGTGTTAAAGATCCCCGTTTAATTAAGTAACTGTTTCAAAGGGACTTTTTTTTCCTTTGACAATTGACTTTGACATTTGAATCAGGTAGTATCACAACATCACCAAGTCTAAACCCCTTAAGAAGTTCTACTACTGCAAGTAATTACATTACTAGGTAATATTTGCTTCTGGCTTATCCTGTGCCAGGCAATATATAGACAGGATGTGCATTCAAGTGCTGCAGCTTAGGGTCAGCAAGCAATGTAGATCCCATGGATTGCCTGTTCACAGAATCACCACATCGCACATTTTTTTTAAAGAAATGTCGCCAAATGCATTTCTCTAACTCTTCTGTGCCTCTCTATTTGCTTTTATTTGGAAGCATCTAGTCTTTGCTGCTAATCCGTGTGAAGTGATGATGATTGCACTGGAAAATTATTAGAGCCCAATGTGGGTCAAAGTTTCACTTACAAAAGCAAAACCCCCAAACCAGAAATAATGTCGCATTCTAGAACAGATTCTTTGTGCTTCAACCCCGTAGCCTCCACTACAGAGAGGTCCATCCCAACTGCTCAGATGAAGCTGAAGAGAGCCCGACTTGCGGATGATCTCAATGAAAAGATTGCTCTCCGGCCAGGGCCACTGGAGTTGGTGGAGAAGAACATACTGCCCGTGGACTCTGCTGTGAAAGAGGCCATAAAAGGTACTTAGAACCCATGGCATGCTTCTCTTGTGTGCTCTGAGATCTGAGGGCAGCCAAGGCTCTGACCTGCCTGGGGCCCTGGGGGCGGGGCCTCTCACTAGGCAAGAGTCATGCCAAGGGTTGCTGTCCCAGAGTGGTCTCCAAAACCAGAGGTCCTAGGAGTGAGGACGAGATTCCCACCCACTCACCCTACAAAGGTCAGGTTAACAGCAATCAGTGTTGTCCTAGTCAAGCAGGTGGAGAACCTGAATTGATGGAACTCTCCCAACCTCTCCCCTGCAAGGTTCTTTCACTTAGGAGTCACAGCCCCCTCTAGCCCTCCTCTTCTAGAGGGAAGAAGACTGGTAGAGCAGAAAGGACACTGGACTGGAATCAAAAGACCTGAACTCTAAGCCCTGTTTGTTGTGTGTTGGGGCTTCCCCAGGTCCCTTCGCCTCTCTGAGATGCTGATAATGACACCAGCCTAGCCCAACTCAGAGGCTCTCAGGAGTGACGTTCAGATTATAGACATGTGTGAAAATTCTTTGTAACAATCCTCATGGGGGCCCCAGGGATGAAGAAGTACAAATACTTACAGAGGAAACACAAACATTAATTCTTTCATAAGCTCTATAAAATCGTTGAGACCAAGTAGATGCAAACAGCCCAAGTGCACTGGGAAAACGGTGGTAGAGGAGAGAAAGGGGAACTCAGCATTCCCATAGGTGAACTTGATTTTTCTTCCAGTGATGACCACCAGGAGCTCTAAGGATTATTGATGTTTAATAAGCAACACACATTTAAACGTTTCAACCCACTGTCAAAAGGTGTTTGTGAAGATATTTTATCAAGCACTTAAGTTCAATGTTAAACCTGTCATCGGACGTATTATCCCTCATTCTAAAATCTTGCTGTCACCCAACCATTCAAAAGCCATGTGATTTTTGGGTTTGGAACCTGTAAATATGAAAATCTCTGCTCTGGGAGAGATGACACGGTGACCCATCAGCGCCCACCTACTGTCCCATTGTGACGTTCTCTCTTTACTCTCTCCTTCCACACTGAATATCCCATGCCTTTGAACATAGACTAGCCAAGACCACCCAACTGGGTGCTATGTCTGTCTCTACTCGGATAAGATCTAGGACAGGAAAAAGATCTCCATGGGGCATCTCCTCATTTCTTAACATTTTCTATTCCATACATTTAAATCTATCATCGATTTTATGTGATAAGGGGAAAGATCTCAATTTGCGGTTTTGGTTTATGGTGAGATTCTCTTTTTCCATGTGATTTCGTGTCCAGTGGCAATTCGTGGCTATTGCCTTTGTTCTACTGGGCATTTTCTCCCCTTCCTGCTTTGTTAAAGCTATCTATATAGAAAAACCAATAATGCTAACCCTCAGTCTTTCACAATTATCTTTACCAGTTTGTCCTTTGCCTTTTGTATATTTTGCCTAGAAGCTGTTTTTATTTTCTACATAGTTAGATCTAGTAATTTTTGTGGTTTCTGAATTTATCAATTATTGGAAACATTTCTTAGCTCAGGAATCTAGAGTGATTCACCTCTGTTGTCTTCTAGCATTTATATATTTCATTTTTATATTTCAGGCCTTACGGCATACAAAATTACTTAAGTGTGTAGTTTAAAAAGACACTGCTAGTTCTGTTTTTCCACAGTTTTACTGATGTATTTTACAATGTATTTTAGTACCTATCTCCACAAGTTTCTTTGCACTGGTCTGATATTTCTAATGTTTCTTGGCTTATTCTCACAAGTATATGCTGGGTGAAATTTAAAATCAGTTTAGCCTATGCCAGTTTCAGTCTTGTTAGATGTTTGTTTGGGGTTGCAGGTGAATTTATTTTTTTAAATTTTTTTTTAAGGTTTATTTTTTGAGAGGGAAAGAGCGAGTGGGGTAGGGGCAGAGAGACTGGGAGACACAGAATCTGAAGCGGGTTCCAGGCTGTGAGCTGTCAGCACGGAGCCATCATGCGGGCTTAAATCCACAAACCATGAGATCATGACCTGAGCCGGAGTCAGACACTTAACCAATTGAGCCACCCAGGCACCTCTGTAGCAAATTTATACATTAGTTGATGGTTCCTTTTTTTTTTTTTTTTTTTTTTTTTTTTGAGGGAGAGAGAGGAGAAAGCACAAGAGAGGAGAGCGGGGGGAGGGAAGAGAGAATCTTAAGCAGGCTCCACGATGGGGCTTGATCTCACAACCATGAGATGGTGACCAGAGCCAAATTCAAGAGTCAGACACTCAACTGACTGAGCCACCAGCCACCCATGATGGTGCATTTTTACGTTTAAAATATATCAATTCTGGGGCACCTGGGTGGCTCAGTCGGTTAAGCGTCCGACTTCAGCTCAGGTCACGATCTCGCGGTCCGTGAGTTCGAGCCCCACGTCGGGCTTTGGGCTGATGGCTCAGAGCCTGGAGCCTGTTTCCGATTTTGTGTCTCCCTCTCTCTGCCCCTTCCCCGTTCATGCTCTGTCTCTCTCTGTCTCAAAAATAAATAAAACATTAACAAAAATTAAAAAAAATATATATCAATTCTTCTGAGACAGAAATACAGTCTCTCTTCCCATTTCTTCAACTCCTCTATCATTTCCCTTGTAAGGTTTTTTTTTTTTTTAAGTGAAGTCACATCAATTATTGGCATCCCTATAGGAAATCTGTTTAATTTTGCACGTTTCATAACCTTGAAGGGTTTCTCCATATTTCCAATAGTTGCTCCTAAAACTAATGAAAATTTGTCTCCTGCCTGCATTTTTTTTCCGCCTTGGTGCACTGATCCTTGGCTGATACTTGAAAGTAAACATCAAGCTTTTATTAAGTTATTATATAACTAGCAATCATGTAGAACATTGTATATAGCATATTCATAACATATGTCATATCCAAATTTCATGCTTATTTACAAATTATATTTGTTAAATTGAGTTTTATATAAATTTTAAAGTATGATATACTGTATTATAATAAACCTAATAATATATATTTTACTGTACATATAATATGTTATATGTAAATGTATGTCATATGTAAAATTATATATGTGAATTATATAAGGCACACAATTTATGTTATTTCATATACAATAGACAGTATTTCACTATACAATTTAACAACTATTAATATATGACATAGTATAAAATTATTATTGGTACATTGCCAGTGCTTCAAGCAGTATTATATGGTTTTATATTATACATTATGTTTTTGTTATGTTGATGATAATATTTTTCTGTTTCTATCATAAATAGGGATTTCTTCACTCATATATCTCTTTATATGCCATTAGCCTTTGGTATAGATAGGTATTCCAAGGAAGTATTTCTGTATAAAATGGATGCTTAATTCTTAAAATGCTTTCAGGGTGCCTGGGTGGCTCAGTGGGTTAAGCATCCGACTTCGGCTCAGGTCATGATCTCGCAGTTTGTGAGTTCAAGCCCCGCGTGGAGCTCTGTGCTGACAGCTCAGAGCCTGAAGCCTGCTTCGGATTCTGTGTCTCCCTCTCTCTCTGCCCCTCCCTCTCTCTTTCTCTCTCTCCCTCTCTCTCTCAAAAATAAATAAATATTTGGGGCGCCTGGGTGGTGCAGTCGGTTAAGCGTCCGACTTCAGCCAGGTCACGATCTCGCGGTCCGGGAGTTCGAACCCCGCGTCGGGCTCTGGGCTGATGGCTCAGAGCCTGGGGCCTGTTTCCGATTCTGTGTCTCCCTCTCTCTCTGCCCCTCCCCCGTTCATGCTCTGTCTCTCTCTGTCCCAAAAAAAATAAATAAACGTTGAAAAAAAAAATAAAAAAAAATAAATAAATATTTAAAAAATGTTTAATGCTTTCAACGTGCACAAAAAGACGATCACGTGGGGAATGTGGCATTGCTGTCTTTCCTAATTATCTTGCATTTCTGGGGGAAAAAAAATCCCACATACAATTTTTTTCTAGAACTTTCTGGTATTTTATTTGAGATTCGCATCTCTTTGTTAGGATAACAGTAGCTGCTAAACCACAAAATTTCAGCAGCCTAACACTAGAAGTTTTATGTCTTGTTCATAAACGGTCGAGGGAGGCTTTTCCTTAACGGCAGATCTTTCTTTTTTTTTTTTTTTAATTTTTTTTTTCAACGTTTATTTATTTTTTTTGGGACAGAGAGAGACAGAGCATGAACGGGGGAGGGGCAGAGAGAGAAGGAGACACAGAATCGGAAACAGGCCCCAGGCTCTGAGCCATCAGCCCAGAGCCCGACGCGGGGCTCGAACTCACGGACCGCGAGATCGTGACCTGGCTGAAGTCGGACGCTTAACCGACTGCGCCACCCAGGCGCCCCTAACGGCAGATCTTTCAAGCACACAGCCTCCTTCCCTCTGGCGGCTTCACCCACCCCTAGAGCAGGGCTGCAAACTTTTTCTTCAAGGGCCGACAGTCAATGAGCTAAGCTATTTAAACTGTCACGACCGCTCAGCTCTCAGCGACTGCAGTGTGAAAGGAGCCATAAGCGAGAAGTCAGCAAGGGGGCATGGCTGTGTTCCAATAAAACTTTATTTACAAAAGCAGGTTCACAGGCCATAGCCTCCTCATCCTCTGTACCGAGCCAGCAAGCGCGAGGCACGAACGCAAAGGCCCACCCGCCTGTGTTACAAGCCTCCACCTGGACACCAGCGTATCACGTCTGTTCCCATTTCCCTGTGAAAATAGCGCCGATGGCTCGGGAAGGTATTTTCTGGCGGAACAGTGATTTTCCAGCAATGTCTCTCTACTATGGAAGGGAGAACATAAATTTTGATGACTAGCTGGTCTTTTCTGCTACAGCGTTCACAAATAGTATTCGTCTTTGTTTTTATTTTACCCTTGTCAGGTTTCAATATCAAGACTTACACGTGCTTCACAAAATAAGTTATAATTATCTTTCCATATTTTCCCATGTTTGGAAAGCGTTTATGACCACAGTGATCAGCTCTTTGAAAACATTGCCTATTAAAGTCACGGGGGCTCAATACTTTCCTTAGGAGTAGGCCTTTAACAGCTTTCATTCTGTTTTTGTACATAGTTTTTTTGGGTATTCAGATTTTCTCCTTAGGGTAGTGTGTGCAGTTTACCTTATGCAAAAAATCCCCATCGTCCCTCTGAATTGCAAAGTTATTAGCCTAAAGTTCTGTAAAGTCTTGGCTTACAGTTATTCCAGGCTGCTCTCAACCAGGGGTTAGATGCCATTTTTCAATGCAATGTGGTCATTTGTGTGTTTTCTCCCTTCGTGAAGCAGTTCATGAATTTGTTCACAAATGTTGTTGGTTTCTGGTCTTGGATTCATTTAGTGTCGCTGCTCGTCAAGGTCACTGAGCAGGAGAATCTCCACAAGGAGGGTTGAGGGTCCAGGATGTTCATTGGTTTCAAGTGCAGTGGAGACAGGTGGAGGCAGAGGGAAGGTTACACAGTGTGCCCCTATTCAGGCGAGGAGTCAGAGGGTATGAGCAGGAGCACGGTCAGTGGAAAAGGATAGAAAGCAATAAACATGAGGGCTAATAATAATAATAATAATAATAATAATAGAAGGGTGTGAAGCAAGAACTGTGGGGTCCACCACCCTGGCTTTTAGAGCTGGACTCTGTGACTTCGGCCACACAGCCACACACCGACTTAATCCTAAATACCTCATTTGCTCCTCTCTGAAACCCCAGCAACAATAATAGCTCTCTCGGGGTCTTTTCTCAAGTTGGACTCAGTTTGTAAATTATGTAAAGAATTAGCAAGGCATTGATAGTACATGAGGGAATTCGTCTAATTTCGGACCTCAAGGACTTTGCGCTTCAAGAAAAGAGAAGAAGAGAGCCAACTTTCCACATGAAAGTTCCTCTGAAGGGCTGGATAAAAGTCACAGTGGGAACGTGTATGCCTGTACCTAACTAGCACGTCCTGGAGGTATGACTGCTTAGCGAGCTCTGAAGGGAGAGGGGCAGAGATCAGTAATAAGGATGGTGAGGTCATAAGGGCCCTTTATATTGTGTCTCGAGAGCAGGAGAGAGACTCAAACTTCTCTTGTCATTTAAGGACACCAACATAAACACTTTTCTAGTTCCCCAGCAAGGGAGAACATAATTTAAAATAATGATGATGCCAATAATAATAAAGTGGTGGCGAGCCATTGGAAGCATTCATGGTGGAAGCCAGAGCTATGTCTGTGTGGAAACAAGGTGGAGAGCCTGCCTCTAGAAAGATCCCTCTGGCTGCAGTATAAAGTGGACTTGAGAGACATGAAATGGAGCCAGAGTGCCGTCTTCTATTAGGTGACTGTTTGGGTTGTCTGAGGAAAGTTGATGAAGGCATGAATAAGAGTCACGATTGGGGGTGTGGAAAAGAGAGACTCTGAAAGACAATTGATTTTGCATGATTAGATGGTCAGTGGAATACACCAATCGAGACAAAGGGAAAGCAGAGATAACACCAAGGTTTGTTTCTCTCCTGGGCAACTGGGTAAATGGCCGCCATTTGTCAAGATGGGGACCGTGAGTAGAAGAGCAGATTTAGGGAAAGATGTGAATTCTCGTTTCAACTGTTGGATTTGAGGGGCCCACAGAAAATGGAGGGGCAAGCGACTAAGTAAGCAATGGGTTCCATCGAACTAGAATTCAGGAGAATATTGGTCTAGAACTACAGATTTGGGAGACTTGAGTGTAGATGTAAATTTAAACTAATGGTCTAGATAAGATTGCCCTTTCGTTCATTTGTTTATTCACTTAATACTTACAGAGAATCTTCGGTATCAGACACTATTCTAAGGGCTTGGGACATATCAGTGAACAGAACATTTGTGCTTCAACAGACCTTATATTCTAGTGGGGAGACATAGACAATAAACATAATGAATGATTACGTATTATAATACAAGGGTGTAACTGATACAAAAGTAAAAGTAGGACAGGGTTCAAGGAATCAAAAGTGCCCACTAGAGAGTAGTTGGGAGAAAGAAAGGATGTATAAAAGGAAAAGAGGGCTAGGAGGCTCCCAGGCAGAGGGAGGGAGTCTATGAAGATGAAGGCAAGGAATGGCTACAGAAGGAGGTTGTCCAAATTGAGGAAAATCCAGCACCAGCAATGGGGAATTGACCCAGGCATCAGCCTCTTAGCAGTAATCTTTCGATGTGCGTAAGAGTTTCTACGGGGGGTGATGGCACTTTGAGTGGCCCATCCGGTGGTGATGATGACCCAGCCCCCTCTTCTGCCTGTCACTTCTTGTGATCGAATCATCTCCCCACGATGAACTGGTGACTCCGGGCAGAGGTTCCCCATGGGCTCTTCTCCTGACATCTGTGTGTCGCACCCTCTCTCCACGTGCTCTTCCAGATGTGCTTACGTTTTCCAGCTCTCCCTGCAGCTGGCTTTCGATGTGCCAAGCTCTGAGAGGAATGCTTTGTCATTGTCTTCCTCCAGGTTTTAGTGAAGACCAATCTAGAACTTCTCTCAACACAGGAAAGGGATTTTTTTTTTTTAATTAAAAAAAATTTTATTTTTTTATTTTTTAAATAATTTTTTTTAAATAAATTTTTGAGAGAGAGAGAATACAAGCAGGGGAGAGACAGAGACAAGGACAGAGGATCTGAAGCAGGCTCCACACTGTCCACAGAGAGCCCAGTGCAAGGCTTGAACTCACAAACCACGAGATCGTGACCTAAGCCAAAGTCAGATGTTTAACTGACTGAGCCGCCCAGGCTCCCCTATTTTTCATTTTAGTTCCAGTATATTTAACATACAGTGTTAGCTTCAGGTGTACAATGTAGTGATTCACACTTCCCATCCATTATTCAGTGATCATCATGACAAGTGTGCTCTTAATCCCCATCACCTGTTTTATCCACCACCACCCCCAGCCACCTCCCCTCTGGGAACCATCAGTTTGTTCTGTAGTTAAGAGTCTGTTTTTTGGTTTGTCTCTTTTTTCCCCCTTTGTTCATTAGCTGTGTTTCTGAATTCCACATATGAGTGAAATCATACAGTATTTGTCTTTCTCTGACTTATTTCACTTAGTATTATACCCTCCAGATCCATCTGTGTTGTTACAAATGGCAAGATTTCATTCATTTTCATGGCTGAGTAATATTCCATTGTACATATATGCCTCTTCTTCTTTATCCATTCGTCTATCAGTGGACGCTTGGGCTGCTTCCACAATTTGCCTGTTGTAAGTAATGCTGCAGTAAACATAGGGGGGCATATATCTTTCTGAATTGGTGTTTCCATATTCTCTGGGTAAATACCTAGTAGTGTGATTACGAGATCATAAGGTAGTTCTATTTTTAAGTTTTTGAGGAAGCTCCATACTATTTTGCACAGTGGGCTGCACCAGTTTGCGTTCCCACCAACAGTGCGTGAAGGTTCCTTTTCCCTCCCCCCCATCCTCGCCAACACCTGTTTCGTTGTTTCTTGTGTTGTTGATTTTAGCCATTCTGACAGTTGTGAGGTGATATCTCGTTGTAGTTTTGATTTGCATTTTCCTGATGAGTAGTGATGGTGAGCATCTTTTCTTGTATCTTTGGCCATCTGGATCTCTTTTTTGGGGAAATGTCTGTTCATGTCTTCTGCCATTTCTTAATTGGATCATTGGTTTGGCGTGGAGTTGTATATAAGTTCTTTATATGTTTTGGATACTAATCCTTTGTCAGATATGTCATTTGCAAATATCTTCTCCCATTCAGTAGGTTGTCTTTTGGTTTTGTTGAGTGTTTCTTTCACTGTGAAGAAGCTTTTTAGTTTGATGTAGTCCCATTTGTTTATTTTTGCTTTTATTTCCCTTTCCTCAGGAGACGTATCTAGAAAAATGTTGCTATGGCTGATGTCAGAGAAATTACTACCTGTGCTCTCTTCTAGGACTCTTATGGTTTCAGGTCTCGCATTTTGGTCCTTAATCCATTCCGAGTTTGCTTTTGTGTGTGGTGTAAGGAAGTGGTCCAGTTTCGTTCTTTTGCATACAGCTCTTCAGTTTTCTCAGAACCATTTGTTGAAGAGACTTTCTTCTTCCCTTTGGATATTCTTTCCTGCTTTGTTGAAGATTAATTAGCCATGTAAGTGTGGGTTTATTTCTGGGCTTTCTATTCTGTTCCATTGATCTATATGTATGTCTATTTTTGTACCAGTACCATACTGTTTTGATCACTACAGTTTTGTAATATAACTTGAAATCTGGGATTGTGATAACTTCAGTTTTGTTCTTCTTTTTCAAGATTGCTTTGGCTTTCTGATTTGACTTCTACAGGAGGAGGCTTGGGCCTCCTTGTGGCCACATCTGGGGAATATGTACCCAATTCCCTGTTTCCTCTTCCTAGAAAGCCACTAATCTGGGTCTGAATACCCACTTCCAACGTGTGTTGGGGAAAGGATTCCCAATCCTAACAGGCAATGCTCAGGACACCAGCTGGGCAGCTGACAATTCAACACAGAACTCAGGAAACCCATTCACTTACTAGATTAGCAGTTTATTATAAAAGGGTTATAGCTCAGGAACAGTCAGATGGGGGAGATGTGGAGGACAAGCCATGGTAGCCATGCCCCCCAAGTACATCACTCTCCCCAAATCTCCACAAGGTCATCAACCTGGAAGCTCTCCAAACCCCTTCCCTTTGGGTTTTCGATGGAGGCTTCATTATACAGTCACGATGTGATTAGATCATTGGTCATTGGTGATTGAACTCAATCTCCAGCCCCTCTCTCCTTCCTGGGGGCCAGGGGCTGACACTGAAAGTTCCAACCGTCACTTGGTTAGTTCCCCAGGCCACCAGCCCCCATCCTTTGGTGAGGTTCAAAAGCCACCTTATTAACATAACAAACACCACTTTTGTGACTCTCATCACTTAGAAAGTTCCAAGGGTTTTCAGAGCTCTGTGCCAGAAAGGGGGATGGAAACCAATATAGATTTCTTATTATAAATCACCATTCACAATTATTAACAGCCACAGTCTCTCAGGACAGAATACTGAAACAAAAAAGTAGATATGGTGTTACACGGGAGTGAGGATTTATGAGAACAGAAATTATATCCTAGAGTTTAGCATGGCCTCCTTGAGCTGATGAGTGGGTCATTATTAATTAAAGATCCCTCAGTTTGAGATCCCTCAGTTTGGGTGGCTCAGTGATTTACGTGCCTGATTCTTGGTTTCAGCTCAGGTCACAATCTCATGGTTCATGGATTCGAGCCCCACATCGGGCTCTGTGCTGACAGCATGGAGCCTGCTTGAGATTCTCTCTCTTTCTCTCTCTGCCCCTCCCCTGCTTGTTCTCTTTATCTCTCTCAAAATAAATAAACTTAAAAAAAAATCCCTCAGTTTGAGACCCCTAGGAGCCTGCTTGTGGCTTGTTAATTCTCTCTCTGGCCATGTAAGCCTTTCCTTCCCTTGACAGGAGGAACATTCCTTAGCTCCCATGGAAGCTGCCTATTATCCAGAGGCCTGGCTTCTGCTTGAGTGAAACTGAACCCCTGCTGGCTTTCCTGGTTTTTTTCAAACAGTGGAAGGACTCTGGTTTTCAGCTCCAGTAGATGAGCCCCTTCTCCTAAAGCGTCCTCACCTTTCCCTTGGTCTGGCCCAGGCAGCCCCCTGAATGCCCAAGTCACCTACTTAGCTACTTTTTTTTAAAGACTTGAACCTGTATCTCAGAGAATATACAGTCTGGTTGTCAAAGATAAATTAGAGCTGGTCCAGAAGACCTCCATTTCCAGCTGTTACATTTCTAAAAGATCTATGTGGGTTGGGGCTCCTGAGTGGCTTAGTCTGTTAAGTGTCTGACTTCAGCTCAGGTCATGATCTCACGGTTCGTGGGTTCGAGCCTTGCGTTGGGCTCTGCACTGACAGTGTGGAGCCTGCTTGGGATCCTCTCTCTTCCTCTCTCTCTTCCCCTGCCTCTCTTTCTCTCTTAAAAACAAGTAAACATTAATTTAAAAAAAAAAAAAAAAAGATCCTACACTGGTGTTTGCTCACTCACACCCCCAAGGTGCAGACTTCATAACAAAGCAGAAACAATCCCTATTTCCTGAGAATCCAATCATTCTTCAGAGACTCTGGAAGCCCTTCCTGAACACTCTGATCATTTATTTTAAGGCGCATAGACAATAACTGTGGCCCTAAGCCAGATGGTAGACCATTTGCCTCGTCAAAAAAGAAAAAGGGTTTCTTTGGCATCGCTTTCTCCTGGACAAAATTTATCATTCCGTAATGAGAAATCATTTCTGAAGTGCACGTGATCCTGGAGGGACGGAGGCACAGTGAGGCGTATGTGGAAAATACTTCTCTGTGCTGCTGGCCTTGGCTGCCCATCAAAGCAGTCACGGGCATCGCTATGAGGTCTGCAGCTGTGGAGAGCTGATGTACCCCCACGAGAGAGCTCTGAAAGGGTGGGGTCCTGCAGAGGGGAAGCAAGAGACAGGGCTCAAATCTCTTTACACACCTGACAATCTTCTTTGACCCTAGAGAATCAACCTCAAGTGCCAGCACAGAAGTCCTTCTGGTTGACTGTTTTCCTCCACTCATGTGGTCCCAGAATCAGAGTATGTCTTAGAGGCTTCAGGCAAATTTCAAAGATGCCAGGAATCAGAGGAAAAGGAATCCTCATTCCTCCAAACCTCCACGGACACCCATTTCTGTAATAATGGCACCTGACCCCCTTTAAGAGCAGTGGGTTCTGTCTTTCTTGGACGATATAGTCCCTCCTCTACAGACCGTGTATTGAAAAACCTTTAGGTAAGAGCCATGGTTAAAGTTTATTTATTATAGGGGCGCCTGGGCGGCTCAGTCAGTTGAGTGTCCCTTCAGCTCAGGTCATGATCTCATGGTTTGTGGGGTCGAGCCCCGCGTCAGGCTCTGTGCTGACAGCTCGGAGCCTGGAGCCTACTTTGGATTCTGTGTCTCCCTCTCTCTCTGCCCCTCACCCTGCTCATGTTCTCTCTCTCAAAAATAAACATTAAAAGAAAAGTTTATTATTTTGGGGAGAGAGAGAGAGAGAGAGAGAGGAGGAGGAGGAGGAGGAGGAGGAGGGGCAGAGAGGGAAAGAAAGTGGATCCCAAGCAGGCTTGCATTGTCTGTGCAGAGCCCAACGTGGGGCTCGAACTCAGGACCGCTGAGCCGAAATCAAGAGTCGGATGCTTAAAAGCGCCCCTAGGCAAGGGCCACATTTAAACCCTACCTATTAACACAGGGATCACCTTGTCCCTTAGAAAATGGATTTTCCTTCCATGTCTTCCAAGAGGGCATTAAGAGATGGTCTGTCCGCGAATTAAAAATAGCTCTCGGGCCATGCACTGAACAGGCTTGGGAGAAGATAAGCAAACAGGTCCTTTTCCACAAGCCGCTTCGTGGTCTCCTAGCCAAAAGGTACCCAGGACTCCAGCTATCTCCCTTAATCTTGGAATCTTAAATGTTTATGCAGAGAAAGTACAACTGACTCATTCATCCAGTTGCTTCCCGGGGGACGGGGGAGGGGGAAGCTCAGAGTCCAACATCCCCCGGGGGCCAGTGCCCAGAGCCGGCCCCTGGGGCATAGCCGGAGGATGATGTCAGGGCTTCCCGAAGTGGGTCCTTGTCACCGCACCCCCTGACGTGTGTCTCCGGGGACAATAGCCAGCACACCACACTCCAGCAACTCCCAGGGTGCCTCGTGCCCTGGGAGATTGGAGCAGAGGCCCAGGGTCACGGCACAAAGCGACAGACATGGTTATTCCAAAGACAGCCAGATAAGGCGACCTTTGTCCCCGTCCATGTGAGCCTGGCTTGAACCAGGAGGGAAGGAGTGACAGCAGCCTTTGCAGTGACTCCCAGCTCTGAAGGTCTTTGCAAAGCTGACCACAGGACAAGGTGCCTGCTGGGTGGGTCTTTTTAAATTTTTGATGACGGCCCCAACAAAAGCAGCCACAATCACCACCAGGCTAGGAATTATTCAACACTTGCCCATCAGGGACTGGGCTCAACCATTCACATCTTGTTCTGTTGTTTTAATCCTCAGATCCTTGAGAGGTTAACTCTGCCATTTCCGTTTTAGAGGTGGGGAAACTGAGGCTCCCAGAGGTGAAATCACTTGCCAGCAGAAACGCGATAGGGCTGAGAAACCACCCTCGACGGTTCGAGTCCAGAACTGAAGTTCTTACTGACCCTGCTGAGCAAACCCCACATATGTCATCTCAAAATGACGTCGCTGCCTTTTGCTAGCAGAGCGTCTCTGCTGTTCAGTTTCTCCCGTGAGCAGAGGCCGAGTCGAGCGTGCACATGAGTGGACGCTCCTCTTCCGTCCGGGCCGTCACAAATCCAAGCCACCAGCAGCCCTAAGACAGTGGTGATGGGGGAGGGTGGGGAGGGACTAGGCAGGATCTTTGGGCCTGCGCCGTAAGGAAGTGGTCCTCCTCACTTGGCATATTCTGATTCTGATCTGGCCCACGGTGCTTTTTGGAGATCAGACAGTTCCAGAGTCCGGTTTGGGGCCTTAGCCATCACCTTACTGACTCCTTCAGGGTGTAAGTAACTGCCCTATATGTAGTTGCATGGATGCACGTCGTCTTTGTGGATGTAAGCAGAAAACCTTGTGGGTTTTTTTTTTTTTTGATCTTTATTTATTTTTTTAATATTTTTAACATTTATTCATTTTGAGAGACAGAGTGTAAGTTGGGGCGGGGGGGGGGGGTAGGGCAGAGAGAGAGCGAGACACAGAATCTGAAGCAAGCTCCAGGCTCTGAGCCATCAGCACAGAGCCCGATGCGGGGCTCGAACTCACGGATCATGAAATCATGACCTGAGCTGAAATCGGACGCTTAACCGACTGAGCCACCCCTTTATGAAGGCACCCCTTTATTTATTTATTTATTTATTTATTTATTTATTTATTTATTTATTTTAAGAGAGAGAGAGAAAGCAGGGGAGAGGCAGAGAGAAAGGGAGAGAGAGAATCCCAAGCAACTGTGAGATCGTGACCCGAGCTGAAATCAGACGCTTAACTGACTGAGCCAACCCTTTATAAAGGCACCCCTTTATTTATTTATTTTGAGAGAGAAAGAGAGAGAAAGGGAGAGAGAGAATCCCAAGCAGGCTCTGCCCTGTCGGTGCAGAGCCCCACACGGGACTCGAACTCAGGAACTGTGAGATCATGACCTGAGTCAAAATGAAGAGTCAGACACTCAACCGACTGAGCCACCCAGGCTCTCCAAGCAGAAAAACTGCTTTAAATGATGGCTGTCACTTGATCAAGTAGACTTCTAGAAGCCGTGTCTCTCCAGGGATCGGCTCCCCAAATACTCCTCTCCCCTGGCTGGGGGATTTCTTCCTCACCCTTCCCACCACCACGCTGCTCTTTGCACAACTTCCCCTTTGCTCCCCCCATCGCGGTCAAGTGCACCCTTTCCCCCCACCACCCCCCCCCGTCTGTCGTCCTGTCCACAACTGAGGTCATCTCAGGCTCAGCCCAACCCCACCTCCTCCCTGGACGTCTCCACATTGCGGTCTCCTCCGTCTGTCCAGGACAGCACTCACCGGGTGGTCTGGTCCTTGACAGATGTCTCCCGTTGTGTCCCACAGTCTTCACGGCGTCCTATCTGATTTTGCTTCTGCTTTTCTGCATCTCCTAAAGTGTGAAGGCTGGATGGGGACAAAATAATCGGGGAACACTCCGTGCAGCATTCCCGACTCCTTTACTCCAGACACCCGACTTTGAGACTTTTCCACATTATTCTAGTGCCTCGCTCCAAGGTCACCAAATGCCAGATGTCCAAGTGGAAAGGGCAGGCTGAGGGATGAGTGGCAAGAACAGGGCTACCACAGTCCTCCCACCCAGGAAATCGTCATAAATGCCCTCCCCAGAATGTCCCGCCTTCTCTGTCCTCACGATCACGGTGTCACTAAGAGTCCCTCAGACCTCAAGAACTCAAGTACAAGATGCTGTGGAACATGGAGATATCCTTAGGTCACGTGTGCTGATAAAGGAGAGACATTGGCCATTCCCCACTGGGTGTTTCCTAAAGACTTACCACCCGATGGCTTCCAGGGAGGGTGATGGCTTTTGCCACCCCTCTGCTGGTGGCTCTGAGAGTCCACACTGCAGTCCAAGCTCAGTCCCTGTGCGCGCTGAACACTGTGTGCCCTCCTCCACAAAGCAGTGATGAGAAAACGCACCCTTCCTCCGACTTAGCGGTTGGAAGGCCTCGCGCAAGTTGACGCTTTTTGTTACTGCGGCCACTAGTCAGCGAATGCCTGATGCAAACTGCTGTTTTTATCGTTTGCTGTCACCCGGCTTGAAACAAAGTGGCATGTTGGACATAAGAAACTATCCTCTCTCTCTCTCCCTGCCTTTTAACAGGGACAAAGCCTTTAATTTCTACCAATAGAAGTAGGACTTGAAAAAATGTTTTAATTTTTTAACTTTTTATTTATTTTTGAGGGGGAAGGGAGGGGCAGAGAGAGAGGGAGACCCGGAATCCAAAGCAGGCTCCAGGCTCTAAGCTGTCAGCACAGAGCCCAACGCGGGGTTTGAACTCACAAACTGTGAGATCATGACCTGAACCGAAGTTGGATGCTTAACCGACTGAGCCACCCAGGCGCCCCCAGGACTTGAAGTTTCAATGACAAATGTTTGTTTGCAGAGCCCAGGGTTTGCTGTGAGAGAAGAAGGAAACGAAGGTGGTGAGCTAACTCTGGACTCTTAAAATAGATCAGAGTCCTGAAGGGGGGTGGGGAGAGAGTGACCCCCGACCTCAGAGAGAAAAGTTGCCATTTGTCAAATACCCGGGAAAACCCCTCTCTTAGAAAACAAATGGGTCGCTGACAGTAAGACCCAAAAAAGCTAGCATTTCTTTCTTGCAGGTGATATGTAGACAGCTGTTTTCTATTACTTTCTGTACTTTTTTATTTCAAAGAATTTTTTATTGCTTAAAAAAAAAAAGGACACCTCTGAAAATAGAAGTTGAAAAATTAAAGTTTCCAGTAATGCAATGACATACTGGGTAGCTGTTACCAAAAATACATATATAGGGGCGCCTGGGTGGCGCAGTCGGTTAAGCGTCCGACTTCAGCCAGGTCACGATCTCGCGGTCTGTGAGTTCGAGCCCCGCGTCAGGCTCTGGGCTGATGGCTCAGAGCCTGGAGCCTGTTTCCGATTCTGTGTCTCCCTCTCTCTCTGCCCCTCCCCCGTTCATGCTCTGTCTCTCTCTGTCCCAAAAATAAATAAACGTTGAAAAAAAAAATTAAAAAAAAATACATATATATATATTTTTTAATTGAGGATGATCTCTGTGTGCTCCCACGGAAAGGACTCTAAGTAACGTAGCGTGAATAAGCAAGTTTCAGAAGACCTCTGTGACCGGTCCTACCAATGTGAAGTGCTTTGCATGTGTGTGTGTGCTTTGTTATACGTACAGAACTAAACCTAGAAGAGGCAGGCGATCACGAGCAGGAAGCAGAATGAATGTGTACGTGTGAATGTGGCTCGTAAGTATCCATTACATTTACAATCATAGGAAGGCAATCATGATTTTGTCAACAAGCCTTGCAGCTGGGGATGGTCCCCAAGTCCTTCCAGGTTTTTGGAGTACCCGGGGGCGGGGGGGGGGGGAGATGGGGGTGGGGTCAGCAACAGGAATTTCCAGCCACCCTGTCCTTGTCCTGCTCTTTCCTGATTTGCCACTTGGATGTCTGAGTGAGGGTCCGTGACAGGTGCCGGCAGTGGGGGGTGATGACAAGTCCCAAACCACACGTGTTCCATTTCGTGCAGCTCCTTGCTGCCTTTGCAATCTCCGCCGTGAAAGCTCTCCTCTCTTATCTGCACAAAGCAGGAGTCAAAAGTTCTCGTCCGTGTGATTGCAGAATACCGGGCTGGGAAACTTCCTGATAATACCGAAATGATTCCTTCAGAAGAGCCGCGCCTGGGATGGGCTCCAAAGCACTATGTGGCCTGAGCACGTTCTGTGCCGTGCAGCTGGATGACGAACCGGATGCAATTCGGCAATTTAAGAAAAAAAAAAGGGTGGGGGGGAATGTATAAAGATGTCATCATATCCCACCTGGCTTGGTAGCCCCCCTCCCCACGCTTATGAGCCTGAGCCCCTCCAAAGACCACGCAGACGGCCAAGGAAGTGATGGGTCCACAATAGACACAGAGCTAGGAGGTAGACAAAGAAAATCCAAAGAAAGAAAGAAAGAGAGAGAGAGAGAGAGAGAGAGAGAGAGAGAGAGAAAAGAGGAAGAAAAAGAAGGAAAGAAAGAAAGAAAGAAAAGGAAAGAGAAAGGAAAGAAAGAAAGAAAGAAAGAGAGAGAGAAAGAAAGAGAGAAAGAAAGAAAGAAAAGGAAAGAAACAAAAAGAAAGGAAAAGAAAAGAGAAGAGAAGAAAAGAAAGAAAGAAAGAAAGAAAGAAAGAAAGAAAGACAGACAAACCCCATTGCAGTTTCTAAGACACATTTATGGCTTTTATAAACGGCAGCACGTTCGTTGAAAGTGGCCTTGTGCCACCGGTGACCTTAGCTAATGCTGACGTTCAGGAATTTAAACTTGGGAGCGGCCCCAGCATATCCTGTTCTAAAACCTGAGGGCCATGGGCGTTCTCCCACACTGCGTTCTCCTTTGGCCTCATTCTGTATCCAGTGGTCTCTTTCTTTCCATCGTCTTCCCTGATTTCGTTTCAAAAAGCTATGGGTTTCACGTAGAAAACTGCATGCGGGGCGCCTGGGTGGCCCAGCTGTCGAGCATCCGACTCTTGATTTCAGCTCAGGTCGTGATGCCAGGGCCATGGGATCGAGCCCCGCGTCGGGCTCCTCACTGAGCGTGCACCCTGCTCTCTTGCGCGCGCTCTCTCTCTCTCTCTCTCTCTCTCTCCCTGTCCCTCCCCTGTGTGTGCTCTCTCACAAAAATAAATAAATAAAAACATTGTTTTAAATATGCATACGTCACACATCCTTCCCTCCAGACGCGTCACATTTATAAATGCAGGTCCCCATTTGGAGTAAACGCATGAGAAACCACATCATTGAAAAACCTGTCTTCACTCTTACCTTGAGCTAGAAACAGAGCAAAGGAGACAGATTCGTGCCCCTGACAGGGACGACAAGTTGAAGTGTTTCCCGAAAGCCCTGTGGTCAGCGTCTCAGCCTCTGACCCCCTTCTTGGATCTCACCCCATCAGGTAACCAGGTGAGTCTCTCCAAATCTGCAGATGCCTTTGCCTTCGAGGAGGACAGCAGCAGTGATGGGCTTTCTCCAGACCAGACTCGAAGCGAAGACCCCCAGGGCTCAGCAGGATCCCCAGCGGACACCAAAGCTTCGGAGACCCCGTTAGCAGGTCCTGCTCTGGGGGCAGTCCAGGTAAATAAACGGCACCTCAGCCCGTCGTGTCTTTGTGGTCCTCAAGGCACACTGCCACCTTTGGTTTCGCATAGAGACCCCGGTACGTCCCTGGATGGCGCTTCAGATGGGTGCCTCTTCTTACCCGATCCGGTCCGGGGATCGGTGTAGGGGGGGGCAAAGCCTCCAGAAAACACCGAACGAGGAGCCTCTCGGGGCTGTACCCTTTGGCTTACTTGGCTACTCCGCCAAGTAGATGCCTACTATCTCCCAAACTTACGCGCGAGGCTAAAAGAGGCTCTCTGCCGTCAGGTGACTCACCAGTCATCTCCTGGATAGAATGTGCCAGCGCGGGCTTCTGGCTTCAAACCCCACGGACTTCCCTGAGCATATTCTCTGCATGGTCCGGAGGGAGGGGGGACCAGGAAGTGCCGACAGGCTGCAAAGCAGGGGGCCCCCGAGGTGCCTCTACGGTTAGCGGGTTTCTGCCTCCCACACCACTGCAGGGTCCACGTCCAGCCCAGCCCGAGAACAGCAGTCCCCCCCCCCCCACTTTCTGGACCAATCCACAGACACTTGGGCCGCGAGGCGTGTATATTGCAAATACTGTTCAAAAGCACATTTTCTAAGAAAAATAATTAACAGCGGCTAGCGCTAGGCATTTCCCAAGCGTTTCCTTTGAGATGCCCCACTGTCCTCCAGGCGGGTAGCATCCATGTGCCTTCTGATGGAGGGGGGACCCAGGCTCTGTGAGGCCGAGCCCCTGTGTGGTCTCCAGACGCTGCAGATTCCCAACCCCCCTGGAGCTTTTACTTCTAGAAGCCGCACAGAGGCTGGATGGGGGCTGCCGTCAGCCTAGCATGATGGTATTCACGCAGACCCAAAGAGGAGATGTGTGTGGACACACACACACACACACACACACACACACACACACACACTGTTCCGGAACCCATGTTACTCGCTGGTCATCATCATGCCCTTCTTCACGCACCTGCCGAGGAGAAGTGGGAGAAAGATAACAAGGAGAGCCGAAACACCCAGGCGTGTGTCCCGCGTGGGTTTGTAAGCAACGCGTGTTCCCTTCCCCTGCGCGCGGCGGCCGGGCTTTGCCGCCCGGCTTCTCCAACAACAGCAGACAGCAGTTTGGATCGCTTGTGACTGTGGTTCCGATGGTAAATTCCTCAGCTTCTGACTTAAGAACGGTTTGAGGAGAAGACGAGTTCTTTTCTGCTTCACCCAGTTCGAAGAGGACGAGCCGGGGGGTGGGGGGGTGATGCCGGGCCGGGTGCAGAAATCACTCTGTGATCGTACCCAGCGGCCCCGCTGAGCAGAGAAGGACACTGAGGCTCCAGAGGAAAGGATTCTGCAGAGGTTTTTCGGGCGCCGGGGCTCAGGAAAGGATGGGGAGGCTGCAGGGGGAGGTCGTGAGCGGCACCCTGTCCCTTTCTGCCACAGCATCGGGTGGCAGGAGAGGGACAGAAGACGATTACTCTTTTTTCCAAGTTCTCAGCATCCTGGAACACGTCTCTCAGAAAGGTTGTTCGTGACACTACATGCACACCCCCCCCCGACACACACACATATATATACACACACCTACATATACACGTGTGCTCATAAGGAACTATACATAAACACACAGATACCACACACATATACACACACTTTCTTTATACACATACACATCAATGTACATAAACACATATACACACAGACATGCAGACACATGCATACATATTTACACATACCCACATATACGCATGCACATACCTATGCATGTATGCGCACACATCTACACACACATAGACATATATGGACAGACACACACGTATATACAGACCCACAAAAACACACACAGATAAACACACAAATGTGTACACGCAGACATATGCACACATGCACACAGACAAACACGTATACCCAGAAACACACACACACACGCACACACGTTTTCCCTCCCATCCGCTAACCCCCCTTTTATCTTTTTTTGGGTCCTACTTTCCGCCGAAATGCCCACACCCACTTCTCCCTCCTCCTTTTTTCTTCAGTCCTGTTATCAAGTCCAACAGGTAGACCTTGTCACAGGTGGAACTCTCACAGGGTTGACCAGCCACCTGAGTTTTGGGTTGGCCTAGAACAGGCCATTTCTATACCTGTTTTCCGGAAGAATTATTGACGATGACCCCCTTATCTCTCAACAGTGACCTCAGTTGGTTGACAAATCATATGGCCACTCTACTTTATTTCTGTGTCCTACGTTTTTTCCTCCTGCATCCTAATATTGCTAAAATTTGGATTTCAGGATCACTCTTCTGGCTCGGAAAATGACAAGAATGACTCAGCCTCACAGCTCAGCAACCAGTCAGACACGGGCAAGCAAGGGCTTGGGACCCTGGGCCCCTCCAGTGCTGGGCACACTGCTGTGAAGGTAGGGATGGGCCAGCAGGGGGCAGAGCTCTCTGAGTTTAGTGTGGCAACGTGGGGGGAGTCACAGGGACCCCTGTGTAGGCTCGGTCCACCGGGAACATCACGAGTCAGGAGAGGAGAAAGGGGCCCTCCGCGTGCATGGTCCAAGAGTCGGTTCGCTGTGCAAACGCAGCACGGGTCTTCCGTGTAGAGGAGAAACCTGTGAGCTGTGAGCTCGCGGTTGTTTGGGGTCACAGGTCAGCCAGCATGGGCCTGACTTAAAAGACTTCATCAGGCCAGCCTCGAGACAGCCACAGCAGGTCGAAAGGCACACAGGGTTTATACATGCCATCAGACAGGTAGAGGGGAGTTGGGTCTTATGCAGGGGAAGCAGGTCTGAGGGCTTACGTAACGTAAGGCTCAAATCACCTAAGCCAGTCTCCCTTTGGAGAGAAAGATAAAGGGTGGGGTCGCCTTCACAGTAGACTAATAACTATAAGCATTATAGCAGATTCTCGGTTAAATCTTCCCATTATAGCTAATGGTTCACAGAAGGCTCTCTCCTCTTTCCAATTAACTGCCTGCTAACGATCACTGGGTTTTGTCGCTAATCATAATTTATCCCAAATAGCTTCTCTAGGGTCACCACTTAATGAGAGCGGAGATGTCTCTTATGAAATATTTGTTAAAAGAGCATAAGAATCAGCGTTTAAAGTAACAGCCCCGGGTCCCTTCTACCGCGTATACACAAAAGAGGTTCTCGTGTTCCAAGTGGACGGCAGGCATTTCCGCTTCCCTGTAAATCTCCCTAAACCTCGCTAGAAACCCACTCCCTACGTAGCTGAAATCTTACTGGCAATTCACTCAGATTCAACAGCCTTTGAAATTACAGGGCCGTTGATAGGTTTTGCTCATTGCAGGTGGAGGAAGGAGGTGGTTCGCATTATCTATACCATTGTGCACAAGGAGAAATTTTATTACTATTTCTACCAGCGTAGTTAAGTGTTGCATAGGTCAGATTAGCACTGCCTTCAGCCTCACTGTACTAAGGAAATGTGACGGTTGCCCAGAGGGAGGACAGGTCGATTTCAGTGAAGAGCGGATTGATGGGCAGCGGATCCGATGGGACTGGTTGTGTATGTGAGAGCCAACATCCCTGCTGGGTTGGTCAGTGCCTGTGAATTCTCAGTTGTTCGACATTCATTATCTCTACCTTAGGAAGATGCTAGAGGGCTTCTCAAAGAAGGAAGTGGGCAAGCTGGGGGGAAGACATCTGTGCCCTATTGACTTTGTAAGGTCCATTGGAGGCCACTGAGAGAATGTACCAGAATTCCCTGAAAACTGTCCAGCCCTATGTAAGGGAAAGGTGTTCTCAATGCAGGCTCCTTGAAGATATATATCAGAGATGAATAAAATAGGATTCCTGTTCTCAAGAAGCCTGTAGTCTAATTGGGTCACAGCCACCACTAACCCATATAGTGTTTTGAGCAGGTAAGAAACATGTACCATAAGGGACTTGAGTAGACATTTATCCAAAGATAAGGAAATTGCCAGGGTGCCTGGGCTGTCTCAGTCAGTTAAGCGTCTGACTCTTGATTTCAGCTAGGGTCGTGATCTCAAGGTTCATGGGTTCGAGCCCCACATCAGGCTCTGTGCTGAGAGAGCAGAGCCTGCTTGGGATTCTGTCTCTCCCTCTCTCTTTGCCCATACCGTGCTCGTGTGCACTCTCTCTCTCCCTCAAATAAACTGGAAAAAAAATTTTTTTAAGAAAAGAAAGAAATTGCCAATAAGCACCTGGAAAGGTGTCGAGTGTCATTGGCCATCAGGGAAATGAAACTCAAATTCACAACAAAATACCACTTCATGCCCACCAAAATGGCTCTAGTGAAAAAACAGTAAATAACAAGTGTTGATGAGGCTGTGGAGATTGGAGAGCTCTTACACATGGCTGGTGGCAACGTAAAATGGTGCGTCCACTGCGGAAAATAGCTTGGTGGTTCCTCAGAAAATTAAACGTTGAATTGCCCTATGACCCAGAAATCCCTCTCCTTGGGTGTATGTCCAAAAAAAATGGAAAATGGGTGTCGCAGCAAAATGTTATACATGAATATTCATGGCAGCACGATTCACAATATTCAAGAGTCGGAATGAAGTCAAATGTCCATGAGCTGAAGGATGGATAAGCTTGTGGTATATCCAGAAGGATGAAGTCCTGAAAATATGATGCTTAAGTGAAAGAAGACAGACACAAAAGGCCACATACTGTATGATTCTGGGTGGTTTTTTTTTTTTTAATGTTTATTTATTTTGAGAGAGAATGCGAGAGTGTGGGAGGGGCAGAGAGAGAGAGAGAGAGAGAGAGAGAGAGCAGGGTGGGACAGAGAGAGAATCCCAAGCAGGCTCCACACTGTCAGTACAGAGCCCAACATAGGGCTCGATCCCACAAACCATGAGATCATGACCTGAGCTGAAATCAAGAGTCAAGACGCTTAACCAACCGAACCCCACCAGGCACCTCCCCAGTGTATGAAATGTCCTCAATAGGCAAATCCAGGCAGACAGAAAGCAGACGAGTGGTTTCTGGGGACCGCACCAAGGAGAAAACGGGGAGTGACTGCTTAGTGGGTATGGGGTCTCCTGGGGGTGATGAAAACGTCCTGGAACTATATAGTGATGACCTTCACACAACACTGTGAATTGTATACTTGTGAATTGTGGTAGTTACTGGGGCGATTTGTAGGTTACTTGTGCTTTACCACAATACAAAGAAGAGGTTCCTGTTGGGTGGCCAGCGCCCCCATCAGGGCCAGCAGTGTAGGAAGCAGGACTTCAGTCTCCCCCACCCCTGGGGCAGGGTATGCCGTGGTGCGACCATTATCAGACTGCCTCAAAATGCTGCCTGACACCTGCAGGTGAAAGAGAGCACTGTGAGCTGGGACAGAGTCAGAGTTCCGTGGGGACAATAGCCTTTGCCCTCCACTCTCCAGAGAAAATGGTCCAATTTGAGTAACTTCCGGAATGTTCCGAGTCCCTGTACGACAGTGGCCTGGAGAAAAAGTTCCCCACCTCTGACTTACCGGCAAGACCAGGCTTGCAGAGTCCCAGGACGAGGTGGGAACAGAAGCCGGGCTGGAGCAAAGCAGGGCCCAGCTGATTGCAGAAGCCCTGCAGAAATTCTCCCAGTGCAGAAGGCTGATTGATTAGTTAATTAGAATGCTAATCGATTAAGGAGGAATGGCGCCACGCAGCACAGGGGAATGCTTGTTCTCATTAGCTATGACTTTCCGAGAGAAGAAGCCACCTTGAGAAAACACCGAAGGGGCTTCGGTGGTGGGACGTGTGGCCTCAGAGACTTGCAGGTTGTAGGCTCCTTCCGATGGGGTCACTTTCAGATGTGTGCTTTGTGGTTAAAATGGGGACACTGCCCAGTGGGAACCTGCCTGCCGGCTATTTGGGAGCCCCCTCTTGTGGACACCGCTGGTACTACACTTCCCCTGCACAGTTTGCCCAGAGCCTCAGGATGCTTTTATCGTGACTTCCCGGTTCTCCGTTTCAATCTTCTGTAATAAAGTCAGGGCTTGAAAATTAAGATTTTTTGTTTCAGCTGATCACTGTACGGACTACCTTTTGCAGGTTATAGGCATAATCACAGTGTCCTTTTGAGACCTGTTACTATTTCACTGGTATCTTTCAGCGTCCTTGCATCGGTCCCTGAGAGGAAAACGAAGAACATTTTCCCCAACTTTCAGGGGAAAGTAACAGAGATGTGGCAAAGTAATTGTACCATGTTCAGAAATTTGTCGTAGCCTCCTAGCCTGTAGCTTTAACTCATTTCGGTGCGTCTGAGTCATGTGCTGCGATGGGTAGCTTCTAGAAGGGTCCCCGTGGGTGGTTAACCCTTCTCACGGTAAGTCAAGAATCATTATTCCAGAAGGTGTCACTTCCTGGCCTTATATCAGTATTTGGGGAAAGTATTGGTGAAAAGGGGACTCTATCTTACTTTTTCACCCAAAGCAGCAAAAATCCACATTGTGGATTTTTGAGGACAGGTTTAATTTCATCCAGGATGACGTTACTTTTCTATTAAGTGTATATATTTATCTTGAGAGAGAGAGAGAGAGAGAGAGAGAGAGAGAGAGAGAGAACCAGCAGGGGAGGGGCAGAGAGAGAGGAGAAAGAGAATCCAATGCAGGGCTCAAAATCATGAACCTTGAGATCATAACCTGAGCCAAGTCAGACCCACCTAGGAGCCCCCAAAGTGATGTGATTCATAAGTCAATTTACTGAAGCGCTTTACTAAACGTGATTTCGGGTACACATTTGAAGGAACTTTCTTATGACTCCATCTCAAGATGAGATCGTATCCTTTCTTTTTTTTATTAAGTTTTTCTAAATTTGATTTTGAGAGAGAGAGAGAGAGACGAGAGCACGAGCTGGGGAGGGGCAGAGAGAGAAGGGACCGAGAATCCGAAGCAGGCTCCAGGCTCCGAGCTGTCAGCACAGAGCCCGACGTGGGGCTCGAACCCACAAAACGTGAGATTCTGACCTGAGCCAAAGTCGGACGCTTAACTGACTGAGCCACCCAGGCGCCCCGAGATCGTATCCTTTCTTAGACCCCCTGTTGGTTTTAGCTTAGGGAAGCCTCCTCACCAAAACATAGGCTTACTTACATCTTCCTCTGCGCTGGGAAGGAAATGCTCCTGGAGCCCCTTCCAAGATTCACGACCCTCCTTCTAGAGTGATGCACCTGTAGTAGTTCTGTTGGATAGACACCTTAATGCCCCAGGATCTCTGTGCATGGTGCCTCTGCTGTGTTGTATTTGTGGGATCCGAGAAAGCCCATCAAACAGACCCCCTTCGTGATCTACCCGTGACGTCAAGCACGTGCCGTTTCTCCACCCCCCTCTGCAGTCCAAGTCCTTGAGCGACAGTAAGAACCGCCACAAAAAGCCCAAGGACCCCAAGCCCAAGGTGAAGAAGCTCAAATATCACCAGTACATCCCCCCAGACCAGAAGGCCGAGAAGTCGCCTCCGCCCATGGACTCGGCCTACGCCCGACTGCTCCAGCAGCAACAGCTGTTTCTACAGCTCCAAATCCTCAGCCAGCAGGAACAGCACCGGCTCAGCTACCCTGGGATTCACCAAGCCCAGCTCAAGTAAGTCGGGAGAGCCTGGCGGGGGGGGGGTGGCGGCGATGGGCAGAGGTCAGCTGGCGAGGGCTTGTGCGTGTCTGAGGCACCTGCCGGGCCGGCACCGGGATGCCCCGTGAGTCCCGGATCGTGCCGGGTCCTCGTCAGGTGGGTGTAGAATGGGACTCCGTGGAGAACCCGTGCCCGTGTCTTCAGGAACCTAAGGCTGGGAGGAAGCAAAGAAATCAGTGCCCCGGTGAAGGGAACCGGGACAAGAGAAGGGATTAGCACTCTCAGACTGAATGGTGAAACAGAGAGGAGAAACCATGCGAGAATGGTTTGGTTTTGTTTTTTAATAATTGATTTTTTTTAAGCTTATCCATTTATTTTTGAGAAAGAGAGAGCAGGGGAGGGGCAGAGAGGAAAGAGAGAGAGAGAGAGAGAGAGAGAGAGAGAGAGAGGATCCCAAGCAGGCTCCACGCTGTCAGCGCAGAGCCCGACATGGGGCTCGAACTGACGATCACGAGATTGTGACCTGAGCCAAAACCGAGAGTCGACGCTTAAGAGACTGAGCCACCCAGGTGCCCCCATAAGAACGGTTGGTTGAATTCACTCAGCCCTTACGCTTTAGGAAGCAACAGCGCTGAGCGACTCAGTAACAGCCCCCGAAGATTGACTCCTGGACCCTGATGGGGGCGTGTGACCTCACTGTGGGTCACCGTTTAAATGGGCATCCCTTTCAACTCTACAGGTGGGACATAGGTTCCCTCACCTGTCTCTGTTCAGCGTCCGATCAGGTTGGCAATGATGCTGAGTGCTGAATACAGTCATGCTCTACAAGGCATGATGGTGCCCCCACGGGACAGTGCACCTGCTCAACCATAGGTGGACACGTCCTCTCCCCTCGGCCAAAGTCTCTACCACTCCCTCCTGTCTCCCCAGAACTCAGCTGGAGCTCACTTGCCACGTGTCATGGAGCCTGGACTCTTGTCTTCCTCACCCAGCCTCTTCTGCCGACTTAGTAGTTGCCCGATCCTTGCCGGCAATTAGCTTGTGACCTGATCTCAATGCAAGTTGCCCAATCAGGGCTCCGGCCACCCAGTTCCAATGTGCTGGGGAGGCTTTCCCCACATCGCCAAGCTCCGACCGTTCCACTCAATTCTGGCACTGTCTACCTAAACATGGCATCAGATCCCACAGGTTAAGGGCTCAGTTCTACAAGACTTCCCAGCCTCCTCCCCCCGCTTCAGATACCAATTGCAAGTGTAGAAGTTGTGACCTGGGCTTCTGGTTGACCCGGCTATAGCTCAGAGGCTTCCATGACTTCCTCCTTGGGTTCGATTAATTTGCTAGAGTGGCTCACGGAAATCAGAGAAACACCTTATTTACTAGATCATTGGCTTATTGTAAAAGGATAGAACTCAGAAGCAGCCAGAATGAAGAGATGCCCAAGGCAAGGGATGTGGGAAAGGGTGAGGAACTTCCTGCCCCCTCCACTCCCCCTCGTTCTCCACGTGTTCGCCAACGTGGATGCTCTCTGAACGCCATTCTTTTAGGTTTTATAGAGTCTTCCTTACAGGCATGACTGATTAAATCATTGGCCATTGGTGAATGGCTTGACCTTGAGCCCCCATCTTGTCTCCTCAGAGTTCAGGGGGTGGGACTAAAATTCCAACCACAAATCGTAGGGTTGGTTCTCAGGCAATCGGCCCCCACCCTTCGGTGACCCAGGGGCTTTCACAAAGTCGCCTCCTTAACATAACAAGTGGCACCTTTGGGGCTCTTCTCACTTAGAAATTCTAAGGATTTTAGGAGCTCTGTGCCAGAAAGAGGGTAGAGAGCCAAATATGTAATTTCTTATTGTACATCACAGTATCACACCCCCATATGTGTATCTGGCCATGTTTTAAGGGCCCTTTTTTGTTGTTTGCTTTTCAGGGAACCAAACGAACAGATGGTCAGAAATCCAAACTCCACTTCAGCACCACTGAGCAATACCCCTTTGTCTCCTGTCAAAAACAGCTTTTCTGGACAAACTGGTGTCTCTTCTCTCAAACCAGGCCCCCTCCCATCAAACCTAGATGATCTGAAGGTAGAGGATTTGGTGTGATTTTTTTCTTTTCTTTTTTCTTTTCTTTTCTTTTCTCTCTCTCTCTTTCTCTTTTTCTCTCTTTCTTTTTCTCTCTTTTTCTTTCTCTCTCTCTCAACAAATACAACAGATTTTTTTAAGCTTTTATTATTAATCTCTGCACCAAACATGGGGTTCAAACTCACAACCCCGAGATCAAGAGTCTCATGTTTCACCGACTGAGCCAGCCAGGCACCCCAACAAATACATCAGTAGATTTTTAACACCATTTTTACCAACTGATTTCTTGAGTAAACTAGTGAAAGGGAGAATGTATGGGGGAGACTTAAGTAAGTGACAGAATTTTATTTTATTTTTAAAAATGTATTTATGTATTTTGAAAGAGAGACAGAGAGTATGAGTGGAAGAGGGGCAGAGAGAGAGAGAGGGAGAGAGAGAATCCCAAGCAGGCTCCACGCTGTCAGGACAGAGCCCGACGCAGGGCTCAACTCATGAAGCGTGAGACAATGACCCGTGCAACCTCGGGCTACTTTCCTAATTTCTCTACATCTTAGATTGCTTACTTGCACAAATGAGTTATTGTGAGAACCCAGTGGAATCCTATATACATGATAGAGCTTAGCACAGAGAATAGCTGTAAGACTGATGTGACCTTCCAGAATGCTCTTAGAGCTTCGCACGGAGAGGAACTGTAAGATTGACGTGAGCTTCCAGAATGCTCTAAGCCAGTGGTCAATTCCATGATGAACTTTTACAGCCTCTGGTGAAATGAAAAAAGTAAGAATCACGTAAAGGGCTTTTCATAAATCTAAGTGTGTTCAACACACCTTTATTCCAAGTATTTATTTCCTCCCGACGTTTTCAATGCTGAAGATCCTTTCTGTTAAGGAGCAGTGACAGTAGTGGATGGAAGGTAGGTGTTTCTAGTAGAGTTTTGTTTCTTTGTATTAAGCAGGGGTGTTGTTAAATAAGAATATTAGTCTTAGTTGACAAGGTGAAATGTTGGTAACCCTATGTCCACTGCATAATTGAAAACAATGTACGGTTCTGTGAAATCCCCAAATCTGAGAACCTCTGCCCTGAAATGTCACAGCAACTCGTGAAGTGCTGTGTGCATGAGAGAGAAAGCCATTTGCTCCGGATCACAGACCTCACGGAGGTCACAGAGGATCAAATGACCTTGGGCTTTGAGTTGAACCTGGTGCGTTTCAGAGCAGTGCTCAGAACGGGCATATTCATATATATTCAGCCATCCGGTGTTAGCAAAAGAACTAAAGAAGGTGGTTGAAGTGCCTTCGATTCCTGTAATGTGTGAGCACACCTTCTCCCCCCCAGTGCCTCACTCCATTTTCTGTGGTTACACCTGTTCGCCTGGTTTCTGCCCCTGTGTTACTCTCTACCCTCCCCCAAGGACCTTATCAGTTTTCCCCAAAACAT
Organism: Lynx canadensis; assembly: GCF_007474595.2. Classification (NCBI taxonomy): domain Eukaryota; kingdom Metazoa; phylum Chordata; class Mammalia; order Carnivora; family Felidae; genus Lynx; species Lynx canadensis. The sequence goes on from NC_044316.2 coordinate 6,557,183, forward strand.
CAGATTCCTATAGGTCCCCAGGGCCTTCACCATACCAGTCTTTCTTAGTCCCTGTTTGTCTCCCTCATCCCCATTCTCAGCCTTTGGTCATTATCTGCTCTGGGGGAAAGGTAGGGTTGGGATTATTTCGAATGAAAGAAAATTAATTCTATGGCTGCCAAGGGCCAACACCAGTCACTTGATAGCAATCGCTCCTCTGTCTCTTCCACTTGGAATAAAAAATGCTTAGGTTTCACTGAGATTGTTTTAATTTTGCGTCCATAAACCTGGAGGAGGATGCCAAGCTTGTGACAATGCCCCCCCCCCCCCGCCAAGCAGTGGGTCACCCACCCTTCACTCCCCACATCATAAATCCATGGAGGTAAAAGTAGGTCCTGTCACCTAGAAAACAATATACTCAATGCGGTAAGCCAGGCACAAAGGGACAACTTTTCTATGAGTCTGCTTTATAGCAGGTGCCTGGAGAAGACAAATTCATAGCGACAGAAAGTCCATTGGTGACTACCAGGGGCTGGGGAGAGGAGTATGCGGAGTTGGTGTCTAACAGATACATAGGTTCTGTTTGCGATGAGGAAAAAGTTCTGGAGATGGATAGTGGTGATATTTGCACAACAGCATGAGTGTACCGACCCCAACTGAACTTCATACTTAAAGGTGATTAAATGGTAAAAATGTATGCTGTACATCTTTAACCACAATAAAAATGATTTTTCTTAAAAGTGGTCTACCTTAGGGGCGCCTGGGTGGCGCAGTCGGTTAAGCGTCCGACTTCAGCCAGGTCACGATCTCACGGTCCGTGGGTTTGAGCCCTGCGTCGGGCTCTGGGCTGATGGCTCAGAGCCTGGAGCCTGTTTCGGATTCTGTGTCTCCCTCTCTCTCTCTGCCCCTCCCCCGTTCATGCTCTGTCTCTCTCTGTCCCAAAAATAAATAAAAAACGTTGAAAAAAAAAATAAAAAAAAAAAAAAGTGGTCTACCTTAGGGGCGCCTGGGTGGCTCCGTCGGTTGAGCGTCCGACTTCGGCTCAGGTCATGATCTCGCGGTCGGTGAATTCGAGCCCCGCATCGGGCTCTGTGCTGACAGCTCAGAGCCTGGAGTCTGCTCCGGATTCTGGTTCCCTCTCTCTCTGCCCCTCCCCAGCTCACACTCTGTTCTCTCTGTCTCCCAAAAATGAATAAACATTTAAAAAAATTTTTTTAATAAAAAAATAATTTACCTTAGGATGGGAGCTTGGGTCAGGTAGATCTGGAGTTGGCTTGGCCCCAGACAAAGCACAGTCCAGATGTGATGTGCCATCTGGCAGAGTCCCCCAGAGATGGCTTCCTCCATATGCACGTGCTCAGAACGATTGGCTGGTTAGAGTTATAGTAATTAGCACGGGTACGAGGAAATGATGACCGTGGCAGCTACCATTTTTTTTTTTTTTTTTGGCGTAAACTATCAGTCGACCATCCTATATAGATTTGCTTCCACTTTCCACCGTGCAAGATACGTTTTAAATGTGAACATACAAATCGGGACCTCAGAGAAGCTGAATGAATAATGCATCACTCCTCCTCCTAGATAGTGTTGATATTTACGTGTCGTGAGTGCTCTACGGTGGTTTTCTGTATAAGAGAAAGATATCGTGAATAAACCCAATACCGAACCTGATAGCACAGGTGAGAATAGTGGGACAAATACACGCGTTCCATCAGAACATAGGTGGACGTGCAAATCTTTTATCTTCGTGAATTTTCTCCCTCGCCTGTGGAAGCCATCCCAGTTCCATGTGGTCATTTGACAGCTTTGCCTTGTGCTTCCAGAGCCCACAGGCTGAATGCTGTGCAAGTTAACCAGCTTGTAGATGGTAAAACTGGGGGGCTGACCGTAAGCGAGTGACGTTTTTGTCTTTTTAGTGTTATTTTATTTTAAATGCCAGTATAGTTAACACACAGCGTCAGTATTAGTTGCATATATCCCTTTGAACTGGTGTTTTTGTGTTTTTTTTTTTTTCAACGTTTATTTATTTTTGGGACAGAGAGAGACAGAGCATGAACGGGGGAGGGGCAGAGAGAGAGGGAGACACAGAATCAGAAACAGGCTCCAGGCTCTGAACCATCAGCCCAGAGCCCGACGCGGGGCTCGAACTCACGGACCGCGAGATCGTGACCTGGCTGAAGTCGGACGCCCAACCGACTGCGCCACCCAGGCGCCCCTGTGTTTTTTGAATAAATACTCAGTAGTGCGATTACTGGATCATAGGGTGGTTCTGTTTTTAACTGAGCGATTTCAGAGGTTTTGCTATTGTCATTTGAGATGAGGGGAGGGACAGACAGAGAAACCTTAATTGGACTTGACGACTGGGTGTGTGGGGAGAGGTGCCACCTGGGAGTGTGACACTGGGGGCAGAAATTGGGAGGGCAGAATGGGGATCTGATCTGAAGGGATGTTGGCAAGTGCATTCAGTTTGGGGAAACTGAGTCACGGGTACCACCAGGACAAGCGAGGGGAAATGTCTAGCCAGTTTCCACGCAGTTAGAAACACACTGCCGCAGTTCAGCTCAACTGTGCTGTCGGGCTAGGCACAGAAGTTTTGGAATCTAAACATTAACACAAGCGGGGGGCACCTGCGAGGCTCAGTCAGTTAAGCATCTGACTTCAGCTCGGGTCATGATCTCATGGTTCGTGAGTTCGAGCCCTGCGTCGGGCTCTGTGCTAACAGCTCAGAGCCTGGAGGCTGCTTCGGATTCTGTGTCTCCCTCTCTCTCTGCCCCTCCCCTGCTCATGCTCTCTCTCTCTGTCTCGCTCGCTCTCTCTCTCTCTCAAAAATAAACAAACATTAAAAAAAAATTTGGAATTGTTTGCATAGCGGGTCAGTTCGAAATACAGGACTGACTGAAAGGGAGAGCAAATGGAAAGAGTGGGAGGGAAGGAAGGAGAAGAGGAATAAAGGAAGCAGGTGATGTAATCATATCTTGGAAAAGGAAGAAGTAAGAGGAACTAATAAAGGTGACCCTTAAAACAGGCAATCAGAAAGATAAGGTAACGAAGGTGGATGTTCTCCCAAAATATTCACATTTTGCAGAATAGGAATAAAAGGGGAAAAGCATTGAGAAAAGAGTTTGACTTCTCATTAAAAAGTTATACATGGGGGCGCCTGTGTGGCTCAGTCAGTTAAGTGTCTGACTCTTGGTTTTGGCTCAGGTCATGATCTCATGGTTCGTGGGATCGAGCCCCGCTCGGGCTCTGTGCTGACGGTGTGGAGCCTGCTTGGGATTTTCTCTCTTCCTCTGCCCTTCCTGTGCTCTCTCTCTCTCTCTCTCAAAATAATTATACCTTCAAAAAAGAGTTATACATGGTAACATCACAGTATGTGCATTTTTTTTGTATCTTGTTTCTAACAAACTGGAGAGCCAGAGAGCATGGGAGACAGGGAGAGACAGAGAAATGGGAAACTTAAAAACTGGGAAAATATGAAAGATTTTAAGAAATAATTGTCCGTGCGTTTTAGTTCTCATAATGGTCTTTTATCTGTGTGTTTTTTGTAATGTACTTATTTTTTAGAGAAAGATATCAAAATATTTACAGATTCAATTATATGATTTGCTTCAACATAATTCAGGAAATGTGGAAATGGTTTGGGGATTAACTGAACCCACACTGAACATGAATTGATCATTGTTGAAGCTGGTTGATGGGTACATGCGGCTCATTATAATTTAAAATTTTGTCAACTTTTGTGGAGGTTCGAAATTTTTCATACAACGTGGTTGAAAGAGTTATCAGGGAATAAAAGACCTGTGAATGTAGGAAAGAGGTGTATACAAACCTTTGTCCCAACCAAGCCCACCCAGCCTAATATTCTGAAACATAAAGTAAACTGAACCCAACAAGTGTTCCTGTTATTTCAGAATATGAGCTGCATTATTTAATGATGTAGTCTAAAATATTCAGTGCCAGAACAGAGCCTAAAAATAAATGTAGAACTCGTTAATTTTAAGGAACTCAAAGTTAAAACAATAATGGGTTGCCATTTCGCACTTTTTCAAACCAGCAAATCTAAAAGAAAATGATAAAACCATACCAGAGAGAGGAAGAGGAGAAGGTATATTTTTTGCCTGTGGTAGTGTGAGTTGTGGCGATCCTTTTAAAATAACTTTTAAATGATTGTAAGGTGGTAATATATTTACTATTGAAGCGTGACAAGGTATGGAAAAGTAAAGAGCATTTTAAAAGATAATTGAGGGGCGCCTGGGTGGCTTTGGTTCAGGTCATGATCTCATAGTTGGTGAGTTCGAGCCCCACTTTGGGTGAGCTCAAGCCCTGCTTCCAGTGAGCTCTGCTTTTCTCTCTCTCTCCCTGTCCCTTCCTCCCTCCCTTTTCCTCCTCCCTGTCTCTTTCCCCCTCACTCCCTTGTGCCCTCTCTCTCCCCTCCCAAAAAGATCATCGATTCACAGCATTGCAGATCATATTTCCTTATAGACTTCAAAGGCAGATGCACATGTTTTGTTTGCAAAGTTACTGTTGTCGAGTAATTCTGTAAAAGCATGAATTTCTGGCATGCTTTTTTGTGTAACGTACCATGAGCCTTCTTCATAACTTTCAATATTCAACTAACATTTTAATTTTGATTTAATTTTTTTAATCTTTATTTACTTTCGAGAGGCAGAGAGACAGAGTGCGAGCGGGGGAGGAACAGAGAGAGAGGGAGACACAGAATCCGAAGCAGGCTCCAGGTTCCGAGCTGTCAGCACAGAGCCCGACGCGGGGCTCGAACCCACGAACCGCGAGATCATGACCTGAGCTGAAGTCGGACGCTCAACCGACTTGAGCCACCCAGGCGCCCCTCATTTTTATTTTTGATAGCAGCACATCATTCTACCACCTAGTTAATATTCCTCTGTTGGACACTTAACTTGCTTCCAAATTTTTTCTATTAAAAATGTAATTTGCACATCCGTTTATTAATTTATCTGATTATCTCCCCAGGCTAAATACCTGGGAGTGGAATTCGTGAACCAAAACACATGAATATTTCTTGGGGCGGCTGGGTGGCTCAGTCAGTGGAGCGTCCCACTTCAGCTCGGGTCATGATCTCGCGGTCTGTGAGTTCGAGCCCCACCTCGGGCTCTGTGCAGGCAGCTCTGAGCCTGGAGCCTGCTTCACATTCTGTGTCTCCCTCTCTCTCTGTGTCTCTCTGTCTCAAAGGTGAATAAACATTAAAAAAAAAAACAAACCCACAACATATCAATATTAAAGTTCTTGCCAAAGAATTCAGATTGTGAGATGTCTGTACTGAATGTGCCAGAAAATTGGAGGAGCCAAGATGGCAAAACAGCATGGAAGGTTTTTGCGTGTCTCACGTCCATGAAGTACAGCCCGACCAACACTGAACCATCCCGAACGTGCGTACCAATCTACTGCCAGAAGCAGCGCGCTAAGGCAGCATTTACCAAACACGAATGTGCACACTGAGTCACCTGGGGCTCTGGATAAAATACAGGTCCTGATTCAGTAGGTTATGGGGAGGGGAGCTGAGCCTCTGCATTTCTAGCATGTTCCCAGATGCTGTTGGTGCTGCTGGTCTAAGGACCACACTTGGAATAGCAAGGTGTTTTAAGAGCTTTCTTTAAAACCATTTTTATTTGAGGGGCGCCTGGGTGGCTCAGTCAGTTAAGCATCAGACTCCTGATTTCGGCTCAGGTGATGATCTTGCAGTTCATGAGTTCGAGCCCCGCGTCGGGCTCTGTGCCGACAGCTCGGAGCCTGGAGCCCGCTTCGGGTTCTGTGTCTCCCTCTCTCTCTGCTCCTCCCCCACTCATTTTTTCTCTCCCTTTCTTTCTCTCTCTCTTTCTCCATCAAAAATAAATAAACATTACATTTTTTTTAATGTATCTTTTGTTTGTGAAGCATTGGAGTATGTCCATGACCCATTTTGGGGTGTTGGTTTATTTGGGGGGGGGGGGTTATTAAGCACATTTGGTGCATTGAGCTTTACTGACATTTTATTATTTGCCCTGCAATTTTTTTTTGTCTGAGACTGCTATCTGCGTTTGCATTTTCTTTTTGGTGTTTTTGACTGACAGGAGTTTTTGTTTGTTTGTTTGTTTTAATTTGAAAGCATGAGCAGAGGAGAAGGGCAGAGAGAGAGAGAGAGAGAGAAAGAGAAAGAATCTTAAGCAGGCTCCACACTCAACACAGAGCCCAACACGGAGCTCGATCCCACAACCCTGGGTTCATGACCTGAGCTGAAATCAAGAGTGGGGCGCTCAACTGACCGAGCCACCCAGGCGCCCTGGAGTTTTTGATTTTTGCTGTCAGTATTTTTATGATCACTTTCTTGGCTTTCAGGCTCAAAAGATCTTTCCCTACAAAATATCAGAAAAGTATTTCCCTTCCCTATATAGTCTTCTAGCTGTTTTATGGCATTAACATTTAGATATTTAATGTTTCCTGTTTTAATTACAAAAGTAATATCTTATGTGAAATATTTAGGGGCTGGAGATAAGGAGAACCACTGTTAACATTTTGGGCTATCGTTAGCCACATATTTTCATCTGCAAGCATAGTTTAAACACACACACACGCACACACACATAAAGGCACCTCGGTGGCTCAGTTGGCTAAGCGTCCAACTTCAGCTCAGGTCATGATCACACCGTTTGTGGGTTCAAGCCCTGTATCGGGCTCTGTGCTGACAGCTCAGAGCCTGGAGCCTGCTTCAGATTCTGTGTCTCCCTCTCTTTCTGCCCCTAGCCCACTCACACTGTCTGTCTGTCTGTCTGTCTGTCTGTCTCTCTCTCTCTCATCCAGCAATTCATACTATTTTTCACTTAATAATATACCATAAACAGTTATTCATTATTGTATGTCAGCAAATACATATAGCATCAGTCTTCAGGGATTTAGACATTCCATCATTTGTAGGCACCGTCATTAATTTAGTTCCTGTATTTTTAGGTATCTGTAGTTTATAATTTGTGAACATTATAAAAAATGCAAGGATGAAATAATTAGATGTGAAGCCACATAATAATAATAGCAAACGCTTACACCACAGTTACCATTTGCGAGACACTTTTCCAAGCACTTTACAAATGTTCAGCCATTTTAAGCCTCACAAAACCACATAAGGTATGATTCTCTCCATTTTATAGAAAGGGAACCAAGGCACGGAGTGATCACTGAGCTGGTAAGAGGCAAGGTCGGGATTTGAATCTATGTTCTTTTCTCCGTACATACTCTCTGTCTCAGTATATCCAGCCAGTTACTAAAATTAGGACAAAAGTGTTCATGTAGAACCATGGATCTCAAAAACTGGCCCAGGGACCAGTGATATCAGCATCCCCTGGGAACCCGTTAAAAATGCACATTCTCGGGGTGCCTGGGTGGCTCAGCTGGTTAAGTGTCCAACTTCAGCTCAGGTCATGATCTCGCAGTTTGTGAGTTCGAGCCCCGCGTCGGGCTCTGGGCTGACAGCTCGGAACCTGGAGCCTGCTTCGGGTTCTGTGTCTCCCTCTCTCTCCGCCCCTCCCCTGTTCACGCTCTGTCTCTCAATAATAAGTAAATGTTAAAAAAAAATTTTTTTAAATGCACATTCTTGGGGCACCCGTGTGGCTCAGCCAGTTAGGCTGCTGACTCTTGATCTCAGCTCAGGTCTTGATCTCAGGGTCATGAGTCCCAGCCCCGAAATGGGTCCCTCACTGGGAGTGGAGCCTACTTAAAAAAAAAAAGGGGGGCGCCTGGGTGGCTCAGTCGGTTACGCGTCCGACTTCAGCCCGGGTCATGATCTCGCGATCTGTGAGTTCGAGCCCCGCGTCGGGCTCTGTGCTGACAGCTCAGAGCCTGGAGCCTGCTTCTGATTCCGTGTCTCCCTCTCTTTCTGCCCCTCCCGTACTCATGCTCTGTCTCTCTCTGTCTCAGAAATAAATAAACATTAAAAAAAAAAAAATGCAGGGGCGCCTGAGGGTGGGTTAGTTGGTTAAGCATCAGACTCTTGACTTGACTCATGATCTCACAGCTGGTGAGTTCGAGCCCCCATTGGACTCAGTGCTGGCAGTTGGGAGCCTGCTTGGGATTCTGTCTCTCTTTCCTTCTCTCTCTGCCCCTCCCCCACCTCAAAATAAATAACTTAAAAATATAAAAGTAAAAAGTAATTAATTAAAAAAATACACATTCTCAGCCCTTCACCCCCACCCCAGCGCCACTGAAGCAGAAACTCAAGGCCGGGGCCGGGGTGTCTGTGCTGTCGTCTGAGGACCAGTGGTTCCGGCACGTGCTCGGGTTGGAGCACTAGGGACAGAGAGAGCCTGGTAGAGAGAGTGCACTCACCTAGGAGCAGGAGACCAGGAGTCTCCACCTGCTTTGGGATGATGGGTTGCCGGCTGATGGCCAAACCCAGGCAGAGATCAGTTTTCTCATCTACAAAATGGGGACAAGGACCAGGCTGGGGCTTGGAGGCTAATAGAGTAGGTGACCCCTATGGTTCATGTGAGCTCTGCATTTCGAGCATTCTGGGATGCTAATTTAAAGCTAATGTGGGGCGCCTGGGTGGCTCAGTCGGTTGGGCGTCCGACTTCGGCTCAGGTCACGATCTCGCGGTCCGTGAGTTCGAGCCCCACATCGGGCTCTGGGCTGATGGCTCAGAACCTGGAGCCTGTTTCCGATTCTGTGTCTCCCTCTCTCTCTGCCCCTCCCCCATTCATGCTCTGTCTCTCTCTGTCCCAAAAATAAATAAACGTTGAAAAAAAAAATTTTTTTTTTAAAAAATAAAGCTGGGGCGCCTGGGTGGCGCAGTCGGTTAAGCATCAGACTTCAACCAGGTCACGATCTCGCGGTCCGTGAGTTCGAGCCCCGCGTCAGGCTCTGGGCTGATGGCTCAGAGCCTGGAGCCTGTTTCCGATTCTGTGTCTGCCTCTCTCTCTCTGCCCCTCCCCCGTTCATGCTCTGTTTCTCTCTGTCCCAAAAATAAATAAACGTTGAAAAAAAAAATTTTTTTTTAAAAATAAAAAAATAAAGCTAATGTAATAAGGGGCGCCTGGGTGGTTCCGAAGGTTAAGCCTCCGACTTCGGCTCAGCTCACGATCTCACAGTTCGTGAGTTCCAGCCCCGCATCGGGCTCTGTGCTGATGGCTCAGAGCCTGGAGCCTGTTTCAGATTCTGTGTCTCCCTCTCTCTCTGCCCCTCCCCTGTTCATGCTCTGTCTCTGTCTCAAAAATAAATAAACGTTAAAAAAAATAATAAAAAAATAAAAATAAGGCTAATGTAATAAGGGGCGCCTGGTGGCTCCGAAGGTTAAGCCTCCAACTTCGGCTCAGCTCACGATCTCACAGTTCGTGAGTTCCAGCCCTGCATCGGGCTCTGTGCTGATGGCTCAGAGCCTGCAGCCTGCTTAGGATTCTGTGTCTCCCTCTCTCTCCGCCTCCCCGCTCGCATTCTGTCTCTATCTCTCTTGAAAATAAATAAAACGTTAAAAAATTTTTTCAAAACAAAACCTGATGTAATAAGAAATTAAAAATAAATAAGTCACTGTCCCTCAACAGCTCACTCACCACGCCCTGGTCTCCCTGCAGGTGTCCGAGTTGAGACAGCAGCTTCGCCTCCGGGGCCTGCCGGTGTCTGGGACCAAGACGGCGCTCATGGACCGGCTGCGGCCCTTCCAGGACTGTTCGGGGACCCCCGTGCCCAGCTTCGGTGACATCACGACGGTCACCTTCCCCGTGACGCCCAGCAGCGCGCTGCCCGGCTACCAGCCCTCCCCGCCCGCCAGCGCCTTACCCAACGGCTTGTACCACTTCGGCAGCACCAGCTCAAGCCCCCCAATCTCGCCCGCCTCCTCCGACCTGTCGGCCGCGGGGTCCCTGCCGGACACCTTCAACGACGCGTCCCCGTCCCTCTGCCTGCACCCGTCCCCGGCCCCCGCGTGCGCCGAGGAGAGCCCACTGGGCGGCCTGGGCGCGGGCCCCCCGGCCCCCGAGCTGGACGCGCCGGACTCGGAGAAGGACAAGATGCTGGTGGAGAAGCAGAAGGTGATCAACGAGCTCACCTGGAAGCTACAGCAGGAGCAGCGGCACGTAGAGCAGTTGCGAATGCAGCTGCAGAAGCAGAAGAGGGGCCTCGGGCCCGAGAGGCCGCCCCCCTTCCTGGCCGTGCCGGTCAAGCAGGAGGACGCCGTCCCCAGCTGTCCATTTGCGCCCCAGCCGAGACCTGGGAAGAGACCGGGCCCTGCTCCCTGCGCCTCTGAGGCCCCGGGCCGCCCCGACGCCCTCCCCTCCACGTTTCTCAGCCCCCAGTGCTCCCCTCAGCACTCCCCGCTGGGGGCCGTCCAAAGCCCCCAGCACATCAGCTTGCCCCCGTCCCCCAACAGCCATTACTTCCTTCCCTCTTCGTCGGGGGGCACGCAAGGAGAGGGTCACAGGGTCTCCTCACCTGTGGGCAGCCAGGCATGCGCGGCACAGGTAAGAACGCCTGGGCCCGGTGCACCCAGCTTTCTGGAAGTGGGGTGTGGCTTGGCAAGGCTAAAAAGCTGACTTTGCAAGTTTCGGTGGGAAGGGTTGACCAAAAGCAACTTCTGGACTCTGCCACCGTCCCCAAGCCTTCAGGGTGGACCGGACCCCCTTCTCTGAAATGGAGGTTGGCAAAATTGCCTTCCGGAGGGCTAGGTAACGAGTGTTTTGGCTTCTCTGGGCCATGTTGGTCTCAACGGGACCCTTGTGGCGTGAACTCAGACATCTGCAAGTGAGTGCATGTGGCTGTGTTCCAATAAAACTTTATTCACAAACGCAGGTGGTGGGCCAGATTGCCACAACCCCCGTTGTCAGGGTTCCTCGGCATAGAGCCTTAGCGGGGGCCAAATCAATTCATCGAGAGAGCCAAAGGGGGGGAGCTACCAGACCTTACTATTCGTTGCACGCATTGGCTTGCATAGGGCAAATAGTTACCGACCACCTAGCATGTTGCAGCCCCTGTTCTGGTCTGTCTCTGGTCTGAACTAGCCAAACAAAAATCCCTGCTCTCGTGGGAAGACAGACAGTAAATAAAATAAACAGGTAAACTATACAACATAGTAGAAGAGGATGCATCAGGTGGAGAAAAAGGAGGCTGGGATGGTGGGACATTTGCAGATTTGCAACTTTAAGTCAAAGGTGCAGGACCATTCGAGGAAATCTTTGAAGGAGGTAAGGGAGAAAGCCTTGTGAATATTTGGGGTGAAGGTGTTACAGGCAAAGGAAAAACAGCAAGCCTAAGGGCCGTGAGGTGGGGGAATGCGCGGAATGTTCAAGAATCGGAAGGAAGGCCCGTGTGGCCAAAGCGGAATGAGACGCAGTTGTAGAGACAGCTTACGGGAGGAAATAGTTCAAAGACTAGACCAAGGCGATCATCCGAGACTTTCCTTGTCCGTGAAGCTAACGAATTATGGGGGAAGTCTACCGAAGTCTACCTGAGAAAGAAACTTACATCATCAAAAGTTCTGAAATCGGTGAGAAAGGAAATAGGAAGAAGACTCACATTGGTGACCAGTGTTAACAAGCATGCGTCTGAGTAATCTCGTTAATTTTCACCATGACCTCATGCGCTCTAATTCCTTTTCCTTTCTTTGCCACGGTTTACAAAGCACTCTTTGAGGATATGAACAGTTACACGATATTACATGGTAAAAAGATAAAGAACAATATAGAATAACATGCCTGATCTGGGCTAATGGCAGTTAAATGCTGCACAAAGCACTGGGGAAGGCAGGGGGAAGCGGGTTGGTCACGAAGGGCTAGAAAGGTCCAGGAAGGTTTTTGCAAAGGGGTTGGACTCAATGAGAAGTGTAGACTTAAAAGAAAGTTGGGGGCGCCTGGGTGGCTCAGTCGGTTAAGCGTCCAACTTTGGCTCAGGTCACGTTCTCACGGTCCGTGCGTTCGAGCCCTGCATTGCGCTCTGTGCTGACAGCTCAGAGCCTGAAGCTTGCTTTGGATTCTGTGTCTCTCTCTTTCTCTGCCCCTCACGCTCTGTCTCTCTCTTTCTCAAAAAATCATTTTTGAGAATGAATACCTTTAAAAAATTTTTTAAACGAAAAAGGAAAGTTGGGAAAAGAACATTCCATGTAGGAAAAGGTAGGGAGGTACCATGCACAGGGCACACAGAGGGAAGTCCGTGGCAGTTACTGGAATACAGGCTTTTGAAAGAAATAGTACCTGACCTGGTTTCGGGCGGAGACCCTACACGGTGGATGCAGGGGAGGCATGGAAAGTGTTTGAGCAGGAGGTGATGTGCACAAAGCCAGATTTGAGACATTGATCGTGGGATTAAGGGAGGTTTGAAAAGCTAAAACAGCAGGGCAGGGACCAGGAGTCTCAGCAAATGTTGTCCAGTATGCTGCTGGTGACCAATGAACTCATTGCTTCTTCCTTTCAGAACTCAGGGGCACATGAGGGCCATCCTCCAAGCTTCTCTCCCCAGCCTTCCAGCCTCCACCCCCCTTTCTCTGGAACCCAAGCAGACAGCAATCATGGCGCTGGGGGCAATCCTTGTCCCAAAAGCCCAGGTGTCCAGCAAAAGGTAGGCACCTGGACAAAGGTCTAAACTTTGCCTCTTCCCTCTTCTGTGGCCTCGTCCTCCAAATGATGAGGCTCAAAGGCAGAAATAAACGGGGCGGCTCAGTGAGTTAAGCATCTAACTCTTCATTTCCGCTCAGGTCATGGTCTCACGACTGTGAGATAGAACCCAGGCTCTGTAAGGTCGGGCTCCACACTGGGCATGGGGCCTGGGATTCTCTCTCTCTCTTTTCCCTTCTCCCTACTTGTGCGTTTTCTCTCTCTCTCTCTCTCTCTCCTCTCTCAATTAAAAAAAAATTTATCTAAAAGAAATTGGGGTGGGGGTGCCTGGTTGACTCCATTGGTTAAGCCTCCAACTTCGGCTCAGGTCATAATCTCACAGTTTGTCAGTTTAAGCCCCATTTTGGGCTCTCTGCTGTCAGCATGGAGCCTGCTTCAGATCCTCTGTCCCCCTCTCTCTCTGCCCCTCCCTGCCACATGCTTTCCCCTCTCTCAAAACTAATAAAACATTAAAAAAATAATAATAGAGGAGCTCCTGGGTGGCTCAGTTGGTTAAATGTCCGACTTCGGCTCAGGTCATGATCTCACCGTCAGTGAGTTGGAGCCCCGCGTCAGGCTCTGTGCTGACAGCTCAGAGCCTGGAGCCTGCTTCCGATTCCGTGTCTCCCTCTCTCTGCCCCTCCCCCCTCCTCTCAAAAATAAACATTTAAAAATTAAAAACAAATTATAATAAAATAAAAATTTCACAAAAGGCAGACATAAATGACATTTCGATAAAAACAAATCCACTTGGAAGAGAGTGAAATGGATGTACAGATATAAATTAGGGTGTTCCAGGGAGCCATTTCCTGGGGTCATTCTAGAAATCATGAGGACTAAAATGAGCACGGTATGTTTGTGAAACAACATGGCAGACAAATCAGTTTCCATGGAGTTGAAGATTGGAATAGAGGCATGCGGGAAAACGGTGCTTGAGAAAGAGGAAGGTATGTGGATCTGTGGAAAGGTCTAGAAAGGTGCAGAGAATTCGAATCACAGTGCAGTATCTCGGTGGAAAAAGGCAGAGGTGGTACATACCAGCAGGTGGAAATCAGGGATGTGAGAGAACCAGGATATGGGAAGTCCCAAGGACTAAGGAAGAGGTAATAAGGAGGCCAACAAGATGGCCACCATACAGAAGTGCTACCTGCTACAAGTATGGACAGGGCGTCCTTTGGAGACAGAGACCCTGAAATGGCCCAGGCACTCCATAGAACATGGAGCTCATAATACACAAGGCTGGTCCCTGAAGAGCTACCCCAACAGTGTCTCCACCTCTCTGCAAATGCACCAGTTAGGAATGAAATGTCCCGAGGGGGTAAAGTACTCTGGGAATTCCTGGGTGACTTCTTCCTGTTGGACTGGACTCTTACTTTATTTCCTTTGCTCCTAACCAAAGGTGGTTCACTCTAGAGGGGGAAAAGAATCTGTTGGGCTCCTGGGTGACTCAGTTAAGCCTCCGACTAAGATCAAGGCTCAGGTCATGATCTCACAGTTTGTGGGTTCGAGCCCCACATTGGGCTCTGTTCTGACAGCTCAGAGCCTGGAGCCTGCTTCGGATTCTGTGTCTCCTTTTCTCTCTGCCCCTTCCCCACTTACACTCTGTCTTTCTGTCTCTCAAAAATGGATAAACATTTAAAAAAATGGAAAAGAAGAATCTGCAAGGTTCCCATCGTATCATGTCTCCAGCAATATGTCCACGGTCATATGTACTATTAATACACTGGGGTTGTTTTCTAAGCCTTGGCTCTTTTTTTCCACTCAAATCAATTCTTTCCCAAAATTTAGCTTGGAGTTTGTAAAACAGAAGCAGACCCATTTCTTCTTTTTTTCAGAAGTTTAAAAGCTGTATTTTTTTCATATTATTGTTATCTTAATAGAATTTATTGCCAACTTGGCTAACATACAGTGTAGACAGTGTGCTTTTGATTCAGGGGGTGGATTCCTGTGATTCATCGCTTACATTCAACAGCCAGTGCTCATCCCAACAAGTGCCCTCCTCAATGCCCATCACCTATTCTCCCCTCTCCCCTGCATCCCCCTGCCATCAACCCTCAGTTTGTTCTCTGTATTTAAGAGTCTCTTATGGTTTGCCTCCCTCTCTCGCTGTAACTATTTTTCCCTCCTTCCCTTCCCCCATGGTCTTCTGTTAAGTTTCTCAAGTTCCACACATGAGTGAAAACACACAGTATCTTCCTCTGACTGACTTATTTCACTCAGCCTAATACCCTCCAGTTCCATCCGCGTTGCTGCAAATGGCAGGATTTCATTCTTTCTCATCACCGAGTAATATTCCATTGTATATAGAAACCACATCTTCTTTATCCGTTCGTCAGTTGATGGACATTTAGGCTCTTTCCTTAATTTGGCTATTGTTGAAAGCGCGAAGCAGTCCCATCTCTGACCCTTGAGTTGACTTATCTTTTTCTGCATCTTACTCCCACAGATGGCTGGTCTGCACTCTTCTGACAAGACAGGGCCAAAGTTTTCAATTCCTTCCCCTCCTTTTTCCAAGCCAACATCAGCAGTTCCAGAGATAACACAGCCTCCATCGTACGAAGATGCAGTAAAGCAGGTAACTACAAGTTTTGTTCTCTGTAGAGAAACAGGTTGCCTAAATGGGCGTTGTTTCTCATTATTCAACTTCGGGCAGTCTTAGGTGCCAACATTGAGTGCATTGGTGCCCCCCTACCAGGATGGGCAGAGTTTCTAGATGCTACTTGTAGAAAGGTAGTGCGTGTACAGTAAAACCTTGGATTGCAAGTAACTTGCTATGCGAGTGTTCCACAAGACGAGCAAACATGGCTAATAAATTTTAACTTGATAAACGAGCCATCTCTTGCAATACGAGTAGTATGTGACCCTGAACGTCACATGATCACAACTGAGCCAATGGTTCTTCTCTCTCTCTCTCTCTCTCTCCCTCTCCCTGTCTCTGTCTCTCTCTCTCTCTCTGCGGGATTGTGGGTGATCATCTCCCATGCTCGGATGCTTTGTCTCAGTTCACAGTGTTTGGCAGAAAGTGATTTTCCAGAACGTTGGAAGGTGCCCACAACTGGCATTAATGTATTTTTTGTCACTTTGAGGCACCTATGGACAGTCCTTTGCTTTTCCATCCAAGAGTGAGCTTAGGAGTGCTTTGCTCCATTCTAGGTCAGGCTGCCTGCAGATAGAGACCCTTTCCTCTGCTGCTTTATGGCCAGTTACACTAAATACAGTATAAGACAAGAGTTTATTAATACCGTACTGTAGTCAACTTCCGTTAGTGATAGTGAAAGTCGTCCTACGCAGTAACCCTCCTCTCTCTTGTCTCCCTCACACCAGCCACGAAGGTTTTGAAAGTAAGTGCAGGTGAATTTGTTTATTTTCCTTTATATTTTATATTCTTTTTATTATTTTGTATTATATTACAGTATTGTAACCATTTTTACATGAATATTTTGGGGTTGTGGGACAAATCGTCTGAGTTTCCATCATTTCTTGTGGGGAAATTCGCTTTGATATTACAAGTGCTTTGGATGACAAGCATGTTTCCAGAACAAATTGTGCTCGCAAACCAAGGTTTGACTGTATGTAGAGAGCTGACGGAGAAGAGTCTGGGCTGGGCTTAGTACCAACACCAGGTGCCTGGACTTGGTACTGCCAACAGCCATCTGTCACTGCCACTAAGGTTGGACAAGTTCTCAACTTCCCTTATGTGAAATAGGGTCCCTATCTACTTTGTAAGGGTTCTCTAGAGTGTATCACCGACTACATTGTCTGGGCACAGGATAGCTACTCAAATATTTGAGAGCAGTTGCCAGGCTGATACTTTGTGAGTTTCTTCTTAGTTTCAAAATCCAATGATCTTGGCAAAGTATTGATGACTGTGGTATACTCTACCGTCATTTATGTTGGGAAATTATCCAAATAAAAAGTATAAACCAAAAAGAGAGAGAGAGAGAGAGAGAGAGAGAAGCACTAAATGATCTCACATTTCAAATGGTTTGAGCCCGGATCAAGTATCAGATGGCCCTTTGTATGTGCCCAACCTAGCAAGGACAGTCTATGTCAGCTGCCGCATGCTGGTGTCCCACAGAGCCAAATCGGCTTGTAGTTGAGTCTCACTTGGCTGCAAGAGTATTTTTAAATGTCAGGAGATTTTATGCAAAAAGTGGGCTTTCTCACTTCGGAAAAATGAGAGGATGTAACAATGGCAGAGCCACGTTTCTGCCAGAGGACAGTCGCCTGGAACAAAGTATCCGCTGCGTCTTTGAACCACAGCATGGTTCCTGCATTTTGTCCCTTCTTTCTTGTTCTATATTGGGCTCTTTTACATTACCTGTCAGACCCTGTGGACACCTCATGCCTCCTGGACTGACAAACAATTCATTCTTTGAGCAGGGCTCCCATCCGTGTTGATTGCTGATGCCTCTGTTTATTTCAGAGTGGGCTCTCAGGGGAGTGGGATACGTATGTGTCTCTCTTCCCCCCATTTCCTACCCCTGGTATCTGTAAGCACCAACTGATCCTTTATGGCTTCCAGAGAAAAGAAAATGGTCAAGCAAAGTGGACTTCCATCAACAAGACTCTACCGAATCATTCAGATGAACCATAGGGAAGGGGTGTGGACACTACATGTGTCAATGGGTTCCACAAGCTATTGCGATGATGCCCTAGGAAAGTATGAGCCACGTTCTTGGGCCACAACCACAGCACCCAAACAGGAAGCAAATCCAAGTCACTTCAGAGTGGCCAAAAATGGGTATACTATCTGTGGATTAAGATGCCTCGCTCCTGGAACGGAGGCCTCTCAAAGGACGGGACACGCTCTGAGGGATGCTGCTGGGAGCACTCTGCCTTCTTGTCCCCTTCTCTTGTTGTAGTCAATTGTTTCATTCAGTCCTTTTCCTGTCTGAAGTTAACCTTGAGCTTCAGTCGCACAGTCGGTTACCGTCTTGCTCATGGCCGCTTCATTCACAAATGGTGGAAGCATCCCGTTAAGTCTGCTGACAGATGAATGGTTATCCAAAATGCAGTGAACACACACAATTAATGCTAGTCAGGCCTAACAAGGAAAGGGATTCTGACGGGTATTGCAACACGGATGAGCGCAGAGGACATTATGCTCAGCGAAGTAAACCAGTAACCAAAGGAAATATACTGTGTGAATCCACTTATAAGAGGGATCTAGAGTTGTGAGATTCCTAGGAACAGGATGCAGAACCGAAGTTGTCAGGGGCTATGGGGAGGAGAATGGGGAGTTCGTGCTGAATGGGGACAGTTCCAGTTTGGGAAGATGAAAAGTTTTAGAGATGGATGGGGGTGAAGGTGGCACAATAACGTGACTGTAGAGACACCTGGGTGGCTTGGTTGGTTAAGCGTCTGACTTCGGCTCAGGTCGTGATCTCGCAGTTTGTGAGTTCAAGCCCTGCGTCACGCTCTGTGCTGACAGCTTGGAGCCTGGAGCCTGTTTCGGATTCTCTCTCTCTCTCTCTCTCTCTCTCTCTCTCTCTCTCTCTCCCCCTCCACCACTCATGCTCTGTCTCTTTCTCTCAAAAATAAATAAAGGAAATAAATAAATAAATAATGTGACTGTAAGGTATGCAATGTCACTGGACTGTCTGCTTGAAAAAACGATGAAGATGGTAAATTTTGTGTTGTGTGTATTTTTATCACAATTTGAGGGGGAAAAAAATACCCTAACCAAACCTAGTTCAAAAACCTGTAGTCCTGTTCCTAATGGTTTCCCACAGAAGAGGGAGCCAGCCTTCTAACCTCTCCGTTCTCTTCTGCTTAATTTGCGACAGCAAGTGACTCGGAGTCAGCAGATAGATGATCTCCTGGATGTCCTCATTGAAAGTGGAGGTAAGACTGCCCGTCTTGCCCATTGGAACGCCCGGTACCTGCATGTGCTCTAGACAGTGGACCCTCAGGACCAAGGTCGGATGCTCACCAAAAGCCATGGATGGGTAGGATATCTCTGCGTGGGAGCTCTCCGTCCACGCTGGAGTGGGGGAAAGAAGGCACAATGGATGATTTGTCCCCCTGCCCAAAGAACTTGCTCACCAATCATTTGACCCTATTTACCCTACTTCCCTAAGTGTTTTGCCTTGTGACTCCATTTCTCTTGGCCCTTCTAATCCCAGTCTCCCTATAACAAGAGAGCAGATAAAGCAAGTTTTGTGCCACGTCCTCGAAATGAAATTCAATCAGCGATCTCCCACTGGATGGTCTGTTCAGGTGCAGACATCATGCACGCTTGCAACAACACCAAAAAAATGATCAACGTGTTCTTTTGGGTTCCTTTGCAGTGATTCATTTATTAGCTTTTAAAAATGGGGGCGCCTGGGTGGCTCAGTTGGTTAAGCGTCCGACTCTTGATTTCGGTTCAGGTCATGACTTCATGGTTGGTCATGAGATTGAGCCCCTCATCGGACTCCAGGCTCAGCGTGGATTCTTAGGATTCTTGGAATTCTGTTTCTCCTTCTCTCTCTGCCCCTCCCCTTCTCACATGCATGCACGCATGCTCTCTCTCTCTCAAAATAACCATAAAAAAATAACAAAGTTTCTGAGAAGGAGTAGGCAGGCATTTACTGGCTCAATGCTGCACCAGACAAAGACTACCTTTATGGAGCTCGCAGTCTGGTAAAGGAGATGGAAAACAGGAGAGTGAACAGGCAGTTTCTCCATTGTGTGTAGCAAGAGTAAGAAGGAACAGATGGTCACAGGAGTCTGTATCTTTATAACTTTTGTGATGGAAAGATAAGAGGGACTATCAGACCCCCCCCCCATATTTCTTTTATTTATTTATTTTGGGGGAGAGCAGAGAGAGCGGGAAAGAGAGAATCCCAAGCAGGCTCTGCACTGTCAGCACAGAGCCTGACACGGGGCTCGAACCCACAAGCCATGAGACCATGAGCCAGAGTCAGACGTTTAATTGATTGAACCACCCAGGCACCCCCACCCTTATATTTTTAATGAAATGTACGGCCCAGTCAACAAAGGTGAGGGTGCAGGGGGGGAGCACGGGAGATTCAAGCACAGAAGAGCAATCACGAATCAATCACAAATGAATGGAGTTTCCTAGAGAAACACAGTGGGATTGCTATGCTGTATTGAGTGCCAGCTGTAGGCTGGTCACCTTGAATCTAAAATGAGACCAGCCAGCTCTGTTGTGTCATTTTTCTCTTGCAACCAAGATTCATTCAGGTGTGGAGTTTTGCCAAGGGAATATGGGGCAAGGGGATTGAGCATATATGGGGCGCCTGAGTGGCTCAGTTGGTTAAGCATCCGACTTCGGTTTAGGTCATGATCTTATGGTTCATGGAGCCTGCTTCGGATTCTGTGTCTCCCTGTCTCTCTGCCCCTCCCCCACTCATGCTTGCCTCTCTCTCTCTCAAGGATGAATAAACATTAAAAAATAATTTTTTTAAAGGTACTTTAGGGGCACCTGGGTGGCTCAGTCGGTTGAGCATCCAACTCTTGATTTTGGCTCAGGTCATGATTGTGGGATCGAGCCCTGTGTCAGGCTCCAAGTTGATCATGGAGCCTGTTTGAGATTCTCTCTCTCCCTCTGCACCCCCACCCGGTTTATACGTTCTCTCTAAAAAATAAAAATAAAAATAAAAAGTACTTTAAGTCTATCCAGCTCTTAAAACCAAGATGGAGTCCTTCTATGTGACCTAAAATAAGTTAATTATCTTAATCACCAGGACCTGTTCCTTCCTTAATATTTATCTTGGGGCCAATGGGTCAAAACAGGTCAAAAAGCTAGAGATGGCCCTTGACTCCACTCTTGACTTTGTACCTCCAAATCTAAAACACACACTGTCAGGGCATCTGGGTGGCACAGTCGATCAAGCATCCAACTCGGCTCAGGTCATGATCTCACGGTTCATGGGTTTGAGCCCCGTGTCAGGCTCTGTGCTGACAGCTCGGAGCCTGGAGCCTGCTTCGGAGTCTGTGTCTCCCTCTCTCTCTCTCTGCCCCTCCCCTGCTCACGCTCTGTCTCTTAAAAGTAAACAAACGTTGAAAAAAAATTTTTTTAAATAAAAATAAAGATCCCCGCTGTGTAGCATCTCCATTGGTAGTAGTGTAACGATCCCCATTGTGTTTTGCCAACAGAAATGCCAGCTGACGCTAGGGAGGATCATTCATGTCTTCAAAAAGTCCCCAAAATAGCCGGGTCTTCCCGAAGCCCTAACGCCGCCCTCTCCAAACCCTCATCTTCAGGAGGCCAACTCTCCTTCGATCACTATGGTACCGACAGTGATGAGCACCTTGAAGTCTTATTAAATTCCCAGAGCCCCTTGGGGAAGGTGAGTGATGTGGCCCTTCTAAAAATCGGGCACGAAGAGCCTCCTTTTGACGGGATAATGGATGGATTCTCCGGGAAGGCAGCAGAAGACCTCTTCAGCGCGCACGAGATCTTGCCAGGCCCCCTCTCCCCGATGCAGACTCAGTTTTCACCTTCCTCTGCAGACAGCAGTGGGCTGCGGCTAAGCTTCACCGAATCTCCTTGGGAAACCATGGAGTGGCTGGACCTTACTCCACCCAGTTCTACACCAAGCTTCAGCTCCCTGGGCCCCAGCGGCCCCAGCATCTTTAACATTGATTTCTTGGACGTCACGGATCTCAATTTGAATTCCCCCATGGACCTTCATTTACAGCAGTGGTAGATAATGTCTGATGAAGAGGTGCTTAGGCAGACCCATGGGGATGCCATGGGGAAAATCACACAACCAAAAACGCTCCTATCATCCAAAAGGAGGAAGAGGTAGGCGAGGAGAAGGAGGAGGAGGAGGAGGGGAGAAGGAGAAAATTAAAAAGACATGATGGAGACTTCTGTGACAGTCAATGAGAGCAAATAGGAGTCTTTAGATCTATGTAAAATGTAATATTTACCAACGTGCAGTAACTGTTCATGATTTCAGCTGTGCACTCAGATATGTGATTTCTGAGATCAAGAATGCCAAAAAAAAAAAAAAAAAAAAACCTAAAATTCTTTCACTGCCTTTTCAAACACCAGTGTTTTTGTAGCCCATAATTTTTCTCAGGCATTGTTTGGGCGTGATCGCGCTTCGTATGCTTTTCTCGTGAATTTATACCGTGGAAAGGAAATGTAGCTCTTTTGGAGTACAGGGAGTATAGCATAACCATCAAAGTTTCTGGAAGATTCACTCAGTGGTGGAAGCTGTGTTTCAGCACCCCCTTCCCTGTCTTTCCAAATAGAAGTCAGGCCCGACTTCAGTTGGGTGCTGGAGATAGAATAGAGGAACAGAGCCAACCCATTCCCAAGGAAGTGGAATCAACTCGGTGTCTCTTGGCCACAAAGCTGCCCCATTGGGGTGGTTCCAATTCTGGACCCAGGATTACCATGTGGTCACTGATAGCAATGAACCTATGTTTGGTCCACCCAGAATTTCCCTCTTTCTCAACCAGTAGCCCAATCATTCCTGCTGCTGTCTCTGTGGTGATAAGCACCACAAAACAGCCAAGAACCTGAAAGCAAACAAAAACCAAAACCCCCTGCCATATGGAACATTCCCCAACACAACCCCCCTTTAGTTTCAAAGACTGGAGATGATCCCATGATCACATGGGAAGAACATCTCTAGCTTCGGGAAGCCATGGCGGGATCATTCAGACAAGCTATAGAGAACACAGTTTCACGTGTCATGAGAATAAACACCATGGATTACTATAGCCGGATGACTAATTATGGAGGTCCAACTTTTCTTGGAGGGTGGAAGGGGGCCCACCTGTTTTATCTTCTCCCACTGCACTTTTCTTTCAAGATACGAATCTTTTCTTGCTCTCCTTTTGAAACTCCTTCTTTTTCTGCCCCAACTTGGAGAGGAGAGGACTACAGATCTAACAAGGTGCCATACCCCTAATAAGCCATATTTTAAAAAGCTAAAACTCCCAGGCTCTCCTGGAGAACTCATTCTCCATATGCATAATTTGCTTCAAAAAGCCGAAAGAATGTCCTTGCAGTGAGGGGGGAAGGATAACCTTGGGGTCCTCCGTCCCAAAGCTCATTCTTCAGTCATTTGATTTACTGCAGTCATCAATTTGGGTGGTTCAGGGGAAATTGGAAATTATTATGTTGTAAAAATAGATGTGAACGATATTTACCAGGAGAGAGGATTTCAGGTCTTGGTGGTGAAAGGAAACAGAGTCGCACATGGAAAACGAGGGAAGGAAGAAAGACAATTTTTCTCGTGTGCGTTCCTCATTATCTTGTGCTTTTGCTGGGAGTTGTTTTCAGCTCAAGTGGCAAGGCAGTCTCTCTAAAGCTCACTGTGGCTCCCAGCTCACCGTTTTCTAGTGTTGCATGCTGTAGAAAGTAGCTATTGCTGGTTTGGTTGTTGTTGTTGTTGTTGTTGTTGTTGTTGTTGTTGTTTTAATTTAAATCACTAAGGCACTGTTTTCTTCTTTTGTAAAAAAAAAAAAATTCACTGTGCACTTACGGAGAAAATAACCAAAAATGTTGTGATTTTAGAAGTTCTCTCTTGGAGAAACCAAAGATTTAGAAGTCATTCCATTGTTACCTTGTAAACATGTGTGAACACAGAGTGTTTTTGGTGACTAGTAATCTGAAAGCTTCCAGAGCTTATGGGGGGGCAGGGTAGGTATGCCTATGTGTATAGATATATACAGATGCATATGTCTGTGCGCATATGTGTGTGCATATATACGGGGATACGTATATATCTATACATATATGTGCAGTTGTGTGTCTCTTGAAAAGCAGTGACACAGAGTCCTGTACCAAAAGCCTTTGAAGCCCCAGTTTGCTGTGAAATACTTGGCCTTTGTCACTACGAGTTCCCGATGAATCAGCCAGACTCTACCTTGCCTCCCTGTGAATGACTAACAGCTCCAGCTCAGTGACTCACAGCCACTTGCTTACCATGAACACGCTCATCTTGACAAAGAATACGGATGTGAAAAGACAGAACTGCTCCCCCATTAGTGATACAGTCTCTCGTAGAAAAGCATCAAAGGGCCATGAAAATCGTTTTTACATTCCTTGATCTGCATTGTGCTTTAAGAGATCCACGTGCTAAATTCTGCATTTCGCGGTTCACGTCGGTCATCGGAACCCAAAATCTAGAGGGGGAGGAAAGAATCCCCAGTGTTTTCTGTGAAGCCGAGGATACGGGGAAGAAAACTGTGTTCGCGCATTCCTCACGTGTGCTTATCCCTCGGAGGTCAGAGTTTTATTTTGGATCTTGACGAAGCTTGCTGGTCAGCCCATGTTTCATGTGCCCCCACGTTGTACCATTTGTATGTTTATGTTTTCTCCCTTTGCTGCCTTTGGAAAACAAACTCACAGTGTCCCTACTCTGAGACTCTGGCCTGAGCGTTAATTATGGTTCCCTTTGGGTATTTCTAGCGGAAGGACTAGACCTGGTCAGGAGGCCGCTGTGCTTTGTAAGACTGGGCACCGTCACGGAGACCTTTTTAAGATATTACCAGCACCGATACGCAAGCATCACAGCCGACAAGAGATACTTGCTATTTCCAACCAACACGCTTCACACAGAGCAGACCCTGGATTCTTGGCCTCAGCCCCCCTCCCACAGGCTCCGCACCATATTCGCTGTATCTCTCCGTAGAGCAGAAGTGAGATACACGGTAGAAAATCAGGGACATAGCTGAGAAAACATCGAAGAAGTTGGCTGCACCCAGTGGATCGGATAAACCATGCTAATTCATCTGTCTCCTGTTGGGAGTGTTTAAGTTCTTTTAGACTCTAAGGGCGTCCTCTTTTCTGGGGACCAACCGACCGGGCATGACTGGGAGATGGACAGAAGAGACTTCTGAAGATGGCCACCAAGTTTCTTAATGCTCTTAGAGCCTGAAAACAACCATGGGTCGTTTTCTTGAGACTCCGGGGACCCCCGTGGTGAAGCAGACCTGTAGACACAGACGTTTGCAGCCAACGCCGATGTTGCTGCAGCCACATGGGTTCTAATAGTAGTTACCAACAGACTCCGAAAATTCATCTGTGCAAATACTTTCGTTAAGCCAGTGCTTAGTAGTATTAGCCCTGCTACTAACAGTGTTATTGAGACAACGTGCATTCTGTTATAAGGGGGAGAGAGAAGAAGGGAGGGAGGGAGGAAGGAAGGAAGGAAGGAAGGGAAGAAGGAAGGGAAGAAGGAAGAAAAGGGAGGGAAGAAGGAAGGAAGGGAAGAAGGAAGGAAGGAAAGAAAGAAGGGAACAAGGAAGGAAGGAAAGAAAGAAGGAAAGAAGGAAGGGAGGAAGGAAGGAAGGAAGGAAGGAAGGAAGGAAGGAAGGAAGGAAGGAAGGAAGGATAGAAGGAGGAAAGGAGGAAGGGAGGAAAACCAAGAGTGTCTCCACCTGAATAGTCAGGGGTCTGTGCACTGGTGGCCTTAGCCATTCAAAAACATTTATTTCCAATCTGGAGGAAAACAAAACAAAACAAAACACCCTACCCTAAGCATTCAAGACAGTCCTTCTCAAAATTTATTTAAGCTCCATCTGCTCTTCCAGAAGCAAATGCCGGTCTGGCTGAAAACGCCCGCATCAAGTTTACTCACCCAGTGGACAATTCCCTGACGTATGACCTACGCAAAAGCGCACGAATCCCCAGACATCCACTACTAAACTGATAAAGTACAGATAGTTCAGATTCCGTGATGGGGAGCTGCTGTGCGTGTAAGGAAGAACACTGGGAATGTCCTAGCCCCGAAACCAGAAACCCCTTAGCTCTGAATTTTTAAAAAGTGGGGGGAGGGGCTTCGTTTTTCCAGAAGGGAGAGTAGAGGGCCCCTTCTCTGCCAAAACCTATCACCTGCACAGACATTTTTTTTTCCTTGTCTCTGAGATCCAGCAGCCATAGCATAGCACTTGGCGATCTTCCTGTATCTCCCACCCCTGAGCGTTGGTTTTCATTGCTAGATACAGAAGCCCCTTGAAAATCAGGAAAGGGTCAAGGAAACCTCTGTCTTTTTTTCCATTCACTGCCTTTGGCTTTCATAGCAAGCTCTGGATGCAAAAGGGACACTTCCGGGGGAGGGGTGTCCGTGGGGAGCCACCACCCCTCAGGAGGAAATCACTTGGCCGTCCTCTTCAGGGCTTCATTCCTCACCGTGGGAAGCCCTCAAGGGCTGGCACGCAGTTTGCTTGCCATCTGGTGTACGAGAACTCAAGAGTGAAGACGGTCTGGGGCTTTCCTTTCCCTGTAAATCCAGTATAAACCAGCAGGGGGGGCTCAGATGATGAATTTGCTAGTTCTTTCTTAGATGGGTGATATCACTAAACACGCAGAGTCCAGGTCCTGAAACAAGATGGTCCTGTGGTTCCGGGGCTGCTCAGGGTTGTGTTCAGGAGCTGGGTTTGATTCTAGAATCCACATTTTCAGAGGACCCCTGGCTAGGTGGAGTCTACGCCTGAGAAGATGATTTCAAGACATGGAAAGATCTGGGAAGAATTTCTCTATCATCTATCTGCCAGGGACCCACCGGGTTCAATAACATATAAGTGAGCTCCCTTTTGATTCTAGGGTTTGGCGATTCCCCAATGGATTAGGACGAACCAAACTCCTGACCATCTCTTGTGCTTCGTATAACCACCTGCTCCCATCATGGATGCTGGTTAATGTGAGTTTCCTCTATAAATGGTTTCCCAGCTCCCAAGTGTTTATGGAAAGGCGGAGCATGATGGTGGGGATCCTGGATGCTATTCTAGTGTTTTCCAAAGAAAGAGAACCCACACTGCTCCCTGGAGCTCCCCTCCAGTCGGCCTGCAGTGAGGAAAGAGGGTGATGCATTGCTGGGTGCCTGAAGCCCTCCCTTGGTGAAACACAAAAGAAACGCTTTGCAAAGCAATCAGAAAAGCCAGCGTATGGTTCTCTGTGGGACCTGCATATTGTTTTCACTTTGGTCTCCTTTGCTCAAGTATCCATTACCAGAAAGAAACGTGTGTTACCAGGAAAAGAAGCAATAGCTAAAATACCAAAGTTGGCATGTATTCTTTTTAAAAAATATATAAATATATTTTTAAATAAAATGTTTTATTTTGAAAAAGACCTGTGAGCTTTTTTTTTCCCCCCTGATTGTATGATATCCCAGGCACTGTACCAGGCCCTCTACAGGTGTTTGTTTTTTTTTTTTTTTTTCATTGTGTTCTCACAATGGCACCTTGAAACTATGATTATTACGCCCATTTTACATATGAAGAACTGGAGGATCAGAGAGGCTAAGGAAATTGTTTAAGATTCTATACCAGGGAGGTGGGGGGGGTGGGGCACCTGACTGGCTCAGTCACTAAAGCATGTGACTCTTGATGTCAGGGTTGTGAGTTCAAGCCCCACATTGGGTGTGGAGCCTACTTAGTTAAAAAAAAAAAAATTCTATACCTGAAATATATTGAGCTAGCAGTCAAACCCTTTTTTTTATTTCCAAAGTCCTTGATCTCAAACAGTGCACGTCTCTGCATTTGTCACTCATGACACTATTAAAATGAAGACTTTTGTGGAAAGGAGCAGACTCTCCTGTCACATACAGTGCAGAGTCTGATGTGGGGCTTGAAACCACAAACCATGAGATCATGACCTGAGCTAAAATCAAAAGTCAGATGCTTAACCGACTGAGCCATCCAGGTCCCCAAGAGACCTCATTTTTGACTTGATCACCTCTGTGAAGACCCTATCTCCAAATAAGACCACATTCTGAGGTAACAGGGATTAAGACTTCAATATATGAATTTGGAGGGGAGGCACAATTCAACCCATAATGGGAAGCAAACAGGGGCCATGCCACGAGGAGCCTCCTAAGGCATACTGAGGAGTATGAACTTACAGGTTTTACCAGTATGAGCTTTGGGGCGCCTGGGTGGCTCAGTCAGTTAAGCATCTGACTTTGGCTCAGGTCATGATTTCACGGTTTGTGAGTCTGAGCCCCACATGGGGCTCTGTGCTGACAGCTCAGAGCCTGGAGCCTGCTTCTGATCTGTGTCTCCCTCTCTCTCTGCCCCTCCCCCACTCATGTGCATGTGCTCGCTCTCTCTCTCTCAAAAATAAATAAACATTAAAAATTTTTTAAAAAGTATGAGCTTATGAAGCATGATCTTTAAACCAGTAGGACATCAGTGAAGAGTTTTAAGAAAGAGCTATAATAATCTTTAAACACTTTAGAAAGATAACTCTACAGCATGGAAATGGATTAGAATGGCAGGATAAGGGAAGGCCAGCCCAGTCAATTTTTGTGAATGACTACGATAAATCATTGGTGCCCTACTTACTCTATAGACACGAGAGCTTAAAGGGAAATGATGAGTAACCAACAGACTGGATTTAGAATAATGCTGGGCTGGGAGTGGGGTCTGAGTGAAGGTAGTTAAGAACCCATTGCAGTAAACCAGCCAACCAGCAGGTAGTAACTCTCCTAAGAAAGTGGTAGTGGGAATAGAGAGATGAAGTTGATTTGAAACATGTTAATAGAATGGAAAGTATGAGATCGATCATCGGGTGTGGATAGTAAGGAGGATTTGGAGTGGGAGGGATAGCTGGATGTTGGATGTTGAGTGCATGTTAATTCCATTCACAGGGGCAAAAGGCCAGAATGAGGAGTAGATACTTGATAGGAAAAATCGTGAATTTGATTTTTGAGGGTCTCGCGCCTGTGGGACACACACACATCAAAAGTCTTCACTAGAGGGGTGCCTGGGTGCTCAGTCGGTTGAGCATCTGATTCTTGATTTTGGCTCAGGTGATGATCTCGAGGTTCGTGGGTTCGAGTCCCCTTTTGGGCTCCACACTGAGTGTGGGAGCCTGCTTAAGATTCTCTCTCTCCCTCTCTGCCCCACTCATGTGCTCTCTTGCTCTGCTCACTCTCTTGCTCTGTCTCTAAACTTAAAAAAAAAGTCTTCATTAGAGAGGTCTAGAACTCAGAATGCCTTTGCATGGACATTTAGACACAGGACTATCCCACACACAGAAGATAATGGACACCATGGTAATGGCTTTGATCTACACAATGTATGCAGTGAGAAAAAAAGGGGGTGCCATGGAAACCCAGCAGGTAAGATATCGGCAAATGAGAAAGGAAAGGGAGTGGCTGAAAAATCAGGAGGAAAACCAGGAGCTGGCAGTCCCGTAGACACTGAGGGAGAAAATTTCAAGAAAGAGGGAGTCTTTAATCATATCGTATCTAATGCCGCCATGTTCCATAGACAAGGGCTGAAGACTGTTGCTTGATTTTGTAATAAGGAGGCGGTTGTTAACCAAGGTGAGAGCATTGTGGGGGCAGGGGTGTAGACTGAGGAATAAAAGGAAGTGAGGAGGTGGAGACAAAGAATCCAGGCATGCATTTCAAGAAGTATGACAATGCGGGGAAGAAGACACACATGGCCATGGCAGACAGTCAAAAATTTGAAGGACTTATTTTCAAGAGGATAGATATTTGAGCTAATTTAAAAGCTAATGAGAAATAGGTAGTATACCCAAGAGGGAAGGTGGTGGAGAATGGTATTGAGGTTGAGTTGCCTTCGAGAAGAGGGGAGAAATGTCTTTTGGGACAGGAGAGAAAGAGGAGGGTGGGCGGAGATGGAGGTGTGTTGACAGGTGTGGTAGGACACCGAGGGAAGTTGTCAAATGGTGGCTTCCGCTTTATACTTTGAAATGAGATGAAGAGACAATGTTCATCTGTTGGGGAGAAGAAGAATGGGGTAGAAGTTTAGTAAAAATAGAGAAAGGTCAATTGAAGAGCAGTAGAAAATGGAAGAGAGAGCTGATCAGGACCCCTAGAAGGACGCCTAGGGTAGAGCTGGGAGACCTGGCTGGAGATCATCCCCACTGCATGATGGGGGGACTTTCCATTAACAACATCAGTAGCCCGGCAGTGGAAGTAGAGACAGCAGAAGGGTAGGTGCCTCCAGCCAAATAAGGATAATAAATTCAGATTGGAGACAGAAAGAGGTGAGGCTCAGAAACTAGACATGAGCTAATAATATTCGGTATTGACTAACACAGTGTTGTTCCAATACTGTATTGGTCATGATTTTCCAGACAAAGAGAACCAGTAGGATTATAGGTAGGTAAGTAGATAGATAGATAGATAGATAGATAGATATAGTGAACTAAAGATAGAGATCTATGTAGATATCTCTATAAAATATGGATGTATCTATAAAGACATATATTTATAGATCTATTGGGATATACAAATGTATGGCATCCATATAGATGATACATAGATACAAAGATTTATTTTGGGAATTGGCTCACGCAATTATGGAGGTTGAAATATACCATTATATGCTGTCTGCTAGCTGGGAAACCAGGAAACCCAGGAAATGTAATTCAGACTAAGTCTGAAAGCCTGACACCGGGGGACCTGGTGATACAAACCCCAGAGTCCAAAGGCCTGAGATCCAGGAGTTCTGATGTACAAGAGCAGAGAAGAGGGATGTCCCAGCTCGAGAAGAGAGAGAGAATTCACCCTTCCTCTACTTTTTGTTCTGTTCCAGGCCTTCAACAAATTGGATAACACCCACCCACACTGGTGAGTATGGCTCCTCTACTCCATCTACTGAATCAAAGGCAACCTTTTCCAGAAACACCCTCACAGACGTACCCAGAAATAATGTTTCACCAGCTACGTGGGTGTATCCCTTCATCCAGTCAAATTGACACAAAAAATTAAGGGCACCTGGCTTTCTTCAGTCAGTTAAGTGTCTGACTCTCGATCTCAGCTCAGGTCTTGATCTCAGGGTTGTGAGTTCAGGCCCTGCCTTGGGTTCTGTGCAGGGTGTGAAGCCAACCTAAAAAAGAAAAAAAAATCGACACACAAAATTAATCATCACAAAAAGTGGAGACGGGTAACGGTCTCCCGTTCTGGCTCAAAGTGAAAACTTTGATTCCACGCATGCCTAGATTATACGAAGTCCCCCGTATCATCCCAAAGCCCACATCACCTCCAAAAGTCAAGAAATGCCCTTGCATCCAGTAATGGAAAGAAGGACCCACTGTTCCTGGCTTTTGTTGTAAAAATGGAACACAAGTGCATATTCTTTGGGACTAGAGAGTCCTATATCCACGAAGACGGGTTGTTTTGAGTTGCGTCTTTGCGCTTCCCACCCTCCAGGCCAGGGAGTTAGAGCCACAACTGCTGAGTGGGAAGTCCAGGAACTTTCCATTTATTACCGCTATCAGCCTGAGGGGCCCCTCGGGAAGTGTGGTCTTGCTTCCTTGGTCTCATGCTCAGGCAAGGGACCTCCAGGCCAAAGTCAGCTCAGACTTCTCCAGCGTGGAGAGCTGCTGTTCTCTGAGTAACGTGGCCCTCTAGATGGGCACGCTGGATCCTGTGTTCTTGTTCTCCTTCCAAGCCTCAAGCCGGACTCAAGCCCTCTGTGTTTCTGCTGCACAGCAAACTGATAAGGGTCCACACTGACACTTCCCAAGGGAACAGGTCTGGCAAGGACAGCGTCCGGTGGTGGTGACCACTAGGTGATATCATTTATCATCTAGATCAGAACACTTTTGCTCAGGACAAATGCTATAGTCAACGGAAGGCCAAGACAACCAGCATCTAAGACTGTCCCAAGCAAACCAGGACTATGGTCACCTTAAGTATAAGCCACCTGAAGGACCTAGAATGTCCGTCCACTTTCATTTACCCCCAAATGTTCAGTTGACATGATGCAGGGGACAGGCCACCATTCTAATCACTTTTTAGCATATCTTCCTGCCCTGCATAGGTACCTACCCTCCGACTTCTATTACCATGAGTTTGTGTTTGCCTGTTTCTAACTTTATGTAAATGGAATCAAATAGAATATACTCTTCATGATGCCATGTTTTTCTGCTCAGGTTTTTTTGTGAGATTCATCCGTGTCTTCACCCACTATCAGGTGCAGCAACAATGCACGCATTTTCCTTGCCGTATAATATTCCACTGTATGAATTTATCACCTTTTATTTATCTGCTCACAGAATCCGAAGCAGGCTCCAGGCTCCGAGCTGTCAGCACAGAGCCCGACGCGGGGCTCGAACTCAGGAACGGTGAAATCAGACCTGAGCTGAAGTCAGACGCTTAACTGACTGAGCCACCCAGGCACCCCTTTTTTTTTTTCATTTTAGAGACAGAGAAAGAATCTTAAGCAGTCTCCATGCTCAGCGTGGAGCCTGATGTGGGGCTCGATCCCACGACCACAGGATCATGACCTGAGCTGAAATCAAGAGTTGGACGCTCGGGGCGCCTGGGTGGCGCAGTCGGTTAAGCGTCCGACTTCAGCCAGGTCACGATCTCGCGGTCCATGAGTTCGAGCCCCGTGTCGGGCTCTGGGCTGATGGCTCAGAGACTGGAGCCTGTTTCCGATTCTGTGTCTCCCTCTCTCTCTGCCCCACCCCCGTTCATGCTCTGTCTCTCTCTGTCCCAAAAATAAATAAACGTTAAAAAAATTTTTTTTAAAAAAAAAGAGTTGGACGCTCAACCGACTTAGCCAGCCAGGACCCCCTATCTGCTCTCCTGTTGATGGACATTTCGATAGTTTCCAATTGGGGGCCATTAAAAATGTTGCTCTCTGATATGGACATTCTGGCTCATGCCTTTTGTTGCAAACAGGTACGCATTTCTGTAGAACACATGATACTGTCGACAGGTGATGGGGTGTGCATTCTGCTGAGGTTTACCCAGTAATGCGAAAACAGTTTCCGAAGTGCTCGTGCTGATCCCCCTCTGCCCGAAATACATGAGTTCCGGTTGTTCGGCATCTTGGTTCTACCGGTCTTTTTCGACTTTAGCCATTCTGGTCTGTCATCCATTTTTCTTTTGGGTTTTCTGCCTTTTCTCTGTTGCACTGTAGGATCCTTTATATGACCCAGAGTTGAGTCCTTTGACTGTTTTGTACATTGGAGATAACTTCTCGCACCTTGAGGATGGCTTTTTCTTTCTCTTCATGGTGTCTTCTGATAGACCAAAGTCCCTAATCGTGAGGTACCCCCATTCACCAGTATTGTCTTGAAGGTGAGAGCTTTTAGAGTCATGTTTAAGAAACCATTGTCGGGGCGCCTGGGTGGCGCAGTCGGTTAAGCGTCCGACTTCAGCCAGGTCACGATCTCGCGGTCCGGGAGTTCGAGCCCCGCGTCGGGCTCTGGGCTGATGGCTCAGAGCCTGGAGCCTGTTTCCGATTCTGTGTCCCCCTCTCTCTCTGCCCCTCGCCCGTTCATGCTCTGTCTCTCTCTGTCCCAAAAATAAATAAACGTTGAAAAAAAAAATTTTTTAAAAAAGAAACCATTGTCGACGCCAAGGTCACATAGACGTTCCGTCTTGTTCTTTATTTCGATTTTTTCATCTCTTTTGGAAAGAACGATTTTTTAGTAATAAAGTGTCTGATAAACCTTTTCCAGTCACGACGTGTTTAGAAATAACTTTCTTTCGCCCTTGTTTGTGAATTTTGGACCAGACGTAGACTTTTTGAGTTGCACCCAAGTCACAACCTATTTCCATCGGAGCTCTGGAAATGTGGCTGAAAATCTTATTAGCATTGAGTGTT
The DNA here is from genome assembly GCF_007474595.2 of Lynx canadensis. Taxonomy (NCBI): domain Eukaryota; kingdom Metazoa; phylum Chordata; class Mammalia; order Carnivora; family Felidae; genus Lynx; species Lynx canadensis. The sequence continues at coordinate 6,590,254 of NC_044316.2, forward strand.
GCATGTACCAAGAGAATCAGATTCTCTTCTCTTTGGGGACAACCCTCTTTTCTCTCTGAAGAGTACTTATATACATTTGTATCTTTCTTTTGTTGCTGTTCTTAGTTTGGGTTTTTCATTGTTGTTTTTTTTTTTTTTTAATGTTTATTTTTGAGAAAGAGTGAGCACAAGCGGGGAGGGGCAGGGAGAGAGGGAGACACAGAATCGGACAGAAGCAGGCTCCAGGCTCCAAGCCGTCAGCACAAGCCCGACGCGGGGCACGAACTCTCAAACCATGAGATTATGACCTGAGCTGAAGTCAGAGGCTTCACCGACGGATCGACCCAGGCACCCCACTGTTTTGTTTTTTTAATTGACATGTAATTGACATAAAACATGATACTGGTTTGAGACTTGCAACATAATGATTATGTATATATTGATACATGTATATATAATGATATACATAATGCTATATTTAAATATTGCAATATGGTCACCAAGAAAGTCTAATTACACTCACTCCATACATAGTTATAATTTTTTTTCTTGTGATGCGAACTTCTAAGATTTATGTTAGCAACTTTCAAATATACAGCACAGTACTTAATTTTGAAATTCAGAAGTTTTTACCAGGATATGTGTAGGGTTCCCCCACACACACCCACTCCCCAACAGTAATATTTTCTGGCACTTAGTGAATTATTTTAATTTTGACCAGAGCCTTCCTTCAGCCCTGCAAAATGTTTTTCTAGCATTTTTAAGGTTATTTCTTCATCATCTGCTGTGGAAATTCTATGACATATTTTTTGAATGTCCTGAAAAAAGATTCCATGTTTTTGTGGGTTTTTTTTTTTTCCTTTTCCCCTTCATTTCATTGAGTTACCTACTTTTTCCCCGGAATTTTGAGAGCCTGCTTCTAGTCTGTCTTTTAATGCACCCATTCAATTTGGGGGCAGTATCCAGTCTGCTATTTCCTGCCTCTGTTGCAGTTAATTAACTTGAGAGTCATGGATTTCTTTATCCAAGAACTCTTTCTTGTTTAATGAGGCTCTTTTTCATGGCAACCCACTCCTGTCATATCAAAGCGATGTTCTCTCAGTTCTTACCAGGCATACAAATTGGACTTTAAAACTATATTGCCCTTGGGGCGCCTGGGTGGCTCAGTCAGTTAAGTGTCCGACTCTTTTTTTTTTTAATTTTTTTTAACGTTTATTTATTTTTGAGACAGAGAGAGACAGAGCATGAACGGGGGAGGGTCAGAGAGAGGGAGACACAGAATCTGAAACAGCGTCCAGGCTCTGAGCCGTCAGCACAGAGCCCGACGCGGGGCTCGAACTCACGGACTGCGAGATCGTGACCTGAGCCGAAGTCGGCCGCTTAACCGACTGAGCCACCCAGGCGCCCTTGTGTCTGACTCTTGATATCGGCTTAGGTCATGATCTCACAGTTTGTGGGTTCGAGCCCTCCATTGGGCTCTGTGCTGACAGTGAGAACCGTGCTTGAGATCCTGTCTCTCCCTCTCTCTGCCCTTTCCTCGCTTACTCTCCAAAACAAAAACAAAAACAAAACCCCAACCCCCCCCAAAAAAATCCCCAGAAACAACAAACAAACAAAAACAACCCCCAAAATCCTATATTGCCTTACTTCCTACTTATTCGATGGGGGGCATTTCTCAGAATTCTCAGATTAGCTTCCCTGTTTCATAGAGGTTAAATAGCCTGCAATTAGAACACAGGTGTTTGAACTAGACAAACCTGGGTTTGAATCCCAATTGTGACACTTAACGGCTATTCGCCTAAACCCTCTGAGCTTGGACTTACTTGATGGACATCCTAAAACCCTCACCTCAGGGGTGCCTGGCTGGCAGGGTCTGCTACTCTTCATCTCAGGGTTGTGAGTTCGAGCTCCATATCGGTGGTAGAGCCTACTTGGGAAAACGAACAAATAAACCCTCATCCCAGAGTTCCTTTAAGGATTAAATAAGATAATATATGCTGAGTGACAGTTGACCCTTGAACACCGCGGGTTTGAACTGTGCAGATCCACTTATACGTGGATATTTTTCGGGGAATATATTGGAAATGTATTTTGGAGATTTACAACAGGCTGAAAAAAAAAAACCTCGCCAACAGTATAGCCTAGAAATACCAAGAGGAAAAGAAAAAGTTAGGTATTATGAGAATATGGTATATAATACATATCACATACAAAATATCTGCTAATCCTGTTGGTGGGAATGCAAACTGGTGCGGCCGCTCTGGAAAACAGAGTGGAGGTCCCTCAAAAAGTTAAAAATAGACCTACCCTATGATCCAGCAATAGCACTGGTAGGAATTTACCCAAGGGATACAGGAGTGCTGATGCATAGGGGCACTCGTACCCCCAATGTTTATAGCAGCGCTCTCAACAAGAGCCAAATTATGGAAAGAGCCTAAATGTCCATCAACTGACGAGTGGATAAAGAAATCGTGGTTTATACACACAATGGAGTACTACGTGGCAATGAGAAAGAATGAAATCCTGCCATTTGCAGCAACATGGATGGAACTGGAAGGTGTTATGCTGAGTGAAATCAGTCAGTCAGAGAAGGACAGATATTGTACGTTTTCACGCATATGTGGAACTTGAGAAACTTAACAGAAGACCATGGGGGAGAGGAAGGGGAAAAAATAGTTACAGAGAGGGAGGGAGGCAAACCATAAGAGACTCTTAAATACAGAGAACAAACTGAAGGTGGATGGGGGGCGGGGGAGAGAGAAAATGGGTGATGGGCATTGAGGAGGGCACTTGTTGGGATGAGCACTGGGTGTTTGACAATAAATTATATTCATAAAAAACAAAAAAAGCAAAATATGTGCTGATTGACTATGTTATTAATAAGGTTTCTGATCAACAGTAGTAGGCTATTAGTAGTTACATTTGGGAAAGTCAGAAGTTACACCTGGATTTTTGACTGCATGCTCAAGGGTTAGTGTACTTAGAGTAGTACTTAGGGGGTGTGGTTTATCAAGTCATTGTCATCGTCATTATCATCTTTACTATTATATTCAACTATTGAGTCTTTGTTCCGTTTGTTTATTCTCATGTAGAGAGGTCTAGTTAGTCCAGATTTGGTGGCTGGGATGGTGGGGGAGGTGGTCCAGAAGAGATGCTGTGCATCTTCATTTATTTCCACCCCCGCCCCCAAAGAATAGTAAATTCTGCCTGGCCAGTGCTCCCCTCACTCAAAAATCACCCATGCTGTTCTCTGTCAAAACTGTCCGTGGAAACTTTCTCTATTTCCATGAGTAACGTAGAATTTCTCCATTACCTTTGATGAGTTATTTCAAAATGACACTGGACAAAGAAATCAGTCGAAATCTCCTGGCTTTAGGTAACATTGTGGTCCCGAATGTTGAATTCAAAATTTAGTATAAATAAAGGGAATTAACACATTAAAGTTTTTGGTGAAAATACAGTTGAGTATTTCTACTGTTTGGGGCTAGGGGAGATTTCCTAAGCATTAAATGAAAGGCATTAAAACATAAAGGAAGAGATTGATGGATTTGACCACATTAAAAATATAAAATTCCTGGAAGAGAAAAGTCAGCATTAGAGATCTTAGGAGGGAAAGGCCAAACTGGAGAAAACCTTTGCCATAGACACAGCAGTATTAATATAATTAATATAACTAACAAGCTTTTAAAAATCAGTAAGAAAATATGGAACCCCATTGCAGAAAAGTGGGCTGGGGACAAGAAGAGGTCAGCAGTCAACTGAAGAAGAGAAACGAAACAGCCAAGAAACATGCAGGCAAACCGTTTCAATGTGATTTTTAAACATGCAAATCCAAACGGAACTAGAATGCTATTTCTCATCTACTCATCTGGCAAGATTATTAACAATGGTAATAGTGTGGGTCAGGGTGTGGGGAAAATGGAAAATTTATGCACAAGAGGTGGGTCTGCAAAATGTTTTCATTTTTTTTTTTTTATCTAGAGGAATAATTTGGCAATACAATAAGAAGCATAAAGACATAGTGCAGAAATTCTTTCATTTTGATCTTAAAGAAATAGGTATGTGTATAGTTTTAGGCACCCATGTGTTAATTGCAGAGCTATTTGGAATAACAGAAGAGAGGACAGGACGTATGTCCTAACAAGCGTGATTCCATTTTTGAAATATATTTATAAATTTATAATGTTATCTTGGTTGGCAAGAATATGCATGGTGTTCACTTTTTAATTTATCTGAATTATTTATTCTTCAACAAATACCATTAAAATGTATGTGCCTTTATACATACACACATATACTGTCAGATCTTGTTCATTAACATTTTATTAGTGAATTAATTTTATTCATAATTTTTATATCCATTTTTATAAGTGAAGTTGATGTGTTGTTTTTGTGTTTGTGCTATCTTCATCAGGTTTGGTAACAGGGTTAAGCCAATTTCATAAAATGAATTGGGTTGCCTTCATTCTATTTCTGTGTTCTGGAACACTTTAAATAGCAGAGGAATTAATCTGTTCCTCGAATCTTTTAAAGAGCTCCCCATAAAACTATCTGGACCTGATTACTTTGGGGAGTGTTTTTCTGTGACAATGTTTCCAATTTTTTCAGGGTTCTTGGTCTACTCAATCTTGCCAACCCTCCCCCCCCCCCCACTTTTTAAGTTTATTTTTATTTATTTTGAAAGAGAGAGAAAGTGGGGGAGGGGACAGGAAGAGAGAGAGGGAGACAAAATCCCAAGTAGGTTCCACACTATCAGCTCAGAGTCTGACACTATGAATTTGAACTCACAAACTTTGAGATCATGACACGAGCTGAAATCAAGAGTTGGAGGCTTAACAGACTGAGCCACCCAGGCGACCTTCATTCTTGCCACCCACCTTTGAACCATCTCAAGCAAGTTATGTTTCCCTAGTGAAAACAGAGCGTATTTTAAAATAAGTAAACAAAATTTCAGAGGTAGTCTCCCCTAATTTTGATGTATTTAGTTTTGCACGTGTGATTAAATCCTTTTTCTCACTCTCAAGGCCATCTGTTTTTCTTCTTTTCCCCTTTCTTTAGATCTATTCACTTCATCCATCTTTTAAAATAACCCGCCCTAAAGTGGATTTATCAATTACGTCTTTAATTTCAGCTGTGGTCTGCATCAAGCTTGCTCCACACCTGTTTGTTGTAGAGCCCAAGGTGAGAGGGACAATGGGCACCTGGGTGAAATTCTTCTTAGGCGGAAGAGGTGAAGAGGACGAGAGGGAAATGTATAAAGCTCCTCAATGCAAAGGCTGGTGGTATGGTGCATGTCCCTTTAACCCACATGCCATTGGCCAAAGCGGTCACACTGTCAAGTCCAAAGTTACTAGGTAGAGACATACACCCCCGCCCGTCATTAGGCTTTGGCAAAGGTATAGATCCAAGGGGAGCTGAAAAATTGGATGTGGTTCCCGCACAAAGATAGGAACATCTATCACCTTGTTTAAAAGAGTCTTTAGACTAGGTATGTTTCAGTGGTGTAAATTTTATACCTGCAGAGAGAAAGGTGATCGGAATCTGAAAAAGATAAACAATATCTTTCATTTATAGTGTAGCACTGAATGTTATTTTGAATGTTAGGCACACCCAGGTCAAAAGCAATGCATTGAGCAAATAGTTCGGTCAGTTCACTGGCTCCCCAGATTTATGGCTCAGAGATTCTATTCTATAACCCCCCCCCCCCATATAGTAGGTGATGAGAGAGGCTTGGAGAGACCAAGTAAAATGACTGGCCATACTTACGCTGAGCATGTCACATCTTGCTCGGTTTTCTCTGTTCTGCTGGATTCTGTATTTTGAATTCCATTCTACAGATTAGCGCTCTCCAAAAGATTTATTGTGGCGATGGAGATGTTCTACTTTACATGAATACTGTAGCCACAAGACGCTTGGGGTCTTTGGTTATTAGAAATATGGCCGGGGGCACCTGGGTGGCTCAGTCCATTGAGCATCAGACTTTGGCTCAGGCCATGCTCTCACAGTTCGTGAGTTCGAGCCCTGCATCGGGCTCTGTGCTGACAATGTGGAACCTGCTTGGGATTCTCCCTCTCTCTCTCCCTCTCTCTATCTCTCTCTGCCCTTCCCTGACTTGTGCTCTTTTTCTCTTTCTCTTTCTCTCTGTCTCTCTCAAAATAAATAAATAAACTTAAAAAAAAATGTGGCTAGTATAATTGAGGAACTGAATTTCTAATTTTATTTAACTTTATTTAAAATTATGTTTAGGGGCGCCTGGGTGGCTCAGTTGGTTAAGTGGCCGACTTCGACTCAGGTCATGGTCTCACGGTTCGTGGGTTCAAGCCCCACGTCGGGCTCTGTGCTGACAGCTCGGAGCCTGGAGCCTGCTTCGGGCTCTGTGTCTCCCTCTCTCTCTGCCCCTCCCCCGCTCATGCTCTGTATCTCTCTCAAAAATAAATAAATGTTGAAAAAAATTAAATTATGTTTAAATAACCCTGTATCTCTGCTGATGCCCATGTTGGGCAGGGCAGACTCCAGCAAATGTTTGGATTCAGATTGTAGATGCTAAAACCCCTCTAATTCAGAGCCTCCTAAGTGGCATGTCAGATTTCAAAGAAAACATCTCAGTTAAATAGTACTACAACATTGTTGAAGCAAGCGAGAAGCCCGTATGTGGTTGGGCAAAGCAAATCATGTGACCGAACTTAACGTCAATATGAAGCAGGAAGTGGAATCCTTCCATAGATCAAAGTTGAGCATGTAAGTAACAGAATCTCATTTCTTCTTTCTCCTCCTCCTCCTCTACTTTTCTTCTTCCTCCCCCCCTTCCCCCCTCCTCCTGCAAATGAACTTAATTTTAAGTCTATTCTTAGTTTAGATTTTTTAGTCTACTTTTTGAATTTAATGTCAGATCATTCAGGGCTTCTGTCCTTCACATCTTGGCCATCGCAGCCTTCTTGTCATCTTCGATCCCAACGGCAGAAACACCCAGCACCTTCGGGTACTTTTGTATACCCTCGCTGCACACATTCAACAAATCGTGGCACGCGGCTTGGTGCAGAGAACTCTGCTGCCACCACAGGACTGTGGTTTGGGTACCCAGGCACTCTATGTAGACATCTTTACTGCTCCTCTGCCTTAAAAGGCACAGGGTCTCCGTGAACTTAGCCACTGCTAGGTTCACCTAGAAGTGGTGCGTAGAAGGTGCACTCCCCCTCTGTGATATAGCTGCCTCCAACCTGCCAGCACCCCTCTGAAGTTTTTTGTGACCACAGGAAGGAGCCAGGAGCAAGTAATCTTCCTTAGAGGTACCATCTGTAGCAGTCAGCTTAGGCTGGATTGTGCTGCAGTAACAAATGATCCCCAGACCCTGTAACTTACAAAACAGGTATTATTTTTCACTCCAGCCAGCTGGCTAGGACTCTGATCCACAGCAGCCCTTAACTGGGTCATAGCTGGTCTTCCAGCAGCGTGAAAAAAGGAGGAGGCGGGGATTACAAAACGACTCTTACAAATCTGCTCAGAAGTGGCGTAGATCACTCCATGCACATTTTATGTCCAAAGAGAATTTCATGATCGATATTTTTTTAATGTTTATTTATTTTTGAGAGAGGGAGAGAGAGAGTATGCAAGCGGGGGAGGGGCTGAGAGAGAGGGAGACACAGAATCCCAAGCAGGCTCCAGGCTCCGAGCTGTCAGCACAGAGCCCGACACAGGGCTCGAACTCATGAACCAGGAGATCATGACCTGAGCTGAAGTCCGACACTTAACTGACTGAGCCACCCAGGTGCCCCCCGCCTTTAAAAAAATGTTTATTTACTTTCAATCTTGACCTCACTGGGAAGGTCAAATATAATCCGCCTTCATAGGTACAGGCAATGAAAATTTGAACAATCAAATCTGTCCGAGCATCATCTACTTTTCCTCTCCCTCCGTCCCCTTCTAGGGCCCTATCGTCATCTTCAACACCTCAGAGCCAGCGCGTACTTTATCTAGAAGAAGCAGGATAGTGTGTTCTTCAAACTGTACCATATTTGGTACAGACCACTAAAGTTCCAACGCCTGTATTCTTCAAACTCAAAACGCTTTTCTTTAGAAAGTCTATTCTCACGTGTGTTTCTGAAGCGTGCTTTGAAAGATCAGATGAGGAGACCTGATACCCCCCTTTCTCTTTTTTATTCCGCACTGCCGTCCCTTCTCTGGGTAGGAAGCAGAAAAACACGAGCTGCTTCCCAAATGGAGGAGAACCACATGGGAGAACAGGAAATATGTGAAGAAGCCATCAGTTAATAAAATGCACGCTAGCAGGGTAGGCTGTGTCTGTGGAGAAGTAGAAAGTTCCCTTTTCGAATGGAAGTATCTCCAGATTGAAGACCGAGACTGGCATGATATTGGAATTGTCTACCGGAGTTCCCTGATACTAGGGATGTCCAATAGAACTTTCTGAGATGATAGGAACGTTCCATATCTACACTGTCCAGTATAGCCCATGTAGTTATTAGGCACTCACAATGTGGCTAGGAGGACTGAGGAGCTCAATTTTTTTTTTTAACGTTTATTTATTTTTGAGACAGAGAGAGACAGAGCATGAACGGGGGAGGGTCAGAGAGAGAGGGAGACACAGAATCTGAAACAGGCTCCAGGCTCTGAGCCATCAGCACAGAGCCCGACGCGGGGCTCGAACCCACGGACCGCGAGATCATGACCTGAGCCGAAGTCGGACACTTAACCGACTGAGCGACCCAGGCGCCCCTGAGGAGCTCAATTTTTAATGTTTAGTTTTGAGAGAGAGACAGAGAGAGCAAATGGGGGAGGGCCAGAGAGAGGGGGAGGACAGAGGATCCCAAGTAGGCTCCCTGCTGACAGCACAGAGCCCCACGCGGGGCTGGAACTCACGAACTGCGAGATCATGACCTGGGCCGAAGTCAGACGCTTAACCGACTGAGCCACCCAGGTGCCCCAGAGGAGCTAAATTTTTAATTTCATTTAATTTTAATTAACTTAAATTTCAATACCCAAATGCAGTTGATGGCGACTGCATTTATCGGACATTGCAGTTCTAGATGTTAGAGCAGAGACAGCGTTGCTAAAAGTCATACAGTGGGGACACATGGGTGGCTCAGTCGGCTAAGCGCTGGACGCTTGGTTTGGGCTCAGGTCACGATCTCACGTCTTCATGGGTTCGAGCCCCGCATCGGGCTCTGGGATGGCAGTGTGGAGGCTGCTTGGGATTCTCTCTGCCCCTCCCCCACGTGCACTGTCTCTGTCTCTCTCAAAATAAATAAAACACTTTAAAAAAAAAAAGTCATACAGTGACCTTAATGCCTCTCTGTTATGTATACATATAAAAACCAGGCTACCCCCTGGCTTTTAAAAATATCACAAAGTGGAAATAATTGCAGCTTCTATAAAAACTATATTGACTTTATAAGCAGAGCACAGATGGTTAAGAGCAAATCATGCCTTCCCTTATTAATTGGCTGGAGTTGCCTGACCTAATAAGCGGAGGCTAAATTCACAATTAATTAAAGATTTCATGTTCACTCAGCCAAGACTTGCCTCAAACCATCTTTTGTTCAGCTGCCCAGCAAGACACTTAGAACCATATTTAGGCATCTATAATCAACATATGCAAAATATACCATCTCAAAGAAGTTCTCTCATTGATCAGATTCGTCATTCTATTTCGGAAGAGCATTTTGCTCTATTGTGCAAAGTGTAATCATAGTTGTAGGCAACGAATGTATGACATAGAAATTTATGTGTTATTTAATTATTGGTAATTTAGCAGATAGTTCTCTTTGCTTATCTGCTGGGCAATATTAAAGGTCTATTAGAGAGTAGAACACGGCGGCTTAGAGAGGTTATGTAATTTTTTCCAAAGGTTATATAATTGGGTTTTGGAATTCTAACATACGAACTCGTGTCTGATCCAAAGCCCCTGCCAGCCAACAATACTATTCTTACTTGACAGGTGATGAGAAAAACCTATTTGGAATCACCTATCTGTTCTGAAGCACGGAGCCTGCAGAAAGTCACAATCCCTTTTCAAAGAGTCAACTGATCCTAATGGAGAACTGTTGTGGAGCACCCTCCAGGCCTGCCACAGCTGTTGCCCCTTGGTCCCCTGGAGGTGGAAGGGAAATGGGAACAGCTATGAGACTGGGATGTAAGCCACGCAAGGAAGTCGCCCCAGTCAAGCCGCTTGCGTAGACACGATGCCGCGATGATCCTACCCTTCCTCTATCTGGGCTTCTGGTTACTCACTGGGTATGGTGAAAATCAAGGATGAAACTTCTGTGACGCCTGCCCTGCAGGGCCAAGCCCCGGGCCCCAAGCTTAATTGTGCACCTCAACAACTACCAGGTGGCCTGACGCAATATTATGAGCCACGTACCCGCCGGCCTAAATCTTCTTCCCGTGAATTGAAAACAGCAATGCCTCACATTCGCTTAGAATACAATGAAAGGCAGATGCTCGCTTTCCTTATCTGCTGTTGGAGTCCTGGTTCCACTTTTGCTATTTTTAAAGCCGCGAAACCTTTCCCTTCCTGGAGTGCCACAGCGCAACCCCATCCCCCCGCCCCCCCCCCCTCTCCCGGACCCCGCCCGGCGACGTGACCGGCCTCCACCTCCGCGCGCCTCCGTCCTTGCAAAACTTTGCACGCGGCAAGGTGGGCAGCGGGGGCAGGACTACAAGTCCCAGAATGCACGGCGCCCGCCGCACAGGCGCAGCGGGGACCACCCGGCCAGCCGGCCAGGAGCCTGCGGAGCCTCCCGGGTCCCCGCGCCGGAGAGGGGCTGGGGGGCAGGCGGCCGGGCGGACCTGGCGGGCGCCGAGGGCGGCCGCGGGCGTCAGCATGCAGGCGCGGCGGCGCGCGTGAGGAGGATGCGGCAGCGGGCGCCGCGGCGGGCGGAGGAGTAGGCGGCGGTGCCCTGGGGAGGCAGCCGCGCGCGGGCCAGACGGCTCCCGGAGGCTCCGCAGTGCCGCCGCCGTCGCCCGGGAGGCTCCGCGCGGGAGCCATGTAACCTGCGGCGGGCTCCGGGCTGCTCCGTCCTCGCCCCAGCTCCCCGGCCAGCGCGGCAGCGGGGCCACGATGAAGAAGCAGTTCAATCGCATGCGCCAGCTGGCCAACCAGACGGTGGGCAGGTAGGTTCCCCCGGTGCGCGCCCGCGAGGCTGCAGCCGCCGGGGCGCGCAGGTGATGGAGCCCGCCCGGCCTCGCGACCTCGCTGCCTCCGCTCCCCGCCGCGCCTTCCCCCTGCTCCGGCCCCTGCGGGACCGCGCGCGGGCGCGACCCCTCCTCTCGGAACTTCCCCGCCCCCGGAGCCCTTCGGGGGCTCTGCCCGCTGCGCCCCGGCTCCGGTTGCCCAGCGCGAGGTGTGACGCATCCTTCACCTGCGTCCCCAGCTGCCCCTTCACCCCGTCCTCCCTGCCTTTCCCCGGGACTCCCTCCTTCGCCCCTGGCCGCCTGGCTTCCTGGAAACAGGTGTTTGCTCTGATTGTGCTGGAGGCAGCCGACCCGCAGTGGCTTCTCCGAAGATTCCCTCCCCTGCGCCGAGTTCAGGCTTCTCGGGGGTCCAGGGCAAGTGTGGGGCCTGGTCTTCGGCTTGGCAGAGCTTGAGCCCGCCCCTCCTGCCGCGTTTGTTTTCTGGGACTATGACTGTACGAGATTCTGGATGTCTTTATCGGCCGGGTTTCTTAAGGCGATAGGTGTTGGAGACGGGGCTCCGGAGGGGTGAGGGGAGAGGGGGGCAGGGAAGGTGCTGCTGGAATGGCGCTGCTGTGGGCTGGGTCCTAAGACCGATTTCAGTGGAGGGAGGGAGGCTGCAGAAAGGGAGGTCCAACTCCTCTGGAAGATGAGATAAGCAGAGGATCACAGCCAGGTAGGGGAGGGGAGCCGAGAGGCCCTACAGTCGGGGAGAGCCAGGCCGGAGAAAGCTGCAGGACCCAGCCTGCTGTCATCGCGGTGAAATGGGCTACATCTGGGCTAGTGTCTCCAGGAGCCGCTCTGCAGGGTGCCAACATCTATTAACCGTTACATAAGGATTCTGGTGGGTCTCTTCCAAAGCTAGACGTGCTGCGAACACGGGGGTTGTGAGGCTGAGGGGGGTTTTCGTGGACCTCGTCCTGGCCGCCGTGGCACAGGAATTCAGGTGTGCAGCCGTAAAGCCAAGTGGAAAGCAGAGAACCCAGCCTTGGGTGCAGTTCAAGTGCAAACACATCGAGGGCTCTCCACTAGGTTTACCGGGAAACCAAATACCTTTCTTGGGTGGGAAGTGGAGCCTGAACTGGCGTCTGGTAGGGTGGGGGTGGGGGTATCCCTGGGCAAGAGGGGACCCTAAACTCCCAGGTGAGCATACTGCCCCAATTACGGTGGGCATCTGAGGGCAGGGGATGCGGTGGCTTCTTACGCTTTCAGGGACTCCAGATGGTTTCCAAGTAACAATGTCTAAAATTGCCTTGGATTCATTTCCCTTTCCCAAACACATGTGCTTTAACATGAGGGGGAATTTATGAATAGCAGAGTCAGATTAGCCCAGATTTCTGGCATGCTATCGCCACAGATATAGCCTCACGTGGGCTGCCTTTTGATACGCTGGACACTGAGACCGTGTTTTCCCGTATAGGTCGTTGAGCAAATGATAGCCCAGCTGACCTGTCTTTGATATCTTGATTTCTGCCTCCCTCTGTGGGCTGGCATCAGGCATCCCGACAGACCACCTAAGCCATCAGGAGGCTCCTGGCCGTAGACTCGGATTGCTCGACTCGCTTGGTGTTGGGGTTTCAGCTCAGGGCTCGAATGGGAATGTAAGCAAGGTGTTTAGGCTTCCTCCCTGGTGCCCTGGAAACCAACCATCCATCTCTTCTGCCTCTTTGCAGGACTTGTCTCAGAGTGGTGGTAAGATCTGTGAACCTTAGGCATAAAACCTTTTTTTTTTTTTTTTTAACCCTCATCCACAGAGGGAATGACAAAGGAACACGGGGAGTTGGGTTTCAGAACCGGTGAGTGATCTTACTTATTTAAGAAAGCGCATTCTCGGAAGTCCAAGCAGCTGGTCACCAAGAGGTACTTTCCACCCGTCTGTTGGGACTTTGGTGGATCCCGGCGTGCGAATGAATGCCGTCTGTCTGTCAGATGGCACCCGCTATGTTACGCACCAGGGAAAGTGAAGGCCGGTCCACCACTGTGTCTCACTGATAGGTATCCCTTTTGGTGACATTCATTTTTATTTATTTTTAAGTTCATTTTGAGGGAGCGAGCAGAGTGAGGAAGGAGCAGTGGGAGAGGGGGAGAGAGAATACCAAGCGGGCTCTACGCCGAAAGGCTCTCCCTCGGATGTTGAGATCATGACCTGAGCGGAGCTCAAGAGTGGGATGCTTAACCGACTGAGCCACCCAGGCGCCCCCCTTTTGGTGACATTTAGAGTGAACTTTTTAAAGCCAAAGTCAGTTCGTGACGCTTGACTGTTTAAGAGTTTCCAGTGGCATCTCATTGCATTAGATCACAGATCTTTCCAGGGGCCTATTGGCCCTTACCGACTTGATTCCTCTCTGTCTTCCCATGCTTGTTCTGTTGAACCCGATCTTCGTTCACTGTATTGACAAGATGAAAACCGTGTACCGTAGGGTCCACCCCGATAAATCAAAGAGGCAGCATTTACTTTGTCTTATTGAGAAAGCAGTGAGGTGCGGGATCCTAACACCGCTTAATTTCTGGAGTGTGTAGAAGCCACAGGATTGAATGTTTGGAATTGGTGGATCGATTTATGCGGTTGCTCTGGTGAGACGCTGGCTTCTCGTCCTTGCGTGTCTGGGAAGAGACGGCTTTCCTGTGTCTGAGGGAAGACCAGCAACAAGTTTGAGGGTTATTCCTCCTCGCAGCTCTTTACCCCCTCGCCTTCCGTAAAATTACGGGTTCTGGAGATCTTCTGAACACAGAAGAGTTAGGGACTGGATGAGTCTCCTTCGCGACTTAGGAGTTGCCGTACTTAAACGTCCTCTGTGGAGTTGCTAGTATTTTCTCTCGAAGTGCTCGCACCTGAGTGCAGAGGGCATCAGCAACTGTGAAGAATTTATAAAATCCACCGATCGCATTTAACCGGGAAGAGAGTCGTCTCTTCCCGCAGCTGCTTGTTTCGTTTCTGCATGGGTTCTTTCTGCTTTGAATTTTCTCCTTTCAGTGCCTTCCTTTCCCTCCTCCGTCCTTTGGGAAGCCTTCCCTGGCCCCGCAAGCCTGGACCCCCGTGTTCCTGACACTGCGCTCAGCACTAGGACATGCCAGGTGAAGTGTAGCTATAAGCATCTTTGGGCAAATGCTGCGGCCATTACTGGGTTACCTGCACTACGGCATGCGCTCATACATTCACTCATTTCTTTCTTCCCTCAGTAAATATGTATTGAGTGTCTGCTAAGTGCCGGGCCCTGCTGTGGTTCAGGAAACCTTAGAGTGTGGAGTAAACAAAATCTCTGTCCTCTTGGAATCTGTATTTTTTTTTAAATGTTTATTTTCGAGAGAGAGAGAGAGAGAGAGAGCGCACAAGCAGGGAGGGGCAGAGAGAGAGAATCGGAAGCAGGCTCCAGGCTCCGAGCCGTCAGCACAGAGCCCAACGCGGGGCTCAAACTCAAGAACTGTCAGCTCACGACCTGAGCCCAAGTTGGTCGCTTAACCGACAGAGCCACCCAGGCACCCCTTGGAATCTGTATTCTAAAGGCATGCTGTGGTGACATCGTATCGCAGTTTTTATCTTTGCTCGTTTATTTTTCCCTCTAGACTTCAAGTTCGTTGTGGGCAGGGACCCTAATGCCTAGCAGGTAGTAGGTTCTCCAAAATTCTTTGAGAACCAGATCAATGAGCGAGCAAAAGGTCCAGGTGTCGTGGCTGGGGAAGTCACGCAAAGTAGTTCCAAGGCCCGAGTGACTCCAGGCACGGTGCCTCTTTCACGTTGTGATGGAGTGGGTGCCTTGAAGACTGGGTACAGCATCGCTGCTGGGCTTTGGAAAGACAGAACGAGGTTTAAGGGGGGAATTCGTTCTTGCCTGATTTATACGCCAGTTTGTACCTTCGAGAGCATCTGTTGGCTGCTGGGGTGAGAGGCACCCTGAATGGCATCGAGCGTTTTTCTTGGAGGTGGTGCTGGTTTGTGTCAGGAGGAATAAAGCCGTGAGCGGGAATTTAGAGACGTACCCGCAGCGAGAGACGATGGGAGTAAAACTGGCACCTTGATCTGGGGAGGAGGAAATTTCCCCCCACCTCTTCTGCCTCCGGTCTGCACCGTGAGGGTCCCAGTGGCGCCCAGCTCAGAACTGTGAGAAGGGCGAAGGGAGGCTGGCTCACATCCAGCGCTGAGCAAATGGTTGATGAGGTTCATTGTCCTAAGAAGCATGAAGGGCTTCTTAGATTTTGACAGCCATTGTCCAGTGGTGGCAATGAATGGGGGCTGTGCTCCTGTGTGTGGTGCGTTGACGGGTGACGTTCACGGTGACTGGGAGCAGGCGAGGGGCTAGGAAGTGTTGGGAGGGAGGCTTGGAAGTTCAGGGCTGTCGGGTTGGCTTATTCGGTTTGGGAGGCTACGAGCTGGGAGGGGAAGACAGAGCTTTGTCTACAGAGCCCCACTTTTCCGTTTCTAGACTGCTCGGCACGCAGCCCCGAGTGGACTTGGTTTCTGGTGCACGGCTTGGCTGAGTCCCTTTGCCGCTGTGCAGCTCTCAGAATATGACTGCAGCAGCCACTGGTACCCAGATAGATGCTGAGGATGCAGAGAGAGCCTCTAGGTCAAAAACAGCCAAGCCAGTGAGGATCTTTTCCTTGAAGGTTTCTCTTTGAGACTCGGCCTTGCCCATCAGCAGGCCTCCTGAGAGCCGTGACCCGATCAATAGGACATCAGGGAGAAAGTCAGAAGCCATTCTAAATTAGTCATCAGACCGCTCCGTTCCCCACTTATGATTTCCTGTGAGTTGGACCCGGTAGATGGACGCAGGCCCTGCCGCGTCTTCCTGCTAACCCAGCAGGGTCGGGCAGACCCAAACCTGTCCCCGCAAGGAGCACCGTGCGCATTGATTCGGTCTCAGAGCGAAGTTGTCCGTCGGAGTTCCGTGGAAGCCCATGCCTTGCCACCTGCTCTGGTGTGCATATGCGAGATAACAGAACGTACTCCCCACTTGCAGAGCACGCTAGCAAATCTGGAAGGAATATTCTCTGCCCGTGTCTTCTGAGCTCCTTACTGTGCAGATCTGCTGCCTCTCAGCCTTCTGCCGGGCTGTTCTCGGCAGTCTGTGTGAGGCTGCCTGGGTTTCCTGGAGGATGCTGTTATCCCAGACCTGCAAGTCATTGTGAGGGACTGTTCACCGGCAATTAATGACTTTCCTTCCCGCTTTACCTCCGCCGAAGAAATATATCAATATTCATTAGTGGTTTTCATGATGGGTGATAGGGACCACTTTTTTTTCCCCCTCTAGAAAAAGTGGGTCAGTAGCCCTGTGAATAAAGCAGTAATTTATGGTTGTTCTTTTTGGAGGGGATTAGTAGGCAATCCCTCTTATTGATAACCTAGAACAGTTCATTTCAAAGGCTATATTGATAACGACGGCCAGTAATGAAATCGTGCTTGCGCTCAGTGTCAGGTGTAGGCAGGAGAGAAAGGAGCTCTCCTGTGGGGCGCTGGGCATCAGAGTAAGCTGGTACCCGGAACCCCACTGGCTCTGGGAAGCATGTGGCCATCTAGCAATTTAAAACTATCCTTTCTGTCCGGGAAGCAGATGTTTTTGCTTTCGGTTTCCAACTTTAGAGTTTATTTTTAGAGTAAATGTTTATTTTCCCACAGAATTCAATTTACTTTTTTTAACTTTCTTTTTGGTTATATAAATGCTATTTGTTTATGGTAGGAAAGTTATAAACTTATAGATGGGCAAAACGTAAAACAAAACAGTGGTCAGTAATCTCACTACCTGGGGACTACATTTAATATTTTGGATATAATTTTCTAAGTTTTTAATAGGCAAATATATGTTCTTAAAAAAGAGATAGAGATCATATGGTGTATACACTGTTTTGCAACCTGCTTCTCCCCGCCCCCCGTGTATTACATCTTGAATATCATCTCGTGTCAACAAACTACAGTATAATTTTTCAAGGGTATGTAATATTCCATTATGGTCAACCAATTTCCTTTTGCTAATCACATAGCAAATACTTTTCACTGGTTCACTTTCCTAGGATGAAGTCTTAGAAGGGAAATTTCTGGGTGAAAGAGTATGTGAGTTTTTAAGACCACATAAGTATATATTTTATATGTAAAAACATACATGCGTATTATATGTACATTCTCGGTAGAATTGCCAATTTCTTCTCCCTAGCCCTATCAGCAAGTAATATCACAACTTTGTTGATGTGTGAGTGAAAAACCTCTCTTTGCTTCTCTTTTAACTTCAGTGAGATAGAGCATTTGTTTAAATTGACTCGATATTTCTCACCTTTTCTGAATTGCCTGCATAGGTCTTTGCCCCATTTTTCTTAAGTCACGTCATAACTGGTTTTTTTTTTTTTATTTTTTAGGTAATTTTTAACATATTAAGCATGTATGTGCTTTGTCATATGCCACACGTATACCCCTATAGTTTTTTTGGCCTTTTGTATTTTGTTTGATGTCTTTTGTAGTATTTTGTGATCTTAAGTCTATCAATTTACGGTTTGTGCTTAAATATTATGCTGAGGGATGTTTTTCCCAGCCTGAGATGACAAATATTTCTACATTTTCATTACCATTTACATAATTTAATTTTACCATCAGATTTTATTTTATTATTAAAAAATTTTTTTTCAATGTTTATTTATTTTTGAGAGAGAGACAGAGTGCAAGCAGGGGAGGGGCAGAGAAAGAGGGAGACACCGAATCTGAAGCAGGCTCCGGGTTCTGAGCTGTCAGCACAGAGCCCGACGCAGGGCTTGAACTCACAGACCGCAAGATCATGACCCGAGCCGAAGTCGGACGCTTAACTTACTGAGTCTCCCAGGGGCCCCTACCATCAGATTTTAAATTCATCAGTCATTAATTTTGGTGCATGACATGACCTAGGTGTCACATTTAGTTGTTTTTTTTTTTTTAAGTAGTTACCCTACTATCAAAATGAATAATGTAATTCAATCCCACTGTATTGAAATGTCATCATGTACTAAAAAATTTCATCTACTTGGATCTATTTCTAGGCTTTCTAATTTGTTCTCTTTACCTGTCAGTTGGCAGGAATGAAAGATAGCCTCACCTGCCCAGGGGAGCAGCTGTGGGTTGCTGTCCCATGCTTTGGGTGGGAGGAGCTATGGAGTTGGTCTGGTTCCCAAATCTCAGCTTCATCCAGGGCAACTCCTCGGCTTGGCATTTAGAAATCAACAGCTTTGGGGCACCTGGGTGGCTCAGTCGCTTAAGCATCCGACTTTGGTCAGGTCATGATCCCATGGTTCCGTGAGTTCAAGCCCCGTGTCAGGTCTGTGCTGACAGCTCAGAGCCTGGAGCCGGCTTCAGATTCGGTGTCTCCCTCTCTCTCTGCCCCTCCCCCGCTTATGCTCTGTCTCTGTCTCTCAAAAATATATAAACATTAAAAAAAAAAAAAGAAAAACACCTCAACAGCTTTGCCTGTCTTGTGGTGCCTTCACCTCAGCTAATCTACCAATTACTCCCTTATAAAATAGAATTGCTTATATTTCCCTGACTTTGCTTGTCTGTTTATTTTTTTTTTCTCAGCGTTTTTTATTAAGATGGGGGAGATTGACAGTTTTACACCAGTGAGTATGATGAGAATTCTTCCTATCTGGCAATAGGATACGCCTGTTCAAGTCTCTTTATGATCCTATGAAACAGTTTTGTCCGTTTAAGTCCTGCAGAATTTTCCTTTTGTTTTTAGGTAATTTGTCATTGTCATTACTCTTGACTTAATGCCGGGAATCTTTTGTTAAGGTCTATTTTTTCCTCTTTTTTGGTGGAGTGTAAAAAAGTTACTGATTTTTTTTTTGTAATTATCGTAACCACCACCGTCATAAACATATCTCATTATTTTTAAATACTTTTAAGTTTATTTATGTATCTTGAGAGAAGGTGTGAGCAAGTGGGGGGGGGAGGGAGAGAGAGAGAGAGAGCGCGCAAGCGAGCTGACAGCACGGAGCCTGATGTAGGGCTTGGTCTCACGAACCATGAGATCATGACATGAGCCCAAATCAAGAGTCAGATGCTTAACCAACTGAGCCTCCCAGGTGCCCCACTTTTTAAATTTTATTTATTTATTTAATGTTTATTTACTTTTAAGAGAGAGCGCGCGTGCGCGCACACACAGACACACACACACACACACACACACACACACACACACACACACACATACACACGTGTGAGTGGGGGAGGGTCAGAGAGAGAGGGAGACACAGAATCCAAGCAGGCTCCAGCCTCCGATTTCTCAGCACAGAGCCTGACATGGGGCTCAAACCCACATGCCGTGAGATCATGACCTGAGCCCAAGTCAGACACTTAACCGACTGAGCCACCCAGGCGCCCCCAGGCACCCCACTTGTAAACACTTTTTACAAAAATTGAGGCTATTGAACTTTCTAGGTAGACATGCATATTTTCTGCAAATAATAATTTTGCCTCTTCTTCTCCAGTATTCATATTTATTTTATTTTTTTGTGTAATTGCATTGTCTAGGACTTCTAGAACAGTGTTAAGATACTGGAGCAGTAAGTGGGCTTCCACATCTCCTTACTGTCTTCCTTGGAAAGGCATGACAGCTGGTTCAAGAGATCTTGTTTTTCAATCACATTACCTATTACATAATTTTATGATGTTACTTTGGGTTTTTCTTTGGTGCCAAAGTTAAATTTGATTATATTCTCAGGGTCTTTAAAGATCATCATATCTTTTCCCTTTTAACTAATGTATTCACTTGATAATTTATGCTATAAATATTTATTGAGCACTTACTATGTCCCAGACATTATTTTCATTCTTTTCACTGGGAATACACCAGTGACAGGGTACCTACCCGTGAGGACCTTGTGTTTTATGAATTTGACCCCCTACTGTTTTTCTAATATTGACCTTTCTGTGCCTCCCTGCAGTCACTCTTATTTGACTTTAATTTGTTTTTTTTTTACAAATACTACATTTAATTTACTGGTAGATTTAATTTATTTAATTTGTTGTTTTAGGATTTTGGCATTCACTATTCATAAATGAGAGCATCGAGTTTTTTTTCTTTGGCTAACCCTGCCAAATTTTGATAACATTGTACAATGAATTGCCCACTGCATTCTTTTTCTGTGCAGTGGTGAGGTTAAGGAATTACATGTTCTTTGAAGGTTGGAAACAACTTTTCCAGGACATTTTTTGGAGATAGTTCTTTGACAGTTTTCCCAATTTCTTCGTTGGACTATTGATGTTTTCTGTCTTTTCCTGGGTCATTTTTAGTAACATAGTTTATAGGAAGGCATTCATTTCACTGTGATTTTAAAATTTAATAGGATCTTTTCTGAGTATAGAATTGTGTCTCCTTTATCATCCTAATTTGCATTTCTTTCTCTTTTTTTCACCTAACTAGCTTTGCCAGAGGGTTTGCTTTCCTCCACATCCTGTAGAATCACCTCTTAGGTTTAATCTATTCTTTTCTTAAAAAAATTTCTTTCTCGGGGCGCCTGGGTGGCTCAGTCGGTTAAGTGTCCAACCTAGGCTCATGTCCTGATCTCACGGTTTGTGAGTTCAAGCCCTGTGTCGGGCTCTGTGCTGACAGCTCAGAGCCTGGAGCCTGCTTTGGATTCTGTGTCTCCTCTCTCTCTCTGCCCCTGCCCCACTTGTGCTTTGGCTCTCTCTGTCTCTCAAAAATAAATAAATGTACAAAAAAATGTTTTTGGGGGTGCCTGGGTGGCTCAGTCGCTTAAGCGTCCGACCTCGGCTCAGGTCACGATCTCACCGTCCGTGAGTTCGAGCCCCACGTCAGGCTCTTGCTGACAGCTCGGAGCTTGGAGCCTGCTTCGGATTCTGTGCCTCCCTCTCTCTCTGCCCCTCCCCTGCTCATGCTCTGTCTCTCTCTGTCTCAAAAATAAAAACATTAAAAAATTAAAAAAAAATTTTTTTAAATAAAAAAATGTCTTTCTCTTTAGCTCTTGATTGGTGTTTTCTTTTTTCTGCTTGTAATAAATTTTGCTTTTTTAAGTATTTTTTTCCTTCTTGACTTCCTTGGGCTGATTGTGTTCTTTGACTAGTCTCTAGTCCTCCGTGTTGTATTCCAGTAGGTCAGGCTCTGCTATGGTCACATGTGACTTCTGGCACCTCAGTGGCTAAATATAGCCAAAGGTTATTTTAAGCTCACGTGAAACGTGAAGGGGGTCTGGGGACTTCCAAGGACAGCTTTCCATCATGTGTGATTCAGGGATGTGGTCTGATTCCTTCCCCCCTCCCCCGCTACCCCGCCTCCTTCATCTCAACATGTGGCTTTCAGTCACTGCTGAAGGTGAAGAGAGAGCGCAGAAATGCCATCCTTGCTCTTAAATGCCTGGGCCTGGCATTTACAAATGGCACCTATGCTCATATTTCATTGGGCAGAGCTTGTCACAAAGTCCCCCCAGGGGTATGACAGGAGATGGGACGTCTACCGCTGCTGCATAACCAGAAGTATGATCTCTCTTCTCTCCCACTGCCCATCTTTGAAGTCCTGCGTGTTCCCCTGCTCCACACGGTCCCCTCTGCCTGCCCTGCCCCCCTCCACAATTGTCCCCCATGAGAAGGTCATTCTTTCTCTCCACCATGAGGGGGTGGCTGTAGATTGTCAGAGTCCTTTATAGGAAACAGATCCATCAGAGGGGGGCATCTTTAGGGTAACAAAGTTTTCCCTTACCGATGCCCAGTAATGATGTTTCCCTTACTATTTCTCATGCCAAGATTTGTTTTGTGTGTGTGTGTGTGAGTGTGTGTGTGTGTGTGTGTGTGTGTGTGTGTATTTTTTAAATCCTTCCTACGATGGGGAAAAGATTAATGAGGAGAACGGAAATTCCCTCTCATCTTGCCACACTGGAATGTCACCGACTTTATGGGATTGTTGCCAGGGTTAAATAAGATAACAAATATAATACCCTTAGCATAACCCCTGAGGAATAAAAAGCACTCAATAAATTGTGGGTATTACCACTAACCCTTGCTGTGCTGCAAGTCTTTTTGATGAGAGGCCCTTGTTTTGATCTTATTTATAGGCCTGAGTGCCTGAAAATTACAGCCTGAACTTCATAACCATTTGTCTTATGGTCCCAAATCAAACCCAGTTTTTCTGTTTAGTCACACAGGTGAAATGATCTTGAAACACCAGTAATACTCATGGCCTCATTCATGTAAAACCATCAGGACTTATAGTTACCATATGACTTAGAGTGTTCTAGGTTATGCTGCTGTGACAGAAGCCCTCCAAGTCTCGGTGGCTGGTAGGCACTGGGCGTAGTCCTCCCAAGCACCCAGGCTGCCATAGCTCTGTTCCACACCTGCCTGTCTGATGGCGGAGGCAGGAAATGACATGGCTCCTTGTGTTTTCTTCTGGAAGTGACATGCGTCACTTCTACTCACACTTCATTGGCCGAAGTAAATCACCTGGCCGCACCTCACTTGAAGTGGGGCAGGCAAAGGCTAATCCTTCATGGACCCAGAAAGGGCAGAACCACAAAAGCCACAGCTATGTCACCTGTAGCCAAGAGCCAGGCTATGTACTTCATAGGCATTATTTTTATGGACTCATTGCGACGTCTGTATGAAGAGGGTGTTCTTTGTAGCCCTATTTTACAGGTGGGGAACGGAGGCTAGAAGTGGCCGACCAAACAAAGGGCAGAGCCAGACTGGAGCTGGGTTCCTAAGTAGGTCAAGCACAGGCAAATGCTTCCTCTGGTCGGCTCTCCCCATCCGTGGATACTTCAGATTAGGTGGGTTTGTAAGTGCTCATTAACTGCTCTTGAGTGGAATGAAACTAAAAAATGTCACATTCATTTAAGGTAATGGGTATCGTGCATGCAGCCTTAACCACAAAGAGCATACAGTGAAATGTCTGCCAATAGAAAATTCTTCTCTGTGCGTCCTCACCGCAGTTTCAGAGAAAGGGTAAGAGAGCACCATTTGAGAGTGTTTTATTTTATTTATTTATTTTTTTATTATATTTATATTTATTTTATTTCATTTTATTTTATTATTTTATCTTATTTTGTTTTGTTTTATTTTATTTTATTTAGTTTTATTTTATATTTTTTTTTTATTTTATTTCATTTTTTTTTTATTTTATTTTTTTTTTTTATTTTATTATTTTTTTTTTTATTTTATTTTTTTAGCTCTGTGCACGATGTTGAAAGAAAGCATCTTGGATATCTGCAGAAGCCCTTACAGACTCCCGCATCACACATTAAGCAAAGAGAC
Source organism: Lynx canadensis (assembly GCF_007474595.2). Taxonomy (NCBI): domain Eukaryota; kingdom Metazoa; phylum Chordata; class Mammalia; order Carnivora; family Felidae; genus Lynx; species Lynx canadensis. Next base: position 6,613,637 of record NC_044316.2, read on the forward strand.
CTTAAGAAACAGGAATATGAGAAGCAGACAGAACTTTTAGCTCCGACTCCTGGTGCATGTTGTTGTGATCGCAGACCTAACGTGTATACTCACTTGTGAGTCACTGTCGTGACTGCTCTTTACCGAGCGTGTCCCGTGACACGCACTCGTAGGGTGCTTTGCAGACAGTCCGGCTGAATCCTCACGACCCCTGGTGTATGTTGTAGAGTTTCCTCATTTTCTACCCGAGCCTCAGAGCAGGTGTGCCGTTGCGAAGGGCGGCAGCCGAGATTTGCTCCCAGACCTGCTGGCTGGGACGTGGATGTTCTTTACAACTGTACTTCAGTGACTGTGCAGTAGGGGAGAAGGTGGAAAACACATCTAATATTAGTGGAATGATTGATTCATTGTGGCATCTCTCTATGACTCTAACAATCTCTGTTTTCATAACATTCAAAAGAATTGAAGGGCTCAAGAGAAATGTTTAAGAAAACAGGATACAGAAGTCCATACAGGGGAGATTGTACAGGGTTAGAAAAGAATTGCATAGAAAAGACTGGAAGCAAATCGGGAAAGACTGGAAGGTTTAGCATGTGGTATTTATCTCTGGGCAGGATTATGAGTGATTTGGGTTCTTGCTGCTTGTTCTGTTTAAGAGTTCCAAGTTCTTTAAACATGTGTTCTAATGTTTGTTTATTTTTTGAGAGAGAGAGAGTGCAAGCATGGGAGGGGCAGAGAGAGAGGGGGTACAGAGGATCTGAAGCGGGCTCTGTGCTGATGGCGGAGAGCCCGATATGGGGCTTGAACTCACGAACTGTGAGATCATGACCTGAGCCGAAGACGGATGCTCAACTGACTGAGCCACCCGGGGGCCCCTTTAAATATATTTAAATGTTACTGTTAAATAATAAGTTAAATAATAAGTGTTAAATATTATTCATTAAATATAATTCAGTATTATCTTAATATACTCAATATATACTTATGTGTTTGTATTTATATAATAAAATATATTAATATATTTAAAATAGATAGATATGGGGGCGCCTGGGTGGCGCAGTCGGTTAAGCGTCCGACTTCAGCCAGGTCACGATCTCGCGGTCCGTGAGTTCGAGCCCCGCGTCGGGCTCTGTGCTGACTGCTCAGAGCCTGGAGCCTGTTTCCGATTCTGTGTCTCCCTCTCTCTCTGCCCCTCCCCCGTTCATGCTCTGTCTCTCTCTGTCCTAAAAATAAATAAACGTTGAAAAAAAAAATTAAAAATTAAAAAATTAAAATAGATAGATATAGATGTATATATAGATGTATATGTATATAAAACCCTCTCAGGACTCAAAAGGGAGCAAAGGTAAAATGTAGCTGGAGTTTCTCATAACGATGTTTTAAGTTAAGTTCAGGGTCCTGGAAGGTCTAAATAAATATGTTTGACGTTCTCTCAAGCCTTGGTTTCAAACATGGGACACTTCTTATCTTTATGCTCTGGAAAGGACATGAGGTCAGATCTCATTTTATAGAATAAAATAGTCTGCCCTTAGGAGCGATATGCCGGTAGCCTCGCACGGTTGCTCACTCTGAAGACACAGAACATTCTGATGCTCGGTCTGCATGACCGGGGAGGCCGAGGAGCTGGTGGTTCCCCATGACAGCTTGGGGTTCTCTGGCTGCAGCCCGAGAAGTGGAGTCCGGCCAATCTAAGCAGAAGAGGAGATTGGGAAGGATGGGCGTGGTGCACAGAATCGGAGTGGCCTGGTAGTGCCCCTGGAGCAGGACAACAGGACAGCCTCTTCAGAGGCCACCTTCAAAAAGGTTGCTTCCCAGTTGCGGTTGGTCACTGAATCCCTCCAGTGATGCTATCACAGAACAGAGTTCACTTGGTTTGGTGTGCATCACGTGACCTGACCATCCCTTCCGGGCAGTGGGAGGGAGGGTAGGAAGCTGTCTGGAGTTCACGTCCAAAGACCGCAGTGTGGGCAGAGGCTGTTCCCCAAGGGAACATCAAAGGCTTTTTCTCAAAAGACCGGGAAGGGGTGATGGCCGTTTAGCATGGCAAGATGGTGACCGTCCTGTAGTCTTCATGAGTGCCAGAGATCTGCCAAGTTACCGTGATCTAGAGAACACGACCCCTGGTGTTCAGAGAAACCGTCTTCCGCCCCTGCGTCTCCAGTCAGTTACTCTGAATCTGTCACTGAATTAAATTTACCCATGTCTTCTTTTTCATTTCCGAGTCTTAATTATAGTCTGTGTCTCCGCCCTTGACTCTTGCGGTGGCCTCCTGTTTGTATTCTTGCCTTCGATCTCCTCTCTCCGACTTCCTGCAGCACTGGCCAGACTATATTTTTAAATTCATGGACAGAAGAATGTCCTTTTCCTTCTTTATCAGGTTTTGTTCTGGGGTTGGGGCGGGGGGGGGGGATGCTAGGACTGTAGGAAAAGTGACAGACCACTGCAGATTCATCTCACAAATGTACGGTCCACATTTGTATTTAAGGCTTTGAGGAGTCCCGCAGTAAGGAAAACCATTGGCCATTTGTATCACTTAGAATGCTTTGAATTTTAGCAGCAGCTGTCCACTCAGCGTGGCTTAAACAATAAGGTAACTTTATTTCAAGTGACAGGGTGTCCAGAGGTCGGGAGAGTCCAGATGCCTTGTGATTAGGGGACCTGCTGCCTTACCTTCCATTTTCCTTTGCTGTGCCTTCAGCTTTGCCTCGGCCTCTTCCTCAGATTGGCCTTTTTCCTGGTCAGAATACAACTGAAGGTCTTTGCTTCCTTGCTCATAAACCAAACAGGAGGCAGGGGAGGTGCTATGGTCTGAATGTCCGCGTCCGCCCCTCTCCCACAATCCCCACAGCTCCTGCCTTGAACTCCTGATCCCCGAGGTGATGGTATTGGGAGGTGGGGCCTTTGGGAAGTGATTAGGTCATGAGGGTGGAGCCTTATGAATGGGATTAGCGCCCCTATAAAAGGGGCCCCAGAAAGCTCCTTTGTCCCTTCCACCCTGAGTTAGAATACAAAGGCACCATGATGATCCAGAAAGTGGACCCTTATGGGATCAGCCGGCCCCTTGATCTTGGACTTCAGCCTCCAGAACCGAGAAATACATTGCTGGTGTTTATAAGCCACTCAGTCTATATGGTGTTCTGTTAGAGCAGCTCACGTGGGCTAAGAGGAACAGCCCACATGGTTCCAGTGATGGAATCAGAGTCCTTTCCTCCAGTCTGAGCCGATTCATTCACATGTTTGCCATTGACCATTAAAACAACATGCTTTGTTGTTGACCGTTAACCCATGTCGGAGGGAAGGGATTCTGACTGGGCTCTAGCCCAAGTCTTTGTTGTTTTGTTTTTTAATTTTTTTTTAATATTTGTTTATTTTTGAGATAGAGCATGAGCCGGGGAGGGGGAGAGAGAGGGAGCCACAGTATCTAAGGCAGGCTCCAGGCTCTGAGCTGTCAGCACAGAGCCTGATGCAGGACTCGAACCCATGAACTGTAAGATCATGACCTGAGCCGAAGTCCGACGCCCAACCAACCGAGCCACCCAGGCGCCTCTCCAGCCTGAGTCTTTGAACCAGTCACAGGCAGGGGAGGCAGGATTATGGTGACTGGCTTAGGGCCATTAAGAACCTTTCTGGAGTTGGGGTGGGGAAGCTTGTTCTAAGTCTGGAGACCTTCACGGGGAGGGACTGATACCTGGACAAAATCAGACTTCTGTTCAGAAGGGAGAAGGAGCAAAGCATTCTGGGTAGACAGAAGTGCCCACTGGCGCTCGCTCAACCCACCATTTTGACTATGGAAACCATCTCCCGTGGAACGTCTGTGCCTTAAATTAGAGTCTGTCGAATGCTGTCACGGGGAACGTTTGTCTGTAAAGTTTGAATCCTACTTTGGCCACATCTTCACCTTTGATCCAGCCTTTTCCTCCCCTTTCTGTTTATCAGAACTGTTTTTCTTGGATTCCAGAACCCTGGTTCATATCAATGTAGAAAACGTGGTGTATTGTTTTGCGTAGGTCTATTGTAATCTTTTAGTCTGGTGGCCTGGAGATGCCCCGGCACAGTATCTGGAATATGGAAGGGACTCTAGAACCGTTTGTCACTTTCACGCTCCTTCATTCATTTATTTAAAATTTTTTTTTTTTTAGTGTTTTTATTTATTTTTGAAGGAGAGAGAGAGAGATACAGAGCATGAGCAGGGGAGGAGCAGAGAGAGAGGGAGACACAGAATTCGAAGCAGGCTCCAGGCTCTGAGCTGTCGGCACAGAGCCCGACGCGGGGCTCGAACTCACAAACTGTGAGATCATGACCGAAGCCGGACGCTCAACCGACTGAGCCACCCAGGCGCCCCTCATTCATTTATTTTAATGTCTATTTATTTTTGAGAGGGAGACAGCGCACAAGCAGGGGAGGGGCAGAGAGAGAAGGAGACACAAAATCCGAACAGGCTCCAGTCTCTAAGCTGTCAGCACAGAGCCCAATGCGGGGCTCGAACCCATGAGCCATGAGATCATGACCTGAGCCGAAGTCAGTTGCTCAACCAACTGAACCACCCAGGCAACCCTGTCTCGTTCACGCTCTTATAGCTCAGTTGAGATCCGCCTCTTGACGGTGTTGACCTCCTTCCTTTGTGGGTCCACGGTGCCGTGCTTGTCCTCCTTTATCCCTCTTGTTACCCTGCTTTGATCTCTGGTTGCTTCTGCTGTTGGTTTTTTATCTACAGGGAGCGGGGCTGACTCCTCTGTGCCCTGTGTTGTTGTCCACGGTGCTTCACAAACAGCGGGGGCCAGTCCTCATCAAGGTGGTGGTAATGAGGCTGTAGGCATGGCTCAAACAGGAAGTCATGACGGATTTATTTTTTTTAATTGCCACACAATCAAGGTTTCCCATGCTCAGTGGGTAGCTGTGGGCTTGTAATCTTGCCTTGATGATCTCCCAAGATTTTATTACACTGGCAAAAATATGACACGGCTTTAGGATTGGTTCCTAGCATATCGCCTTCAATCCGAAAGTATGATTCTCTAATTATGACTAGAGAATAGATATGGGCTCAGACCTATGACCCGTAATGACCTGTGACCCCATACCTATGCCACTGCATAGTCATTCATGCCAGGAGGAAGGTGTGAGATGTGACAACTTAGTAAAGAAACCATTCATCCAACAGATGTCGATTGAGCACCTGTCACTGATTGGGTCCTTGGGAACCAGATCCCAAAAATAACATGCAGGATGTTTATTAGGAAGTGCTCTTAGCATCAGGACCTATGGAAAGGACTAAAAGGAAGTAGAACTACGGGGCTCCTGGGTGGCTCAGGTCATGATCTCGCGGTTTGTGGGTTCCAGCCCCATGTCGGGCTCTGAGTTGACAGCTCAGAGCCTGGAGCCTGCTTCGGATTCTGTGCCTCCCTCTCTCTCTGCTCCTCCCCCCTTGTGCTCTCTCTCAAAAATAAACGTAAAGAAAATTTTAAAAAAGGAGGAGGACTAGGCAGAGAGAGAAGTTAAGCTGTGATGTCCCAGCAAAGGCCTCAGCTGGTTCCATGTTTCCTGCTGGAGCTTGGGTGTATCTTCAGAGTTGTCCTGAGTTGGGGAGAAGAAACTGAGCTCATCTCTGTGTTGATCAGACCTTGGAATTGGGCCTTCCCTGGAAGACAGACCTTTAACCAAAGCGATGCCAAGGGGTAGACAGCTGAGGGTAGTCATCTGGATGTGTTCTAGCAGCTAGGGAATAAGTTCTTCCTTCCTAAAGGGGAGTCTGGTGCCCACTGTACCTGACATGTGCCAGATCTTCTGCTAGAAGCATGAGCGGGACTAGGAGAGCAAATAAACAAGTCATCACAATTCGCTTGGATGATAAGTGAGTTGTTGATGGTAACAATGAAAACATAACTGGATTTGGCTGGAGTGGGGTTTGGGAGGAAGTCCCGCAAGCTGCCACCTGAATGGAGAGACACTTTTAGGATAAGGAAAGTGGAAATGATGTGGCTCAACACCAAGGGATATAGCGTGTGGCTCCTTGAAGGAAGTAAAAGTAAGCTCTCTGTGTTAGGAATGTCCCTGGGAGTAGGGATGAGGCTTATAAATAGGATGACCGTCTTGCCCAAACAAGGACATCCTGAGAGTGATTACAGAATTCATAGGGCCAGAGCGGCAGGTATAAACCCGGGCAAACTTTCTAGTGACCCTACTTGTAAGACATGATTCAGTAGATTTGGATTATTTTTATTTTTATTTTTTTAATGTTCGTTTAGTTTTGAGAGAGAGAGCAAGTGTGTGAGCAGGGCAGGGACAGAGAAAGAGGGACACACGGAATCCAAAGCAGGCTCCAGGCTCTGAGCTGTCAGCGCAGAGCCCAACGCAGGGCTTGAACCCACGAACTACGAGATCATGACCTGAGCCAAAGTTGGATGCTTAACCGACTGAGCCACGCAGGCGCCCCTATGATATTGTTTTAAATGAGTTAATACAATCTAGTACTTAAAATAGTGTCTGGGACAGAGCGAACCCTCAGTAGGTATAAGATACTGCTGTTACTCCTTTGAACAGAGGAGTCGCAAGGTCAGATTTGGGTTTTAGAATGACCGGTCTGGGTGCAGAGTGGAGAACTGAATGGAGGGGAGCAAGCCTGGTGCCGAGAGACCAGCTAGGAGATGATACTGCTGATTAGGAGACTAGCTGGTAATCCAGCTGAGACAATGAGGGTCTGGATCAGATCTGCGGGCGTGACGAGGCAAGAGCTGCAGAGCTTCCAGAGATATTTAAGACGTTGAGTCAGGGGACCTTGGTAGGACTTGGGGGGGGCAGCAGGAGAGAAAGCTGCTGAGGTCTGGGTTTGGGCAAAGTGGATGTGGGTGCCAGTCACTGAGAAGGAGCCTGGGAGAAAGGCACGTGGGAGTCAGTAGGCAGCGGGGATGAGGGGCTGGAGCTTGGGAGAGAGGTCTGGGGGGTGATGGAGCTGGGGATCAGCGGCAGGCGGGTAGAACTGAAGCTTGGAAATGGGGTAAGAAGAGCCCATTTTAAGGTGGAGTGTTACCTGGAGGGGAAAGCCTTTCTCCACCCACTGTGTTAGTTTCCTGCAGCTTCTGTAACACATTAGCACGAAGCGAGTGGCTTAAAACAACACCACAGGATTCTCTCACTGTTCCAGAGGCCAGGAGGACAAAACCAAGGTGTGGGCAGGCCCATGCTCTCTCTGAAGGCTCTGTGTTCCTTGCTCTGGTGTAATAAGAAGATCTCCTCTTGGTTCCTTAGTTCTTGGCACAAAGACCCAAAAATCCTTGGAATTTCTTGAGTGATAGTTATGCTTTCTTATTCTAATGAGGTGACTCCCTACACAGCTTTGGGATGGGAGCTAGTCACCAGAAAGACCAACCACATGATTAAAGGGTTGGCCCTTGAGGCCAGCCCAACCTCCAGGGAGGCGAGGGGAGCCAGGGTTCAGTGCTGCTGCCCATGGCTTACTGCGTCATGCCTACAGAATGAAATCCCATATAAAAACTCTGGGCGTTGAAACCCAGTAGAGCTTCCTAGTTGGGGAAGGGCAGTATATTGGAAGGGCATCCAATGTGTTGGAAGGGCATCTGGATTCCATGAGGAGAGCTCGTGGAAGCTGGACGTTTCTCCCCAGCCCACCCAGACCTTGCCCTGTGCATGTCTTTCGTGTGGTTGTTCTGAGCTGAATCTTAATCCACACACACAAAGTTCTCCTAAGTATAGTGCTTTCTTGGGACCTGACAGGGTCATGGGAAGCCCTGAATTTGTAGACAGCTGGGCAGGATTATGGATGGTTTGGTGACACTCAAAACATGTGGCTGGCATGTGAGGTAGGGGCTGTCTTGGGAAGTGCCGTGTCCTTAACTTGTGGGGTGTGTGCCAACCCTGGGTAGTTAGTATCAGAGTGGAATTGAGTTGTAGGACATCTGGTTGGCATCAGAGAATGGTGTCAGGTCTTTCTTTTAGCTTCTGCTGGTACCAGTAGTCCTTGGTGATCCTTGGCTGGTAGACCCATCCTTCCATTCTCTGCCTCTGTAACCACATGTCCTTCTCCCTTTGTGTCTCTTCCTACTTATAAGGACACCAGTCCTATTGCTCTAAGGTCCACCTACTCCAGTACAACTTCATTGTAACTACACCCGCAACAACCTGATTTCTAGATGAGGGCACGTTCTGAGGTTCCTGTGGTTAAGACTTCATCAGGGGCTCCTGGGTGGCTCAGTCGGTTAAGCGTCCGACTTCAGCTCAGGTCACGATCTCGCGGTCCGTGAGTGCGAGCCCCGCGTCGGGCTCTGGGCTGATGGCTCAGAGCCTGGAGCCTGCTTCCGATTCTGTGTCTCCCTCTCTCTCTGCCCCTCCCCCATTCATGATCTGTCTCTGTCTCAAAAAAAAAAAAAAAAAAAAAAAGTTAAAAAAAATTAAAAAAAAAAAAAGACTTCATCATATCTTCTAGACGGGTGTGGGCATCTCAACCCACACCACCTACAAGGCACAGATTTCCCATCTCACAAACAGTATTTTTTTTCTGTTTGCTTTGTGCCAAGTGCAGTGGTGGGGGGTCATGAGGCAGACAGAGGTAAGTCCGTCCGATAACCTTGCCCTCAAGGGGCTTGTATTCCAGTAGGGAAAATTAAGACAGGAGCACACTGTAGATGTTGGAGGTTGTTTTTGTATTTTTAATTTTTTTTGTATTTTTTTTAAATGTTTTATTTATTTATTTATTTATTTATTTATTTTTTTTTCAACGTTTATTTATTTTTGGGACAGAGAGAGACAGAGCATGAACGGGGGAGGGGCAGAGAGAGAGGGAGACACAGAATCGGAAACAGGCTCCAGGCTCTGAGCCATCAGCCCAGAGCCCGACGCGGGGCTCGAACTCACGGACCGCGAGATCGTGACCTGGCTGAAGTCGGACGCTTAACCGACTGCGCCACCCAGGCGCCCCAATGTTTTATTTATTTTTGAGAGAGAGAGAGAGAGAGAGGGAGGGAGGGAGGGGCAGAAGAGAAGGAGACACAGAATCCAAAGCAGGCTCCAGGCTCTGAGCTGTCAGCACAGAGCCTGATGCGGGGCTCGAACTCATGAACCACGAGATCATGACCTGAGCTGAAGCCGGACACTTAACTGACTGAGCCATCCAGGTGCCCCAGAGGCTGTTTTTTTTACTAATGCCCTAAGATGGAATGAAATGTCAGAATGATAGGACAGTCACTTAGGGCTTTAGTTGCATATCAGGTGTCAAGGAGCAAAAGGTGATGTAAGTTGGACCCTGGAAGGAAGCATGGAATTCTGACGGATGGAAAGGAGGGAAAAATATAAACGAACATTTAAGATAGTGAAGTGCACTACAGCCAAGGGGACGTGCAAACCCAAGATATTAATCTGTATGCATATAGAATTTATTCTTCACATTAGAGTAAGAGACATGCACAGATGGAACAGTAGGCGAATCGCATAGAAATGCCCTGGGGTGCCTGGGTGGCTCAGTTGTTAAGCATCCGACTCTTGACTTTGATTGTGGTCATGATTTCATGGTTGTGGAATCAAGCCCCACATTAGGCGCCATGCTGAGTGTGAGGCCTGCTTGAGATTTGCTCTCTCTCATTCTCTCTCTCCCTCGCTTCCTGCCCCTCCTCTGCTCATGCGCGCTCTCTCTCTCTCAGTCACTCACAAATAAATATTTAAAAAAAATCGAATTGCACCGATATGCAGCCATCTCTATGATACACTGAGGAGGGCAAGGAATGGGATGCGGAAGGAACCCTGCGTGCGGTATTCGACGTCAGGTTTTAGTGTATGGTAAATGATAGGCTCCCAAACACTCGTAGTCACCGTGCTGGTAAATGCACACAGCATCTTGGGAGAATGTTAAAAACTTGCCGACAGTGCCCCTTGGTAACTTGGGAACAGGAGACAGAGGGAGATCGCATTTCTCCCAGGAACCATCAGTCACAGTTCAGGGGGGCACAAAAGCATAGTCGCGGGAAGGTGGTTTCCCCTCCACCGAGACCCGCCCGTGGGCAAGTGTGCCCCAGAAAGCCGCAGAGAAGCTGCCATTTCTCCTGGCCCCGCTGAATGCGGGTGTCCTTGTGGAATGGGACTCACTCATTCCCATCACTCCTGTCCGTGGCTCCCTAGCCCCAAGACCTCAGCTCTTTGGGGTCAGGTTTTGGGAACTTCTTTGCAATATTCACAAGAACGGTTGCTGTTTTCCCTATCAGGGTTCCTGATTGCATTGGGTCTTTCTATTGCTGGCTGAAAGAGTAATTATCTAGGTAGTATTGGTCTGGCTTTTAATGCTCTTTTTCATAAGCCTAATATTTGTACAGGACACAACCTCATTGGGGTCTTTCAAATTTCTGGTACAACCTCTCTTGGGTGGTGGGGGTCACGCCAAGCCACACAGCCAATCCCATCATTGTACATAAACCCACCAAGATTGTTTTGGAACTTTTCTGTGCCTTGAGCAGATATAGAGGCTGGCCTGAAAGACAGAGGAGCTCAAAATATAAATACGAGTATGTGCGCATACATGCATGTATTAATTGGTTCTTCATTTCCGTCTGGTCCCCTCTTCCAGCCAGGTACCCTTCTTGTTTTCTCTGTTCCTTTATGTCCTGCTCTTTCCATATTTTCACTTCTGATTTCTTCTTTATTTTTTTCAAACCTTCTTTACTTGCTACAGATCTTAAAGTGGTAGATATTCTGAATCATGGTTAACTGTTTGTCAGGGTCAGATCATTGTGAGAAAGCCATTCAACTTCCTTGCCCACCCCACCCACCCCCACTGCATTGGAAACCTGGTTCCGTTTCTCACAAGACCCCTCCCACCTGCCCTTACTGTGCATCTCCTGGTTTAATGGGAAATGAGAATAAAGGGCTCTGCTGTGGTCTGTTCTTTGATGTTTTTAAAGAAGATTGTCGTCCTGCCTTTCTTGATTGTCCTCTGTCTCCTTGGATGCTGTGGAATATAATAGAAGAGAGAGAAGCGTTGCCCCCTTAGTGGTTATCCTTGAGGCATTTAGAATGTGCCTGTTGTATTTCCTTGCAAACAAACCCCCTTATACCTATCCTGTGAGAGAAATAAGCAGTTTCCTCTCATATTCAGTAAATGTTTATTGTGTTCAGTATTGAGAAAAATGCAGAAATAGTCCTGGTGGGGGTAGAAACAGCGAGAATAGTGAACAAGAGAATGTAGCGTGCAGCCAAGAGGTGCTGACTAAAAGGTCAGAAAGATTTTGGGTGGGAGGATGGAATGATCACGAAGACGATAATAAATGTGTAAACTCATGCAGTTAGAGCCCCTATGACTCCATTTTTTAAATCTTTTTTAATCTTTAAAAATGTATTTTGAGAGAAAGAGACAGCACACAAACGGGAGGGGCAGAGGGGGGGGGGGCAGAGAGAGAATCCCAAGCAGGCTCCACACTGTCAGTACAGAGCACGATGTGGGGCTCGGTCCCACAATTGTGAAATCATGACCCCCATGACCTAGGGTCACACCCTGAGCCAAAATCAAGAGTCTGAAGCTAGGGGGGGTGCCTGGGTGGCTCAGTCAGTTAAGCGTCGGACTTCAGCTCAGGTCATGATCTCACAGCTCAAGGGTTCGAGCCCCGCGTCGGGCTCTGTGCTGACAGCTCGGAGCCTGGAACCTGCTTCGGATTCTGTGTCTCCCTCTCTCTCTGCCGCCACCCCCTCAAAAAAATGAATAAACATTAAAAAATAAAGAACGGACGCTTAACTGAGCCACCCAGGCACCCCCACCCCCATGACTCCATTTCATAGGAGTGTGAACTAGTCAAGAGAAGGTAAGAGATTTGCCCGAGTTTGGCAACCAGAACCCAGTTGAATCCAGGCACTGCCAAGTCGCGAACTGGCCACAGGCCAGATACAAATAACACCACCAACGTTCTGAAATTCTCTTTCCTCTCCTCTTGTTGCTTGAGAAGCTTCGTGGAGGAGGTGGAACTTGAAAGGGAGACTTCGAGAGTAGTTCAGAGTTAAATAAAGAGAAGAGCAGACAGTCTGTAGGAAGGGGACCCAGCATACACACGTGGGAATAGATGTTGTATTTGCACAGCAAGTGGGAATGGAGGGCTTCTTAGAAGGGAGTGTGTGTCGTGAAGCTTGATGAAAGGTCAGGTGCTGGGGGAGACCCGTGTTGGGGAGCTGGGGAAGCAGAGTCCATTGGGTGAGAGGTGGTCTGTTAGACAAAGAGGAGCGATGGCAGGTGGTTGAAAAGGAGTGAGGTTAATAGTGTGGTTGTTTTGGAATAGCACTTTAGCTGCTGTGTATGGGTAGATTGAAAAGGGGCAGCCTAGAATGAAGGAGGCCAGCCAAGAGAATAGAAGCAAACCTGGTTGAGCCTCAGGATATTTAGGCAGATTTGGTTGGCTAGGTTTTCTTTGTCATTGTTGCTATTTTATTCATCTTAAAGCTGTGCGTTTGAGCAAGGAGCACAACCTTTTCCAATTGAAAAGGTATAAAGGTAACCCTACAGCCCTTTGCTGAAACTGCTGCATAAGCGTTTAGTCTAAAAGAGGAGGAAGTTTTAAGTTAATCTGAGTAGAATGTGATGAGAGATTATATTAGAGTAGCAATGACACATATCTGTCCCTGCCATTCTAAGAATAAAGTCATAACAAGTCTCTGAATATGATAATGAGCCAGGAAAATTGGAAAGAAGCTCTAAAGTATAATTATTTTCAGATATGATTGTCTATGTAGAAAACCCAAAACCCTGAAAATAATAATAAGAGTTTATCAAGGCCATTCCATTCAAAAGAAAGAAGTGAATATATTAATATCAGGTGCAGTAGACTTCAGGGAAAAAATCAGGAATACAGGAAGACTGTACCTAATGATAAAAGGTTCAGTTTCTCAAAGAAGACATAATAAACCTAAATGTGTATGCACCTGAGAATAGAGGTTCAAAATGTGCAGCAAAATGGGGCGTCTGGGTGGCTCAGTCGGTTAAGCATCTGACTTTGGCTCAGGTCATGATCTCACGGTTTGTGGGTTTGAGCCCCGCATTAGGCTCTGTGCTGACAGCTCAGAGCCTGAAGCCTGCTTCATATTCTGTGTCTCCTTCTCTCTCTGCTTCTCTCTCTGCTCTCTCCCCCGCTTGTGCTCTGCCTCTCTCTCAAAAATAAATAAACATTAAAAAAAATGTGCAGCAAGAAGTGATAGAGTTGAAAATAGATTAGAAAAGATAGAGTTGAAAAGAGAGACAAATTCATAGTTCCATGGGAACTTCAACATTCCACTCTCAGTTGATAGAATTAGTAGATAGCAAATTAACAAGACTATAGAAGAACCATGTAACACTATAAACTAACTGATAAATATTTGTTGCACTCCACCCATTAACGAGAGGATGCATATTCTTTTCAAGTGTCCCTGAAACACCACGGTCAACCAAACCTGGGTCATAAAATAAATATTATATTAAAAAATTTGAAATCTTACAAAGTATGTTCTCTGATCATAATTGATTTCAACTAGAAACAATAACAGAAAGGTAACTAGAAAGTTCCAATGTTAAACAATACCCTTAAAGACAATCCATAAGCTAAAGAGGAAATTTTGTGGGAAATTCAAAAATATTTTGAATGAATATGAAAATACAACATATCAAAATCTGTGGGATGCAGCTAAAGCTTAGAGGGACATTAATAGCATTAAATGCTTGCATTAGAAAAGAAGTCTCTAATCAGTCTCTAATCAGTAATCTAAGCTCTTAAGATAAAAAAAAAGTACAAAATAAAACCGAATCAAACAGAAGTAGTAAAGAGGTGAATGGTAATCAATGAGATACCAGCATATCAGTAGAGAGGATAACTGAAACCGAAAGCTGATGCTCAGAAAAGATCAATAAAGTTGATCTAACAAAACTAAGGAAAAAGAATAAGACACAGTTGGCCACTATCAGGAATAAAAGAGAGGCTATAACTACAGACTTGACAAGTTATTAGAAGGATTAAAAACAACTCTGCACATACTTTGGACAACTTAAACTGTACTAGTTCTTTGAAAGCTACAAATTACCAAAATTCACCAAAGAGACACATAAACTGGAATAGTCTTACATCTATAAAGAAATTGAATTCTTTCCAAAAACAAAACTGCAGGTCCAGATGGTTTCACTGGCGAATTCTGCAAAACATTTAAAGAAATAACATCAGTTCTACACAATTTCTTTCAGAAAATAGACCTAGCTAGTGAGAGATTCAGCATTACACTGATAACCAAACCAGAGACATTACAAGAAAACTACAGACCACAGCCCTCTACAAAAATCCTCAAATCAATAAATGAAATACAGCAATATATATCAAAAGAATAATACACTATGACCAAGTGGGCTTTATCTTAGGAATATATGATTGGTCCAACTTTCACAAATCAAGGTGATCTCCCCCATTAAATTCAGAAGAAAAAAAACAAATGCTCATATCAACTGGTACAGCAAAAGCATATGACAAAATTTAAAATCTATTCATGGTTAAGTGTATTCTCAAACTAGAAATATTAGGAACTTGAATCTGATAAATGGTATATAAGGAAAACCTACAGCTAATATCATATTAAATCACATGCTTTTCTTTTAAGATTGGAACTGTTGCAGAGATGTTCTCTTTTACTTCTATTCATTCTCATACTAGTGAGCCTAGTCAGTGCAATAAGGCAAGAAAAATAAATAAAGGATAAACAGATGGGAAAGGAATAAATAAAATTGCCCCATTTGTAGATGACATGATTACCTATGGGTGAAATACTGAGGAATCTATGAGGAAGCTCTTACAACTCATAAGTGCACTTATCAAAGTCTCAAGCTGCAAAATGAACATACAAAAGTCAGTTGTATTTTTATATACTTGCAGTGAATAATTGGAAATGAAATTTAGAAAACATACTTTAGATAAATCCCACAAAACATGCAGGCTCTATATGCTGAAAACTACAGAACAATGATTGTATTCCAGTTTGCAAGACTCAATCTAGTCGTGTCAGTTCTCCCTGTATTGACCTATAGGTTTAATGCAACTCCAATAAAAATTTCAGCAAGATATTTTTGTAGACAGAGACAGTCTAACTGTAAAATTTTAATGGAAAGGTAAATGAATAAGACTATTGAAAACAGTGTAGAAAAGGAAGAATATCATTGGAGGATCACACTACCCAATTTTAATAATTACTGTAAAGCTACTGTAATCAAGCTACTGTAATCATCATCTATGGTATTGATGAAGACATATACACTTAGATCAGTTGAACAGAATAAAAAAATCCAGAAAAAGACTCACACACGTGGTCAATTGATTTTGGGCAAAGACACAGAGGCCGTTTGATAGAGAAATAATTGTCTTTTCAACAGATGGTGTTGGAAAAATTGGACTTCACATAAATCTTGTAACAGGTCTTCTTTTGTGTCTGGCTTCTTTCAATATACTGTTTTTGAGATTCATCCATGTTGTATGTATCTTCCTTTTTAGTATTCCATTGCTCAAATATAACCATAATTTGTTTATTTATTCACCTACTGGTAGACATTTGGATTGTTTCCAGTTTTTGGCTTGTCTGAAAATATATGCCCTGAAAATTCTTAGAGAAGTCTTTTTGGGAACATATGCCTTTGTTTCTTGGGATACATACCCACAAGTATAATTGTTGGTCAATTGTATTAAAAAAAACTGTCAAACATTTTTCCAAAGTGTTTCTATCATTTTATACCCACCAGTTATATATGATTCCAGTTGCGCTGTTACCTACATCAACACTTGGTATTGCCACTCCTTTTGATTTTTGTCACTCGGTGTGTAGAGGAATTTCATTCTGGGTTTAATTTGCATTTTCCTACCAACAAAAGATGCCAAAACCTTTTCATGAGCTTATCGGAGCATTCACATATCTTCTTTTGTGAAATGCCAGCATAATCTTTTGCCCATACTTAAATTGAATTCTGTGTCTCTTCTTTATTGATTTGTGGGGTCTCTTTATATATTTTGGATAGAAATCTTTTGTTAATTGTATTATTAACATTCTGCCAGTTGCTGTTCTTTTTCTACGTTCTTGATGTCTTTTGATGAATAGAAGTTCTTAATTTTGGCAAAGTGCACGTTATCATGTTTTCTTTTATAGTTAGTAGTTTTGTATCCTATTGAAGAAATCATTGACTATCCCAGAGATAAAATATTCTTCAGTATTTTCTTCTAGAGACTAATTATTTACCTTTCACGTTTAGGCCTGTAATCCACCTTAAATAAATATTTGAGTGTATTTTAACATTTGGATCAATTTTATCTTCTTTTCCAAATGAGTACCCAGTTTCTCTAGCACCATTTTATTGAACAGCCCATCCTTCCCCCCCACTGTATTACACTAATCTGTCTGTCACAGTCAGTTGACAGTAAATGTGGGTCTGTTTCTGGACTGTGATTCTGTTGCATTTTACCCATCTTTTACAGGTTTTAAATAATTCTTTTGTAACTACTCAATATTTTGTAACACATTTTAAAATCATCCACTAAAAATAAAAGAAAAAAGTTACTGATTATGGGAGGTGGAGACTATTTCATTAAGACTTACATTATGTGGGGCGCCTGGGTGGCGCAGTCGGTTAAGCGTCCGACTTCAGCCAGGTCACAATCTCGCGGTCCGTGAGTTCGAGCCCCGCGTCGGGCTCTGGGCTGATGGCTCAGAGCCTGGAGCCTGTTTCCGATTCTGTGTCTCCCTCTCTCTCTGCCCCTCCCCCGTTCATGCTCTGTCTCTCTCTGTCCCAAAAATAAATAAACGTTGAAAAAAAAATTAAAAAAAAAAAGACTTACGTTATGACCTGGGAAATGGATTATTAAACTATTGTGCCTGCCATTATCATGAGAACACAAGAATAAGGTGGTGAAGCTATAAAACTACTAGAAGATAACAGAGAAAACCTGGATGACCTTGAGTGTGGCAAGCCTAGATATAAAACTAAAAGACATGATTCATGAAGGAAATAATTGATAAGCTGGGCTTCATGAAAAGTAAAATATTCTGTGCTACAGAAATTCTCCTGACAATGTGTAATGTCTATATAATCTTTTGCCCATACTTAGATTCTATGTCTCTTCATTATTGATTTGTAGGGGTCCTTTATATATCTTGGATAGAAGTCCTTTGTTTACGTTATTAACAACGCATTCCACTAGTTGTTTGCTTTTTCCACCCTCTTAATGTCCTTCGATGAACAGAAGTTTTTAATTTTGACAAAATGCAAGTTCCCATTTTTATTGTCTTGATGATGTCAAGAGAAAGAGAAAACAAGCCATAGACTGGGAGAAAATATTTGCAAAAGACACACTTGATAAAGGACTGTTACCCAAAATATATAAAGAACTCTTAAAACTCAACAATAAGAAAACAACCCAGCTAAAGAATGGGACCAAAGATCTTACACCTCACCAAAGTAGATATATTGATGGCAAATGAGCATATGACAAGATGCTTCACTCCATAGGTCATTAGGGAAATGTAAATTAAAGAACAGTAAGATACCACTACACAACCATTAGAATAGCCAAAAAGTGAAAGAAGCCAATCTGAAAAGTCTGCAGTGTACGATTCCAACTATAGGATGTTCTGGAAAAGGCAAAACTATGGAGACAGTAAAAAGATCATTGGTTGGTAGGGATTTGGAGGAGGAGGAGGGATGAATAGGCAGGGCACAGGATTTTTAGGGCAGTGAAAGAATGCTGTATGTTACTATAATGATGGATATATGTCATCATTGAGTTGGACCCTTGTCCAAACTCATAGAATATACAGCACCAAGAATGAATCTTAATGTAAACAATGGACTTTGGATGCTAATGGTGTGTCAATATAGGTTCATCAGCTGCAACGAATGGACCACTGTTGATTCATAACAGTATCTGCTGCCCTGCACAGATAGATTTGGCTCTCTATCTCCTTTGATTCACACAGTCTTTTAAGTAGAAATCTGCCTTCCTAAAATCTATGAACTTACACTATAGAACTTAGTGTATAATCTATACACTATAATCTCTTCTATAATCTAGAGAACTGTTCTGTCTGGCAGTCTCTCTTGACAATGACCATCACCCACAGGTTGTTTCTTGGGAGGGCATCATAGTCTTTATGATAAAATGAATCTTCAGAGTCCCACGTTCCCTTAGTACTTTTCATCAACTTGACCATCAAATCCTCTTGAAGTACTTCCTGTGGTCTTTGTACCTGCACCTGAGGAGGTGAACCCTGTCGGAGGAAGTGACTCAACAAACCACTGTGAGTTCTTTACCACCCAACTCAAATGGGCCCCCGTCACTGCTTTTGACTCCTTCCGTTTGTCAGATAATTTTGTGTTTTCATTCTACAAAACAGTAGTATTTTTCTACTGCCTTAAACGTCTGCCTCCTGGCACTTTCTCTCATGGCCATGCTCACCTACTTCCTAGAGAAAGTTGAAGCTCTGTTAAATGGACGGGAGAACCTTATTTTCCACTGTGAGGTCAAAGACCACCCACATCTGTAACCATTTCTCTCTTCCTCCCTGTTCTTTTAAAAAAATTTTTTTTAAATGTTTATTTATTTTTGAGACAGAGAGAGGCAGAGCATGAATGGGGGAGGGGCAGAGAGAGAGGGAGACACAGAATCGGA
Organism: Lynx canadensis; assembly: GCF_007474595.2. NCBI lineage: Eukaryota > Metazoa > Chordata > Mammalia > Carnivora > Felidae > Lynx > Lynx canadensis. The sequence continues at coordinate 6,632,257 of NC_044316.2, forward strand.
AACGGGCTCCAGGCTCCGAGCTGTCAGCACAGAGCCCGACGCGGGGCTTGAACTCATGGAACGCGAGATCATGACCTGAGCCGAAGTCGGCCGCTCAACCGACTGAGCCACCCAGGCGCCCCTCTGCCTCCCTGTTCTAATGGAGGAAGTATCCTTATTTCTCTTTTCTTCCTATGCTTCCATCTGTGCTCTGGGTCATATCTCCTCCTGAACCTTCTCATGCCAGCAGGGATCCCTTGTCTCTCCTGTATATTCAACCACTCTTTCACGTAATTGGTTCCATCAACAATTGAACATGTTTGGTTCCTTCCATCTCAGCAACAAACCTCCCTTGACACTCCCCAACCCCCACTTCCCTCTCCTCTCCAAACTTTTTGGAAAGACTTGTTTGTGTTCATTGCCTCCATTTCTTCACCTCACATGCATTCTATATCCCACCTTATCTGGCTTCTGTCCTTATTCCTTCCCCAAACCATTCTGCCTGGACTCTTTAAGGTACCAAAAGGACAGCAGGTTCCACATTGCTAAATTCATTGGGCATCTTTGAGTCTTTATTATTCACTTCTTTAGGAGCATTTGGTATTGTTGATCACTTTGTCTTGAAAGGCTGTTTTCTCCCCCTTGACTTCAATGATACCATATTCTGCTGGGGCTCTTCCTGTTTTTCTGGCCACTCCTTATCTGTCTCCATTGCAGGAAATAATGGATTTCCTCATAGATCGTTCTATAATCTCTCCCTATGCAATTTCCTTCATGCCCTTGGCTTCGGTGATCATTCTGTGCAGATGACTCACACTTACTTCTCATAAGTCTTCTTCGAACTGCAAATAGTAGATCCACAAGACTTTCTAGGCCATGGAAAAGAATTTGAATTGTGAGCAAAGGAATAATAAGATTTTACTGACATTTTTCCAAGATGACTCTTCCTGCCGTGCGCAGAATAAACAATAGAGAGGCAAGAGTGGAAACCTCTTACGAGGCTAATATCCAGAAAAGAAGTCCTGGGGTCTTGAAGTCTTCAGTGAAATATTCAAAGGTACCTCATAATCAATACTTCCAAGGCCTAATTCATGACCTTCTACACAAGCTTCCCTGTTGTACTGTCTTCCATCACCATCTGTCCAGTTGGACTGGTCAGATACCTTGACTCCACTTGTCTTAGTAGTTGGGGGTACTATAGTAAAATGCCATAGACTGGGTGGTTTATAAACAACAGAAATTTATTTCTTACAGTTCTGGAGGCTGGAAGTCCCAAGATGGAGGTACCAGTATGGTCAGGTTCCTGTGAGAACCCTCTTCCTGGTTCATAGGTGGCACCATCTTGCTGGTCCACACATGGTAGAAGGGGCTGAGGACCTCTCTGAAGCCTCTCTTAGAAGAACATTAATCTCATTCATGAAGGCTCTGCCCTCAGGACGAGATCACTTCCCAGAGGCTCCACCTGCTAATACTACCATCTTTGAGAGTTAGGATTTCCACATAAGAATTTTGTGGGGACACAGACATTCATACGTTAAGCACGACATTTTCTTTCCAATTCACCATTACGCATTCTGGTCTCCTTCCACTGTTTTTTCTACAGTAGCTTTAGTAGTTTTCAAAATGCAGGCTAATTTTTTTTTTTAAGTGCTTTCACATCACTCTGAAGGTAATGACTAAAAATTTCAATATGTTTGGAACATATGGAACCTCCTATAAGGTCCATATAAGGTTCTTCACAGTCTGGACTTGATGTACCTCTGAAACCTCCTTTCCTACCTCCCTCCTTTTTTTTTTTTTTTTTTTTTTTATTTTAGACCAAGCAGGGGATAGGGGCAGAGAGAGAGAGAGAGAGAGATAGAGAGAGAGAGAGAGAGAAAGTTGTAAGTAGGCTCCACACAGAGCCTGACACAGGGCTTGATCCCATGACCCTGGGCTCATGATGATCTAAGTCAAAATTGAAATTTAGAGTTGGATGCTCAACTGACTGAGCCACCCAGGTGACCCCTACCTCCCTCTTTTTGCTTCTGCACTGCTCTAACTTCTGCTTGCGCTGCTCTCTGCTACCCTGACTACTGTTGCCCACGCATCTCCTATTGTTCCAGAATCTTGGCTGAAGTGTCATTTTTGGTGAAGATTTCCCATAGCACTCAACTCCAGTTTAGGTCAAATTCTCTTATTATATGTTCTTGTAGAACCAGATTTCTTTTTTGTAGACTTACCCTAGTTTCCAAAGATATACTTATCTATAGAGTAATTGGATTAGTGTCTTTTTATGACACGAAGGATTGTTTCCATCAGAGCTCTGCAGAGAAACAGAATCAATGATATATATGTATGTAGACAAGAGAGAGATTTATTTTAAGGAACTGGCTCACGTGGTTGTGGGATCTGACAAGTCCGAAATCTGTAGGGCAGGCCAGCAGGCTGGAGACCCAGGGGATAGTTGATGTTTCAGTCTCACGTCTGAAGGCAGTCTGGAGGCAGAACATTTCATTCTTCCTCAGGGGACCTCAGTCTTTTCTCTAAAGACCTTTAACTGATTGGAAGAGGCCTACCCACATTACGGAGAGTGCTGTAAGCTGAATGTTTGTGTTCTCCCAAAATCCATGTGTTGAAACCTATTCCCCGATGTGATGGCATTTGGAGGTGGAATCACTGGGAAGTGACTGGAGATGACGGTGAGGCCATCATGAACAGGATTATTGCTCTTATAAGAGAGACCCCAGAGAGATGCCTCTCCTCTCCTGGCACACGAGGACACAGCAAAAAGACAGCATCTGGGAACCAGGAAGTGGGCCCTCCCCAGACGTGGCATCTGCTGATACCTTGCTCTTGGACTTCTAGCCTCCAGAACTGTGAGAAATAAACTTCTCTTGTTTATAGGCCACCCAGTCTATGGTGTTTTGTTCAAGCAGCCCACGTGGACCAAGACAGAGGGTAGTCTGCTTTACTTAAAGTCTACCGATGCAGATTTTATGCACATCTAAAAAATACCTTCCCAGCAGCATCTCGACTGATGTTTGACCCAAAACTGGATACCATAGCCTAGCCAAGTTGACATAAAATTAGCCATCAAAGGGACCATGTCTGTCTTAGCCCAACATTGTATGATCTGTAGAAGGCTCTCAATAAATATTGATTGGATGGATTCGGGAGTGTTGGATTTCTAGATTTTCTGCCTGCAGCCAACACCAATGTGGGTAACGCACTTCATGGCCACATGCACACTGTTCTTTGGAGTCATTCTCTGCGTTCATTCTAAAATATCGTGTTGCTAACTTTTGATACAAGAAATATCTGTAATTTTTGACAAATTTGCTTTATAATTCATTTAGTCCCTCTTAGCTTGTTTCTTTACAAGCTCTTAAGGAGTCTCATAAGGAAACCTTACCAGCCACTTGACTTAATTATCTGGTTTGCTCTTCTCCAGTCTTCCCCTTTGCATCTTTTTCCTGTTTTCTTGGGTATAGTAACCAGAGCCAACTTTGCCCCAGTGTAACTGGACCATGACTTTTATTTGAGGAGATAATTGCATTTTTATTTCCCAGTGCTCTTCAGTTTTATTGGGCCATTTTGGCTACAGGAGCGCATTGTGCTGAATTTTCTGTTTCTAAACCCAAAGTTATTCTGGCCCCATCTCCAGAGTTTTCTATTTCTGTCGTTGGTGCCAGACACCGAGACAAGCATGCTTGGAGTCATCCTTGACTTTTCCACCCCCAGTGTTCCCATTCAATTACAAGATTCTCTTGATTCTTTCTGGAAAATAGGATCCCTCAAAATGGATGCTTTTATTTTTCCATTTCTTCCAGCAAGCCCTCATGGGCTCGTGCGTAATAATAGATTTATTATTGGATGTTTCTACCACGATACTCTCCCAACTTCACCTGCTGTAGCCATCAATGCTACACGAATCTTCCCAAGCATCAGCTTGAGTACACTTTCTTCTCCCCAACACCTGACACTCAGTCACTACTTTGGAACTCATTTGGTGGTCCTCCTTATATACCAGATAATCCAAACTATTTCCTGGCTTTATTGGACTTTCAATACAGAGGATTAAGTTACTCTAACCTTTCTGATCATGGCATATATCATCTTTGGTCTGCCGAAGCCTGTTTTCTATTATTTATTGAATCCCGCTCTGCTCTTTCTCTGTAGAAAGAGTTTGAATGTATTGTCTTTCGTCTCTATATGTTCTTATAAGCTGTGTGATGTCGTTTTTGGGTATTTTAATTTACATGAATTGTACTCTAGGTCCTATTTGGTTTTATATACATCACCACTTTTCAGATATTGATTTGAATATTTTTTTTAAACATTTACTTATTTTTGAGAGAGAGGGAGGGAGGGAGCAGGGGAGGGGTGAAGAGAGAAAATTCCAAGCAGGCTTGGGATAAAAGGCCTTTGGAGGAGAGGGAGAATTGCTGGCAGGAGACTTATGACTGGCTGGGTCACGGTGGTTCTCATTGGCTGGGTGGCAATGGTTCTCATTGGCTGGGAGTTGCTGGGCAAGGAGGAACTCTTCCTTCTGCTTTCAGGGTCTTAAGCTTCCTCCTTTTTGGGAAAGGCTTCTTCCTGCTGAAGTCTGCAAACAGTAGCAGGTGGTGATGTAAGAGAGCTCCCAATTCAGGGCTTCCTGACTCCTATTTTAAATGAGGTTTCCTTTATTCATTTTCACAGGTGCAAACTACCTGTCTAACCTAACCTTGACTGTTTTTCTATCTAATAAAGCTGGTGTGTTGTGCCTATTTCTCTGTATGTTTCCTGTTGCTGTCCTTTATCTAGTGACTTCCTTTTTCTCTTTTTATCTCCCCCTCATCCTCCAAGGACCAGAGTACTTCCATCACCCTTTCTGATGCTCCCAGCCTTTCAGCAGCCCTATTTTTGGCATCCTGTAGCATTTATAGTCTGTTTCACTCTTTGACCCTTAGCACTGGCTATGTTGTGTAATTATTTACCCCCATGTACATAAGTGTCTAAGGAGCCTTCCTTGGGCCTCTCCCCCAAACCTGCATTTTAAGCCTCAAGCATAGTGCTTTGAGTTTATTATAATAAATGTATTATAATAATAAATAATAAATAAATTTTATTATCATTGTTGATGGTGATCATTTGATTATATCATACTCACCTATGGTCAGAATAACCTTTTCCTTGTTATGATCACACCAAACATTCTCACCTTAGGCTTTTGCACTACGTGTTTTCTCTCTTCTGAATATTTTTCTGCATCATACCCACAAGCATTTTTGTTACCTATGGTAAATCTTTGTTCAAATGTTACTTTCCTGCCCTATTTAAAACTGCAGTCACAGGGCTTCAGCATTCACAGTCTTCCCTACGTATCCTGCTTTATTTTTTCCCCATGGCACCCATCACCTCTGTACTGTGCATATACATTAAGTTTAATTTTTTTCTATCCCCCACTGTAATGTAAGGCCCTCCGAGGTAGAAATCTTGGTGTTTTGTTCACTGATGTATCATGGTGTCTAAAAGAGTAACATAGTTGGCACTCAGTAAATACTAGAATAAGTGAATAAAATCAAATACAACAGCTTTCAATTAAGAACTTGCCCTGCAATTTAGCGTTTCTACCACTGTGTGGCAGCAAAGAAGTACTGCTTGTAGAAGCCCTGGGGCATTTGGGTTGCCAGGAGAGTGAAATCTTTTATCAAATATTTAATCAAATGCTTTCCTTCTTTGTCAAAAATGGCTAGGAGTCTCTTACATACGTGTTTATTTTTTAAGAGAGACAGAACACGAGTGGGGGAGGGGCAGAAAGAGAGGGAGACACAGAATCCGAAGCAGGCTCCAGGCTCTGAGCTGTCAGCACAGAGCCCAACGCGGGGCTCAAACTCACAAACTGAGATCATGACCTGAACCGAAGTCGGACATGTAACCTCCTGAGCCACCCAGGCTCCCCGAGCTGAACTACGAGTCTTTTTGCTGATTGCTAAATTCTCTTAGGCCAAGGAACTGATTTCTTGTCTTTCGATGTTTTGCTGAGAAGATCATCCCATATGCTCTCCGTTGCTGGTGACAAGACGCCTGCTTCCTGTGTTCATCCCTGGTTCTCTGATAGTCTGGGCTCAGCCTCTCAGCTGTGTGTGTCCCTTTTAGATTCAGGGGAGAAGCAGGGGAAGACAGATTTCTCAGATTGTTAAATCTACACTTTCAGATTGTTCGAAATCTAATGCCTCATGCTTCTTGTCACCATCTGGGATTCCCCCCCCCCCACCCCCAGTCTGTGTTATCTTCCTTTTCTGCTGTGACCGTGAGGCATCAGGAAGGTGTGGTCAGATTGGCTTCTAGGTCCAGCTAGTCACTAATTGCCTTGGCACCTTGGGCAAGTCATTGTGCTGCTGGGGGTTCTAGACTTCCCTTCTGTAAAATGGGGGAGTCAGGTTAGGTGCCCAGTAAGTTTTTTTCCTTCAACGGCTAAACAAACAAAAATCTGTGAGATATGTTCATTTGGGGAGGGGGGGTTGTGTTTTGTTTTGATAGGGAGCTATTCCAGACAGCTCTCATCTGGTGTTTTGCTTCATTTACACACAGTGATTAATTTCAGCACCAGCTTAGCCCGTATCCCTCGGCAACACTTAGCAACTGCCCGCTCTCAGAAAGGGGTTGGGTTAGGTGGTTTAAAGGGACATCATCCCATATATGAGAGCAGAGAGGTGAGGATAACCTGGATTTCGTCCGGGGACACATCTTCTAACTTTGCACTTAGTTTTCTTGAAACGTGTTGCATTGCAGTCTTTGGTTTTTCATTCACCTGCCAAATCTCATAGAGCCCTCTTGGAGGTTTATTCCTGTTGGCTGTCTTAGGAATTATTTACCGAGCGCTTTCTGTATTCCAGACGTGATCCTGAATTCACGCCATCCCTTCCCTTCTTTCATTGCTCAGCACCTCTCGTGAGGTGGAGGGTGGCATCTTCTTCTACAGATTCGGGGTAACATCTCAAAGTCACCCAGTGACCCAGCTCAGCATCCAGAGCCCGGCTGCCTGCTTGCCTCCTGCTATTATTCCTTCTTCCTTTATTTCCAAATTATTGTTATACATTTATTTAAATTTCCACATTCTTTACTGTTACCCAAGGAAAGTGATATGGACAGATCTTAATCACTGGTTTCTTTGTTTGTTTGTTTGCTTGTGTCCCTTTATGTATTTATTTTTAATATGAAATTTATTGTCAAATTGGTTTTCATACAACACCCCGTGCTCATCCCAGTAGGTGCCCTGCTCAGTACCCCTCACCCACCCTCCCCTCCCTCCCACCCCCCCATCAACCCTCAGATTGTTCTCAGTTTTTAAGAGTCTCTTATGTTTTGGCTTCCTCCCTCTCTAACCTTTTTTTTTTTCTTCCCCTCCCCCATGGGTTTCTGTTAAGTTTCTCAGGATCCACGTAAGAGTGAAAACATATGGTATCTGTCTTTCTCTGTATGACTTACTTCACTTAGCATAACACTCTCCAGTTCCATCCACGTTGCTACCAAAGGCCATATTTCATCCTTTCTCATTGCCATGTAGTATTCCATTGTGTATATAAACCACAATTTCTTTATCCATTCATCAGTTGATGGACATTTAGGCTATTTCCATAATTTGGCTATTGTTGAAAGTGCTGCTATAAACATTGGGGTACAAGTGCCCCTCCCTATGCATCAGCACTCCTGTATCCCTTGGGTAAGTTCCTAGCAGTGCTATTGCTGGATCATAGGGTAGGTCTATTTTTAATTTTTTGAGGAACCTCCACCCTGTTTTCCAGAGCAGCTGCACCAGTTTGCATTCCCACCAATAGTGTAAGAGGGTTCACGTTTCTCCACATCCTCGCCAGCATCTATAGTCTCCTGATTTGTTCATTTTAGCCACCCTGACTGGTTTCCAAAACCAAATGTATTTTTCCTCATCCCAGATAATCTTGTATAAGACAAGAGATTCAGTGTCACCCGGAGGAAAGAGAACATTCCAAACAAATCCTGGTGGCTTCAGGGTCCAGTCTTTTGACGAGTCTAATTTAGGAAGGACATCTCAAGCCGGGGGAAAACATTTTCAACTAGCGTGTAAATGGCCAAATGGTGTTAGTCAGTATGAATTTTAGTTGACAACCCAAAGCCCAGTCGAGTATAGGATTACTCAAGCCCTTAAGACCAAGAAAAAAATAAAAGGCACATGTGTATGTGTAGGATCCTTTTGGTCATGTTCAGACAGGATGAAAGACAGGAGGAAGTGTCAGTTTCTGAGTTTCATGAGGAAGAGGAGAAAGGCTAAGCTGACTCCTTGGAATGGATGATATGTGTTGGTGAGTAAAAAAGGAGAAAACGAGACTTCTCTATTACTCTTTGCTCTCCTGAAAAGAGTGATCTTCTGACTTAAAAGGGTACAATGACCTTTAGTGATTTGAAGGGAAAGCCTCAGATTTTGTAAGAGAAACTTACCTCATTTCTACCATTGTTACCTGGCCTGGTCCGGTTGCCAAACATTGGCTGGTAAGTTTTTCTTTACTTTTATTAAAAAAAATTTTTTTAATGTTTACTTTTTTTTGAAAGAGAGAGAGAGAGAGCGATCGAGCATGAGTGGGGGAGGGGCAGAGAGAGAGTGGGAGACACAGAATCTGAAGCAGGCTCCAGGCTCTGAGCTGTCAGCATAGAGTCCGACCCAGGGCTCGAACCCACAAACCATGAGATCATGACTTGAGCCGAAATCGGGTGCTTAACTGTCTGAACCACCCAGACACCCTGGTAAATTTTCTTTAAATAATTAAGAAAAAAAATTTTTTTTAATTGTAAAACCTGTAATTCAACATCTTAGCCCTTTTTTAATTTTTATTTATTTATTTATTTATTGTTACACGTAGGCTCCACACCCAACATGGGGCTTGAACTCACGACCCCGAGTCCTGTGCTCTCCCGACTGAGCCAGCCAGGCGCCGCCCCCCGCCATCTTAATCGTTGTTAAGCCTGTAGCTCAAGAGAATTAAGCATTCCAACATTATTCTGCAAGAGATCTGCAGAATATTTTCATCCTGCAGAACTGGAACTCTTCCCATTAAACAGCTTTTCATTTCCCTCTCCCGCCCACTCTTGGTAACCGCCGTTCTCCTCTCTGTCTGCATGGATCTAACTAGCAGCATTTGTCGCACTGTGTTGGGCCTAGCGTCTCACTCCGCATGATGCCCTCGGAGCCCATCCATGTTGGAGCAGGTGACAGGAGTTTCTTTTTTTTCAAGGTTGAATAAAAATTCTGTTTCTGTAAACGCCATATTCTGTTGATCTGTTCATCCGTTGAGGGACACTTGGGCTGCTCCCACTTCTTGGCTGTCGTGCACGGTGCTGCCATGAACTTGGGTGTGCAAAAGTCCCTTCAAGATCCTTTTTTCAAATTCTTTCGGATAGATACCCAGACGTGGGAGTGACTGGTGACTTTTAAGAACTTGTTGATAAGGGCAGAAAATGCTTGAAGACACAGAGTTGGAACAAAGTCGTGCTAGTTAGTCCTTTTTTTTTCTTCTTCTAGACATTTTAAAAAAAGTTTTATTTTGGGGGGAGAGGGGGACAGAGCATCCGAAGTAGGCTGTGTGCTGACAGGCTCACAGCAGTGAACCTGATGCAGGACTCAAACCCACTAACCCTAAGATCATGACCTGAGCCCAAGTCAGATGCTCAGCTGACTGAGTCACCCAGGCACCCCTTTGTTTCCTTCCAAAGAGAAGAGGGTAGTTCTTTAAAAAATGTATAGTTGGGGGGGGGGGGGGGCCTTACTCTAATCCCAAGCAAGATGCTGGGACAAATGAATGAGTGGACTTGTAGGAATTTAAAAAAGGAAGCAATGGTCTTTAGGAGGGAGCCTGGGAAGAGGAAGCATAAGTTATGGGAGGCTAATTGCATTAAAAAAAAAAAAATCAGGTCACTAGGCCTATAGATGTGGGCAGATGGTAGAGGTGATGAATGTAGATGGTTTTGGCAAGAGCAGATGTTGAGTCTGTCGACAGTATGAGGAGGTGCATGGGATGATGGTCTCACTAGCATGGGTGGTAACTGGAAAAAGACCTTATTTTATATAGAGGGTGTGTCTGGAAGGTAGGAGCGGTTGGGGGGGGGGAATGGCTTATGGTACTGTGCTATGACAGCCGTGCCCCTATTTGTGGATGGTTTGAGTAAATCCGGTTCACAATTGCATATTTGAAGATGATTAACATGCTCCATTCAGAACTCACCTTTTCACTTTTCCCGAATCTTCCTCTTGCTCACAGACTTTCCCACTTGTCCATCACCTTATGGGTACCTTAAAAATAAGGTCCATACCTCATTTTTGAGAGAGAGAGAGACAGAGTCCAAGCTGAGGAGGGGCAGAGAGAGAGGGAGACACAGAATCCGAAGCAGGCTCCAGGCTCTGAGCCATCAGCACAGAGCCCGATGCAGGGCTCGAACCCATGAACTGCAAGATCGTGACCTGAGCTGAAGTCGGATGCTTAACCGACTGAGCCATCCGGGTGTCCCTGGATACCCACTTTTGACCCTTTTGAACAGGTTACTCTGTTCCTCCCCTTCTGTCTCGCTTTGATACATCAGTGAGGTGTTTTGTTGTTGTTCATTTGCTCATCATAGTAAACATTTGAGTAACATTTTATAAAAAATATAAACATTTTATTTGAAAAAAATTTATTAAAAAAACAATTATTTTGCATGTCGTATTTAAGAATAACGCCTAGAATTACCTCAAGACCTGGTGAGATGTGTTTCCCCAGAAAATATTATTAAGTGAGGGAAGAAGTATGTTTGTGTCGGTATGTATGTTCACAGTCATGTTGAAAATCCCTGTTAAGTATTGAAAGTCTGAAAGAACATACCTCCAAAAGTTAAGAAAAGGTGTGACTATTTCAGTTGCTGCTTTTTTCTTTGGCAATTTCTTGCGTTTTCCAAGGGGTCCACTTGACTTTTGCATAGATTCATCTTTGGCTATTATGTCCTTCCTGCCCCTGAAATCGGTGGCCTCTGCATTCAGAAAGTACCCTAGCGCTCTGTATTTTAAAGTGAATTAGTCCTGTGTTTGTGGGGAGGGGTGGAGACATTGGAAGTGAGGTAGCCTCACTAGGAGAACTCCTTCCAAATCGGAGGTTTGGGTGCAGGGGGGATTTGGGAAACCCCTCCCCCCAAGCCCTCCCTTTCTGTTCCAGCTCCAAGTTTTTGGGTTGTTTTTTTTTTGGTATTAATTTTTACTTTATTATTTATTCATTTATTTTTATATTTTTTTTCTCAAGTTAGTTAACTTACCGTGTAGTCTTGGCTTCAGGAGTAGAACCCAGTGATTCATCTCGTACAAATGACATCCAGTGCCTATCCAGAAGAAAGCCCTCCTTAGTGCCCGACTTTGTTGACTTTGAGTCTCTTATGGGTTGCCTCCCTCTCTGTTTTTATCTTATTTTTCCTTCCCTTCCCGTCCCCTGTGTTCATCTGTTAAGTTTCTCAGATTCCACATATGAGTGAAATCATATGAGATCTTTCTCTGACTGACTCACTTCGCTTAGCATAATACCCTCTGGTTCCATCCACGTTGTTGCAAATGGCAAGATTTCATTCTTTTTCATCTCTGGGTAGTATTTCATGGTAGATATATACCACATCTTCTTAATCCATTCATCAGTCAATGGACATTTGGGCTCTTTCCATACTTTGGCTGTTGTCGATAGTGCTGCTATAAACATTGGGGTGCGTGTGCCCCCTCAAATCAGCATTTTTGTATCCTTTGGATAAATACCTAGGGATGCGATTGCTGGATCATAGGGTAGGTATATTTTTAATTTTTTGAGGAACCTCCACACTGGTTTCCAGAGTGGCTGCACCAATTTTCGTTCCCACCAACAGCCAGTCCAGCCCCAACTTTTAAAACTGGTTTTACCTGTACCAGGTTTCTTACCTTACGCCCTCGCCACCAAGCCTTCTTTGATTATATTCTATGAAAATTTTACTAGTGGGGTGACCACAGCAAAGAAGAGATCTGCAGCTAGGCTATTTATTTAGCAGTTGACACGCTGACTCATCAGTTAAAGATTGGCCATTTGTCATGGTCTGGCCCAGAGCCTCTTACTTCTTCCCAGGGGCTCACCTTTATGAAGGCGGTGATCTTCCTGTCTCAAAATTGAGGACTGCTGTCCTGCTTCTGTGTATCCTGTGCTCCTTGAGTGCCTCCTGGTCCTCAAAAGCCGGTGGGTTTTTTCCTCAGTCACCTTCTGGGTCCTTCTTGACCACATCCTGTGAGCTTTACTAGTGGCAGTGAAATCCAATTTGCTCAACAAAATTAAGTGCAGTGGTTTAATCCGCTGAGACTTGGTCCCACACACCTTTTATTTCTATGCTTGAACTTGCTGGGGATTATTTGTAGATTCTTGGCTGGACTGCAGTCCACTTCTGAGTCTTTAAAACCAGATGAGCAGAAGGCTATAAAGATTGACTAGAGGTATTTCACCAATCTCCCTGGGCTTAAAATGTTTTTTTGGTTGTTTTTTTTTTTTTTTTTTTTTTTTTTTTTTTTTTTTTTTTTTTTTTTTTTTTGGTGGTTGTTAAAGAATGGAGAATTCCATACTTCCCACTGGAAGGATATTACGTTTTGCTTTCTTCCCGAGTCCTCTTTCTGTTTCCAGATTAGACCTCATCTTCACACAGGTCATGTTTATTTCCAAATACGGTTAAGATGTTAACCCAGAAATAAAACCGGTGAAGCCCTCACTCGTAGGGGTAAATAACACGCTTGTTTTTATTCGTCCCGTGGCCCAGATCAGAACTCACCTAAAAAGCACAAGACATAACCACCGTTCACTCTCAAATATTTATTTTCTCAGTGGCAAAAAAATTGTGTTTTTATTTTTTTTTCTTCCTAAACAATTACAGAAACTCAAGATACATCTCATTCCAGTTCTTGGGTTTGCATTAGCAAAAACACACCTTCATTGTTCTTTATGGAAACGCAGCATAAATTTGGCCTTCTTGTCATTTGCTGTGGGGGCAGTCATTACACCGTGGTCTCTTAATCCCTTCCGTGATTTAGATTTTCAGTATCGTGATTTTTTTTTTTTGTCATCACAAAGTTTAATCATAAACACATTTTATTCTGCCTCCCAGCGTGATCTGATGTGTTTTAATAACCTCTTTGTGTAGCCTGATGCCAGTGCCCCTTACTTCTTCAGCCCGGAAGTGTGCACAGGGTGAGTCTTTTTACATCTTCAACGTAACAAGAACGGCGAATTCGTTGCACATCCAGTGACCCACAGGCCCGTTGATGGGCCTCTGCTGATCTAGGGAACCAAGGTCAAGGAAGGGACTTAGGTTTGTCACCAGTTGGGGACTCATCCCAGCAGTTATTTAGTTGTTTCCTTTGACCCCCAGTTTCTTGGGGCACCACCTTGCATCCCAGGTACCTCTCCTCCTTCCATCTGATGGGAACGAAGTGTGGGTAGCCTGTGAGAGCAAAGTAGGGTGAGCAAGAAGTGGTTCTGGGATGGCTCATGTGGGTTGTGACTGGGGTAGGTGAAGGATTCTATTCAGGGCCACTGTGAAGGGGACTCCAGGTTCTGCCAACCCCAGGTGCTGCCCTTGCGGGAATACCTGTTCACAGCAGGGACATAAATTGACTCCAGAGGACACAGGTGGTGAATCCTGGGTTTCTTAGCGGAGTCATGGAACTGCAGGTGAAGCCCCATCCGTGTCAACCCACTGATGCCCGCAGTATACCCTGACCTGACTGGACTCCTGGTCACTTGTCACTGTCACGGACTGTGACCTGGCATAGTCCCCTCAACGTGCGTGTGTGTGCACGGTGGCTGGCGTGTGCTCCCTCCGGCAGCTGAGGGACCCGTGAGTAGGTGGAGCAGTGTGGGCACGTCTATGTGTTCATCCGTGGCTGCTGCCCACCAGAGCTCCGGGAGCCCCCTCCAGGAGGAAGTCTTCAGACCGTGCAATACCCAGTAACCTTAAAATAGTGTACTTGAGGAAGGGGTGCCCTTTCCAGTCTGCACAGAGACGGGTTCTGGGCTCCTGCTGTCTGGCTTGTACGTAGGAAAGCAGAGCTCGGTGCCAGCACAAGACAGAGGGAATTTACCTCGAGAGGGAGGGAGCAGCACTAGGAAAGTGGGATCGCCAGTGACTTTTAGGCTCTTCTTCAAAATGGGGTCTTTGCAGGGACACCCTTTGAGCCCTTTTCATTTCTGTGTCTTAGCTCCCGGGATCCTGGGCATATGCCGCTTAACCTCTCTGAGCTGCATCTTTTTCATTTGTAAAACGAAGCCCATTGAGGCACGTTCACTTTTTGTTTCAAAGGTGTGAAGTTTATGTGATTTTGGGGGGATGGGGGGGAAGCTTCTTAAAAAATACAAGGTTCAAAAACTTGTTCTTTTGCAAAACTTCCAGACAGGTGCGATTATATGAACGTGTTGGAGAAAGAGCATCCAAGGTAAAGGGACTAGAGTGAACAACCCAAGGAAGTTTGAAACAGCATAACCACTCTGGGGAAATAGAATAATTCTGCATGGTCTCTGGGGTTAAGAGAATATAGATCATGGTGCAGCCATGGCGTTCAGAGTTGGCTGAACATGAGAAGCCTACGGGGAGCTGCTGCTACTGATGCCCAGATCTTATCCCCAAAGTTTCGATGCTCTTTTTTTTTTTTTTTGATATTTATTTATTGCGGGGGAGGGGCAGAGAGAGGGGGACAGAGAATCGGAAGCGGGTTCTGCGCTGATAGGCTGACAGCAGCGAGCTCGATGCCAGGCTCGAACTCACGAACCTTGAGATCATGACTTGAGCCCAAATCGGATGCTCAACCGACTGAGCCACCCAGGCGCCCCTTGACGTTCTTGACAGGAGCTGCAGCCTGCTTACCGGAGTTTTTAAAAATTCCCCAGGTGATTCAAGTATGCTGCCGGGGTTGAGAACACTGGTTCTGTGTTCATTCGTTCTCCAGCTTCTATGTCCAGAGTTTGATTCGGTAGGTCTAAAGGCGGACCCCCAAAATTGTACTCGTAACGCGTTTCCAGGTGCTGCTCACGCACCACACGTCGAGATCCACTGGCTTAGCCGATGTGGGTGTCGCGTGATGCTGACCAAACCCTGAATGTCCGTCCCTGAGAACAGAAACACAGCAAGGCCTCAGAACACGTTTCGGAAAATAGGCGTCCCAAACGTAACAGCAGGCGGGAATTGACGTACAGCAAACCCTCGGAGTGTGACAGCGCAGGGTGGTGTGCTGTGTAGATACAGCCCATTTAGCACTTCAGGGAGCACACACCGTCCCACGGGCCACCCAGGTGTCTGATCACTGCATCACCCCTAGATGCGCTCTCAACTCTGGGACTCTGCTGGGGCAGCAGTTCTGTGCGGAGGTCGGGGGGGGGAGTTTGCTGTTTATCCCATTCATCCAGCCCTTCCGTCCGATCTCAGCCCCGAGTTTTCAGCAACTGCCCGCCGTGGAAGCCGTGTTAGAGTAACTGCTGTTGTGTGTGTCTTCTGCCCGAATGTCTCTTCTGCCCGGTGTGGCGGATGGGAGGTTCTGCTGGGACTTGGCCGGTCTTGAAGTCTTCTGACCTTTTCCTAACGCTGACGTCTCTTCCTGCCCTCCTGTGCCTTGCCACCTGCTCCTTGCTGCCTTTGTGGAGCTCCTCTGGTTTCTGCGGTGTGTTTCTCCATTCCTCCCACACTGCTGTCACACACACAACTTGCACGACACCAGCGGGGTGTCCTACAACTCAATTCTAATTGACTCCGGCTACCTGGAGATGGGGTCAGATCCCACAGGTGGAGGGCTCAGTCCCACAAGACTGCCTCCTGGCTCCATACTTAAGATGACAGCCACACGTCCAGATGGTCTCCTGTACCTCTGACAGACCAGCTACAGAGTGGAGGTTCCCATGACCTCCCTCCTCAGGCTCCATTAATTTGCTAGAGCAGCCCACAGAACTCAGAGAAGCATTCTCCTTATTAGATTACTGGTTTATTCTAAAAGGAAATGACTCAGGAACAGCCAGGTGGGAGAGATGCACAAGATAAGGGATGTGGGAAAGGGCTCAGAGCTTCTGTGCTCTGAGTATGACACTTTGCTCAAATTTCCATGCGTTCGCCAATGAAGAAAACCCCATCCCTTTGGGTTTCTATGGAGGCTTTATTACATAGGCAAGGTTGATTAAATCATTGGCCATTGACCCTCTCCGGACTTTGGGGCATAGGTCTGAAAGTTCCGATCCCCTAATCACGTGGTTGGTTCCCATGACAACCAACCTCCTTTTGAGATGGGGTCCTGAAGTCACCCAATTAACATGACAAAAGACACCTTCTTTGCTCTCCTCCTTGAGATTAGGATGGGTTTTAGGAGGAAGGCAAGATATGTATTTCTTATTATAAACCACAGTATCACAGTCTGCCAGCACTTTTCAGACTCATGGCCATCTGCCACAGCTCTTGTGTTCTGTTGATATTTGCTATCTGTTCATTCGTTTGAAGGACTTTTTCTTTTATGTCTTTGAACGTGGCTGTAATAGTTCCTTAAAATTCTTACCTGCTTATTCCAGCATCCAATTACCTTCTTGGTCAATCTCAATTGTTTAACGTTCCTCTGGAGCTGTGGTTTCCTGTTTCTTAGGTCCAGTAATTTTGATTATTATCCTGGATGTTGCGAACGACATAGTCTAGGAACTGTGGATGCTGTTACATTCTCCCATTGAGCGTCGGTTACTTTTTTGTAGGCATTCTTGACTGAATTCAAACTCAAAATTCTGTCTTCCCTCCGTGGGCAGTAGTTGAAATTTCTATTTAGTGTATTTAGTCGTAGCTGGGCCCTTTGGAGTCTGCTCTATGAATGCATAGTTCAGGAGTCAGCCAGAAATGTGGAAGGTTTGAATGCAGATTTGGGGATACCCCGCTGTGATTCTGTCATCCCCCTACCCCCACCCCGCACCTTTCAGCTACTGGGGTGCCTCGAACTCTTCTGTGGTTCTTCAGGGCAATAGCACTGACAATTTCTGTCAAGTGTTAGCTGCCCCTTCGTGATGTAGGTTGTGGCCTGTCTTTAGGCAAAAACTATAAAACGAGAAACTTCCCTGGTTCCATTTCCTTCTTTCACGCGTTGAACTTTCGAATTTTGCTTGCCTGTGGGTCATCTTTCAAGGGACTGTTTTGCCAAGGGTTTATAGTTATCTGTAACTATAGATGGGAAGGTTGGTCTGATAGGAAATAACCACACCATTCCCAGAAGCAGGATTGATACATGCTTTTATAAGATTTGCCAAGAATCCAATAAAACTAAGGTGACGGCCACCTTTTCACAGAGCTGGGCTCAGATTTGCTTCTTCATTCTGAGTTCTCTCTGTCCTCAGAATTCAGAGCTTCTCTTTAACTCTGAATCCTGTAGGGTCTCCAGAAGATTGCCACCTAAAAAAATGTCCTCCCTGCCACCCCTTTTTCCTGAGGCTTATCCTATTAACCAGTATCGTGTTCTTTATGGCATTTGTCAGGTCATGACATTCTTGGGTATTTGTTTTGTTTTGTTTTTTAATCACCTGGGTCTTTGCTAGAATGTAAACCCATAAGGACAAGGACATTGTCTTATTCTTCACTTTATGTTCCGTGCCTCTAAACCTTTGCACATAGTAAGCTCTCACAGAGTATTTGTCCCCCAGTCTATTGAGAAATAATTGACTCAAGTGTTTATTAGGTGGGTTAATGCTTCATGGAACCATCCTGCTGAGTCCCAGGATATTTATCCTCTGGAGAGGCCGGAAGTGGTTAAGTATCCCCCCATTTGTGATTTTTTTATTCCTTTAGAAAAAAATTTTTTTAATCTTTATTTATTTTTGAAGGAGAGAGAGACAGAGTGTGAGTGGGGGAGGGGCAGAGAGAGAGACACAGAATCCGAAACAGGCTCTAGGCTCTGAGCTGTCAGCACCGAGCCCGATGCGGGGCTCAAACTCACAGACTGTGAGATCATGACCTGAACTGAAGTCAGACGCTTAACTGACTGAGCCACTCAGGCGCCCCAATTTTTTTTTAATGTTTAGTTTTAAGTGGGGGGGGGGGGGGGAGGGGGCAGGGGGGGGGGGAGACACAGAATCCGAAGCAGGCTCCAGGCTCTGAGCTGTCAGCACCGAGCCTGACCTGGGGCTCAAACTCACGAGCCATGAGATCATGACCTGAGCCAAAGTTGGACACATAATGAACTGAGCCACATAATGAACTGTGTGTGTGTGTGTGTGTGTGTGTGTGTGTGTGTGTGTGTGTGTACACTCTCCCCCCTTTTGAAAAACATAGATACATGCTGTCTGCATTTGTGCGTATGTATTATACATACTTACATATGCTAGCCCACGTGAATACGTTGAACTTCTTTATGACTATGTGGTATTTCCTCACACTTACATTCCTTACATTGCTATGTAACAATGCATCAATCCAGTCCCCTACAGAAGAACACTTTTGAAACAAAATTATCTGAGGCTGGACCAACAGCTCTCAAAGAGGAGTAATGAAGATTATTTTTGCAGTGGTTCTAGTTACCCTGACAACCTGAGACATCTTCAAATGCCAGAGCATCTCTCATAATGCCGTTCTTGGAGCTGAATATATGAGTAAAAGAGACAGAATTGGAATTAATGAAAAGACTAGATCACAGCGTACTTAAAGTGATTTCAACTGGGGAAGACTTTTATTACTTGTTTTCTTAGTTGCTTTCATAAGGCGGTTGAAATTCATTTTGACTGCCTGTCACTCACAATGTTGACTCCTGCTGCAAAGCAGTTTAAAATGATCCGTCATTCAGGGGAAAACCTTGATGGTGCCACGGTGGAGCTGAGAAATCTTTCTTGTGGCACTTTTAGGTTGTTTCAGGTTAACCCACTAAGCGACACGGTGCTGATGACAATCATTGAAGTGATACGCTGTTAACTGTACCTGAGCCCTTTCCAAACGACATCTTTTTTTTTTTTAATGTTTATTTATTTTTGAGATAGAGACAGAGTGTGAGCAGGGGAGGGGCAGAGAGAAAGGGAGACACAGAATCCGAAGCAGGTTCCAGGCTCCAAGCTGTCAGCACAGAGCCCGACGCAGGGCTTGAACCCACGAACCGTGAGATCATGACCTGAGGCGAAGTCAGACACTCAACGGACTGAGCCACCCAGTTGCCCCAAACTACATCTTTTACAATCTGTCTTTAGCTTGGTATAATGCACCCCAGTTTGATTGATCTAATTTGATACATAAAGTTCTTGATGTGCACATATCTCTATATCTTTATATGTGTGTATATGTATATATGTGTGTGTGTGTATATCTTTATATATATGTATCTATATCTTTATGTATCTGCATCTCTATATGTAAAATAATTAGGGATAACAGTACAAACTGATTTGCTACAAAGTATGTATGGCCATAACTATAAAAATGCTAACAGATCACAAGTGGTAAAGGGAAGAAAGCTGTCTGTCCAAAGTGTTTCAAAAGACACTTTGTTTCAAAGACAGTTTCCCCAGGATGTTAACATTATCTTATACCAAGTAATTGGAGCTGAACACAAGAGAAACTAACACGGCAGGACCATACCTAGGCAAAGAGGAGTAAGCAGCCAGTCATGATACCCATTCTTTTTCCTTGGCTGGCCTGGGCCAAGTGATTTGTCTTGGAAGGACTTGGGTGGGAGCACTGTGGGGCAGAGGGTGACCTCCTTGATCTTTGTGCATTTAGCTCTTTTCTCCATAACTTAGTGGGCTAAGTCCTCCCCTACCCCTTCTTCAAGCTACGTCACTGTGTGTGTGTGTGTGTGTGTGTGTGTGTGTGTGTGTGTGTGTGTGTGTGTGTTTAAGGTAAAGACCTAATTGAGCTGTATTTTTTTTTTTAATGATAATTTGGGGTTGGTAATGCTTTGCAACTCTACTAGTATCTTTTTTTTTTAATTTTTTAATGAGTGTTTATTTTTGAGAGAGAGAAAGAGACCCTGCTTGTGAGCAGGGGAAGGGCAGAGAGAGAGGGAGACAGAATCCAAAGCAGGGTCCAGGCTCTGAGCTGTCAGCATAGAGCCCGAGGTGGGACTCGAATTCACAAACCATGAGATCATGACCTGAGCCGAAGTCGGACGCTCAACCGACTGAGCCACTCAGGCTCCCCTCTGCTAGTGTCTTTTTTAGGGTTGCTGCTGGTTATGCTAATGCTCTGGTGACAGCATAGACTAGGCTCCCCCCAACCCCATTTTTCCTAGAACTGTACTTTTACTGTGCTGTGTTTCATGCTGCCTGGTTTTTCAGAACACATGCTGCATTATAGCAGATGCGTGTGCATTATATAGCTATGAGTGACATTGAGGTGATCAAACAAGCCGTATAGGGTATCACTTAGAATGTGATCTTGACTAAAGACAAGTAGCAGTCTGTTTCTTATTATCTGCTACTTACGAGACTAGGATGCCATGGAAGATACGAAGATACGAACTCTAAGAGTGGAAAATGTGATAACTCCTTTCATGCTTTTTGCAAAGGAGAGCCTGGATATCCTTCTGTCAAATAGGATAGTAATAGTAACTTTGAATCAAAGGGCAGAAGAGCCACTTTTCAAGTTGCCGTCTCTCCGGGACTTCCTTTACTGCCATATGTGGTGTTGATTTCAAGCTTTGGAAAGGATTTGTTACTCCTGCCTGGAAACACGGTGTGGTGCTTAGAGCACGTCAGCATCGACCCGGTCATTTTGCACTTTTTATTAAATTGGTTGATTGGGTAGGAAATATGAGTATCCTTCAAGTATTCCTGCTAATACATTTTTCCTGTAATTGATGCCAAAGCTAGAGGTTTCCCCCCAACCCCCCTCAGAAGATCCTTCTGGAAATTGGTTACCAAGCTCTCTGTAAATGTTCATGAAACCTATACTTAACATGCCTCTGCAGTTCCTGATTTGCTTCATCATCTCTACCAGATGTTAAGGTCCTTGAGGGCAGAGACCATCTCTTTTGGACAGCGTTATATGTTCTTAGAACATACATGTGTATTTATCAGATTAAATGACGACTAGAGTTCAGCATGCAGATTCTAGCCCAGAAATGAGTATTCAGAATCTAGGTGCAGAGATCATTAACAGTGCATCTTTTGGGGCACCTGGGTGGCTCAGTCAGTTAAGCGTCTGAATCTTGGTTTGGGTTGAGGTCATGATCTCACGGTTCATGAGTTCGAGCCCTGCGTCGGTCTCTGTACTGACCTCACAGAGCCTGCTTGGGATTCTCTCTCTTTCTCTTTCTTTCTGCCCCTCCCCAACTCATGCTTTCTCTCTCTCTTGCCCCTCCCCAACTCATGCTTTCTCTCTCTCTCTCTCTGTCTCTCTCTCTCTCAACCTAAATGAACAGACTTAAAGACTTTTTTAATGCATCTTTTTTTTTTAATTTTTTTTTAATGTTTATTTATTTTTGAGACAGAGAGAGACAGAGCATGAATGGGGAGGGTCAGAGAGAGAGGGAGACACAGAATCTGAAACAGGCTCCAGGCTCTGAGCGGTCAGCACAGAGCCTGACGCGGGGCTCGAACTCACGGACCGTGAGATCATGACCTGAGCCGAAGTCGGACGCTTAACCGACTGAGCCACCCAGGTGCCCCTTAATGCATCTTTTATGTTAGAATGAATACTTTCAAGGGTCTTCATGTCTGAGATCTTTTCCTGAAGGGTGTGTGTGGGTATGTGTGGGTGTGGGCTTTTCATATTCTGTGTAATGCACTTTTCAGAGTCTATTTGAAAGCATCGGGGTGAACCGGGCTGTATAACCCAGCATTGAATCTGCCTGTGTGCCCTTCCTCTCTGTTCTGTCCCCTGCCTTTCCAGCCTGACCCTGTACCTATCTGTGAGTCTGTCTGTGGGACAGTGCTTGATGCTTTCTGTGCTGTTTGTAACCTTGGCTTGTTAACCTCATTCTGATGGTCTGATGCTGGTTTGAGTCCTGGTTGCTACCTGGAACCTGATCTCTTCTGACGTAAGACACGTAACCCAGTCTTCCCCTCTGCTTTGTGTTCTTTTTTATCATTAGTCTCTAGTGTTTTCACCTTGGCTGTGTCTGACCCCACTTAGCCCTCCATGTGCTCAGTGAGATCGCCCAAACCCAGACTCCAAAAGGTTCTGACGATAAAGTCAAACAGTATTTGCTAATTGTTGGCTTTCTTGAATATTTATCCCCACGAGGTCCAAAAGTAGGATGGTGTTTGTTACAAAAGAAATGCAACCTTTTTTTCATTTATAGCTTTGCTTGCCTTTTCTCAGGCAGTATTTGATGGTGCATGACAGAGTATGACACGGCTGTCCAGGAAGCGTTCGTTTGCGTGACTGATCTTGCGATGATTCAGTTTGTCTATCACTGAAATGTTCATTTTCTCCAAGACCGAAAAAGAATTGCCCATAAAAGAGCATTCAGATTTTCCTTACGCTGTGGTTCAAGGCACCAGATGCCCTTTTCCTGCTAGGGTAGACATTGGGAAGCATTGCCAAAGTTGAATGTCACCGACATGTAATGCCTCGTCAAGGGATAAATCAAATATAAATGTAAAAGGATCAAATTTTAGAGTCGAGAAAACTCAGAAGAACGTGTTCCAGCCAGCTCCATTTTACAGATGAGGACATAAAGTCCTAGGTGAATGGAGTAAATGGCCCAAGACCCAACCCGGAGCCGGCTGATAAGGAGCCTGGACGAAGTCAGGCTCTCACAGTGACAAAATTATGTGTAGCCAGTGGCTTTTCACTGCGTGTGTTACAGATGAAGGAGCCCTAACTTTAAAATAAGTAAGGGGCACGGAGCAGAGCAAAATGTTTTAGAAATTATAATAGCCTTACTCCGTGTCATTGGCCCATAAGGGATCCTTTACCCTGTTGTATGTAGTGGGTGAAACTGTCTTTCTCTGAGCCCCTGTGGCCATGGACAGAGGTCAGGAGAACATGAGGGGCTTTCTCGGGCTCTAAAGATCACCATCTGCTGGTTTACACATCACCCTGGGGAGAAGGAGAGAGAGAGAGAGAGCCCATGGGCTCCATACTGTATCACCTTCCTTCACCTGCCCCGCCCCAGCATACCCAGCTTCGCCACCACCTTGTTGTCAGGCTGGAGACATCAGCACTGATCCTCGTCTACCTGGGTCACCACAAAGTGCCAAGGCTCCAAAGAGTTGGCTCTGCTGTGTCCCTAAGACCTGGGTCACTTCCTGATCCAGAGGAGGTGCTCCCTAGGTTTATAGTGAATGAATGACAGTTTGGCTAAATACAGAAGCATCTTGTAACCACTGAGAATCGTGCATGTGAATGATGGTCTGGAACCTAGATGAAAGAATACCTAGATTTTGTTCCCCACCCTGTCCGTGAACAGTTGTGATATTTTGACTTGTGATGAGAAATCTGGATTTGGTTTTTGTCCCCATGTTTGGCATAGAACTCCTAAAACCCTTGGACCTGAGCAAGTGACAAGAGCAACAAAGGTTTGGGTAGTCATCACAAACCCTTTTGCACCACATCTGACTTTATGTTGAGGAGATGACTTTTTTAATAAACACCTTATCATCCTTCTATTTTATTATTTAAAGACTTTTTTAAATGTTTACTTATTTCTGGGGGACAGAGTGCAAGCAGGGGAGGGGCAGAGAGAGAACGAGACACAGAATCTGAAGCAGGCTGCAGGGTCCAAGCTGTTAGCACAGAGCCTGATGCTGGGGTCCAACCCACGAAGCGCAGGATCATGACCTGGGCTGAAGTCGGACGCTTAACCAACTAAGCCAGCCAGGCACCCCTTTTTATTTTATTTTAAATGTTTATTTGTTGGGGGGTGGGGCAGACAGAGAGGGAGAGAGAGAATCCCAAGTAGGCTCCGCACTGCCAGTGCAGAGCCCGATGCAAGGCTTGAACTCATGAACCTTGAGATCATGACCTGAGCAGAAATCAAGAGTCAGATGCTCAATTGACTGAACACCCAGGTGCCCCAATGAGGTGACTTTTTGAAAGCCCCAAAGGATGGGGGCTGGTTGCCCGGGCGACCAATCATGTGAGTGGAGTGTCAGAACTTTCAGTCTCCCCCCACCCCCCTGACCGTGACCTCTGGGAAGAGGAGAGGGCTGGGGGTCGAGTCAGTTGCCCATGACCAGTGATTAATCAGCCATGCCTGTATAGTGAAGCCTCCTCAAAAACCCAAAATGATTGGGTTCACAGAGCTTCTGGAGGTACTGAGAAGGTGATACACTCAGACTATTCGAGCTCTGAGCGTTTTTTTCCCCTGACTTTGTCCTAGGAATCTCTTCTACCTCGTTGTTCCTGAGTTAAAACCTTTAAACCAGTAATCCAGTAAGTAAAACGTCTCTAAGTTCCGTGAGTCCCTCTAGCAAATTAATGGAGCCTGAGGAGAGGCTCATGGGAACCTTAGATAGGCGGCAGGTCGGTCAGAATCGCAAGTGACAGCTTGGACTTGAATTGGCCTCTGAAGTTGGGGGCGTGCCATTTTATGGGACTTAATCTGTGGGACCTGATGCTCTCTCCAGGTAGCATCAGAATTGAGTTGAAATGTAAGACCCCCCCCAACTGGTGTTGGGGAGAATTGCTTGTTGGTGTCAGGAAAAAACAGACACACACGTGCGCGCGCGCACACACACACACACACACTGGAATTGGAATCAGAATTGTATTGATGTATCAACTTGGGGGGTCATTTCCTCTCTGCTCTGGCAGTAACATGCGAGGGGTGGGTGAGATGACCCACGGGGTCTCTCTCAGCTGTCTTGTTTCTGTGCTCAAACATCCACATAATGTGACTCTGAACAGCTTTATCAGCACCGCGACCAGAAAGCCTGGATTCCTCAGGTCCTGCCTCTTCAGGGCTCTTCCTTGCTCATGGTCAAGGCTGGTAGCTTCGCTGTTGCCTGTCTCTGGGTCCCTCCCGCTCACTTGGCCCAAGTTCCAGCCATTGGAATTAGCTTGGGTTGCTTATAACAGAAAAGTCCTTGATGGTACAACTGTGAACCGAATGGGAGCCTTGGGGCATCTGGGTGGCTCAGTTGGTTAAGCATCCAACTTCAGCTCAGGTCATGATCTCACAGTTTGTGAGTTCGAGCCCCACGTCGGGCTCTGTGCTGACAGCTCAGAGCCTGGAGCCTGCTTTGGATTCTGTGTCTCCCTCTCTCTTTGCTCCTCTCCCACTCACGCTCTTTCTCTCTCAAAAATAAATAAACATTAAAATTTTTTTTTTTAAATGGAGCCTTGACAAAGGCAGAAGCTTGTTTTTCATGTACAGAGAAGTCTGGCAGGTAGGAAGGCTACCCCTGGTCATGAGGGACCTACAAGTTTCATCACAGACCTCTCCTCCTCACTGTTCCCCCACCTAGGCTGTCATCGTTATCTTCGAAATAGAAGCAGGGAACAACTTTGTCAATAGATGCCATCTATTGGAGAAAACTTCCCAGAAATCAAGTTGTGTGTGCATTTGACTACATCTTGTCTACCCAAAGTAGGGGCCATGGCCATCTAAGTCAGACGGAGGTTGGGGACTATAACTTTTTTATGTATTTATTTTTGAGAGAGAGAGAGAGAGAGAGAGAGAGAGAGAGAATGAGAATGAGAATGAGAATGAGAATGAGAATGAATCCGAAGCAGGCTCTGTGCCATCAGCACAAAGCCCGACACAGGACTCCAACCCAGGAACCATGAGGTCTTCATGACCCGAGCTGAAATCGGATGCTCAACGCTCAACTGACTGAGTCGCCCAGGTGCCCCCAGGGGACTAAAATCTTTTAGTGCAGTGGCAGCGTCTCTTGCTGGAAATCTGTGGTCCTCACGGTGAGCTTCTCTCCATTTCCTGCGCTTTCTTTATGTGATTCTGGTTTCAAGGGCATAGAAATGAATTGGGAGCCCCCCTGTCCCCCCACCCCCCATCCCCATTCTTGGGAGTAGTTGGAGTAGATAAGATTGCAATTACCTACGCCTTCACGCCTTCACTGGGTGTTCAGCTTGCCTGCAACACCATCTGAAGTGGGTGAATTGTGTCGCTTTGTTTTCGGGAGCAGTGATGATGCAGGGGGTAGTGATTAAATTTACCTCACTGCTAAGTCTTTGCTTTTGAAGATTTTCTTTTGGCAGGTTGAGTAATTTATGTGTTTCCAGAAATTTCTTTTTTTTAAATTTCTTTTCTAATGTTTATTTTTGAGGGAGAGAGAGAGCATGAGCAGGGGAGGGGCAGAGAGAGAGGGAGACACAGAATCCAAAGCAGGCTCTAGGCTCTGAGCCATCAGCACAGAGCCCGATGCGGGGCTTGAACCCAGAACTGTGAGATCATGACCTGAGCTGAAGTCAGACGCTTAACCCACTGAGCCACTCAGGTGCCCCCAGAAATTTCTTTTAAACAACTCTTTTTCATTCATAATGTTGGTCATTTCTGCCTTTACTCAGTTTTTCTTAGTTTTTCTGAGCGATTTGTCTGTTTTATGTTGTTCCAAAGAATCCGTATTAGCTTTGGTGGATTCTGTTATTGCCTATGGTCTCATTTGCTTTTATATTTCTATAAATATAAATATGTATAAGTAATGCACTTATATGCACTTATATATACATTTATAAGTAATACATGTCTCTATTTTTTTTAATTCTGTTTGATTTCCTTCTAATGTTTTCATTTTTGAGAGAAATGGGCACTGATTCATGGGCAGGTAGATTAAAAAAAATTTTTTTCATGTTTATTTATTTATTTTGAGGGAGAGAGAGAGCGTGAGCAGGGGAGGGGTAGAGAGAGGGAGGGAGGGAGAGAGAGAATCCCAAGCTGGCTCTGTGCTGTCAGCACAGAGCCCGATGTGTGGCTCCACATCACGAACCATGAGATCATGACCTGAACTGAAATCAAGAGTTGGATGCTTAACCTACTGAGCCACCCAGACGCCCTGGTCAGGTAGGTTTTTGTTTTTGTTTTGTTGTTGTTGTTTTTAAACAAAAAAGAGTGTTGCAGTATTACGCACCAGAGAGTCTGTCTAAAATGAGCAGTGGATTGATTGCCCAGGGCTGGGCTCCTGTCAGATCTACCAGGGCATGGGAGGGGACAAAACATAGACTGGAGGAAAGGGATCCGAATGAATGCCCGGGAAGTAGAGGTGAGCCATCCACGAGAAGAGCTTGGCCGAAGCAAGACAGAAATACACACGTGAGGAGGGCTGGGAGGAGCAGGGAAGACAGCAGGGCAAGAGAAGGATGTCTTGTCAGGAATTGTTTTATGTTTGACCTGCAACCCCTAGTGGCAGTCAGGTGTTAATTACCCGAATCCACTGTCTGCAGAATCCTCCCTGTAGAGGTGGTGAGCCAAGCGTTTCCTCCGTGTCCTCTGTCACCGAGGCCACTTTGTTGCAAACCTGTTCTCCTACATAGCTGCAGATTTCCTGGTTCCTGACATCAACTGCCAGCACATGCTACCCTCTGCCTTCCCCCCTCCTCTCCCTGTGGGTTTGCCTGCTGGCTTCTCACCCACCTCTTACCCCAATTCCCTGTGCGTTCCCACTCCCCTCATGCCCCCCCCCCCCCCCCCAACCCTGACTTCTCACTCCTTTTATCGCTGATTGCCTCTGCTCTGTCCTAATCGTGTCTCAGTCTCCCCCAGGCCATGCTGCCCTCTGCTGCTCCTTGGGCTGCCCATGGCCTGGCGTCAGTCAAGGGGCAGGGTGGGGAGGAGGCAAGGTCTCTTTTCCTCTGGGTGCAGCAAGGGCAAGAGGCTAGATTTAGAAGTAAATGCAGTGTACCCTGGTGCTCGTGGGCAGGCAGGCGGGAGCCTTTACCAGATGGCCCCTGTCCAGATGGAGAGTGGCAAGGGAGGACGGAGGCAGAGGTTTTAAACAACTTTTGCAGCATCAGCAAGCAAGGAGACTGGGCCCTGCTGGCTCCTTGTGAGCCGGGAATCAGCGTGTGTTTGTAGCGGTCTGACCCGCAGTGTTCTCTTTCCCCAAAGCGTGTGGCATCCCTGCATGGGAATTTAGGGAGCTAAAGGCAGGGGGACTGGTAGGGGGCAGCTAACGAGCTGGAAGTTGGGGAGACAGGCATCGGTGGAGGGATTTGAAGGTAATGGGGCACCCCAGGACGGTGCACAGAGGGGTGTTCGGTAAGCCTGGAATCTCAGGACTCCTAGGTCCTCATTTCCTTGTCCAGATGAGGCCCTGCCTGCTTGGAGAAGCCCCAACTGGGCTTCCCTGCCTTTTGTTCTCTGGCCACATCACACTCCAGCAGGATGACCTTTGTAAAAACTGTCATCGACAGGCCACACCTCCTGAAGCTGTCATTCAGTTGCTAGGCTCAATGTTTTACATGCCTTGACCGCCATCTTGCTTCATCGACCAAGGATGCAAGGGCATCATCATTACCTGTTGTCATTGCTACTGTCCCAGACTGTGAGCATGCTCTGTTATCTACAAAGCCTAGGATAGACCAAGGAGGCAAGCTACTAGATATTTCTAGAGGAGCGGGAGGGAGGGCAGGGAAGTTCCGAGGTTAGAGGTGGAGCGGTGTTGGAAGGCAGTCTGATGGAACAAGTATACCAACCCCAAAAGTGAACAGTCTGTTGTCCATTTAGTTATGTCTCTATGATTGATGTAGTAGCTTTAAGGTCTCCACCAGCTTACCCAGTAGGACTACTTCCTGGTGAATCATTATCCTTTGGGGTGAGGGACAGTTCCTAGGGGACCAATTTCGAGAATGCTTATAGAGCCTTTTTCAGGTACCACAGCTAACTCTTGGACCTCCCCTGTGGTCTTTCTGGGACCCCAGCTTTGATCACTGACTTTGCCCCAAGACCACAGCCTCCTCAATCCCCACTTGAGGGAGGAGCCTTGCTTCCTACGTTTGACTCCTACGGTGACAGGTGCACCAAATACCAGACATTCCATCAGAGCTCTTCGGTTCTTGGTTCTTACAAGATGTGTAAGTGTGCACGCGAACCCAGAAGTTAAGTGGGAGAGGCATCTGAATGATTGAGATCATTGTTACAAACCGAGAGTGATGTCTTTATGTCACCATTCAGAATTTATTAACTCCTACCAAAACTTTTTTTTTCCTGATGATTAAAGTATAGTGTTCATTGTACAAAAATTATAAGCCCCAAGTGGAACGCCTGGGTGGCTCGGTCAGTTAAGTGTCTGACTTCGGCTCAGGTCATGATCTCTCAGTTCACGGGTTCGAGCCCTGCATTGGGCTCTGCGTTGACAGCTCAGAGCCTGACTCCTGCTTCAGATTCTGTATCTCCCTCCCCCCTCTCTCTGCCCCTTCCCTGCGTGTGCTCTCTCTCTGTCTCTCAAAAATAATAAATAAACATTGAAAAAATTAAAAAAAAAATAAACCCAAGGGTATGAGGGAAACATGTCACTCCGTGCAATTACCAAGCTGTATCCGCTAACAATAGTTCTGGTGTGTTTATTCTCACTGGTTTTCTCCGTACGTATATGACATACGTACGTTGTCTTTAAAACTAAATCAGGGTAATGTCATAAATAGACTTGTAACCTTTTCTCCATTTGACAGTATTATGAGACCTATGCACAGAGGTGAAGGGACAAGTGATGGTGAGTATCATTGATACTATGAAAACCCGGAAGCATTGGAAATGTCTGTGCATTGGAGAAGGGTCAAAGAGATACTGATGATTTATTTCTACCACGTGATGAAATAATTTTAACACGGCTGATGAAAGTTGGGTCGACCATGTGTGTAGACACACAGAAGGGTCTCTAGGACGTGTTATGTGGGAAACAGCAAGTCACACAGCAGTGCAGACAGTAAGAACCCAGTTACATAGAAAAGAAAAAGTATATCCTTGAGCTCACATGTGTGTATGTGTGTATAGTATATAGGTAAGGGACAGGAAGGGTAGATTTCACAGATTCCTCCCAAGGAGAGGTTCGGGCTAGGAGTAGACGGGGAGAAGGGTCTTTCACATTTCACCTTGTGCTTTATAAATGCCACGGAAACCTTTGCAAAGAGGAATCGGTCATTTATTTCGTATATCGCAAATATTTTCTTCGAGTCTGTCATTTGTCATTTATTGTCATGTCTCTTCTCCTGTAGCAGTTTAAGAAATTTGTGTCACGAAACCTTCTTATATCATGCTTTCTGAATTTGGAATCGTGCCAAGGAAGACCTTTCTCACTCTGAACATTGCCTTCGTTTCTTTTTTGCCCTTGGTTTCATTTTTTTTTTTTGCAACGAATTATTTATTCCAGTTGATATTTATTTTTCTGTGTAGTCTAAGTAATGGAATGCATCCAAATGGATAAAATTGTTCCAACACCATTGATTAAACAATTGACCGATCCGATTTTATATTTTCTAAATTCCCATACATATTTGGACTGCTTGTTCAAATTTGTCTATAATTAGAGGTCTGTGTGTCTACAGAAGCTCAATTAAGTGGCCCATTGATGCTGAAGACTGGAGAGATACTTGTGAGATGAATTATCTAGCAGAGCCTGGGCACAAATGAAAGCCACAGCTACAACACAGAACCACGAATAAAAATAATGGGGGCGCCTGGGTGGCTCAGTCAGTTAGGCATCCGACTTCGGCCCAGGTCATCATCTCCCAGTTCATAGGTTCGAGCCCCATGTTGGGCTCTGTGCTGACAGCTCGGAGCCTGGAGCCTGGTTTGGATTCTGTGTCTCCCCCCCCCCCGCCCCTCCCTCCTTGTGCTCTGTCTCTCTCTCTCTCTCTCTCTCTCTCTCTCTCTCAAAAATAAACATTAAAACAGTAAAAAGAAATAATGGAGCGTGGCTATAAGGCTTTGAAATGCATGGGGTAGGGTGTGTGGGTTAAAAAGCACCTACTTGTGTTAACGTCTGGGCAAAGCTCTGTATTGCAAAAGGCAAAACAAAACAAGACAACCCAGAAGCTGCATTCAGGAAAGGGGAGTTCGTTCATTGTAAGTCGCCAGCATCAGGCACGTTCCGGGATTAGCTAGGTGTCATGGCCGCAAGAGATGAGCTGCCATTGGGAGCCAAGAGGCCACATCGGCCATGTTATCCTGCCCTCTGCCCTCACCACTTCTGTTTCTGGGAGTTTCTCTACATATAGACCATTGAAGCCTGACAGGTCCAGCTCCAGCTAGCTGTCCTCTCCTGTCTTAAAATCCCAAGAAAACCTACTTAGTCCTGATAGCTTCATCACCACCACTGCCCCCGCTCAGTTCTGGCTACAGCGATGGGAGTTGTCGCATTGTCTGTGGGGTGGCTGCTTCCAGAGATTTTAGGGTAAATGAGGCCAGAAGACTTTGGGCATGGCAACTAAAGTTCCTTCCTCTCTGTTTCCTCATAGGTCCCCTGAGAGCTATGATTTTCTGTTTTTTAAACAGCAGTCAGACTATATATAGCAATATACCAAAAGCTAGCTTTAAGCAACTGTGAAGTAGGTGAGGTTTATTTTTGCATTCTGTTCTCACTGTCTTCCACAGTAGAAGTTTCTGTGGAAGACACTGGGGATTGCCAGCATTTCTGAAGTTCTTAAAAAGCTATGATAATGTGGACGTTCTGCCAGTGAGCTTTGAGCTCAGAGTGGGTTCATCATCTGCCTCTCTAAGCTTGGTGACCTTGGACGAGTTATGTAAAACTCGCAAAACCTCAATTTCCCCATCAATAGAATGATGTTATTAATAGTCCTGACCTCAGGGGTTGTTGTGAAGGTTACATGAAGGTCAAGTTTTAACACACCGCAGGGTACTTGTGAGGGCTTGATGAATGTTTCTTTTGGTGGTTTTATTTTTTAATGTTTATTTAGTTTTGAGGGAGGGAGGAAGGGGGGAGAGAGAGAGAGAATGAATTAATGAGTGGGGGAGGGGCAGAGAGAGAAGGAGACACAGAATCCAAAGCAGGCTCCAGGCTCTGAGCTGCCCTCACAGAGCCTGACGTGGGGCTCGAACTCACAAGCCGTGAGACCATGTGACCTGAGCCAAAGTCAGTCACTTAACCGACTGAGCCACCCAGGCACCCCTCTTTTTGGTGGTTTTTATGAGTAAGGACACTGCCTGAGATGATCCCTTCTCTGCCTTTTCTGTGGATCCCTGTGCCTTCCCCAGATTTGGAGATTGACTTTCTGTAATGTGTATTCTGAATATAACCAATCATTAGAAGTATAATAATGAATACACCTTTTTTAAGAAAAATCTCCTTTCCCCATCTCTTGCCAGATTATTTATATATATATTTATATATATATATATATATATATATATACACACACACATATATATGTATATATATATACATATATATACACACATATATATTTATATATATATATATATATATAAAGTTGCCTTTTCTGAACCTCAGTGTCATGCTGTTAATTAGCGACAGCACCATTTCTGAACCTGAGAGGGGTGTCCTCTTTTCCCAGCCCCTAATTATCCACTTCCTGCCCCTTCCCCTGGAAGCTTGTTCTTACAAGGACCGGATTAAATCCTTCCTGCGAAGACCTGAGTGGCTGATGACGTCTAAAAGGATAACCTCTTAAGCCCCCGAAGGATCGAATGTTTTATGTGGTATTTTCGGTATCGCTCCCCAGCGTTTTGAAGGGGCAAGGAATGAACTATCTTGAAATACCAAAAGTCACCTTAGATGGGACTCAGGTGCTTAATTAAATGTGAATCCAGCCCCCATCCGAAAAGGAAGTTTCATCCATTTGCTGATGCCTGCGTTGGCCAGACCCTTAAATAGAGCACTTGGGTTCATTAACTGCTGACTTGGAGAACCTACGATTCAGGACAGATTAAATATTTATTATTAATGTTCAGACTCCAGCGTTAGGAAGTAATAGTTTGTCAAAAAGCCAGATGCATGGACACTGGGGACCAGGAGGTATTGGAGTTGACGAAAGGCCAGATAAGATACAGTAGGTTGGCCCCTCTCCCCATACGTTGATGGTGCCATAGACTAAATATTTGTGTCCTCTCCCAAATGTATATGTTAAATCCTAACCTCAGCATGATGGTCTTTGGAGGTGGTGGGGGGCACGGTGGGGGAAAGGGGGCTTTGGGAGGTGATTAGGGCATGAGGGCAAAGCCCTCATGACGGGATCAGTGCCCTTATAAAAGAGATCCCAGAGGAGCTCCCTAGCCCCTCCCACCAGGTGGGGACACAGCCGGAAGATGGCTCTCTGCGAACAAGGAAGCAGGTCCCCCCCAGACACCGAATTGGCTGGCGCCTTGGTCTTTGACTTGCCAGTCTCCAGAACCGTGAGGAATGAATTTCTGTTGTTTATAAGCCACCCAAGTGTGTGCTGTTTTGTTAGAGCAGCCCAAATGGACTGAGACAGGTGGCTGACAGATACTTGCCATTATGTGTCTGCTCTTTGAGTGTTTTTTCCGTTAGTAAGAGTGGACTTATATTCTTTTTTTTTTTTTTTTTTTTTTTTTTTTTTTTTTTTGGAGACAGAGAGAGACAGAGTATAAGCAGGGAAGCGACAGAGAGAAAGGGAGACACAGAATCCAAAGCAGGCTCCAGGCTCTGAGCTATCCGCACAGAGCCCGATGCCAGGCTCGAACTCACAAACTACAAGATCATGACCTGAGCTGAAGTCAGACGCTTAACCGACTGAGCCACCCAGGTGTCCCTGTGGACTTATGTTCTTGTTGATGGAAAAAACAAAAACAACCTTCCGATGCAGCTGTCCTGGCAAAGATATTCTATAATGGTAGAATAACTTGGAGCTAGCTGCTCTCTTTCTTTCTTTCTTTTCTTTCTTTCTTCTTCCTTCCTTTCTTTTGTCTGTCTTCCTTCCTTTCTTCCTTCCTTCCTTCCGTCTTTCTTTCTCTTTCTTTCTTTCTTTCTTTCTTTCTTTCTTTCTTTCTTTCTCTCTTTCCTTCTTTCTTTCTTTTCATGTTTATTTTTGAAAGAGAGAGAGTACAAGCAGGGGAGGGGGAGAGACAGAGGGAAACACAGAAGCAGGCTCCAGGCTCCGAGCTGTCAGCACGGGGCCTGATGCGGGGCTTGAACCCACGAACCGTGAGATCATGACCTGAGCCGAAGTCAGACGCTTACCTGACTGAGCCACCCCGGCACCCCTAGTTGCCTTTTCTAGGAAATGACTCATACCCTTTTTTTTCCTTTTTTTTTTTTTTTCCTATAACAGGACGGCTTCTCTGCTAAACTTTACTTGTTATTTATTTGTTTATATCCTGCCCTGCACCAAAGGGAACTTGTAAATTTATTCAGCACGTATCATCAGATGTTGCTAAAAGATTGTGTCCAGTTCCGGGCAGATCCGGTTTGGGGGCACCAGGGTCCCTGATAAGCACAATGCACTCAGCCGCCATTAGTGGGTTGGGGTTTGCCGCTGTGTATTCTGATTGCTCTTGTCACCCCTGTTGCCACATGTGCTTGGGACCCTGTGGGTTCTTGCTTCTCTGTATTTTGAGACGCCATGCTTACTCCAGCCTGGAAGGAGGAACAGGAGTAAGTCTGATGCCAAGTCTGTAGTAAGCCTTTGGCTATGTATTAGCCCACAGTGTGTGGGCACAGGGATCTTATGAATGGAAACTTCCAACCAAGTCTGCGATTCTAAAAACACCCGGGTCAGCCGAAGAGAAGAAATGTGTGCACGGCTGCCGTATCTCATTCCTTGTCCTTTACCTGCCCTGCCCTCCGTTCGTGGTGATGGGACTCCCAGATCCCCCAAGCAGAGCCCCCTACTCACCATCTCTACAGGTGCCCGAGAGGGTAGACTGGGAGAGCCAGCCGGTTGCTGGCGAGGTGTGTGAGTCATCGGCTGGGACCCTGCCAGTATGTGTAGGGCCTTTTGGATCAGACTGAAATAATCCTTCCAGGGGTGCCCAGGTGGCTCAGTCGGGTGAGCGTCCAGTTTCGGCTCATGTCATGATCTTGCGGTTCACGAGTTCGAGCCCGGCGTCGGCCCCTGTGCTGACAGCTCAGAGCCTGGAGCCTGCTTCAGATTCTGTCTGTCTGTCTGTCTCTCTCTCAAAAATAAATAAACGTTAAAAAAAATTAAAAACTAAATAAAATAGTCCCGCCAGGCCCCTGTTCCTGGCCTTCTGGGTTTTACTTTGGAAGAAGCAGAGAGGGGCACATCGGGAGGAACTAAAAAAAAAGAACACCTAAAGGGTGCCTCGGTGGGTCAGTCAGTGAGCGTCTGAGTCTTGATTTCAGCTCAAGTCATGATCTCATGGTTTCATGAGTTCGAACCCCGCGTCGGGCTCTGTGCTGACAGTGTGGAGCCTGCTTGGGATTCTTTCTCTCTGCTTCTGTCTTCCCCTCCAGCGCTTGCTCTGTCTCTCTCAAAATAAATACACTTAAAAAAAAAAAAAACAATACAATACAAAACACCAAAGACAGGGAGGTCCTATGGCTTGAGTCATGGCCCCACCCAGAAGGTGTTGAAATCCTGACCGCCTCCCTGCCCCGACCCTGTATCTGGGAATATGACCTTACTTAGATTTAAATTTTTTTTAATGTTTCTTTCTTTTTCTTTTTTTTTTTAATGTTTTTATTTTATTTTTGAGAGAGAGACAGAGTGCAAGCAGGGGAGGGGCAGAGAGAGAGGAGGCAGAATGTGTGAAGCAGGCTCCAGGCTCTGAGCTGTCAGCGCAGAGCCCGACATGGGGCTTGAACTCACAGACTGTGAGATCATGACCTGAGCCGGAGTCAGATGCCCAGCCAACTGAGCCACCCAGGTGCCTCAAATGTTTGTTTATTTTTGAGAGACAGAGAGAGACAGTGACCAAGCAGGGGAGGGGCAGAGAGAGAGACAGAGGGAGACACAGAATCCGAAGCAGGCTCCAGGCTCCGAGCTGTCAGCACAGACCCCGACGTGGGGCTTGAACTCATGAGCTATGAGATCGTGATCTTAGCCAAAGTCGGATGCTTAACCCACTGAGCCACCCAGGCGCCCCAGATGTGACCTTACTTAGAAACAGAGCCTTTGCATGTGGTCCAGTTGAGATGATGCCATTCAGGCATGCCTTGATCCTCTGTGCCTTGTGTGTGCATCCTTGTACAGGGGGGAGATTTGGGATGCAGTCAGACATGCCTGCGTAGAGGGAAAACGATGTGTAGACACAGGGAGAATGCCGTCTAGCAGCCCCGGAACGTCTGAGGTGACCAGAAGCTGGGAGAGAGCCTCCCTCACAGCCCCGAGAAGGAGCCCACCCTGCCGACCCCGTAATTTCAGCTTTCTGGCCTCCAGAACTGGGGAGCCATAACTTGCTGTTGTTGAAGACGCCCTTGTCTGCTGTGATTCTTTGTTAGGAAAGTCCCAGGAAAATAATGCAAGAGCTCATCCCAAGTCCCAGTAAGAAGATTGATGCCCCCCCGCCCCCATCTCTTCCTGGCGTGAACCTACTGCCTCATCACATCGGGTCAGACCCACAAGTTGACCTTGCCATCATCACTTACAGCTTCCAGATTGCTTTCCTGTGCACATTTTGAGTTAGCACCCAGGGCCCAAACATCGCCCCTCGACTCCTCTCTGGTAGTCTCTCCACACAAGTGGGCCACGAGTAGGTCCCTCTTTCATTGCTCTTCTTTAGATTTTTTTTTAACGTTTACTTATTTTTGACAGAGAGAGAGAGAACATGAGTGGGGGGGAGGGGCAGAGAGAGAGACACAGAATCCAAAGCAGGCTCCAGGCTCCGAGCCATCAGCACAGAGCCCGATGCGGGAGTCGAACTCACCCACTGAGAGATCATGACCCGAGCCGAAGTCGGACGCTCAACCGACTGAGCCACCCAGGCGCCCCTTTCATTGCTCTTCTGATCACAGGGTACAGCTTTCTGTTGGGAACATCTGGACTGGTCTCCCACAAGCAGAGTTTCCCTTGTTCCAGGGGTGAGAATTCTGTCTCTTCCTCTCCCCTGGATCCTTATCTCTCACTTGCCTCTTAACATCTCAGGTTCTCATTAGTTCTTCCATCTCTGAAATGATGGGGTTGGGTGGACAGTATGTTCTTGGTGTCTACATTATGAATATTCATTAAACGTCTGCAGAATGGCCCAGCTGGCGGAATCCTTTGAAAGGCCTTTCAGCCCAGTTTCCTCACTTAGGAACTGAGGGAATGAGACCCAGAGAAGCTACGCAGCTTCGCCGGGGAATGAACAGCTCTGAAACAGCCTGGAGAAAACAAGGACTTCTGATCGCTAATCCCATTATACCACATTTCTCTAATTCCTTGACCTAGTTAAATGAATTCCCCCAAGTTTGTAAAATCTAGTGTCCCTCGCTGAGATAACTCCAGATATTTGAGTCTCAGCCTGAGAACTGACATAACATTTAGCATGTCTTCTTTTGCTAAGTGTATTTTTAGCAAAGAAAACTATTGTATTTTGCTAGTTTCCTTCCATTTTACGTCTCACTGACAGTCATTGCGGTGCCAAAGAAGTAGATGGTTCTAGAATCTTCTCAGAGCCATCCCTGAGACCAAGCAGAGATCCGGAGACAACACCCAGATCCTCGGGAACTGTGAAAAATCCGCATCAAAGTATAAATTCTGGAGGATTCTGGGGAGGAGTTGGTCTGAGGGCATGTCCCTCCTTTCTTCTCTGGAATTGTGTGGTGAACAAATAAAATGAGGGCTAGTCTGATTATCTAATGCGGTATAACAAACCGCCCCCAGACTAGTTGCTTAAAGTCACAATGGCATTTATTTTCACTTGGATTTGCTATTTGGTCAGGGCTCAGAGGGGGATAGCGCATTTCTGTTGCACTTGACATTGGCCACAATGGTTTAAATGCTGAGGCCGGTATCCTCTGAAGGCTCACTTACTCTCCTGCCTGTAGGTATGTGCTGGCCATCAACTGGGACCTTTGCTGGAGCTGTTGGCCACATACCCACACGAGGCCGCTCTGTGTGACTTTGGTTTCCTTACGGTATGGTGGCGGGGCTATAAGACTGAGCATCCCTATGCCCTGGCCTGGGATGTCATTTCTGTCACGTTTTATTTACGGAGAAGGTCATAAAGGCTCCCCCAATTTCATTCTAGAGGGCAGAAATAAATTTCACCTCCCGACAGAGCAGTGGAAAGGCACTGGCAGGGCATACAAGATTGGAAACACCTCCATTTTGAAAACTACATCTGCTGTTAGTGGCAGAACTTCAAAGGTTGTGTCTGAAGCCAAGAGCTTACTTAGGATATCCAGGGATGGGAGGCAGTGCTGCCCTCAGTTTCCTGTTTGTGCCTTGGGTGTTTTGGTTTGGTTTGGTTTGGTTTTTGGTTTTTGTTTCTGTAACTGGTGTGAGTTGAGAGGCCAGAATGGTTTAGGCTGATCCTTCCTCAAACTTCAGGGGAAACGTTCTTTGTCTGGCAGGAGCTATTTGATACTTTTGACCATAAGAGATTTAGAAAGGACTGAAGGTTGACTAAATTCCTTGACCTTGTGATTAGGAAATGTTTGCATCCAATCCCTTACAGTACCTCACCCCACCCCTTCCACCCCAGCTTGCAGGAAGCTGTGTCTCTCACCATTTGCTATTTTCCACTAAGTCAATATCAGTAGCCTAACATGTAATGGTACCGAGGGAACACGTAGCTGTGAGTACGTAGAGAAACTTCAGTAAGCTCACTTTAGAGGTCATGGTAACATGGAGTCATGAGTGCAAACTCTAAACTAGAAAATACAGTTCCTGGGGAGCCTGGGTGGCTCAGTCGGTTGAGCGTCCGACTTCGGCTCAGGTCATGATCTCGCAGTTCATGAGTTTGAGCCCCGCAGTGGGCTCTGGGCTGACAGCCTGTTTCAGATTCTGTGTTCTCCCTCTGTCTCTGCCCCTCCCCTGCTCATGCTCTGTCTCTCTCTGTCTCAAAAATAAATAAAACATTAAAAAAAATTGAAAAAGAAAAAATTTTTTTTTAATTTTTTAAAAATTAAAAAAAATTTTTTTTAAAAAAATTAAAAAGAAAAAGAAAAAATTTTCAACAGCTCCTGTTGAAATAGAACTGAATAAAGAGACAGAAGAGGACTTTAATGCAATGGCCTCTCGAGGAAACATGAGTACAGTGTAAAAAACAAAAAACAAAAGTCCCACAAAACAAACACAAAACCCACAAAAAAATAAAAGACTTTATGGAACTAAAGCATTGTTTCCACATTATAAACTCCGCCCCCCCCCCAGATGTACTAAAAATATAGTCACTGCCAAAAACATTAATTACTGTTCTGGAAGGTCAAGAGTAACAGATACCTCATCCCACAGAATGAAGACATTTCGAGGCTAAAAAACCTCTGAGGGAAAAGATAAGAAACTTGGAGATTAGATCCCAGACTTAACATAAACACTTAAAGGAGAAAAGGGGACCACAAAGAAGAGGACCAGTAGTTAAACAACAGTAGGAGAACAGTTCTCTGAGTTGAGAAGTCAGACAGGATCAATGAATATTTCAAGCTACGCGTCTAGGCATTTCTGGTGGAGTTTTAGAATGTTGTGGATGAAGCGAAAGTTTTACTTCTCTGGACAGGCAGAACCAAAAGAATTGAACTGATACCAGACTACTTAGCAGCTCTAGAAGGTAGAAGAAAGACCACAGGGCAGTGTCAGTAGAGTCTTTGGGACAAAAAGGCCGTGACCAGGATTCTTTTATCAACTCCAATTACCACTCATTTTCAAGGTTAACACACGAAGGCCTTGGAGTTTATATGTATGTAATTTATTTATTTGAGAGAGATTGTGCTTGCATAAGCGGGAGAAGGCAAGAGAGAGAGAAAATCTCAAGTAGGTTCCATGCTTGGCATGGAGCCCGACATGGGGCTCAGTCCCATGACCATGAGATCATGACCTGAGCCAAAATCAAGAGTTGGACGCTCAGCTGACTGAGCCATCCAGGCTCCCCGTTGTAACTTATTGCCTGTTAAGGGCACGGCGGCCTCAGAGTTTACTATCCATGTAACTTAGCTGTGGAAGATGGCTGGCAAAATGGCAAATCCAATAGAGATCTCTAGACACTGGAGGACAAGAGGGTAGGAAAGAGTGGTGAGCAGTGATCTTGTGATGAGTGTATAGCTTAGCCTAAACCGTTGAGATCATTTTTACCAGGAATCTATAGTGCACGTCAAGTCATCATTCTTGCAACAGAATAGACAGATGGTAAGGGGAGAATCTAACGGTAGCCTAAAGTCAAATCTCCACCAAACTCGGGAACAGGGGTGGGATCCGACAAGAGGAGAGGGTGATTGGAAAAGAAAATGTGTTCTAAATGTTTCCTTTCACAGATCACAGGAGGAGAGTGAGGAAGTAAAACAGGTTGGTGGAGGGGTCATAATTATCTTCTGATGTGTTAATTGAGGAAAATAGGTTCAATCATGATTTTACAGGTACAGAAGTTCCTTTATGAATTGAATTGGGGTTCTCCTCTCCTCCCCCGGGTAGTTGCCCTCCATCAGGGAGAAGGCTTGCAGATAAGATCTGTATCTCATTATCTACCTTGATATGCTTGACCCTGAGCAAACATAGGTTTGGATCACTTTGCCTGGAAAAGTTTTCTCCGTGAACTCTAACCCAGGAGCCTCATCCTTACCCTTGCTCTGCACCCCACAACGTCAGCCTGGACCCTGGTCTGCCTAAGGTCATTTATGGCTGCACCTTCACCTCGAAGCCTTCCCATGTGGCTTGGGGATGGGGTCATACTTGAGAAAGAATGTAGGATTATAGGAAGTGGGGGGAGTGATGTAAAATGAGCACCTCCCACCCACTAGGAAACAGGACAGGTAATAGTTATAAGAAGAATTGAACAGAGCAGTTGCCCGAAGGGGTCGTAGGGGGTGAGGAAGGACCCAGCAAGCAGGGACACCAACGTGTTGCCTAAAGGGGGGCTCTTCTCCCTTCCCATGCAGGTAGTCAGGGAAGAGCCCCCTTCTTAGCAAAATAATGGTTCATTGCTCTCCCATAGCCCTGCCTGCCAAAAAATGCCAAGGGCAGGAGGCCAGGGAAGAGTAAGTCCATGTTGTGGCCATAGTGAATTGTCTCCGAACCTGGGTAAAGCTTGCACATCACACAGGAACTGTGCCCGGGATATCTGGCCATCCTCAGTGTCACAGGCTTGGACCTTGGAGACCTATACTTGTGAGCCACTTTCCATTGGACTGGATCAAGGGTTTATTTTTAAAACCGTGCCCAGAACCACAGACCAGAAAAAGACCTTGGCAAGACATTGAGTCTTGTCCTTAACTTCAGAGAGAATCACACTTTAAATGCCACCCCAGTGAACCTTTCTGCAATGACAGGTATCAAGAAAAACGCTCTAAAGGAGGGCTTGGAATCCATTTGCCCCCAGGAAGCCTTTCTCCTGTTTCCACATCACGCCCCGCTCTGTCAGCCACCAGAGCAGAATACTGCTATGGTCTCTGACAGAGGGTAAAGCGATTTGCGTACATCACGCTGTTTACTCGATTCTGCCGCCCCTGGGTCATGTTCTAACCCACCCTTGAACCCACAAAAGTCCCCAAACCCTCGGAATTCGCAGTGACAAAGAGAAGGTTCAGGTGGAAGATGTGTGATGAGTGGGGGCTGCCGGGACAAAGTGCCACCGACCGGGAGCTTAAACAGCAGACGGTCCTTTCCCCGTGACTCTGGAGACTGGACGTCTAAGCTCCAAGAGCCTGCAGGTCTGGTTTTCCTTGGAGGCCTCCCTCCTTGGCTTGCAGACGGCCACCTTCTCCCTGTGTCTTCACAAGGTCTTCCCGCTGTGTGTGCCTGTGTCCTAAACTCTTGTCATGAGGACACGGGTTGTGTTGGATAAGGGCCACTAGTGACTTGATCTGAAGGTTATCACCTCTGTAGAGACCTTGTCCCCCAATACTCCCACACTCTTAGGGACAGGCGATTAGGACCTTCAACACGTGAATGTGGGAGGGGGAACACACTGTAGCCCGTAACACATGCAGAGATCAGGTAACACCAAGGCCGCTGTATTCACACCCCAAAGCCACTTCTGAAATCATGGGGAAACCTATTCTTTGCAACCCTGGTCCATGTACGATGAATTGTGAGAGATTGAGAAATCAAAAAAGACATTTGAGATAACTCATTGAGATGCATAAAAATATAAGTATAAATATCATATATTATTAAAGTTAACTAGTATTAAATAATATTAGAATATATAATTGTACGTAACTTTATATATCGTATACATGCTGTTACCCTAATGGAGCATGCAATTATTGACGGGATACAAGACAGTCACGTTTAAAGACTTAAGACATTCGAGGTTGAAATGCCTTGTT
This sequence comes from Lynx canadensis, assembly GCF_007474595.2. Classification (NCBI taxonomy): domain Eukaryota; kingdom Metazoa; phylum Chordata; class Mammalia; order Carnivora; family Felidae; genus Lynx; species Lynx canadensis. Next base: position 6,674,448 of record NC_044316.2, read on the forward strand.
TGTTGAGAAGGGAGTGGTAATCTTGGGGCTCAAAAGTGCTCTTGGGAAAGGCTGATATTCTTGGAAGGACTGAAAGGAAGTAACGTAGAATTGGTAGGGCTTGGATTAAAAATTTAAAAATAATGCCTGGAGGGACGCCGGGGTGGCTCAGTCGGTTGAACCTCCGACTCTTGATATCGGCTCAGGTTGTGATTCCGCGGCACCGTTGTGGGATTGAACCCCGCGTGGGGCTCTGAACTGTCAGCATGGCACCTGCTTGGGATTCTCTCCCTCTCTCTGCCCCTCCCCTGCCTGTGCTTCAATGCACATGCATTCTCTCTCTGTCAACATAAATAAACTTAAAAAAAAAAATAACGCCTGGATATCTTGGGAGCAGCAGGAAAATTCCCCCTTTTTTAATTTGTTTTTTTAACGTTTGTTTATTTTTGAGAGAGAGACAGAGCATGAGTGGGGAGGGGCAGAGAGAAAGGGAGATACAGAATACGAAGCAGGCTCCAGGCTCCGAGCTGTCAGCACAGAGGGTAATGCGGCGCTCAAACTCACAAACCATGAGATCACGACCTGAGCTCAAGTTGGACGCTTAACCGACTGAGCCACCCAGGCGCCCCAGGAAAATTCCCTTTTTGGCACTAGGGAAAAAGTATCATTTGGAGAAAATCTGAAATATATGCAGTGCTTTTAAAACTCCTGTTACAAATGTATTCGTTTGGTTAACCTTTGCAAAATCAAGGTATGTTTTTTATAACTTGATTTGTTCATAAATGTATCATATGTGGCATATAATCCAGTTTGCACTCTCTTATAATACATGTATGTTAATTTTTAAAGGCTTTTCTTTTTAGAGCAGTTTTAGATTTGTAACAAAGCTGAGAGAGAGGCATAGAATTTCCTGCAAACCCCCTGCCCCCACACAGGCATAGCCTCCCCCATTCTCAGCATCACTCAGCAAAATGGTACCTTTTTTTTTTTTTTTTTTTTACTGAGGATGAACCTACATTGACACATTCTAATCGCCCAAAGTCCATAGTTTACCTTAGAAACAACTTGATGTTGTATATTCCATGGGCTTGGACACATGTCTAATGATACATACCCATCCTTATAATATGCAGCATTGTAATAAGTACTTTCACTGCCTTAAAACAGTTTTTATTTTTTTAATTGCGGTAAATTACACACAACATGAAATTTACCATCTTAGCCATTTTCAAATATGGAATCCAGCAGTGTTGTCCATTCACGCTGGTATGGTATCCTCACCCCATCTATTCACCCTTTATCTTGCAAACACTGAGCCTCTACCCCCATGAAACACTAGCCCACCCTCTCACTCCCTGCCCCCTGGCAACTACCTTTGTGATCCGTTTTATAATACTTACTCTGTGCATCGTAGAGGAGTTAGACGGTTGAAAACACCAGGAGCAAAGCTGAGGAACTGACTACTAACATTTTGACATATATGTTTTTTTCCCTCTGCATATCCATACCTGTAACTTTTTACTGCACACATTGGCTTGTAGCCTTTTTCCCTTAGTGTATGTTCAGTAACTTTACATGTCAACATACGTCATTTTTAAAAAATATATTGTCAAATTAGCTGATATACAGTGAGCACAGTGTGTTCTTGGTTTTGGGGGTAGATTCCCATGGTGTATGTCCTCATTTAAAGAATTTTTTTTTTTTTTTTGAGATAGAGTGAGTGCGAGCCAGGGAGGGGCAGAGAGTGAGAAACTCTCAAGCAGTCTCTGCCCCCGATGTGGGGCTCGATCCTACAACCCTGAGATCATGACCTGAGCCAAAATCAAGGGTCGGATGCTTAACTAACTGAGCCACCCAGGAGCCCCTGTTCTCATTTTTAATACTCACATGGAAGTCCATGTATTTAAACAATCCCCTTTGGATTTGGAGGGGGGTGGGGAATCTAGATTTCCCGCCCCCCCCCCCCCACTATGTCCATAAAAGCAAAGGGTGAAGTCGAAATGTAGACCTCCATAAACATTGCCCTGATGACCTTTCTTAGAGTTAAACTTCTGTCTACACCTTCCGTTGTTTCTTTAGGATGAGTTCCTCCATTTCAGTTAACTTTGAGGACGGTTTTCTACATTTTTAGGCTTTTAATGCATATTGCCAAATTATACCGTTTAATGATTCTGTGGACGGGCATGCCTATTTTCTAGGGTCCCGGTCCTTAAAACACAAATAATAGTAGATGAATGCGGTTTTAAAAAATCAAGCTGTAGAGAAGGACTTACAATGGAAAGGTACCAGCCCTCCCACCATGGTGCCACTCTCAGCCCTGTTCTCTGGAGGCAATTGCCTTTAATGGCTTCTGTTTTTAGTTCCTCCGGTGGTTTGCCTCCTACATCCCTAAACAAAGGCTTATATTGATAGTTCTTGCTCATACCCACATACACACATGTTACACACCATTACTTCCCGTCGGGGAGAGCAGGCCTGCTGGATTCTGTCACCCACGTTCCTCTCTGTACCCAATTTTTAAGTCCACGTAACACCATTTTTCTTGCTCTATTCAAGCCTCTCGGCCACGGATGGTCCCGTTTCCCTTGACAGGCTTTAGGGAGCATTAATTCATCTCTCCCTCTCCAATCCTAGCTTCTATCTACTGTTTGTTCTTTCTTGTACTGCCCTGCCCTGCCCTGCCCTGCCCTGCCCTTCCCTTCCCTTCCCTTCCCTTCCCTTCCCTTCCCTTCCCTCCCCCCCTCCCCCCCCCCCCCTTTCCCTCTCCTCCCCCCCCCTTTTCTACGTTTCTTTCTCTCCTGGACTCCTCGTCATTAGGTCTTGGATGCATTGTCCATAGGTCGATTCTGCAAGTTCAAAAGTCAATTAAGTGCTTCTATTATGGCTTCTTACTGAAATGTTGATTGCAGAACCAGATACTACATCAGTTACATTTCCTGCTCTTCGGGTCCCCTGTGGAGACACCCGTTCACGTAGAGGGGGGATAGAGCCATCACTTTTCTTACATTCTATCGGTTCTTCAATCCGTGCCTCATTGTACTTTGATTCATATTTGAATCCTATCTTTCTTGGGCATTTCCCACCCCCCTGGAACTGTATGAATTACCTTTTGTCCCTTTTTCCTAATGGGAGAATCCTACGCTTTCATACATTCCAACTCACTCGTCCCCTCTGTTGTTTTGAGTGTTCTCTTCACGTTGGAGGCTACCGAATTCTGACGCGGATTTACTGCTTTCTTAGCCTCTTGCAGGGCTGGCCTCCGGGACTTGGCACCTGCTGCTGTCCGCTTTAACTCTCTCGTGTCTTACCGGGCTCCTGTCGTATCCTGATGTTGCTGAAGTGGGTCCTCCGAAGTTGGACGCTTAACTGACTGACCCACCCAGGCGCCCCTCTGCCAGCTTTTTACGATTTCTTCTTCATTTCCAGTCTGTGCCTCACAGCCCAGACCCTTGTAGTTTAAGGATTTGAGTGCCTTTTCAGTTCTAGGAAAGCCTGTCTCTCTTTTAAAATAATTTCTCATTCGGGGCTCCTGGCTGGCTCAGTTGGCGGAGCATACAACTCTCGATCTCAAGGTTGTGGGTTCGAGCCCCAGGTTGGGTGTAGAGTTGACTTAAAATCTTAAAATAAAAATTTCCCGTTTCCCTTTTTATTTTCCCCCTATCTTCCCCCCTCTTCCCCGGGCAACTTGTATTATAATTTACTGTCAGCAGTTTTTCCTGTGTTCTGACTGTTCCTTTGCACACTACTCTGTTTTTCGTTTATAGGTATCTTTTTCTTCCTGACGGTCTCCTAAGAAGCCAGTTAATCATGCTTTTTTGGTCCTTCCTGTAAGCATTCTCTGTGCCTCACCAGAATGCAGCTGTCGTGTTGGTTTGAAAACATAGATTTGTCCCAATTTTGGAATAACTTTGTCACTTGTTTTCTCCCCATTTCTCTCGGTCCTTAATTCCTAAGGGGGAGCTTTCCTCTCCTTAATCTAATCCTCTATTTTAAATTTATTTTTTATTTTATTTTTTTTAATGTCTTTTTCTTGAGAGAGAAAGAGAAACAGAGACAGAGAGAGAGAGCGCGCGCGCGAGAACACACACAAGTGGGGGAGGGGCAGAGAACGAGGGAGACACAGAATCCGAAGCAGGCTCCAGGCTCTGAGCTGTCAGAACAGAGCCTGATGCGGGGCTCAAACCCGTGAACCGTGAGACCATGACCTGAGCCAAAGTGGGATGTTCGAGCCACCCAGGCGCCCCCCACTCCAAATCCTCTATATTATAGCCTTTTATTGCTGCTAGGAGAATGTCTTTGGGGGCTGCTCAGCCGTTTTGGACCTTCTCCCGTGTTTCTGCCTGACAGATCCCACCCAGCCCTCAATGCTTATTAGTGCCACTGGTCAAATTCTTTCTCGCCAACATCAGCCCCTTTTCCTTTGGTATGTATCCTGGTACAGCTAGGTATTCTGTGAAGGCCTTTGGGGAAAAGTTAACAATGGCTCTAAAGATTTTTAGACTAGAGAACCGTGGGCAATTTCAGGAATAACAAATATACTTTTACTCAGGATATAATTACTCGTGGGATGAGATCCTCCACTGCCAGCGTAGTAAGCTAGGATTGTATTGAGCTATCGTAACAGAGAATCCACGTAGGATGGCTTTGGACAGAGTTTATTTCTGTCAGAAATAAGTCCGTGCGTAAATGGTGGTTAGTTGGAACGGTAGCTGGATCAGTGACTCAGTGATGTCAGGACCGATGTCTTGTCATTTCTCTTTGCCATTCCTTCTTGGTTACAGAATGGCTGCCACCGCACTGGCCATCGTATCTGCGTTCAAAACAGGAAGAAGCGACGAGCTCAACAGCTGTGTCCTGTTGGTTTTTAGCAGGAAAGCAGAGCTTTTCTGGATGACCCTGTAGCACACTTCTGCTTTTGTCTCGCAACCTGGGACCAAGTCTGATGGGTACTTCTAATTTCAGGGGACATTGGGGACAGTATTGACTTTCTTCCTTCTATGGTGGGAGGCAGCAAAGAAGGCAGTGGTGGATAGTGGCTTTAGGAGAACCATGTAACAGAATGGTTCCTCTACCGTAATGAGGAAAACGGGGCAAGACGGTGAGAAAAAGCATTTGTGCCCAATTGTATCAAGGTTGCACTTTATTTTATTATTATTTTTTTTAATGTTTGTTTATTTTTGAAAGGGAGAAAGAGAGCACGAGCCGGGGAGGGAAAGAGAGAGAAGGGGACAGAGGATCCAAAGCAGGCTCTGTTCTGCCAGCAGTGAGCCCACTGTTGAGGCTCAAACCCACGAACCCAGAGATCATGACCTGAGCTGAAGTCAGATGCTCAACCAACTGAGCCCCGCCCCCCCCCCCGCCCCGCCCCGCCCCGCCCCGGGCGCCCCAGGCACTCTTTTTTTTTTTTTTTTTTTTTTTCCAACGTTTATTTATTTTTGGGACAGAGAGAAACAGAACATGAACGGGGGAGGGGCAGAGAGAGAGGGAGACACAGAATCGGAAACAGGCTCCAGGCTCCGAGCCATCAGCCCAGAGCCCGACGCGGGGCTCGAACTCACGGACCGCGAGATCGTGACCTGGCTGAAGTCGGACGCTTAACCGACTGCGCCACCCAGGCGCCCCACCAGGCACTCTTTTTAATAGGCATTTAGGGAGTGCAGGCGTCCCCTGCTCTTTGAAAATTCTCATTGTGCCACTCTGCTCTTACAAAAGACCTCCGTGAATACCTGTCTTCGCTAACTGAAAGAAATCCAAACATCACTTTTGCATTTATGAAAAAAAAAGGTAGGGGCGCCTGGGTGGCGCAATCGGTTAAGTGTCCGACTTCAGCCAGGTCACGATCTCGCGGTCTGTGAGTTCGAGCCCCGCGTCGGGCTCTGGGCTGACGGCTCGGAGCCTGGAGCCTGTTTCCGATTCTGTGTCTCCCTCTCTCTCTGCCCCTCCCCCGTTCATGCTCTGTCTCTCTCTGTCCCAAAAATAAATAAAAAAACATTGAAAAAAAAATTAAAAAAAAAAAAAAAGGTAAAAAAAGAAAGTAGCACCCAGCTTTTGTTTTGCAGCAAACCATTAACAGAGGCAACACGCACCCCAGGCAGCGAGGGTGACCCCGCCAGGCTCCCTCCCAGGAACTCAGCTTCTCATCATCAAGCTGCCATACCTTTGAACTCCCATCTGTGGCCCTCTGTGCTTTCTCTCGATTTATGTGTTTTTATTTATTTATTTTAATGTTTTATTTATTTATTTATTTATTTATTTATTTATTTATTTATTTATTTATTTATTTATTTATTTATTTTTGAGACAGAGAGAGGCAGAGCATGAACAGGGGAGGGGCAGAGAGAGAGGGAGACACAGAATCTGAAACAGGCTCCAGGCTCTGAGCTGTCAGCACAGAGCCCGACGCGGGGCTCGAACTCACGAACCGTGAGATCATGACCTGAGCCGAAGTCGGACGCTTAACCTACCAAGCCACCCAGGCGCCCCATGTTTTATTTATTTTTGAGAGAGTGCAAGTCGGCGAGGGGCAGAGAGAGAGAGAGGGGGGCAGAGGATCCGAAGTGGGGGCTCCGTGCCGAGGGCAGCAAGCCCGATGCGGGGCTCAAACTCTCGGTAAGACCTGAGTCGAAGTCGGACGCTCTGAGCACTGAGCCACCCAGGTGCCCCTCTCTCGATTTATTTTGTGCCTCTGTTGGCAAGATGTGTCCTACGGTTTGAGAAAAGTTCGAGAGAGGTTATTTCTTGGGTCTGGGAATGGCTGGAACATTTTTCCCACGTAAATTCATGCTGCTTCCCTTTACCCCATTTCAGCTGCTGAAAGCCTTCACAGGAATACCGTGCAATAGGATACACCTGTTCCTGCAGGGTCTGGGTACTGTGCTGGTGCAGGGGGCGCTGAGTCCTCGTGGGGCTTGTCCTTGAACAAGGGAAACTTAGGTGTGCCTGGAGCCTGGATCTCATCTGGCAGGGGAGGGGAGGGGAGGGGAGCGACCGAAGGCAGGGCAGGGGGGGGTAGAAGATGGGGGCAGCTTAGAGAGCCTTGAAGAGATCAGTCTGGGGAGTCAGAGTGAGGTTTTTCCAAGCAGGGATTTTCGATTTTCTTCCATACACCAGTGTTTCTCAACGTGTTTCAGAACCATCTGGGAGGGGGGGCTACTTAAAGCACAGATTGCCGGACCTCGCTCCCAGAATTTCCGTGCAGGTGCTGGAGAATGTATATTTCTAAGAGGTTTCAAAGAGATGCCGCTGCTGTAGGTCTGGGGCCCACCCTGTGACATGTTATACTAAGGCGGTGACAATTTACAGTAACCTCATTTTCTCATTTAAAAAAATGGGTATAATAAGACTTTCTAGGTTGTTTTAAGGAATGAGTGCCTGGATTAATTCTATTTTCTGTATTTTTTTTAAATGTTATTTTACTTAAACTTTTTAACATTTATTAATTTTTTGAGAGACAGAGACAGAGCGTGAGTGGGGGAGGGGCAGAGACAGAGGGAGACACAGAATCTTTTTTTTTTTTTTTTAACTTTTTGTAATGTGTATTTTTGAGAGAGAGAGAGCATGAGCAGAGGAGGGACAGAGACAGAGGGAGACACAGAATCCGAAGCAGGCTCCAGGCTCTGAGCTGTCAGCACAGAGCCCGACGCGGGGCTCGAACTCACGGACCGCGAGATCATGACCTGAGCCACTCGGGCACCCTGATACATTTTCTGTATTTAGATGCTGTGGCACCTGCAGCCTCGCTGACCCACCGAGGCCCCCCCTCATTTCTAGAGATAGCAAGCAGCTGGCCTGCAGGCCCATCTTGGATACACAGACCTGCCACTCCTCAGTCTGTACCCCTACCCACCTCGCGTAGCAGGCTCCTGCAGTCAGGATATACGGTGCTCTGCCTTAAATCACCCAGGGCCACGTACTGGCTACCTGGGGACCACCCTGATAGCCCTGAGCCCACCACCAGAATTATTCCAACTCTCCAGTCCCACACCGGCTCAGTTGGCTCACCTTGCCTCCTGTGAAAACCACAGTAAAGGCCGTGGCCCACATTTTCTCTTTACTCTCTTTGCCCCCTGTCTGGCCTCGATGCTTCCCTGGGTGGCCCGGCATGGTTTGCTGTGCCTCCTGATTTCATTTTATTTTATGTTATTTTATTTTATTTTATGCTATGTTATGTTATGTTATTTTTATTTTTATTTATCTTGCCTATTAACTTTATTAACTTAATTTTATTTTTATTAATTTTATTATTTTATTTTCATTTTATCTATCTTATTTTTTATTTTATTTGCTTTAATTAATTTATTTATTTTCTTTAAGTTTATTTATTTTTGAGAGAGAGAGAGCAAGCAGGGGAGGGGCAGAGAGAGAGGGAGAGAGGGAATCCCAAGCAGGCTCTGCACTGTCAGCCCAGATCCCGACGCAGGGCTCCATCCCGTGAACTGTGAGATCATGACCTGAGTCTAAATCAAGAGTTAGACGCTTAAACTGACTGAGCCACCCAGGCAGCCCTATATTTATTTATTTATTCTTTTGACCCTGGGATCAAGACCTGAGCTGAGATCAAGAGTCGGACGTTCAGGGGAACCTGCCTGGGTAGTTCAGTCGCTTGAGTGTCTGAGGTTGGCTCAGGTCATGATCTCCTGGGTTCGTGAGTTCAAGCCCCTGCATCAGGCTCGCTGCTGTCAGCACAGAGCCCGCTTCGGATCCTCTGTCCCCCTCCCTATGTCCCTCCCCCACTTGCACTCTCTCAAAAATAAAACAGTAAAAAAAAAATAAGAGTGGGAGGCTTAATCAGCTGAGCCTCCCAGGTACCCCTTTCCTGGGTACATTTTGAAACAGTAACACATTGCTTATGGCTGGAGCACTTATCAGAACACCTCGTAGGCATCAGGCAAGAGGGAGCCAGGGAGGCATTTGGGGAAGGATGTCTAAGGACAGCGCGGATGACGAATGAGAGGTTAGGATGGTGGAGGTGTAGACGTCAGTTCTGAGCATCTGGTGGTAGTTCAGGGTGGAGCCCTACGGGGCTGAGCCTGGGACTGTGCAAATAGAAAGGGAGTGACAGAGGCTGTTCCACATTTCCTAAAGTATGTTTGGCACCAGGAGGTACTGGTTACTTGGTGTGATGCATATTTTCATATTTTTTATGCAGTTGGGAAATGATGGGCTAGCTCACATTAAAGTATTTCATTTACTGCAGGCCTTCTCAGAACCTTTAATATTTTAATAAGACTCCATTAATGGAGAATATAGTGTTCAATGTTTCCTTAATTGTCCACAGGACCTTTTTCTTCAGTGTCTTATGAGTCTGTTTTTTGCATGGGAACACATTTTGAGAAATGCCACCGTGACCGAACAAGCTCACGTACAATGGCAATCAAGATTTTTTGTGGGTGGTGTTGTTCTCCTGAAGCTCATAAGTAGAACAATGCACAATTTTTAGACCAGCTTGCCAGGGTTCTGTTTTGCTGTAGTCTGTTGATGTAAAAAAAAATAAGAGGTAACTTGTACCCAGATGTCACCTACAGAGTGCTTGTCATCCTGTGGAGTGACTCATCCCCTGAAAATGGTAGTGTTCATTGTCTTGATAATGGATGATGTTCTGTCTTTCATTTACAAAGATGAGGCCCAGAATACCAGACTTCCTAAAAATAGCATCACCCGTTAGCCCACCTCCCTTCCTGGAAGATTACCTTCCATTGGTCAGTCTTTAATGCTCTCTTGAAATGCTTCTGGAGTGATGGATGGAAGTCTCAGAGGAGTGGAAAATTGGGCTAAGTGACCTTCCTTGCTCCTTCCAACTCAGTATCGATGAGTCTTTCAATAAAACATATTCTAGAATATTCTTAAATGCTTTTGATCGTCATAAATAACTTTTATGGCCCCAAATTTAAAAAAAAAATTTAACGTTTATTTATTTTTGAGAGACAGAAAAGAGACAGAGCACGAGCAGGGGAGGGGCAGAGAGAGAGGGAGACACAGAATCCGAAGCAGGCTCCAGGCTCTGACCTGTCAGCACAGAGCCCGACACGGGGCTCAAACTCATGAACTGACCTGAGCCAGAGTCACTCTCAACCGACTGAGCCACCCAGGTGCGCCTGGCCCCAAATTTTTAAGAGCAGACTTGAGCAGAATTTGCCTCCAGCACAAGATACTTTCCTTCAGAGGACCAGGGTTTGTTGCTTTCTTATCAGCCGAGTAGGTACAATGTTTCTTATTGGTTATGTTAGTTTTCATGTAGTTGATATGTGGGTAATTGCGATAGCTAGCTGTCCAGATGCCCTGAAACTCAGCTCTTTCTTTCAAGCAAAAAGTAGTAAAAAGTTTAAAGAAAATGTTCATATACATAAAACTTATATTTGTATATCTGTATAATAACATGTATATTTTATGTGTGTATTATATATATTGTTTATATGTGGCATATGCTGTTATATATATGGTTTATATATATGGTATATGATATATATGGTGTGTGTGTGTGCGTGTATGCATTATTATTTTTTAACCAGAATATAGGGAATCAATGGGCATAATTATTTTTGTTTTTAGTCTTGTGGGATTGTGGTAATCATTTATAGAAGAATATGCTTAATACTTAATGCTTGGTTTTTGTTATTTTGTTTCAGTATCTATTTAATACATAGATTACCTATATTCTTATGTTCTGAAACATTAAGAGAGCCATGAACCTACTGCACAAATTTAGAACCAAATCATGACCAGGACGCGTGGGTGGCTCAGTTAAGCGTCCGATCTCGGCTCAGGTCATGATCTCATGGTTCGTGAGTTCCAGCCCTCCGTCGGGCTCTGTGCTGACGGCTCGGAGCCTGGAGCCTGCTTCAGATTCTGTGTCTCCCTCTCTCTCTGCCCACCCCCTGCTTATGCTTGTGTGCTTGCGCTCTCTCTCTCGCGCTCTCTCTCTCTCTCAAAAATAAAAATAAACATCAAAAAAATTTAGAACCAAATCACTATCAATTATGCTGAAGTCACCTGTGTATCCCTCCAAATCCAATGTCCCTTGTTTTCCTGGAGAGAACCACTACTTGAAATTTTGTGATTACAATCTTGGGTTCTTCCCATTTTACTACATCTGTATTTATCCCTTAACAATATGTTGTTGAGTGATGTTTGGTTTTGAGCTCTATGCGAATGGTATCATTTAAGTAATCTTGCTGTTAGTTATTTCCCCCATTCAACATTGTACCTCCAAGAATCATCCCTTGTTTGGGGTAAATTTTATTTCACTAATTATTACTGTATGATATGTCATTATGTGGCTATATCCCAATTTCTTTATTCTCTCTTAAGTTTTCATTTTAATTCCAGTTAGTTAACACACAGGGTTATATTAATTTCAGGTGCACAGTATATTGCTTCAACACTTGTGCACATCACATGGTACTCATTTCGATAAGCATACTCCTTAATCGCCCCATCACCTATTTAACCCCTCCCCACCTCCCCTCTGGGACCCATCGGTTTGTTCTCTTTAATGAAGAATCTGCTTCTTGATTTCTCTCTCTCTTATTTCCCCCTTTGCTCATTTGTTTTGTTTCTTAAATGCCCCATATGAGCGAAATCACATGTCTTTCATTGACCGGCTTATTTCGCTTAGTGTTATACTAGCTCCGTCCATGTCGTTGCAAATGGCATGATTTCATTCCTTTTTTATGGCTGACTAATCTTCCATATGACTTCTTTATCCATTCGTCAGTCGATAGACAACTGGGCTGCTTCTGTATCATGGCTGTTACAAATAATGCCGCTATAAACATAGGAGGGCATTGTTCCCCTTTGAGTTAATATTCGTTTGTTCTTTGACACCCAGTAGTGAGATTGCTGGATCATAACGTCATTCTGTCTTTAACTTTTTGAGGGCCCTCCTTACTGTTTTCTGCAGTGGCTGCAACATTGTGCCTTCCCACCGACAGTGCGCGAGGGTTCCTTTTTCTCCACATCCTCGCCAACACCTGTTGTTTCTTGTGGTGTTGACTTTAGCTGTTTGGCCGGTGTGAGGTGGTATCTCATGGTGGTTTTGATTTGTATTTTCCCTGAGGATGTGGGATGATGAGCATCTTTTCTTGTGTCTCTTGGCCCATCTGTATGCTTTTGGAGAAATGTCTGTTCATGTCTTCTGCCCATTTTTTAATTGGATTATTTGCTTTGGGGGAGTTGAGTTTTATAAGTTCCTTATATATTTTGGATACTAACTCTAACAGATATGTCATTTGCAAATATCTTCTCCCATTCCACAGGTTGCCCTTTAGTTTTGTTGATTGTTTTCCTTCGCTGTGTAGAAGATTTTTATTTTTATTAAGTCCTGACAGTTTATTTTTGCTTTTGTGTCCTTTGCCTCGGGAGACATATCTTCAAACTCTCTGCAACCAATGTCAAACAAGTTATTGCCTGTGTTCTCCTTTAGGATTTTTATGGTTCATGACTCACATTTAGGTCTTTCATCCATTTCGAATTTGTTTTTGTGCATGGTGTAAGAAAGTGGATTTGTTCCATTCTTCTGCGTGTTGCTGTCCAGTTTTCCCAGCACCATTTGTTGAAGAGACTGTGTGTTTTTCCATTCAGTATTCTTTCCTACTTTGCCGATGATTAATTGACCATATAATTGTGGGTTTATTCTGGTTATTTTCTATTCTCTTCCATTGATCTATGTGTCTGTTTTTGTGCCAGGACCATACTGTTTTGATTCCTACAGCTTTGAAATATAACTCGAAGTCTGGAATTGTGATGCCTCCAGCTTTTCTTTTCTTTTTCAAGATTTCTTTAACTACTCAAGGACTTTTGTGGTCCTGCACAACGTGCTGTTGGTATTTTAAGTTTATTTTGAGAGAGAGCATGCACGTGAGCGCGAGAGGGACAGAGCGAGAAGGAGGGTAAAGAGAGAGAATCCCAAGCAGTCTCGTGCTGTCAGCACAGAGCCCAACTCAGGGCTCAAACCCACAAACCATGAGATCATGACCAGAGCCCAAATCAAGAGTTACACGCTTAACCAATTGAGCCACCCAGACACCCTGCTGTTGGTGTTTTGATAGGGATTACATGAAATGTGTAGATTGCTTTGGGTGGTATAGACGTTTAAACAATATTTGTTCTCCCAATCCATGAGCATGGAATGTTTTTCCATTTCTTTATGTCACCTGCAATTTCTTTCATCACTTTCTTTTTTTATAGTTTTCAGAGTACAGATCTTTCGCCTCTTTGGTTATGTTTATTCCTAGGTATTGTATTATTTTGGGTATATCTTTATTCTCTTTTTGATGGAGTTTTTTTTCCCTCATTTTTTAATTTTTATTTTGCAAAAAAAAAAAAAATCTCACAAAAACAAAAAAACTGCCAGGAATGTTTTATAAATGTCTCCTGGCAAATGTGCAGGGGTTTCTGTAGGATAGTGTTTGTTTTGGAACGCAGGTTCCAACTCATTAGCGATAATGGAATCGATTTAGTGAGCATACTAGAAAATATTAGAGCGCATCAGACATAAAGAGAGTAAATATTCTGTACTGTTTTGTTAAAAGATGTTTTGTTTGGGTACTGAATTTCAGTCTTAAATGTACAAGATAATGACACATGGTTTTCTGCAATGCTGTTAACAATTTATACTTACCGTAGTGCTTTGTAGAGATTCTCATTCCTCCGTATCATCACTATTTGGAATTGTCAGACATGCGTTTTCATCAAACTGGAAGATATAGAATGATATCTCTTTGTAAACTTCATTTGCATAGTCCTGGTTCCTAACGAGGTTGGCCGTGTTTTTATATATTTGTTAATCATTAGAATTTTCTCATTTAAGCAGTGCCAGTCTTCAGCCTGTTATACTGTAGAGTTGATTTATTTATTTTTTTTAATTGACTTTTGGGAGTTCCTGATACAACCTGAATTTTAATGCTTCAGCAGTTACATACTTTTTTACATATATCTTTCTCCATTTTCTGACTTTCTTTTTAGATATTTTTCTCATCTACTGTAACAAGTTAGTTTTCATGTAAATATATTTATTATTCTTTTCTTTTGTGGCTGATCTTTTTTTCTCAAAGTGTCATTCCATGGTCAGAAATACAAGATATGCCATATGTGTTTTTCCAGAAGTTTTAACGTCTTGCCTTTTAAGTTTAAGTCTTTAATTCGTTGGGACTTGGCGTTTATGCATAGTGTTGGGTAGAACTCTCTTTTCTTTCTTTTTTTTTTTGGGGCGGGGGGGATATGCAGTTGACCCAGCACTACATATTGAATAACACCCCTTTTCCACAATCTGGGATAACACCTCTATCTATCATTTTGTGTGTGTGAGTCTGTTCCCCAACATTGTCTTCTGTTCTCATGTTCAGTGTGAACACTGATAGAATCAATACTATCTTAATTACTCTGACTTGAGTAAGTTTCAGCGTCTGGTAGTGAAGTTCCTCCAACTTATTCTTCCTACAGATATTCGTGTTTTTTTCTTACATCTTGCATTCCTTATAAGTTTAAGATTTAGCTCATTAACTCAGTTTTAAGTTAATATTGAAACTTTTTTATTAGGGTTGCATCGGCATAAAGAGAACTGATATCTTTACAAAGTTAATTCTTTCCATAAATATAGTATGTCTCTCCATTTGTCTTTTTGATGTCTTTTACTAATTCTTTCTCTATAAGCTATCGCCAGTCTCTTATTAAATGTATTCTATATTTGTTCCATGTTAAATGATTTTTAAAATTAGTTTTTCTTAGTATTTGCTGACTATATTGATTTTGTTATATTGCTTTCATAGCCAGCTATCATTGGAAACTTAGATTATTTTAAATAACTTATTTTTTTTTAACATTTTTATTTTTGAGAGACAGAGCACAAGCCAGGGAGGAGCAAAGAGAGAGGGAGACACAGAATCTGAAGCAGGCTCCAGGCTCTATCTAAGCTGTCAGCACAGAGCCTGCTGGGGGGCTCAAACCCACGAATTGTGAGGTCATGACTTGAGCTGAAGTCAGACGCATAACTGACTGAGCCATCCAGGCACCCCAGTTATTTTCTATAACTTCTATAGGTTATATTAGTTTAGGTTCTTTCTCTTTAGTTTTTAAATCTTCTATTTTAGTTGCTTACTTATAAGCTGGGTAGAAAGCGATAGTGGGCATTTTTGTCTTGCTCTTGACTTCAAAGGGAATATTTTTAACATGTTCCCATGAAGAATAATGTTTTATAGGTATGTTCGAAAATACAAACATAAGGATTTTCCTTAACATTTTTAAAATTTTTCCTGAATAGGCATTGAATTTTATTAAATATTTTGTCTGCATTGCTGGAGATAGTCATGGTTTATCATTTAACCTGTCAGCGTGAAGAATTACACTTGCAGATTTCTAGTGTTAAAGCACTCCTGGGACAACTAGCTGACTCAGTCAATGGAGCATGTAAATCTTGATCTTGGGGTTGTGAGTTCGAGCCCCACGATGGGTATAGAGATTACTTAAAATCTTAGAAGAGCCTGGGTGGCTCAGTTGGTTAAGCGTCCGACTTCAGCTCAGGTCATGATCTCATGGTTTGTGAGTTTGAGCCCCATGTTGGGTTCTGTGCTGACAGCTCAGAGCCTGGAGCCTGCCTCACATTCTGTGTCTCCTTCTCTCTCTGCCCCTCCCCCGCTCACAAGTGCACTCTCTTGCTCTCTTTCTCTCTTTTTCTCAAAAGTAAACAAACATTGAAAAAACCACAAAAGTAAAGTCTTAAAAACCCACAAAAACCACTCATGCAGTCTAGCAATTTATCTGATTTGCTCATAATGTGCTAATTAATTTTGTTTAGGGTATTTGTATCATTGTTAATATACAGAACCAGTCTATGGTTGATTTTCTTTGCACATCCTTGTGTAGTTTTTGTAACATGTTATACTTGTCTCTTAGAATGAGCTGCGGGTGTAGCTTCCTTTTTTATTCTTTTGAAGTTTGTGCAAGTTTGGAAAGAAGCATTTCTTGGAAATTTTCTTGCTAAACACCTTGGTCCTCTTTTTCCCTCGTAGAAAGATATTTAATTGCTGCTTTAATGTTTTTTAAATGTTTATAGGACTATTCAGGCATCCAATTAATTCTTTTTTTTAATGTTTATTATTTTTGAGAGAGAGAGAGACAGAGTGTGAGTAGAGAAGGGGCAGAGAGAGAGAGAGGGAGACACAGAATCCGAAGCAGGCTCCAGGCTCTGAGCTGTCAGCACAGAGCCCACCTTGAGGCTTGAACTCAGGAATAGCGAGATCATGACCTGAGCCAAATTTGCACTCTTAACTGACTGAGCCACCCAGGTGCCCCTGGCATCCTATTTATCCTTGAGTCAGTTTGCGCTTGCTTTATTTTTCTAGCTATTTGGCCATTTTGTCTGTTTTCAAATAAAACTGTTCGTCACTTTCATTTATTGTTTTCATCTCTACGGTATCACAAACCTCGAGATCATGATCTCAGCCGAAATCAAGAGTAGTACGCTTGACTGACTGAGCCATCCCGGCATCCCAAGTTTCTGTATTTTTTTTAAAGTATCACTTTGCTCACGAGTTGATATGCAGTATTTTAATTGTTTTTCAATTCCAAATATTTAAAAAATTCTAACACCTTCATTTTGACCTATGAGCTATTTAGAATTGTTTTGAAGTTTCCAAATCTTGTTTTGTTGTTGTTGCTTTTTAATTTTAACTTTTTAGTTAATGATTTCAAACGAAATTGCACCGGGGTCAGAAAACATCATCTGCAAGACATCTGTTCTTTGGGGTTGATCGAGAAGAGCTTTATAGGCTAATAAGTGGTTATTTTTTGGAAATGAATTCTTGTCTGCATGAGAAGAATTTATATTCTATAGTGATGATATTCAGGGTTCCATGTATGTCTGTCAAATAAATCGTGTTGACTTAGGTTTTTCAAATCCTCTGTATCTTGATTAACTTTTTTTCTGCCTTACCTCTCATTAATTAAAAGGGAAATGCTGACATTTCAATTATGGTACATTTTTTTTTTCAACGTTTTTTTTTTTATTTTTTTATTTATTTTGGGACAGAGAGAGACAGAGCATGAACGGGGAGGGGCAGAGAGAGAGGGAGACACAGAATCGGAAACAGGCTCCAGGCTCCGAGCCATCAGCCCAGAGCCTGACGCGGGGCTCGAACTCACGGACCGCGAGATCGTGACCTGGCTGAAGTCGGACGCTTAACCGACTGCGCCACCCAGGCGCCCCTATGGTACATTTTTTTAGGGCTTCCCTGAAGTTCTGTCAGTTTTGATTTATATACTTTGTGATTCTAAACAGGTACATCCAAGTTTCAAATTCTCATAGCCCCTAGATGAGGTCGACTTTTATCATTATATTGCGATCCTCTCTCCCTTTTAATGTCGTTTTTTGTTTTTTTTTTTGTTTTGTATTTATTTATTTTATTTTATTTTATTTTATTTATTTTATTTATTTTATTTTATTTATTTTATTTATTTTATTTTATTTTATTTATTTATTTTTTGCCTCAAAGTCTATTTTGGCCAACATTATTATAATGTTAATTAGAAATAGCCTGGTATGTTTTTTTTTTTCCCTGTTTTTCTCTTTAATCGGAATGATTGTTTATGTTTTAGATACAGTTCTTAGTTTCTAAAAATCTAGCTCTATGCTAATTCTCTTTATTATTATTTATTTTTATGCTGAACATGTTTAGTGTTTAACTGGCGTGTTTAGGCCTTTTTTAAAAATGTTTATTTTTGAGAGAGAGACAAAGAGTGCCAACCTGGGAGGGACAGAGAGGAGGGTGGGGAGAGAGGGTGCATGCAGGCACAAGTGAGGGAGGGGCAGAGAGAGAGGACAGAAGATCCAAAGGGGGCTCCACGAAGACAGCAAAAAGCTGGATGTGGGACTCTCAGGAACCCCGAGATCATGACCTGAGCCAAAGTCAGACACTCAACCAGCTGAGCCACCTAGGCGCCCCCAGGAGCTGAGAATACTTAACTCCCCTCCCTCATTCACCTCCTCCTCCCTCATTGACTTCTGCTATTGTCTATTATCTCGATTTTCTTTTAAGAAATTATTTTTTACTTTAAAAATTTGCACAAAGTAAACCTCACGTTTTCGTTATGGTTCTTTGAGTTTTAACACACATGGATTTGTGTGACCACCAGCACAAACGGGATACGGGGCAACCCATCACCTTAAAAAATTCCCATTGGAGGGGCACCTGCGTGGCTCTGTCGATTGAGCATCTGACTCTTGATTTCGGCTCAGGGCGTGATCCCAGGGTTGTGGGATCAAGTTCTGCGTCAGGCTCCATGCTGAGCGGAAGATTCTCTCTCCCTCCCTCCCCTGCTCGCACGCTGTAGGTTTTTTGGATTTTGTACGTAGACAATAATGTCATCTGTAAATAGGGATATTTTAATTTGTTCCTTTCAGATCTCTTTGGTTTATGTTTACTTTTCTGGCCTTACTGCACTGACTCAGACGCGTAGCACTATGTTGAATGAATGTCAAGTACAGACATACTGGCCTTGTTCTTGGTCTTCGGAAGTCAAGCATCTCATCTTTCACCACTAACTATAATGTTAACTGTAGGATATTGTTTTTGTTTTGTTTTGTTTTACACATGTTATTTAAGTTGAGGACATTCCCTTCTATTGTTAGTTTTCTGAGAGTTTTCACCAAGAATGGGTTTTGAATTGAATTGCATATGCTTTTTCTACATCTATTGATATGATCCGGTTTTTCTTCTTCAGTCTGTATTTGAGATGATGGATTACACTGATTGATTTTCAAATCCCTGGAACAAACCCACCTTGGTCATGGTAAATAATTATTTTTATATATTATTGAATTCTTTTGGTAATCTTTTGTTAAGGATTTGGACATCTATATTCATGAGGAATATTAGTCTATAGTTATCTTAGTTTTAATTTTACTTATTTATTTTTACTGTTTTTTTGTCTAGCTTTGGTATCAAAAGAATATTCGCTTCATAAAATGAATTGGGAAGTATTCCCTCCTCTTCTATATTCTGTAAGACATTGTATAGAATTGATGTCAATTCTTCTTTAAACATTTGGTAGAATTATTTTGTGAAGACTTCGCGGGGTGGGAGGTAGTTAATCGTAGAAGTTCAAATTCCTGCTAGTTACAGACTATTAAGATTGTCTGTTCCTGTTGGGTATATTACAGTAACTTTTTTTTTTGAATAATTAGTCCATCATATACAAGGTGTCAAATTTACATGTGTAACGTTGTTCAAAGACATTTTGAAATTTACAGTGTTCTGTAGTGATATTTCCTGTTTCACTCCTACTATTGGTGATTTGTCTTTTTCTTTCTTTTCAGTCATGCTACAGTGTATTTCAATTGTCCTTAGTTTTTTAAAGGACCCGATCTTTCTTTCATTGATTTTTCTCTATTATTATTTTGTTGTTTTGTTTTAAATTCACTCATTTCTGCCCTTATCTTTATGATGTCCTTCCTTTGGATTTATTTTAACTCACTTTTTATAGGTGTTGCAGTAGGAACTTATATTTTAATTTGAGAATGTTTCTTTTTCTAATGTGTGGATTTTAGTGCTACCAGTTTCCCTCTTTAGCACTGCTTTGGCTGCATCCAACATTTTGATACATGGTATTTTCATTTTTATTCAGGTCAGTATTTTTTATTTATTTCTTTTGAGGCTTTCTCTTTGGCCCATGGATTATTTAGAGGTGTTTCATTGAGTGTCCAAGTATTTGAACTTTCCAATATTTTCTTCTTATCTTTCTGTTACTGATTTCTATTTTGACATCTTCTGTGGTTGGATAATGCATTGTCTATGATTTCATTTATTTCAAGTTAATTGAGGTTTGTTTTATGACCCCAGATGTTGTATGTTGTATATGTCCCATGAGCCCTGGAAAAAGTATGTGTCCGCTGATGTTGAATGCAGTGTTCTATAAATGTCAGTTAAAATCTATTGGTTAATGGAGTTATTGTGTCCTTACTTATTCTTCCTAATTTTGTATATCTAGTTGGTCAATCAATAATTGAGAGAGGAAGTATTGATGTCTCCAGTTACGAATGTGGATTTGTCTATGTGTCCTTTTAGTTCTATAAGTTTCTGCTTTACGTATTTTGCAGTATTGTTGTTTAGTTCATACACACTTGGGATTGCTATGTCTTCCTATTCGATTGATCTTTTATGAATATATGATTCTCCTTTCTGTCGCTAGTCATTTTCTCTGTCTTAGAAGCCTACTAGTAGTATGTTAATATGGGTACTCCTGCTTGCTTTTGACTAATGTTTATGTAGTATATTTTTCTACAATTTTACTTTCAACCTACTTATATAATTATATTTGAAGTGAGATTCTCATTCGACTCAGGTCAGGAATTCACCTTCCCAAGTTCGAGCTCCATGTGGGACTCTGCTGACAGCTCAGAGCCTGGAGCCTGCTTCAGATTCTGTGTCTTTCTCTCTACCCCTCCCCTACTTGCACTCTGTCTCTCAAAAATGAATAAACGTTAAAAAAAGAAAATAGTCCTTTGAAGTGAGATTCTCTTAGACAACATTTTTAACCTACTCTGCCAATCTCTATTAACTGGTATATTTGCACCATTTACATTTAACATAAGTATGGCTGGTTTAGGGCTTACGTCCACTATTTTTTATTTTATGTTTGGTTTTTTCTCTTTTCATTGTTTTGTCTTTCCTTCTGGGTTAGGTTACATTTTGATTTCTCTATAACATGTTTGAGTGTATCTTCTTATGTAGCTTTTTTAGCCATGGCTCTGGTTATTACATATACACAGCTTATCACAGCATACTAGTATCTTTATTTTACCAGTTTCAGTGAAATCTAGAACCTTTACTTCCCTCTATGTCCCTTTACCCTCTTCCAAATAAAGTATAATTGTATTAAATATTTCCTTTACATACATATGGAGCCATATACACAATGTTATAAATTTTTTGCTTCAACCATTAATATAGGAAACTCAAGGGGAGAAAGAAGACTATCTCATTTACTATTTTTGACCACCAGGTTCTTTTTTCGTTCCTGATACTTGAAGGTTATTTCTTTTACCATTTCTTTTTCTTTGTTTAGAACTTCCCTTAGCAGTTCTTTAAGACGAGCCTGCTGATGACACGTTTTGTTAGTTTTCTTTTATCTGAGAACACCCTGATGTTTTTGCATTCCTAAAGGATATTTTTAATTGGATATAGGATTGTAGGTTAGCAGTTATTTTCTTTCAGTACTTGGGAAATGGTGTCCCACATCCCTCTGTCCTCTGTAGTCTCTCATCAGAAATCTTCTGTAATTTGAGTTGTTTCCCCTCCATTAGTAAGGTATCATTTTTGTCTCACCGTTATCGAGTCTTTCTTTGTCTTTAGTTTTCAGAAATTTGACTATGAGTTTTGGTGAGGACTTCCTTGTGTTTATCCTGTTTGTATGTGGTCAGCTTCTTGAATATTACATCTTTTGCCAAATTGGGGCACTTTTCAGCCATTATACCTTTGGGTATTTTTTCAGCCCCCTTCTTTTCCCTCTTCTGGGACTCTGATGACATAAACATTTAATCTTCCACTATAGTTCCGCGGGTCCCTAATGCTTTGGTTTGGGTTGTTTGTTCTATCTTTGTTCTGTTGTTTCGACTGGGAAATTTCTCTTGTGCTTTGTTGCAGTTCACAGATTTTTCCTCTGCTTTCTCCATTCGACAGTTGAACCCATCCACCAGGAATTTTTTTTTGGTGGGGGGGCGGTTATTTTTGAGAGAGACAGAGTACAGAGAGAGAGGGAGACACAGAATCGGAAACAGGCTCCAGGCTCCGAGCTGTCAGCACAGAGCCCGACACGGGGCTCGAACCCACAAAACATGAGATCCTGACCTGAGCCAAAGTCAGACCCCCAAACGGGTGAGCCATCCAGGCACACCCCCCCCCCCATCTACCAGGATTTTTAACTTAGATTATTACAGTTTTCAACTTTAAAATTTTCATTTTCTTCTTTTTTATATCTTCTGTTCTGAGACTTTCTATATATTTTTTATTCATTTCAAGCACGTTCATAAATGCTTATCAAAGCATTTTCTTGGCGAATGCTTTAAAGTCTTTGTCAGATAATTCAAACGTCTCCGTCATCCTGCTCTTGGCATTCATTGATTGCCTTCATTCAAGTTGGGATCTTTCTGGTTCTTGATAGGATATGCAATTTTTTATTGATACTTGACTATTGTCTTATACGATGAGATGCTGGGTTTTATTTAAACTTTCTCTTTTAGCTGACTTCCTCTGATCTCATTCTAGCAAGGGAAGGGAGAATTCTGCTTTGTTACTGCCAGGTGGAAATAGAAGTCCTCGTTCCCCCCTTGGCCGTCACTGGTTCCCACACCCCCACGAGGGTGATGCCCCTCGTTACTGCTGGGTGAGAGTGGGAATTCTGGCTCCCCATTAGGCCTTCACTGATACCGCCCTGGCTGGGAGTGGCTCATTATTGCTCCCCACTAGGCTTCCATTGTTGCCATCCAGAGGGTGGTTTTGTTACTGCCGGATGATGGTGAAAGTCTCGACTCCCCTGGGCCTCCCGTTACACCACGTTCCCGGAGGAGGAGACAGAGGCTTTGTCAACACAAGGTGAGGGTGGATGTGTGGACCGCTCATATGGTTTCCATTGTTATAGCTGAGCAGTGACAAATGTCCCAGCTCCATACTCAAACGTCTCTGATGCTACACTGGCCGAGAGGAAGGGGAGGATTGGGTGCTTTGATATAGCCAGGCAAGGGTGAAGGGCTAGGTGCCCTTCCCAGTGTTGGCTGGTGTGGATGGGGTAGGACAACGGTTTTTTCTTCTGTAGCATTTGGCTGGAGTGAGCAGTCATTATCTATGAACATTTTCTATCTTGCTAGGCTGCCGCCTTCCTGATCCCCGGGCTACAGGGACCTGGCTTTTGTTGGACTTTTTATGTCTGCACTCACTGGTATTTCCGTTCACAGCTTCAAGTGTGGAATATGTGAGGCAGAAGTCCCATATTTCACACCATGCCGTTCGTTGGGTCTGGCGGTCACTAGCCAGTCTACCTTCTGTCCGCCTTGCAAAGTCTTCTGTTTTATACGGAAAGCCCCAAGGTTTTGCTTTTAGTTAGCGACGGGAAATAGGTGAAATGTGTTCCCTCCGTCTCCCCAGAAGTGGAAGTCCTGGCACTAATATTTCAGTGTATCATTAGTTCTTCAGTATTTCATACATATGTTGCCATCTTTGACAATTCTGGTCGTTGAAGTTCTTCAGGCTCTCCGTATATTGTGTTTTCTTCCTCTGTACCTTGAGTGTTGATCATCTGTTTTCATGGGAATTTGCAGTTTGTATGTGTGCGTGTGAGAGGGAGAGAGTGACCCCCAGAGAGACAAGATGACAGACAGAGAACACGCCCACGGGAGAGAAATCACTGACCGAACCTTATCTCTGAGATTCTCTAGACAATAAATTAGGAATGCTTTGCGCCATATAAGATTCGCATTCTCCCCTGATGTGGTGCAGGGGTTGCTAAGAGGTTGGGGGCACTTCGGCCCGTGTCCAGGTTCTTTCTCCAGATGTGTTCACCTCGGGTTCAAGCTCCCCCACCCCCACTTTCTGGCGGGGCGCCTAATGCTTGGTTGCCAGATCTGAATGGTGGCATTTGAGTTTATCACTAGGAATCCATGTTTTCTCCTTGTTTGCTGTTTATCGATCCCTGGTCAGATTTCTGTTACTTTTTCTTGCTTATTTGGGGGAGGCCATGGGGTACAAGTTGGGGAACATGTTTAATTCTGTTACTTAAAAAAAAAAAATGTCTGGAACAGCAGAAATGGTTTTGCTGTCCTTCATCCCGGGTCGAAACGGTAATAGACTCTTCAGAGGATCTTACTTGCCAGAGTATTTAAGGTTCCCCGTAAATGCCAGTATGGTCTGTATTTTCTCTTGCTAGAAATGTCCGCTAATAATGTGTGTTCTTCTAGTCTCACCATGAGCAGAGGAAGTGGGGAATAAGTACGAGACTGTGTTCTTAATTTTTTTTTTTTTCACTGATATATTTCTCAATTTTCTCTTTAGGGCAGAAAAGACTGAAGTTCTGAGTGAAGACCTTCTTCAGGTAAGGTTGTCACAGGCCCCTTAGCATATAGACATGAAATATATCTTCCCGTTAAAACTGAGTCGTTCCCAGTGCCCGTTTAAACCGCTTACGCTGCTCCTCATGCAGTCTGTTTAGACACAGCTTCTCTCCCTTTATGATATTACTTTATTTTTTTTAATGTTTATTTAAGTAGGTTTTTTTTTTTTTTTTGAGAGAGAGAGAGAGAGACAGAGACAGAGACAGAGCGTGAGCGGGGGAGGGACAGAAAGAGAGGGAGACACAGAATCCAAAGCAGGCTCCAGGCTCTGAGCCATCAGCACAGAGCCCGATGCAGGGCTCGAACTCATGACCTGAGCTAAAGCCAGAGGCTCAACCGACTGAGCCACCCAGGCACCCCTATATATTACTTTAAATACCGGTTTAGGTAAGACTTTTCAGGAGACCTGGCTGTCATTTCACTGCGGGGTCACAGAGTCTCCTCGTCTGTGATTGTCCCTCCCTCCCCCCAGCTCTGGTTCTCCAGCGTTGGGTGTTGAATCCCCAGCAGTGCTTGTCTCTGCACAGACACGGGGTAGGCTCTTCTCCCTCGGTTGCCCAGATGGATGGCCCTGCTTCTCCTGACCTTGCCCTCACCTGGTAACCCCGCCCACTGCTCTGTGTGCAGGTGGAGAAACGCCTGGAGCTGGTGAAGCAAGTCTCCCACAGCACGCACAAGAAGCTCACCGCATGTCTCCAGGGCCAGCAAGGGGCTGAGGCTGACAAGCGCTCTGTAAGTACCCCCCACGCCCTGACCGCACCACCCCGGCAGCTTAAACCTGGCCATCGGAGGACAGGAGCCCCTGGCTCCTGGGGCCGTGTTTGGTTACGCTGTGTTTCTACGGCCATTTCTGTGTCTGAGGGTTGACGTGTCCTGTGTTTCTGCCGTGTGGCAGCCCCTTCCCACCCCTTCCTGCCCTTGAACCCTGCCCGAGGCATCCTTCCCCACCCTCAGCAGGCAAGACCCTGTCCCTCTGTCCCTCTCTTTGTTCTCCCCAGACGGGAGCAACCAGGGTGTGCTTGGGATTCCACGGTTAGGGATGCTCTAAGCTGTCTTCTCTCTGCTTTCTCTCACTTACAGGCTCCCTGTGCCTCCAGAGTATTTAGGATCCCTTGGAAAAAAATCCCCCCTAGGGCACCTGTAAAGACCATTGTGAAAATTATTTTCCCTATAATGAAAACTTCATTTTATTTGTTTATTTTTAAAGTGTATTTATTTTGAGAGAGACAGAGACAGTGCGAGTGGGGAAGAGGCAGAAAGAGGGAGAAAGAGGGAATCCCAAGCAGGCCCCGTGCTGCCAGCACAGAGCCCAACGCGGGTTTCGAACTCCTGAAACCGTGAGATCATAACCTGAACCGAAACCAAGAGTTGGAGGCTTAACCGACTGAGCCACCCGGGCACCCCTTCCCTGTAAGGGAAGGCTACCGAAAGGTTAATAAAAGTTAATGAAACCTTGAAAGAGAGCCCGACAAATGAAGGTAGCCTAATGTCTTTGTGTGTAAGCTGCATTAGTAATAAGAGGCATTGCCTATTGTGATCCTGTTGAATAGTCCTTGCTGGAACCAGTCGTCTCTGGCTTCCCTCCTGACCTCCTCCCCGCCCCCAACTCCACCAGAGATTAAAACAAATTTTTAGAGGTTCCATTGGCTTTATTTCAAGGACTCTGCCATCTAGGAGGTTTTAATCCTCCTTGAGTTCATGGTCAACATGCTTGGTGTGTTTCTGTCTCTGGCATGCAGTTACTGTTGACCTCTGCTTCCCAGGGGTCTTCCTGAGCCTCCCACCCCCAGCTTAAGCGGGCTCATGTTGAGTGACCGTCACGCGATGTGTCGGGATGCTTCATCCTGTCTCATGCCGCCATTCTGGAACCTTCCCTGTCAATCATTCCATCTTCTTCCCAGTGCTGGTGGCTTCTTTCTTAACATTCCCAGAAGGAATCACTTATGTGTGGTAGAAAGACAGTGTTCACAGGGTTTGGGAAATATCTGTGGAAGTAATTCTGTGTGTATCCGATGTTTTAGCAACGGGCACCCGAACCGTCTAAAGGGAGAGTCTGCAGGGGCGCCTAGGCGGCTCAGTCAGTTAAGTGTCCGACTTCGGCTGAGGTCACGATCTCACGGTTCGTGAGTTCGAGCCCCGCATCGGGCTCTGTGCTGACAGCTCAGCGCCTGGAGCCTGCTTTGGATTCTGTGTCTCCCTCTCTCTCTGCCTCTTCCCTGCTTGTACTCTGCCTGCCTCTCTCTCTCTCTCTCTCAAAAATAAACATTAAAAAAAATGATAATGGGGGCGCCTGGGTGGCTCAGTCGATTAAGCGTCTGACTTGAAACTCAGGTCACGATCTGGCTGTTCATGAGTCCAAGCCCCTGTCGGGTTCTGTGCTGACAGCTCAGAGCCTGGAGCTTGCTTCAGATTCCGTGTCTCCCTTCCTCTCTGCCCCTCCCTCACTTGTGCTCTGTCTGTCTCTCTCAAAAAATAAATAAACATTTAAAAAAAAATCGGCCAACCCTGGCAGAGGTGGTCCCCCCAGGGTCATCAAGGCACCAGATGTCAAAGCCTCAGATTACAGCAAATACAAGACATAGTTAACACACTGATTAATTGTGACTTTTGCATAAAGGATCTTACTTATCACTTAATGAGATGTCTGAGGTAGTGGGTCCTGAGGTGTATTCGTCAGCTTTGGGCCAGCATGTCTGCGATGTTCTTGTCCCTCCTAGTAGTTGTAACGTGGCTGCTGTGGCTCCAGGCATCACATCTTCATGTTAACCCCATCAGAGGCAGAACACGTGAGGGTGGTATAGAAGATCAACTATCTTTGCATGCTTGTTTCTGTTTTGTTTTTATCGGGGAAGAGAAGAGCCTTTCCCAAAATAATTTATTTTATGTTGCCCTAGCTGCAAGGGAGGCTAAGGAGGGGAATACGTGTTGGAGAGAAATGGTGTTGCCATGGCTGGCCATGATTCGCTAGCTGGGACACAGGTGATGGGGCTGCTGTTGGCGGGGGGGGGGGGTGCACACAGTGGCTGTTGTCAGGCCCTGAGGATTACAGTGATCACTATACAAATTGGACACCCCTCTGGTCGACCTGGAGGAAGTCTGTGCTCAATACGGGGGTATTGCTCAAATACGTATAGGTCAGTGATTCCACAGCATAAATTTCAAGCATCTGATTTGGTCATTGATTTCTTGAGCTGATCAGTCTTCTCACGTCCTCCTGGGACCGAATATATGATCTGGCAGGAAAGAAAGTCATAGAGATATTTTAAATATTGAACAGCCTCAGACCAGCCAGAAAAAAATGTCCAAGGCCGTGACTCAAATCCATTTTTCCAGTTTTTTTCTGAAGTAACACATCCAGGGGTTTAATAGGAGCCATGGCACTTATTAATTGCCTCATACTGAAATATGTGCTCATTTCTCTGAGATTATTAGGTAAGGAGATATGTCAAGACCCAAGGAACAGGCAAAAAGAAAAAGGGATTAAAAGTGAGAACCTTAACCGTGTCTCCCTTTCTCTCTGCCCCTCCCCTGCTCATGCTCTGTGTCTCTCAAAAAATAAAATAAAACATTAAAAAAAAATTTTTTTTTTATAGAGTGGGTGCCTGGGTAGTTCAGTCAGTTGAGCGTCTGACTTTAGCTCAGGTCATGATCTTGTGTTCATGGGTTCGAGCCCCATGTCAGGCTCTGTGCTGACAGCTCAGAGCCTGGAGCCCACTTTGGATTCTATGTTTCCCTTTCTGTCTGCCCCTCCCCTGCTCACGCTCTGTCTCTCTCTGTCTCTCAAAAAATAAAACATTAAAAAAAATTTTAAGTGAGAAACTTAAAAAAAAAAAAATAGAAGAGAATGGGGAAGATTGGGAGTGAAGTAAGTAATGAGCTAACACCAAACGAGGAAGGTAGGTGTTCAGAGAGGGAGATGTAAATACAGAGAACAGACTGATGGAGGCCAGAGGGTAGGCGGTAGGGGGATGGGTGAAAGGGGTGGAGGGGAGAGGGAGGTCCAGGCTTCCAGTTATGGGATGAATAAGTCACAGGGATGACAGCCTGGGGAATAGTCAGTGGTGTGGTAATATCATACAACGGTGACAGTGCACATAGATAATGTGCATGTGTATAGGGGTGTCGAATCACTACATTACGCATCTGAAACTAATGTAACATCATCTGTCATCTATAGTTCTGTAAAAAGAGAGGGAGAGGGAGAGAGAAGGTCAAGAGGTGGTCCTCGGGGAATAAGGCCAGCGGAAATGAGAGGTGGAGTCCTAGAGTCTCAGGATGGGAAGGGACTTTATCCCGGAAGGTGCACAGGTTTTTATTGGAGCCCATGGCAGTTTGTTGCTACTGGTCACTTTTTTTTTTTTTTAATGCTCATTTATTTTGGGAGAGCGGGGGAGGGGCAAAGAGAGAGGAAATCCCAAGAAGGCTCCATGCTGTCAGCACAGAGCCTGATGCAGGGCTTGATCCCACGACTGTGAGATCATGATCTGAGCTGAAACAAAGAGTCGGACGCTTAACTGACTGGGCCACCCAGGCACCCCCTTATTTGGCGCTTGTTTTTAAACAAGCTCACTGGGGCGCCTGGGTGGCGCAGTCGGTTAAGCGTCCGACTTCAGCCAGGTCACGATCTCGCGGTCCGTGAGTTCGAGCCCCGCGTCAGGCTCTGGGCTGATGGCTCGGAGCCTGGAGCCTGTTTCCGATTCTGTGTCTCCCTCTCTCTCTGCCCCTCCCCCGTTCATGCTCTGTCTCTCTCTGTCCCAAAAAAAATAAACGTTGAAAAAAAAAAAATTTAAAAAAAAAAAAAAAAAAAAAAAAAAATAAACAAGCTCACTAGTTGTGGGGGTTTTTTTGTTTTTTGTTTTGTTTTGTTTTGTTTTTTTGAGAGAGAACGAGAGCAAGTAGGGGAGGGGCAGAGAGAGAAAGGGAGACACAGAATCCTAAGCAGGCTCCAGGCTCCGAGCTGTCAGCACAGAGCCCGACGTGGGGCTCGAACCCACAGACCGTGAGGTCATGACCTGAGCCGAAGTCGGACGCTCAACCGACTGAGCCACCCAGGTGCCCCCAAGCTCATTAGTTCTTAGCAGTTTAGTAGTTTCCAACCCTCCAGCCTTACTGTATACCTGAAAGCCGGGGCTGGCTGTCACACGGGAGCAGACTGAGAAGTGGAGTTTGGTTGGCACTGTCTCGGGGACCCGAGCAGCACTATTCAGTGGGTACTGAGCTAAACCAGATTCCTTATGTGGGATGGAGACTAGAGAAGATACGAATCAGGTTGCCATTTTGCTTCCTTTAGTCCAGGCCAATAGCTGGTTAATTCGTTGGTTTCTGAGACCGTCAGTATAATGAACGTGATTGGTTTTTCACCGTCCTTGTGCTTCTTCTGTAGGGCATTCCCATTCAGCAAGCACACTGTTAGGAGGAGGTCCTTCTCCACCTTAATCACTAAATACTTGGAAAGGGCCACGTCTGCCACGTGAAGCCACACTTAATGCCGCGTGCTGA
Organism: Lynx canadensis; assembly: GCF_007474595.2. Classification (NCBI taxonomy): domain Eukaryota; kingdom Metazoa; phylum Chordata; class Mammalia; order Carnivora; family Felidae; genus Lynx; species Lynx canadensis. The sequence goes on from NC_044316.2 coordinate 6,704,020, forward strand.
GCAAACCCAGCAAGATCCCTGTTCTCTGGAGGCTCACAGTCTTGCAGGGAGGCAGCCATTCCGTGGAGTCAGTAATTAGGCGTCACTAGGAATTAAATAGTAGAGGGTTTCTGTGAGGAAGTGGCCTTTAAGGACAGCAGAAGGTAGTGGCACCAAAAGAGGTCAAGGTGCCTGTAGGACAGGGGATGACATGTGCAGAGTTTTCAGAGACAGCAAGGAGTCGGGGGCATTTTCGAGAAACACGAGGGGGTCGTAGAGTATGGATGATGACAAGGGGAGAGGCAGGAAATGAGACAGCGGGGACCCCATCTCACTGTGTAGGCATGGTAAGGATTTGGACTTGATCTCTAAGAGCAGTGGGGAGCCAGTGCTTTAATCAGGAGCGGCATGGTCTCATTTATTGGCAGTTGTGTGAAAAATGGGGCGGTGGCTATGGCGGGGTATATGGGGCAGGGGCCCCAGTTGTGTGGGGCAGGGGCTATGGTGGAAGTAAGAGAGACAAATATGGCGGCGATCTTTGGGAGATACACCAGGATCAGGGAAGATGGAGAGAAATTGGCAGATGTGGTAGATATACCATGTAGAGCATCCGGGTCTTGAATGGACATGGGGGTTTGAAGAGTGAAGAGGGCTTTTGGGGTCTCTCTGGCTCGAGCGACCCTAGACTCCCTAAGATTTGATGAGATCACTTAAGGAGATAGATGGCCTTGAGTCAAGAGCCCCAGGACCTGCAACATTTTAAGCCCTCACTGGAGGAGGATCTAGCAAAGAAGGTGGAACAGTCAAGAATGGTACAGGAAAACCACCTCCTTGACTCCTAGACGTTACCCTTTATCTTTCTCTTTCCACACCCAGACTTTTAGGAGGGCCCACTGTCTTCCTTCAGACAATTTCCACGTGCTTCAGCATTTGCCACTCTCGTCCATGCAGGCATCATCTCTGGCCTGAACATAGCTGTTCCCAACGGGTCCCCCACTCTCCACTCCAAACCCATCCCTGTTATAATCCACTGTCTACAACGGAGATCAGACGATGCCACTGTCCTGCTTCAGTCCCACCCAAAGATTTCCATTGTAGAATAACATTTGAGCTCCTCACTCTGACCCTTGGGCCCTAATGATACGCCTTCCCCTGCATCTCTGAGCTCAGCTCTTGTTCCCACCCACTGTCATCATTGTCCCAATGGCACTGACCTGTCGCAGAACACGGGTGTGCCTGCAACTTTTTTATTTTTCGATTCTCAGCTCAGGGGTTCTCAGCACCTAATGTGTTCGTTCCCTTCCTCCCCCAATCACATCACCTCATTTTATTTCCTTCATCGTGTGTAATATGATTATCTGAAGTCCTTAAGATCGTTCCCCTCCACGGATACATGAGTTCCACGGGAGCAGGGATCTTGCCCATCCATCACGACCGCGTTTTTAATGCCTAGAACAGGGCCCGCCACAGGGTAGGCGATGCTAAAAATACATCTGTGTCATGAATGGATGGCCCAGGAGTATTTTAGGCACAGGACCTGCCTGATGTGTCAGCAAGCCAGTTTGAATCTTTCCTTTCTCTCCAGAAGCAAGTTAGCATCATGATCTTAAGCTCTGGAAGCTGACCGCCTGAGCTTGAAGCCCAGGTCCGCTGTTTCCTGATTATACCTGACCTTGGACAAGTCAGTTAGCTTTGTATATCTCTTGCCTTCTTCATTTGGTAAGAACAGTAACGAATTTCTACCCAATAACGTTGTTTGAGAGCTCAGTGAGGTAATAACACAGGAATGCCTAGCACAGTGCTTAACGTAAGTAAATATTCAAGAGGTGTAACCCACTGCCATTATTGGGGCCCCACCGTTCAGCTGAAATGACCATTGACAACTACTGAGCCCTGAGCAGCCCGTCTGGGCTGTGTCTTTTGGAGAGAGAACTCGGGAGTTGCCTGGGCTTGGAATCAGCAGTTTTCAGGACTAGAGGGTATGGGTGTATATGTTGGGGAAACAGAGTGGATATTAGGATTAGACTTTTTGTCTCTTAGTCATTCTACAAAGTGTGTTGATTGTTCCTGAGATAATTTTAGAGGGAACAGTCATCTCAGAAAAGTCGATTTGATGACTTCCAGACCCTGGAACATTGTGGCTTCCCTAACCTTAATTCTTAAGGTTCTATCAGTCCTCTAGAATTGGGGGGAAGTTTATTTTAGTTTTTTGTAATGTTTATTTTTTGAAAGAGAGAGATGGAACGAGAGTAGGGGAGATGCCGAGAGAGAGGGAGACTCAGAATCGGAAGCAGGCTCCAGGCTCTGAGCTGTCTGCACAGAGCCCGACAAGGGGCTCAAACCCACGAACCATGATATCGTGACCTGAGCTGAAGTCGGACACTCAACCGACTAAGCCAGCCAGGTGCCCCAGTAGAGGACTTGTTTAAATAAATGTTGTCGTCTTCGTTCAGTGATCTATGTATCCGTTAGAAACAGAAAGAAAGAATGGGCCAGCTGTGTGTGTCACCATGGGAAATGGGGCACACGGTATCTCCACACCAAGCAGAGAGCAAGGCGTAGAGTCGTGTATGTTGTATGCCAATATTTGTGGGGGGAAATAGAGCCACTAAGAACAGACACACGTGAGTATAATGGATCCACTTAGAATCTTTGTGGAAGGGTACACAAAAGGCTGGTCCCTGTCACTGGCTCTCTGGTGGCAAGAGTCACAGATGCAAGGGACACTGGTTGGTGTAACCCTTCTGGTGACTTCATGCGCCATGCCCATGTATTTCCTGTTCCTGTTCAGTTTACTGTAAGTCCAGTAAACTGGCCCTTGTACACAGAGGGCGAGTAGAGACCAAAGGAAGAGGCAGACAGACCGCTCCAGATTAAGTAGGTGGCAGGTTTAATAAGGAAGCTTATTTACGTGGTTTGTCTTGGGTGGTCATAAGACCAATAGATCCCACCTCCCCCTCTCCAAATCTTAAAAGTTCATAAAGAGACCTCAACTAGGGTTTGGTCGCGTAGACTGTCCGGATGGTCTCAACAGCACCTTACTTTACTCTCCCAGGGGTGTGTCCTTAAGGCAGCTTGCTGGTTGAGCGAGGCAGGTGGATAGAATGTTCCAAGGACAGGGGAGTGGGCGAGGAACCTCCGATTGCCTGGGTCCAGTGCACGGGTCAGTCAGCAGTCACATCCTCTCGGTGACCTCCTCCAATAGATAGCTAGCTAGCTAGATAGGACCAAGGACAAGAGAGAGAGAGGAAGGTCATTCTCCCCGTTAAAAATCTTAAGAATGAAAGGGCCATTGAAACAGGAGTCCCTGTCACTGTGTGATACTTTGTCACTGACTACTACCCTCTCTGCCACCTGAAAGCATCTCAGAGGCATTAGCGAGGGTGTTAAGTGACTAGGAATGGCTGGAAACTTATGTTGCTTCCCTCGCACAAGAGCAGGACCCAAAGTCCTACATTTCAGGCTGGTTTTTCTAGTCTGCATTTTGCAGAAGAGATGTTTGGCTGTCCCCACCATCCTTCCCCGAGACTGGTTAGCTTCATGATCATCAGTGGCTGTTTTTATTATGTTGGTCTTGACCCTTGTGCCTCTGGCCACCCACAGGCACAGTTTCTTGCTCACTGAGACCCTCTGATGGGACTAATTGAACTAATCTTTGTCCATAGTTAGAAAAACTTGAGTCATCAGCCAGTAGGTATGTTTCTTCAGCGGATGTCAACCTCCTGGCTATTGAAAGTCCTCTATAGTCTGATACAGGCACCGTCTCTCTTAGCTTTCTTCCTTGTCACATTTCAAAGAAGGATTCTGAACAGCTGAGGTCCTGCCCTAAAGCCGGGGGTCATGGGGCTTGAGGTGCTCAACACAAACCAGAAGAGATCAATACTATGATTGTTCTGTCTGCATTCAAGACAGAGCATCTCCGCTGGTTGATTATTGGGATATTTTAGGACTTCACGTATTGAAGACCTTTCTCTTTAAACCAGGTTTCTCAGCCTCAGCACTCTTGATGTTTTGGGCCGAGTAATTCTTTATTTCCACGGAGGGGCGGGGGTGCTGTCCTGTGCGTGGTAGGATATTGAGCAGAATCCCTGGCCTCTATCCATTAGACACCAGAAGTGTCCGCCGTGTTGTGATAAGTGAGAGTATCTTTGTGCATTGCCAAACCCCCCATGAGAACAGAGGGCAGAATCACTCCTGATTAAAAACAAAACCAGGGGCTCCTGGGTGGCTCAGTTGGTTGAGCGTCCAACTTCGGCTCAGGTCATGATCTCAGGGTCGTGGGTTCAAGCCCTGCATCAGGCTCTGTGCTGATGGCCCAGAGCCTGGAGCCTGCTTCAGATTCATGTCTGTCTCCCTCTCTCTCTGTCTCTCTGTCTCTCTCTCTCTCTCTCTCTCTCTCTCTCCCTGCCCCTTCCTCGCTCACACTCTGTCTCTCTCAATCTCTCAAAAATAAATGAATGTTAAAAAAAAAAAAAAGAACAAGACCATAATTCATGGTGCCTCTGTGAGCATATATTAGACCTGCTTCACTCTTTTCTTCTCTAACTACCTTAGACACTTTTTTAAAATGTGCTTTAAATAACTTTTATAAAAGGTGATGTTGGGGGGGGCAGGGGGGCACCCGGGTGGCTCTGTTGGTTAAGCATCCGACTTCGGCTCAGGTCAGGATCTCACAGTCTGTGAGTTCGAGCCCGCGTCGGGCTCTGTGCTGACAGCTCAGAGCTTGGAGCCTGCTTTAGAATCTGTGACTTTCTCTCTCTCTGCCCCTCCCCCACTCACGCTCTGTCTCTGTCTCTCAAAAAATAAATAGATGTTAAACACAATTTAAAAAAAAAAAAGGTGATGTGGAAATACATTTCCTCATAACCTATTGTTTGCTGCACCTTTTCTTAAGTCTCCTGAAATTTCTACACCACAGCCTTGTAGGACAACTAGAACGTGATGTTTAAGTTTGGATGTGTTAATACTGAGTTGCCCAGTCTAGTTTTTACCAAGAAGAATGTCCCATTTCATTTGAAGTGACGAGTAATGATTTTGTCCCCTGCGTGGAAGGCGTCTGACCCCACTGGAATGGACGTGTCTAAGCGCAGGGAGAGGGATACATGTTAGACCCAAGGAAGGCCTTATCCACACAGGTGTCTCGGGCTCTCTCTCCCTGGATTTACCTCAGGACCCTCATGAACTTCCAGATCACTCTTGGGGGTTGACCTGCCTCCCCGTGTCTTCCCTGAGGACACATTAGAGTATGCAGATTTCCTGGGGGTGTTCAGATCCCTAAATTCAAGTGGATGGAACCCTAAAAACTTGTTTTCCTGCTTGATCCCGCTTACAAGCCATTTGAATTTGTCTGTCTCAGGATTTAGTTAGTTTAGGTCAGTTTAATTATTTTTTAATTTATGTTTTTAGAGAGAAAGCAGGGGAGAGAAAGAGAATGTTAAGGAGGCTTTGTGTTCAGGGCAGAGCCCAACTCAGGGCTCGACCCCATGACCCCGGAATCATGACCTGAGCCAAAATCAAGAGTTAGGTGCACAGGGCGCCTGGGTGGCTCAGTCAGTTAAGCATCCGACTTCGGCTCGGGTCATGATCTCATGGTTCGTGGGTTCGAGCCCCACATCGGGCTCTGTGCTGACAGCTCAGAGCCCGGAGCCTGTTTCAGATTCTGTGTCTCCCTCTCTCTGTGCCCCTCCCCAACTCATGTTCTGTCTCCCTCTGTCTCAAAAATAAATAAACATTAAAAAAAAAAGAGGTGCTCAGCTGACTGAGCCACCCAGGAGCCCCATGGATTGAGTCATTTTAATCCGATCACGCTCTTAAATCCTCCGAGGGTCATCAGACGCCCTCAGAATGAGACCTCGGTGCCTGCCTCTGGAGGAGAAGGCCCTCTACGATCTGGCCTCTGCCTTATGCTCTACCCACTCCTTGTCACTCACTCACTGTGCCCCAGCTGCACTGGCCTCCGTGGGGACCTTAGGGAAGCCATATTGGTCCCACCTCAGGGCCTTTGTGCATGCAGTTCCCTCTACTTGGACTATTCTTTCTCAAGTCTCTTTGAGGCATGGCTGACTCTCTCTCCCACGTGGGTTGCATCTTAAATGCCACCCCTTCTGAGAGGTCTTCCCGTATGATGGCTGCACACACGTCACCACTCCCCATTGTCCTGATTTCTGCTCTCCCTACATAGCATAATGTTTTCGAGGTTCCCCCGCAGCTTATGTCACCGCTTCGTTCCTTTTTATGGCTGAATAATATTCCCTTGTCTGATTATACCGCTTTTTATCGATCCCTGCATCAGGTGGTGGACGATCAAGCTGTTTGCGCCTTTCGGCTGTTGCGAATCGTGCTGCCGTTCTCATGCGCACACACGTGGTGTGTTTCTTTTGACTATCTGCTTTCAATTACTCTGAGTGGAATTGAGTAGAATCGCCAGGCCGTATGGTAATTTTGTGTCGTTTATTGAAATGTTGCCACGCTCCAGAAGCGCTGCCCCATTTTGCATTTCCACCAGCCCTGCTCGATGAAGCTCAGCGTTTCTCTACCTGTTGACCAAGGCTCCGCGTGCTCACCGATACTTTGTTTCTGGTTATTATTGCCCTTGCCATGCTAGTGGGTATGAAGTAGTATCTCTTTGCGGCTCTGATGCGGATTTCCTTCATAACTGATGACGTCAAGCGTCTTTCATATTTTCAGAGGCATTTTCTGTCTTCTTTGCAGGGTGCCTTTGTTTTTATGCTTACTTTCTTCTCATTGTCACTGTATGTGAACACTTTTCTCTCTCCCTCCCCCTCCCTCCCTCCCCCCCCCCCCCCCCCCACACTCTCTCTCTCTCTCTCTCTCTCTCTCTCTCTCTCTCTCTGTCTCGACCATAAGCTGCCTCATTTATACAAAGGAGCTGTGGTACTTCTCCCGGGAGAAACTGACCTTTGGAACTTAAAGCATTGTTCAAGTCATTGTTAACATAAGTTTCAAATCTTGTCTTTTTTTTTTTTTCTTTCTGTTATTCCACTTTATTTTCATTTTTTAGAGAAAGCGAGCAGGGGAGGGGCAGAGAGAGAGAATCCCAAGCAGGCTCCAGGCTCAATGCTCAGCCCAACGCAGGGCTCTAACTCACAACCATGACGTGATGTGAGCCGAAATCAAGACTTGGATGACTAACCTACTGAGCCACCCAGGCGCCCCTATCTCATTGTATTTTATTTTATTTATTTATTTTTTTCAACGTTTATTTATTTTTGGGACAGAGAGAGACAGAGCATGAACGGGGGAGGGGCAGAGAGAGAGGGAGACACAGAATCGGAAACAGGCTCCAGGCTCTGAGCCATCAGCCCAGAGCCTGACACGGGGCTCGAACTCACGGACCGCGAGATCAGGACCTGGCTGAAGTCGGACGCTTAACCGACTGCGCCACCCAGGCGCCCCTCTCATTGTATTTTAAAATGCAGTCTGGGGGCATCTGGGTGGCTCAGTCAGCTAAGCGTCCGACTTCAGCTCAGGTCATGATCACTCAGTCCATGAGTTTGAGCCCCACGTCGGGCTCTGTGCTGAACGCTCAGAGCCTGGAGCCTGTTTCGGATTCTGTGTCTCCCTCTTTCTCTGACCCTCCCCCGTTCATGCTCTGTCTCTCTCTGTCTCAAAAATAAATAAATGTTGGGGCGCCTGGGTGGCGCAGTCGGTTAAGCGTCCGACTTCAGCCAGGTCACGATCTCGCGGTCCGTGAGTTCGAGCCCCGCGTCGGGCTCTGGGTGGATGGCTCGGAGCCTGGAGCCTGTTTCCGATTCTGTGTCTCCCTCTCTCTCTGCCCCTCCCCCGTTCATGCTCTGTCTCTCTCTGTCCCAAAAAAATAAATAAAAACGTTGAAAAAAAAAAATTTTAAAAAAATAAAAAATAAATAAATAAATGTTAAAAAAAATTAAAAATAAATAAATAAAAAATAAAATGCAGTCTGTAAACTGTAGGCTTATTTTCCAAATTGGCACATTTTTTTTTAAATCTCTTTAAAAAAATTTTTTTTAATGCTTATTCATTTTTGAGAGAGAGAGAGAAAGAGAGAGACAGATCATGAGCAGGGGAGGGTCAGAGAGAGAGGGAAACACAGAATCCAAAGCAGGCTCCAGGCTCTGAGCCGTCAGCACAGAGCCCGACGCGGGGCTTGAACTCACAAACTGTGAGATCGTGACCTGAGCCAGAGTCAGACGCTCAACCGACTGAGCTATCCAGGCGCCCCCTAAATTGGCACCTTTATTTCAGTTTTGATTTTCTGAGTTTTGACCTGTCTGCGTCTAATCCGTCCTTGTACGCTATGAGTGTTTAGGTTTTAAACATATTTTAAGGTCGGTTTGTATCTTAACTAACACAGTATTGAGGCAGGAATTTGACTTTCTGCTGTTTTAGAGTAGGCAGATGACTGTTGGAGTGGTTTTCATTACAACATCGTCGTCGTTGTTGTTGTTGTTCTCCTTTTCAGAAAAAGTTGCCTTTGACAACACTGGCTCAGTGTTTGATGGAGGGGTCAGCTATCCTGGGAGATGACACGCTTCTCGGGTAAGTGACACCATGTGTGGGTTTGTACCAAATCTGCGTAAGTCCCCATCCCTGAAAAGGGCACCAGAACTTCTCAGGGATGCACTGAGGACACCTGAAAGTCTGGCTGGGGCTTGGGTGCGAAGAAGAAAGGGTTTGCCAGTGAGAAAAATGCAAAAAGCCCAGGGATCGAAGTCATCTTTTCTGTGCAGTGAGGCAACTTCCCTGGGGGAGGAAATTAGCATACTAAGCACAGGACACTGTGGAAGGACAGTTGAAACCCCCAGGGCTCCAGCGGAAGCAAATGGGAAAGCTCTCCATGTCAGATGTCAAAAATTATAGGATTCCGAGAACAGCCCTGGCTGATTTGGAGCTCACAACGAAAACAAACTAAAAATAGAATCGTCGTGAGGGAGAATCAGCAGGCACCGTCAGCAGGAGAATCGGGTCCCTACGAACTAAAAAATGGTAGGATAATAGGAGGGAAAATAGGAAATCATAATGTCGATATGAAGCAACTGTTCTTAACATGAAGCTGAAAAATTAGGGACAGTGCAGGCTTTAGCAGCACGTACCCCCAAATCAGAACAGTAGACGTTAGCATGGCCCCCAGAAATGGGTAACACACACACAGGCGGGTGAAACATTCCATATTTTTAAGGAAAAGTGTTTTTGGAACTATGTGTGGTGACAAATGTTAACTAGACTTCTCATGCTCTTTTCACAATATATACAAATACGGAATCATTGTGTCGTGCACCTAGAGCTAATATACCGTTATACGTCGATTATATTATGTATGTCAACTAACATGTAAAGACAAAATAGTCCTTAACAAAAGAATCAAGTGATATGGAAAAAAAAAAAGAGAGAGAGAGGGAGAGAGAGAATAGAATCAAAGAAAAAGCAAATAGGACTTTTAAAAATTCAAATCGTACTTAATATGATTTAAAAACGTGAGGCAAGCTATTGGTGAGGATGCGGGGGGCGGGGAAAGAAGCCTTGTGTGCTGTGGGTGGGAATGCAAACAGGCGCCACTTTGGAAAACAGGATGGAGGTTCCTCCAAAAATTAGAAATAGAGCTACTCTACGGCCCAGTAGTCGTGCTATTGGGTATTCACCCAAAGAAAACAAAAACCCGAATTCACAAGCGTACATGCACTCCTGTGTTTGTTGCAGCATTATGTACTATAGCAAGGATTCGGAAGCAGCCCAAGTGGTGTGTGTGTGTGTGTGTGTGTGTGTGTGTGTGTGTGTGTGTATTTATATATGGTGGAATATTACTAAGCCGTAAAAAAGAGTAAAATGTTGCCGCTTGTGATCATGGATGGACCTAGAGGGTTTTATGCTAAGTGAAATAAATCAGACAGACTGAGAAAGACAAATACTACATGATTTCATTTACATGTGGACTCAAAAACAAACAAAGCAGAAACAGACCTATAAATATAGAGAACACACTCACGGTGGCCAGAGGGGAGGGGTGCGAGGGCCAGGCTTCCCGTTATGAAACCAGTCACAGAGATGAAAGGTACAACATAGGGAATTTTAAAAAGCAGGGGGAGGAGGGCCTGGGGGGCTCAGTCGGTTAGACATCCAGCTTTGGCTCCAGTCATGATCTCACGGCTCGTGAGTTTGAGCCCGTCATCGGGCTCTGTGCTGACATCTCGGAGCCTGGAGCCTGCTTCAGATTCCGTGCCTCCCTCTCGCTCTGCCCCTCCCCCACTCGCACTCTGCTCTCTCTCAAAAATAAACGTTAAGAAGTGTTTTCTTAAAGGTATCACATTTCCGTGTATAGTGTGCATGTTGGAAAAATGAGCCACCACACAGGGAATAGGATGGAAAACCTGTAAACTAGTGAAAGGATGTAAAGGGAAACCGATAAAATAGAAAACACCCCCTAGGAGGGGCTACACGAGCAGCACGGGCCAAGAGAAAAGCGTAATAAAGGGCAAACAGCAGGTGAAATTGAGAGCACTTACTGGGTCTGTATCTCTAGTTGTAAAGGACGAAATAACCTCGACTGCTCATAATCTGGAGAGTCGCAGGTGGATAAGACACCCACGCCGTTTCAGAGACTTGCCCAAAACATAGTGACACAGGTAGATTGAAGGTCAGGTGATGAGGGACACCCAGGTAAACATGACAGACTGAGCACAACCATCTAATAAACCCGGAAAGGCCTGAAAGCCAGGAAAGAAAACAAGAGTTTGGCGAAAGCTGTAAAGGTTCTGGATGGTACCGGTAACCTACCCGGTATTAGCGGGTCTCAGAAAGGGAACTCCGGAGCCAGAAGTAGGCTCTGCAGAGAGCCACATCCCTTACGTCCCGAAATACTCACTGGTTCAGGGCTGCTGGCCCTCGGGACCTCTAGAATGGCGAGGGATTGCAGTTAGGCATGTGCATGAAAAGCTAGTTGGGTACCACTTGGTTCACATGCAGCCCTTATCCACAGCCCTGGGAGACTCTCATCCCCTTGTGCCCAACCCCAGCAGAAGAGACTGCAGCTTTGTTCTCTGGAGGGGGTAAAGCAGAGTGTCCCACGACCGCGGGCACCATGTAAGGGTCTCAGGCGTTAAAGTGACTGACGAATACTGGATGCTGAGACTCTTCATGTCTCTTCCCCCTGACCTCTGCAAGCCTCCCCAGGCCCATGCTCTCTAGGCAGGAAAGTAACAAGAGCCTGGCAAATGTGACCGGCCCAACAGGAATGGACTAAAGATCAAAGATATTGGAGGGGACACTGCTCCAATTAATATGACCCGGCTTGACCATCCTACAGACGATCTCGAAGCCGATAGGCTTTCTTCACGTACTCCCAGCTTTGAGTCTCCACTCTTTTTTTTTTTTTTCATGTTTATTTTTGAGAGAGAGAGAGCATGAGCAGTGGAGGGGCAGAGAGCAAGGGAGACAAAGAATCTGAAGCAGGCTCCAAGCTGTCAGCACAGAGCCCGATGTGGGGCTTGAACTCACAAACCACGAGATCATGACCTGAGCTGAAGTTGGACACTTAAACAACTGAGCCACCCAGGCGCCCCCGAGTCTCCACTCTTAAATATAGACAGGCGTCCCAGATCTCCAGACATTGGAGGGAATCTGACCTGAAACCTATATACCAAAACAATTGGGGGTGGGGGCAGGGAATGTAACTGGGGAGAAATAGATACCACATCGGGAGGAGATACTTTCAGGAAAATGCTTCACGTAACATTGTCATGTGATCAGAGAAAATAACGCGTCCGTGAAATAAAAGGATGTTTGTCAGTTATATCTCAATGAAAAAAAAAGTACTTAAAGAAAACCACACAACAGCCCAGGGTGTCAATTTAAAAAAAAGGGGGGGGGGGAGCGGGGCGCCTGGGTGGCTCAGTCGGTTGAGCGTCCGACTTCGACTCAGGCCATGATCTTGCAGGTTCAAGAGTTCCAGCCTTGCATTGGGCTCTGAGCTGGCAGCGTAGAACCTGCTTGGGATTCCTTCGCTCTCCCTCTTTCTCTGCTCCTTCCCTGCTAGTGTGCGCGCGCGCGCTCTCTCTCTCTCTCTCTCTCATAAATAAACTTACAAAAAAAACTTATGGAAAAGAAATACTCTGAGATCAAAAGCAAGCTCATGGAAACAAAACGTACAACTTTTTTTTCAGCGGTAGGTTTAGAAGATAAAGTGGAAGAAATTCAGAGACTAGAAAAACATGACCATGACGTGGAAAATAGAAAAGTTGGAAGATTGGAAGGCGAATCCAGGAGGTTTTAGGCCTGAATAGCAGGACTTCAGAGAAAAGGAGAGGAAGAAATAATCCTAGCAGTAATAGTAGTAGTAATAAAGGAATCCAAGAGTTTTCCAGAACCGAAGGGCATGAGCTGTTCTATTGAAAGGGCCCATGGAGCTCCTGGTACAATAGAAAAAGTTGAACCAATGCCAGGCTCACCACTAGTGAGGACCGAGTGACAAGTGAAAAGATTCTACAACCTTCTGGAGCAAAAAAAAAAATTGTCATAGACAAAGTCTCAGAAATCTGAATGCTTCCAGACTTGCCAAGATCAACAGTAGAAACAGAAGATTAATTACTGTGGAATGCCTTCAAATTTCTGAAGGCGTCTGATGATCAGTGTAGAATTCAGTATCCTCACTGTCAGTCAACACTCAGGGTAATAGAGGAGAATGTTGTGGCACACAGGGTCCCAACAGTTGCCTTCCCAAGGGGCGCCTGGGCGGCTCAGTAGGTTAAGCATCCGACTTTGGCTCAGGTCGTGAGCTCACAGTTCAGGGTTCGGGCCCCACATCATGCTCTGTGCTGACAGCTCAGAGCCTGGATCCCACTTCAGATTCTGTGTCTCCCTCTGTCTCTGCTCCTCCCCTGCTCATGCACCGTCTCTGTCTGTCTCTCTCTCTTAAAAATGAATAAACATTAAAATTTTTTTTAAAAAATTGACTTCCCACACACTCTCTCAAGCTGCTTCAGCAAGACGTGCTCGACAGTGAGGGAGTGACCAAGAAAGAGGTATAGACAGAGGACGTGGGAAATAAGGTCTGTCCAGCACAGGACAGAGGGAGGGAGAATCCCAGGAAATGGGGAAGAAAGTATGCGGGAAGATGGCCATGCCCAAGGATTGAAGGAAAACTCAATCCAGGTTGACGCGGGTCCAGGAGAGAAGAATTCGAGAAGTTGAAATTCATTCACATCCAGCGTGATTCAGTTTCTTAAGAGAGAAAGTAGTTCGTGCTGGAGGGTTTGGGGTTCGATCAGGTCTATAGAGAAATAAACACGCAAACCAAAACAAGGCGATTATTAACTCCACAGAGAGGACACATACACAGCAAAGACCAGCGATCGCAATATACGACTCTGAATCAAACACATGGGGTCAAAAATATAGTGCAAATACTAAAGGTCTCTAAACACGTGCAGGGAGGTCAGGTGTAAAGGTAGCTAAATTTTCACTTTCCGCAGTTGGCAGTCAATAGCCAGTGGTTACAATTCAACAACAACAACAACAACAACAAAGTAGCATCAGGAGCATGGAGGTAAGTAACAGACAAATTAGGTCAAAGACACCATTAGAAGAAGAAAACAATGATCCTAAGCCCACGACCTGGAAGTTGACATTTGCAGCAGATATGAAATAGAATGTGACTCCACTCTGCCTCCACACACGTATTTTTAAGTATATATAAGGAACTCCTACAAATAAAATGAAATAAATAGATCCGGGTACACAAATAATCAAAGAACATGAACAAGCACATCGTGGAACAGGAAATCCTGAATGGCCCCAAACACGGAAAGATCTGCAGTCTCTCCAGGAGCCAAGGAATGCGAATTAAAGCCAGGAGGGGGTAATGTTTTGCACCCACCAGTTTGGCAGAAACCCTGGTACCGAGGGTTGGAGAGAGCGTGGAGCGTTGGGAACTCCTATTTGCACTGGTGAGAGAGAAGTTAGCATTCTCACTTTAAAGAGCAGGTATCTAGTAAGGTTAAGGGGATGTGTATCTCCTCTCCTTTGCACAGAAAAATTCTCACATGCAAACAGAGACCGTGCACATATGTCCTGCAGCTCTGGACGGAATCGCAGTGTTGATTATGGGAAGGGTTAATAAATGGTGGAGTGAAAGTGCATACACCAGAATGACTTAATTCTGTGGATATCGAGACACATAAGCCCCAAAGATGATGATGCATGAAAAAAGCGAGCAGCAGATAGGTTCAGCCTAAAACCATTGCTGTGAACTTGTTTCTTTTTTTAATGTTTGTTTTTCAGAGAGACACAGAGAGACAGAGACAGAGTGTGAGTGGGGGAGGGGCAGAGAGAGAGAGAGGGAGACAGAATCCGAAGCAGGCTCCAGGCTCTGAGCCATCAGGACAGAGCCCCACATGGGGCTCAAACCCATGAACCTTGAGATCATGACCTGAGCCTAAGTCAGATGCTTAATCAACTGAGCCACCCAGGCACCCCCTGATGTGAACTTGTCGTTCAGGTGGGGCGTTGGTATCATGTATTGTATGTGACCGCTTATGTGTCCTTAAAGTGTAACATAACAGGAAACATAGATACATACTAACTGAAAAGTAACAGTGGTCTCTTCTTATACTTTTATTGATTTGTAAAAACTTTTTGCGTGAGTTTCAGTTAGCAGGGTACCACGCAAAAGGAGGACTGTCTGTAGACCCATTCAGGGGGCATTAACATCCTCGAAATAACGTATCGTCTCATCTAGGAATATGGTATATAGCTTTCTACTCATTCAGGTCTTCTGTTATTTGCTCATTACGAACACACTTTTGTAACGCTTTTTCCATTCCAACTTTCCACTGGATAATTGTTCATTCTCTACAAAGGTAAGTTGTCACGGCTTAAGAGAAGGGGTTTTCTGTCTCTAAGAGCCTCTTGCAATTGAAGCTTTTGGAATGTGTTTAAAGATGTTGGTTTGTTCGTGTATCGGTTATAGCTAGTTTTCCAGTGCTCCGGGCAGATAGAAGCATCTGGGTCTTAGAGGAGTGTGCATTCAGCATGCATGAGTCTGTGCTCCCCACACCTCTCTTATATTTCCCTACATGTTCCCTTTACTCCAGGCACACGGTAGGTACTTAGCATCATTTAAAAAAACTGAAAATTTCAGGGGCGCCTAGGTGGCTCAGTCGGTTGAGCGTCCGACTTCGGCTCAGGTCATGATTTCATGAGCTCATGATTCGTGAGTTCAAGCCTCATATCGGGCTCACTGCTGTCAGCCCGTCAGCGCAGACCCCTCTTTGGATCCCCTGTCCCTCTCTCTCTGCCTCTCTCCCGCTTGCCCCTTCCCAAAAAATAAATGTTAAAAAAAAAAAAAAAAACCCTGAAAATTTCAGACATGCAAACGAACGGAGCACGTTGGTCAGTGTTGTAGCAGGGGAACCAGCCAGTGTAGGAACACCATCCCCTGAAAGCTTACCCAGCCTTGAGCCGAGGATGGTGGTTGCAGGTGACCTCTTGCCTGGCTTCCCCCTCCTGTTGCAGGAAGATGCTGAAACTGTGTGGAGAGACCGAGGACAAGCTGGCTCAGGAGCTGATCCACTTTGAGTTGCAGGTGGAGAGAGACGTGATTGAGCCCCTGTTTTTGCTGGCCGAGGTAAGCAGCGGGGATGAGGCCACCCGCGCTGTGAGACTGTTTTTCACCACGGATGATTACTGCCTGTCCGCGTGGTCAGGATTCCCTGGTATGACAGCCCCGTCCACTGTTTGTCAGCTCTGTCTCCCGCTCATACTCGTCTCTGTTGGCGTTCCGCTGGGGAAGGGAATAAAGCTGGCACTGTACCCCCTTCCCCACCAGGGTCTACACTGCTAGACCTACACTGTCCCTGCCCTCCACCCATCTCTAGTCTTCACTGAAATGAAGGCAGCCCTTCCTCAGAAGGAGACTCTGTAGGGGCTCACAGGTTATGTGTACATGGATTGATTCGATTTGATTTGATTATTTTTATTGTACTTTATTCATTTTATTCTTTTATTTTATTTTATTGTACTTACTCATTTTATTTTTTCTTTTATTTACCTTATTTTTATTTTATTTATTTTATTTTATTATTTTATTCATTTTTTATTTTAATTTATTTTTATTTTCTTTTTCTTTTATTTTTTATTATTCTATTTTTAATTTTATTCATTTTATTTTACTTATTTTATTCATTTATTTTATTTTATTTTTATTTCACTCATTTTATTTTTTCTTTTCTTTTATATTATTAGTTTATTTTATTTATCTTATTATTTTATTTTATTTTTTATTTTACTTTTATTTATTTTCTTCATTTATTTTATTTTAATTTATTTTAATTTAATTTTATTTTATTTTACCATTTTATTTTATTTATTGTTTTATTATTTTATTTTTTATTTTGTTTTATTCATTTACTTTTTATTTTATTTTATTCATTTTATTTTACTTACTTTATTCATTTTATTTTATTCATTTATTTTATTTTATTATTTTTATTTTATTCATTTTACTTTTTCTTTTCTTTTATATTATTAATTTTATTTATCTTATTTTATTTTATTTTTATTTTATTTATTTTATTCATTTATTTTATTTTATTTTTTTAATTTTTGTTTTATTATTTTTTTATTTTATTTTATTCATTTTAGTTTATTTGCATGAATTCCAGTGTGGTTAACACACAGTGTTATATTAGCCTCAGCTGTACAACATACTGATTCAACAATTCTGTACGTTACTCAGTGCGCCTCACAATAAGTGTGCTCTTGGGATGCCTGGGTGGCTCAGTCGGTTGAGCGTCCGACTTTAGCTCAGGTCATGATCTCGCGGTTCGTGGGTTCGAACCCCGTGTCGAGCTCTGTGCTGACAGCTCAGAGCCTGGATCCCACTTCGGATTCTGTGTCTCCCCCTTTCTCTCGGCCCCTCCTCCATTCACACTTTGTCTCTCTCAAAAATAAACGAACGTTAATAAGTGTGCTCTTAATCTCCTTCATCCCTGGATTTTAAAGGGTGCTAAATAAAAACGATTTTATTACAGAGACACCTTGAGGTCTCTGTGACGATTTTGCTGGCTTCCACCAAGTAAAATTGTGTGTCAAGTAAGAAAGGAAACGCTTGGGGGTTTTATTTGCCTTGAACCCCGGACCTCCCCCCGATTGCCTCTAGTTGGTCCTATAAAACCTCCCTGGGTACCATCCTGTCCGGCTGCCTGCAATGATGTAAATGCTTTACATCTGCACAGTTTGTTCTCCAGTAGCCACCCGTGGCCATTGAGCTCTTGAAATGTGGTTAGTGTGACTGAGGAATTCAATTTTTAATTTTGTTTAATTTTTGCTCCTGAGAATTTCTTTTAATTTTTTTTTTAAAGATGAAATTTATTGTCACATTGGTTTCCTTACAACACCCAGTGCTCATCCCAACAGGTGCCCTCCTCAATGCCCATCACCCACCCTCACCTCCCGCCCCACCCCTCATCAACCCTCAGTTTGTTCTCAGTTTTTAAGAGTCTCTTATGTTTTGGCTCCCTCCCTCTCTAACCTTTTTTTTTTTTTCCTTCCCCTCCCTCATGGTCTTCTGTTAAGTTTCTTAGGATCCACATAAGAGCGAAAACATGCGGTATCTGTCTTTCTCTGTGTGACTTATTTCACTTAGCATCACACTCTCCAGTTCCATCCACGTTGCTACAAAAGGCCACATTTCATTCTTTCTCATTGCCACGTAGTACTCCATTGTGTATATAAACCACAATTTCTTTATCCATTCATCAGTTGATGGACATTTAGGCTCTTTCCACAGTTTGGCTATTGTTGTGTTCCTGAGAATTTAAAATGATGTAGCCACCAGGAGCTAGACGCTACCATATTGGATTAGCATTGCTCCAGACCACGTCTGGTTTCCTTCCCGGACTGCCCCCAGCACCTCCACATCTCCCGATGCAATTTCTGTGACAGAATGTATGGGCAAATAAATACTTGGCTGCCTAAAAGTATTCAAGGAGAAAATCCTATATACGGTGGTTTGACAGAGATCAGCTCTAGACTTCTCAGATACCATCCGGTTAGAGGCCATTGCTCAACCAACAGCGTGCGTGAGAGGCCCTTCTCTCTTCATAAAGGTGGTTTGGGGTCCCAGGCAAAGCCTGACTGAAACCCGAGGGGTGTGTTTGACCTGGATGCTGAGGCTCACTTAACACCACCCAGATGTCCCTGTGACCCTCCAACTTTGCTTCTGGGGGCAGTGATGACTCTGGGAGCCCAGGGCCACATCTTACCTGCCAGAAGTTATTAGCCCCCATACGTCAGTCATCCCTGCTCAGAAGATCTTCTTCCCATTTCTCCCTTCTCTATGAAAACCATGGCCTGAGATGATGCTGGTTTCAATGTACAGCCAATTTTCCCTTCGAAATTCTCACTTCCCGCCCCACTTTGGCTAAGCCTGGACCCCAAATCCCACACCCCGGGATGTTGAGAGAAGTCATTTTTTTAGAAATAAAAATAGAAAAAGAGCATATCCACATACGCCCACTACGGAAGAACTTGCTGTAGCCGAGCAAAACCATGGCTGTGTTTATTTGGTCTTTATTTTGGAAAAACTTCTTACTGAATTTCTATAAAAATATGTCCTGATTGCATTCCTCATCGGATCTCAGGTCTCCTGAGACTCGTCTCCGTCATCTGCCTGCTGTCTGTTTTGAATTAGGTCTGTGTGTCTACTCTTTCTGCTTTGCTCTCCACTTGTGACCCTGGTGTGGAGGACAGAGCTGGGATTGAGCCTTTTTTTTTTTTGCTGAATGAGGTAGGAACAAGAATGAGGCCAGGCATCAGTGAGCAGAGCAGAGCAGAACCCCTACAGGGTCTGGGTGATGGGGGCCCTGGCAGGTGTCCGGTGAAAAAAAGAGCAGAGGTCAACTCAGGATCAAGAATCAAAGGTTTCATCCGGAAATAAGGCTTGGGAGCCCTCCACCACACTTGTTGGATGGCTGGCTGTCCGTAGTTCTTTAAGAATTTATCTGGAACTTGGGGTGCCTGGGTGGCTCAGTCGGTTAAGCATCCAACTCCAGCTCAGGTCATGATCTTGCGGTCCGTGAGTTTGAGCCCCGTGTCAGGCTCTGTGCTGACAGCTCGGAGCCTGAAGCACCTGCTTCGGATTTCGTGTCTCCCTGTCTCTCTGCCCCACACCTGCTGGTTCATATTCTCTCTCTCTCTCTCTCTCTCTCTCTCTCTCTCTCTCTCTCTCTCTCTCTCTCTCTCAAAATAACATTAAATTTTTTAAAAAATATATATATACATTTAAAAAATGAAAAGAGGGGCGCCTGGGTGGCTCAGTCGGTTAAGCGTCCGACTTCGGCTCAGGTCACGATCTCACGGTCCGTGAGTTCGAGCCCCGCGTCGGGCTCTGGGCTGATGGCTCAGAGCCTGGAGCCTGTTTCCGATTCTGTGTCTCCCTCTCTCTCTGCCCCTCCCCCATTCATGCTCTGTCTCTGTCTCAAAAATAAATAAAAACGTTAAAAAAAAAATTAAAAAAAAAAAATTAAAAAAAAAAATAAATAAAAAATGAAAAGAATTTGTCTGGAACTTCAGTTTGACTATGTCTCTTCTGTAACCACAGGTGGAAATCCCAAATATTCAGAAGCAGAGGAAACATTTAGCAAAGTTGGTGTTGGATATGGATTCGTCACGAACAAGGTAGAGTTTCTCCGCTTTCATTTTTGCTTTTTGGAAGGAATAGTGATCATATTTGGGGGGGTAGCGTGTAGGGCTTTGCGTGTAGGGGTTTGCACGTTGAGTTTGTTTTCATTGACTAAGTTTTTCCGAACACTCGCAACGTGCCAGGCACTGGCGGTAAGAGTCATGAGTCAGAGACATGGGGTCCCTGCTCTCTTGGGGGCTGAAGTCTAGTGTGGGAGACAGAAACCCTAGATGAGGAGTGAACACGTGGTGATTTCAGGCAGCCGTGAGTCATATAAAGAAGACGGCACTTGGGATGCCTGGGGGGTTCCGTCGGTGAAACATCCGACTCTGGGTTTCAGCTCGGGTCGTGATCTCACAGTTCGTAAGATCGAGCCCCATGTTGGGCTCTGTGTTGACGGTGCGGAGCCTGCTTGGGATTCTCTCTCTGTCCCTCTCCCTGCTCACGCACACACTCTCTCTGTCTCAGTCTCTCAAAATAATTAATTTAAAAAAAAAATGAAGATAGCACGGTGCAATTTTGAGAGAGAATGATGGAGAAAGGAAGGCAACAACATTAGTTTCGTTAAAACAGAGGAGGCTTTTTTGGAGGAGGTGACACTTGATCTGGGACACAAATGACAAGGAGGTAGCCATGTAGAGATTGGGCGCAGAAGGATTCATGACAGCAGGAACAGCACGTGCAGAGGTCCTGAGGTGGGGAGTCAGGCTGCCGTATCCAGGGTACAGCACGAAGGCAGTGTGGCTGGGGTTGAAGGGGCCAGTGGTGCAGCTGTCCCCTCTGTAGCCGTGTTCTGAACCCAAGACTATTATGAGGGAAGCACCATTCCCACTGTGCTGTTCTCCTCCGGCACTGTCTCCCAGAAGCCCCCAGAAAGCGCCTGTTACAGCAGGGGAACCTCCAGAGGCTCCGAGATGGGCCACCATTGACTCTGGCCTCCTTTTGTCCCAATGGCGCGTATCCACCTTTCTAATCCTTGCACTGGTGTGTGCGCCCAAGTTCACACCTCGAAGGAATGTAGGTTCACGAATACGAATGTGGAAGGCACATTTTGGTTCGACTCTAGGCCCTTTGGGCGGTCAGTTTTAATCACCTGCACAGCTCTTTTTTTATTTTCCTGAGAAAAAGAAACAAAAACAAACCCAGAATAGACGGATCTGCTTGGGCCGAGAGATGCAATATAGAATCCTGAACCAGGAATCTCTGGTGGGGTTCCCAGATC
This sequence comes from Lynx canadensis, assembly GCF_007474595.2. Classification (NCBI taxonomy): domain Eukaryota; kingdom Metazoa; phylum Chordata; class Mammalia; order Carnivora; family Felidae; genus Lynx; species Lynx canadensis. The sequence goes on from NC_044316.2 coordinate 6,724,893, forward strand.
CAGGCCACCTGGTTAGGTTACTCAGTCCACCTGCCCCCCGAACACCAGTGCCCTCACCTGCCCACGGGTAATAACGCCACTTGTGGGTTGACTTGAGGATTGTTTTCAGTGTCCAATGAGATCACGTTTATCCCTTTTTTTTTTTTTTTTTTTTTTTTTTTTAACACTTTGCAACTGCTTTACAAAAGGAGGCAGCTACGGTAACTGGTTCAGACCCTGGAATTCTGCATCCGGACCAATAGGAAATGTAGGCCAGTCCCCCAAGACCAGAAATAGAACGGGTCGTATCAACAGAGACAACAAAGATTTCTTTAGTTAATTTTGTGTTTCCCAGACTCCCAGTCCACCTGAACGGTTTTGGGGGCATCTGGAGCCACACATCTGGTAAAAAGTTGATTCACTTCTTCCCAATGAATCTGTTAGAAACATTGTGGAGCGCTCCCAGAAACCGAAACGCGGTAGCCCCTGCTGTATATGTACTGGCTACACCTGAAAGTGACCGGGACAAAAGCAAAGCCAGTGGTGTTAAATCCCGTTGCCTACGGAAGGTGGTGATGCTGACACTCTTCTTCTGTTAAGAAGGAAGAGGAACAGAAAGGTTGTCAGAGCTATTCTGACCCGGATCTGAGGCTCTCTTCTCCCCCCCCCCCCAAAGTTTACGTATATATTTTGAGAGAGAGAGAGAGCATGAGCAGGGGAGGGGCAGAGAGAGGGAGGGAGAGAGAGAATCCCAAGCAGGCCCCATACTGTTAGCACGGAGCCTGACGCAGGGCTGGATCTCACGCGCCGTGAGATCATGGCCTGAGCTGAAATCAAGAGTTGGACGCTTCACCAACAGAGCCACCCAGGCGCCTCCTGAGGCTCTCTCCTTAGTGTCTGTGGAGGAAGACCGAGCAGGTTGTATGGGGAGTATTCATTTGGCATTGCTCACGACTACATGCTTGGGTCACATACAGATGCTCCCATGACGTCAGCATTCAAGACCCACATGTGGGAGTCACACAGGAGGAGGAAACACATGCTGTTGGTCCCACTGGTAGATGCCTTGCTCCTGGGTTTGTAGAGTGATTTCCTTCTGTGGGGACCTGGTTCTTAGCTCAGAGGGCTTCTCTCTGCTTCTGTAAGGGAAACCTGAATTTCCAACACGGAGCTTCTGGTTGGGGGGCCAGATGCTAGTAGCATCAGGGGCTCGCAGTTGCTGTCTCTACATTCGTATTTTTGTTCACTCTCCTTATGAGATGGAGAGTGGGTGGGCAGTCATGGTCCATCTGGTCACATGGTGTGTTTTTGATGGTGACACTTAAGTGGCGTAGAGATTCTGAAACCATAGAGAAGCGTCATTAGGAACTTGCCTTCCATGATTTAATGAACTCTGCCATCTAATGAACTCTTGCACATTTCCAGCCCGTCATCTCTTATATGCTGGGATTCGGGGAGGAAATCGCTACCTCCCCTATCCAAATCTTTATGCCTCTGAACTTCAGCTGAGACCCTTGACAACCCTCGTTGTTTCGGAAGCCAACCCACCCCCAACTTCTGCCTTTTCCCTGACCCCTGGCTCGTCAGCCCACATGAGGACTGCATCCCGAGAGGCAGCAGTGAGAGTAAGACCAAATGTTCAGTAGCAAGATCACCAGCCGCTCTTCTGGAACAGTTGGGTTCTCCCTGCCCTGATCTCCACCCCTCCCAGCCTCCCCGTGTGGTCAGTTTGCACTTGTTAGGTTCTGTTCTTTGTGATGTTCTTCTTCTGATTATTAGACCTTTCTTTAGTCTTGTTTGTTCGGTCCTTCATGAGTTACGCTGAATTGAATTGAACTGAATTGAATTGAACTGAATTGAACTGAACTGAATTGAATTGAACTGAATGGAACTGAATTGAATTGAACTGAACTGAATTGAACTAAATTGAATTGAGCTGAACTGAATGGAACTGAACTGAATTGAATTGAACTGAATGGAACTGAATTGAATTGAACTGAACTGAATTGAATTGAACTGAATTGAACTGAACTGAATGTTATACAGATGTCTTTTCTGTGATAGGTTTGGTTGGACAATGGTTACAGAAAGAGCCCCATTCCTTTCCAAAGTCTGCCTCACTTTTTTTCTGGGCATGTATCTAATATCAACCCTTCTGAGTCCAGAACACGTCATATTTCTGCTGAATTGATGCTTCTGGGTCCCACTGTGGACTAAATTGTGTTTTCCCTCCCCAAATCCATATGTCGAAGCACTAATCCCTACTGTCTTTGGAGATAGGGCCTTTCTGAAGTAATTAAGGTGAAGTCAGGCCGTAAGGGGAGGGCCTTAATCCAGTAGGGTTGGTGGCCTTATAAGAAGAGGAGGAGAGATTTCTTTCTCTCTCCACGCTCAGAGGAAGGGCTGTGTGCTGAGGAGTGAGGAGGCAGCTCTCTGCCAACCAGCAACAGAGCCCTCCCCAAACCCAAACCTTGCCAGAGCCTTGACCTGGGACTTGCAGTCTTCAGAACTATGAAAAAACCAATTCCTGTTGTTCAAGCTCCCAGGTGTGTGGCATATTATCATGGCATCCTGAGCAGATTAAGACACCTGCCTTCTTCAGAAGCAGATAAACTAATATAAATAAAGCAGGAGAGTTTGGGGAAGGATCCTGAGTAGCTCATGGAAGTAAGGAAGTGGCTAATTAGAAGTGAATTCTGGAGCTATGGCCGATTTAAGTACCTCTGGAAGGGAGGGCAATAGCTGTTCTTCCTCTGACACCTGTGCTCTCCACATACGGGCCTCTTCCGTCCATTGTCTTCATGGTCCTCTAGGCTCATGTCTCTTCAGCATGACCCTTGACCCTTTCTAGTTCTAGAAGTACAAAGGAGAGGCTCGTTTGTCCGGACTTTGCTTACATGCCACTCTCTTGGCCTGTCAGTTGGTCACAGTGATGAAGGGTGGGGGCACGGGGTTGGTTTGCATCAGGGACCCTCATCTGGACCGCTCACGGTGAGGGCCATGCCAAACTGGCTGCTCTCTGGGGCCCACACATCGGAGCAGGAGTGGGGCAGGGCCTCACAAAGCAGAGGATGACAGTGACACAGGAAAGGAGGAGACTGGCCGGAGGAAATAATAAATGTCCCATTACAGGAACATTCCCGTTCTGAAAAGTCTTCCTCTTGACTTCCGGTTGCCTTGAACTTCTCTTGCATTTGCCCTCTTCACCCTCCTCCCGATCCCTAAAATCTCATACCCTTATTTCTGGCCCTTTTCTCTCCTCTCGCCTTCAGGAAAGCCAGCCGGTATTCTGTCTCCACCTCCCCCAGATTGTATAGTGATGACATCTTTCCCAGCGAACGATGGTGTCACAGCAGACCTTTCTGCTCTGCAGATTTTAAAGCTCACGCTTCTTGGTCAAGAATCCCTGTTTTCGGGGCGCCTGGGTGGCGCAGTCGGTTAAGCGTCCGACTTCAGCCAGGTCACGATCTCACGGTCCGGGAGTTCGAGCCCCGCGTCGGGCTCTGGGCTGATGGCTCAGAGCCTGGAGCCTGTTTCCGATTCTGTGTCTCCCTCTCTCTCTGCCCCTCCCCCGTTCATGCTCTGTCTCTCTCTGTCCCAAAAATAAATAAACGTTGAAAAAAAAAATTAAAAAAAAAAAAAAGAATCCCTGTTTTCTTCTCTTGACAAAGCAGGACAGTTCTTGAGTTTATTTATAGAACAGGTGGCTGGCAAGACGACCGTACCTTGAAATTCACGGTTAAGGTCTCTTTTCCCGGCAGATTACTGTCCATACACATGTTTCTGTGTTTTCCTTGTCGTTTTATTCTTTATTTCCACAGTCTCATTCCACATCTTATCACTACTTTGTGACCTCAAAATAGGTGATTTATCTATTATGAATAAAATTCCCTATAAAAGGAGGGGAAAGATGTAGGATTTTAAATTACCAAGATGTGGGGGTGCCTGGTTGGCTCGGTTGAGCATCTGATTTTTGATCTTGGGTCAGGTTATGATCTCACGGTTCGTGAGTTCGAGCCCTGCACCAGGATCTCTGCACGGAGTGTGGAGCCTGCTTAAGATTCCCTCCTTCCCTCCCTCCCTCCCTCCCTCCCTCCCTCTCTCTCTCTCTCTGCCCCCTCCTCTTCCCTTCTCGCACCTGTTCTCTCTCTAAAAAAATAATAATAATAATTAAAAAAAAATTACACACTCAGAGGAACAAATAAATAAATTACCAAGATGTGGGCCAAGGGGTAGAATTTACGGGGAAAATAGAAGGAAATAAGGAAGAAAAGAAAGGTAACCTAGGAAAATGTCCTCATTTTATTTTTTATTTTTTTTTTTAATTTTTTTTTTCTCAACGTTTATTTATTTTTGGGACAGAGAGAGACAGAGCATGAACGGGGGAGGGGCAGAGAGAGAGGGAGACACAGAATCGGAAACAGGCTCCAGGCTCCGAGCCATCAGCCCAGAGCCCGACGCGGGGCTCGAACTCCCGGACCGCGAGATCGTGACCTGGCTGAAGTCGGACGCTTAACCGACTGCGCCACCCAGGCGCCCCAAAATGTCCTCATTTTAATACACCCATTTAAGTACAATTGTTTTATTTTTTTAATCTAATCCAGATCTTTGAAGCCATAAAAATCCATGTCTGCAGTCACTTTGTTTACTTATTTTTTTCACACCTATGTTGGTTAGTTATTTTTTCGTTAGGTAGCATGAGCCAAATGGTGGTTAAGGCTTTATATATATATTTATATATATTTATATATGTATAAATATATATAATATATATATTAATATAATATATATAATTAATTATATATTATATATATAATTATGTATATTAATATAATATATAATATATAAATTATATTATATATTATATATATTTATATATATATATATTTTTTTTTAAGCAGGCTCACGCCCAAGGTGGGGCTTGAACTCACAACCCTGAGAACGAGAGCCACATGCTTCACTGACTGAGTGAGCCAGGTGCCCTAGAGCTTGATCTCATAATCTACCCTATTCATTATCAGTGATCTAAATTACATCCATGGAGTCTCCTATTTTATTTGAAAACCCTACGACGCTTTATTTTTAAAATTTTATTTTTTGTTAAATTTTTTAAACACTGTATTTATTTTTGAGAAAGAGAGAGTGAGATCGGGGGAGGAACAGAGAGAGAGGGAGACACAGAATCCGAAGCAGGCTCCGGGCTCTGAGCTGTCAGCACAGTGCCCGACGCGGGGCTGGAACTCACGAACGGTGAGATCCTGAGCTGAAGTCAGACGCTTAACTGAGCCACCCAAGCACCCTGTCCACAACACTTTAATACTTTGTTTCAAATGCTTAAACAAACCTCCGGATGTCTATTAAATGTATCCTTTCTGTAGGGCAAACCATTTTATGAGAAAGAATTCCCCAGGAATTTGTCTTAATCCTTATCTGTTAGTTTAGATTTTGAAACATCTTTGAGTAGAGTATTTCCTTTCAATTTTGCCTTGAATTCTTTCCTTGAGCGAGGAATGGTTCCCAAGACCTGTGTGTCCGTCTCTGGACCTTCAAGCCAGCTTGACGTCCCAAAGCCTTTTTAAGTAATTTTCCCGTGAATGTGTTTCTCTAAGGAATACAGAATCCGTTGTTGTTGTTGTTGTTGTTATTTTGTTAATAGCAAAGATGACTATTATTTCCTCTTCTTGTGTCACAGCCTTGGACCCCTCTGTATGTCCTGAGGGTAAGAAGAGATTGTGACTCTCAAAGTGAGGATCACGTTATCTTTTGCCTTATGTTGGATGGCGTGAGAGCCAAATGGTACCTGCAGGGCCGTCCAGTTTGGTCTGTATGCTATTGGCCTGTATGGTGTCTGAGAGAAATTATTTAGGGGCGCCTGGATGGCTCAGTCGGTCAAGCATCCAACTCTTGGTTTCCACTCAGGTTGTGATCTCACGGTCTGCGAGATCGAGCCCCACGTCAGACTCCGCGCTAACAGTATGGAGCCTGCTTGGGATTTTCTCTCTCTCTCCCTCTCTCTCTGTCCCTTCCCCACTTGCCCCACCCCTCAAAATAAATAAATAAACTTTAAAAAAGTATTTAGGGGTGCCGGGTTGGCTCATTTGATTAAGCATCTGAGTCTTGCTTTCTGCTCAGGTCGTTATCTCATGGTTTGTGAGATCGAGACCCGCATCAGGCTCTGTGCTGACAGTGCGGAGCCTGCTTGGGAGTCTCTCTCCCTGTCTCTCTCAAAATAAATAAACTTAAAAAAAAAGAGAGAGAAACTATTTAACCTGTTGCCATATTTCATCAGGAGGGTTCCTGTGACAGTTGCCAGCTTCTCTTGGCAATTGAGACATCTGGCAGCTTGGGCCCCATGAGCCCCCGCTGAAACACAGCTGCACTGCAGTCTGGGCAGTGACCCCCACCGGGGCCCCCTTCCCCTCGCTGCCCCTCCCCACCCCGATTTTCAGGCAGGTGTTAGACTGCAGACAGGTATTGGCTGTCCTGACGTCCTGATCACACGAGGAACCCGCTGCTGACCCCGCGACACCTGCTACCATCTGGGGTCATCGGAGCCTTCCTTCCGGGGGGCTGCTTTGTGGGTATCTCCCTGATAAGGCCAGAGCAGCAGCTTCGCCAGCCAGCCTGCCTCCAACGGCGGGTCTTGTCCGCGAAAAGAGAAACGTTTAAGGAAATATGAGCGCCGCATCTCAATGTTGACAGCAAGCTTTCCGTGCTGGCTGGCAGAGGCTTTCGCTTTGAGATTCATCTTTGATCTTAACTGCCCGTGCTCTCAGCTCGCCACGGTTTCGGCTGCAGCCAAGTCAGCGTTTCCAGACTCGGAGTCCGCGGGACAGTCAGGGGCCAGAAAGGGACAGCCAGCCCTGTGCTTCAGAGGAAGCACCGGTGGTGGTCCTGTGTGATCCTTGGTGTTCAGGGGAACGTGGGGGACAATCTGGGGAATGCCCGCCCTTGTCCGAACGGGGCGGCTGATCCTCTGTGACCGGCAGCTACCGCCCGGGTCCTCCTGGGGAACGTCCCTAACCGGCTCTTCTCTCGGTGTCCCCGTGATACCCCAGGGCTCGGCCCTTCTCACACCTCTCCTCTTTTTGTCCTGTTTTCCACCAGGTGGCAGCAGACGTCGAAGTCTTTAGGTTTGTCCGGCAGCTTGCAGCCCGCAGGTGCCAAAGCTGACGCCCTCAGGGAAGAGATGGACGAGGCCGCCAACCGAGTGGAGATTTGCAGGGTACCCGCCCCCCCCCCACTTTGCTCCTCCTCACCGGGACAGATGGGGGAGCCCTCAGGGAGTCCCTGATTCTTCACCGGAGTTGTAGGAAAACCCTAAGGGTGAGGTCCGGTTGGACTGAACGTCCCCAGGCTTGCCCACGGGCATCCCCAGAGCCAGGATGAGCCCTAAGAGCTGGGGCTTTGAGGCGACCTAGACTGGGATGGGGGGGTTGGTGGCAGTGGTAGGTTATCAACAGGGTTCCTGCGTGGCAGGCAAGAGGAAATGGCCTTGGCCTCCGTGCGAAGCGTTTGTAGGGCGCTCTGAGTCCCACGGGATGGGTTCCGGGCTGGAAAGAACAGTCGAGAATCTAGACCGTAGGCGAACCTTGACTCACTGCTGGTATTAAATTGTTTAGCTTCTGGTTCAGCCTTTAATACTCCCTGAGCCCTTTTATCCGTCTCTCGCCTCCCGGGACACAGTTAATGATGACGCTGGAATGCTGACCGAGGAGATAGTCACGGACGAGAGACGTTCCCTCTGGTTTAAGAGAGAGGAATGTCTCGTTCTGAGGAGTAGGTGTCTTGGAGCTGATAGGCGTTAATTGGCAATGTGCCGTTTATGGAGCTCTGTGTCTATGCACATCTGTATGCGTGCGCTCAGGTCCGTTTGGCTTTAGGTCCAAGGAACAGTCTATGCAATCTTTATGCGTGCGCTGAGGTCCGTTTGGGTTCAGAACCGAGGAACAGTCTGTGCACATCTGTATATGTGCGCTCAGGTCCGTTTGGGTTTAGATCCGACGAACAGTCTATGCACATCTGTATACGTGCGCTCAGGTCCGTTTGGGTTCAGATTCGAGGCACAGGCTATGCACTTCTGTATGTGTGCGTTCAGGTCCGTTTGGCTTTAGGTCCAAGGAACAGTCTATGCACATCTGTATGCGTGCGCTCAGGTCCGTTTGGCTTCAGTCCGAGGAACAGTCTGTGCACGTCTGTATACGTGCGCTCAGGTCCGTTTGGCTTCAGATCCGGGGAGCAGGCTATGCACGTCTGTATACGTGCGCTCAGGTCCATTTGGGTTTAGATCCGATGAACAGTCTATGCACTTCTGTATACGTGCACTCAGGTCCGTTTGGGTTTAGATCCAAGGAACAAGCTTGTCATGTTCCTGGAAGTATGCTGGGAACCAGGTGTCTTTATCTCCTGCGCTTTTAGCGGAGAATAGCCACTTTGCATGCAGACATCTCTGATCTTTGTGGCCTTTTCTAGTCTCGTCCGCTGGCCTGTGGGCGCATCCTTTTACAGCGCAGCTGGCTTTGACCTTGCATTCAGATGACATTCAGGGTCAGATAGCATTTCTCTCTGGAAATTAGCAACACTGGCCAATCTGTCAAGGACTCATGATCTCTCCAGCTGCAATGCTATGGAATCCAGCAAAGTAAAACTTTGAAATACTTCATCAGATCCAGGACTCCTCGTGAGTAAGTACAGCTCATTTGCCATCGTAACGTGGCAATGTGTTCCTTAGGTAAGAATCTTGTTTCTTGGAGCACCCGGGGGGCTCAGTCAGTTAAGTGTCTGACTTTGGCTCAGGTCACGATCTCACGGTTCACGAGTTCGAGCCCCGCGTCGGGCTCTGTGCTGACAGCTCAGAGCCTGGAGCCTGCTTCAGATTCTCTGTCCTCCTCTCTCTGTCTCTGTCCTCCTCTCTCTCTCTGTCCCTCCCCTGCTTGTGCTCTGTCTCTCTCTCAAAAATAAATAAAAACATTAAAAAAAACCTTTTTTTTAAAGAATCTTGTTTCTTACAAAATTATACCTTAACACACAAGAGACGGTGGTGTCGAGGGGGTGCTGGATAGGACTGTCCAACTACATCAGAACAGAACTCTAATACCTTCATTGGTCCATGCCTTTTTGCAATTGTTATTTTTACCAAAAACTATGTTAGTTTCCTCTTCAAGGGTTAAAAAAGTGATACAATTTACCATAACCAGTGAAAAAGTACAAAAACATATCAAGAAAAGCACCAGTAATCCCCCCCCCGCCCCATTCCTGCCCAGCAACCCTTTTGCTCCCAGAGAGGATGAGCAAGTCCCCCTGCTCACCGATATTTATTTTCAAATTTGTTTAATGTGTCTTTATTTTTGAGAGAGAGAGAGAGAGACACAGCATGAGCAGCGGAGGGGCAGAGAGAGAGGGAGACACAGAATCTGAAACACGCTCCAGGCTCCGAGCTGTCAGCACAGAGCCCGACGCGGGGCTCAAACCCACGAACCGCGAGATCATGACCTGAGCCAAAGTCGGACACTTAACTGACTGAGCCACCCAAGTGCCCCTCTAATTGCCTATTTTTGTTGGCATTTGAACTAACATTTCTACTTTCCTTAAATGCCAGTTTATAGATGTTCCCCGCATATTCGGGGTATTCAACTTTCTTCTACCTGTTGTGTCCCAAGTCATTTTCCAGTCTGTGGTTAGTCTTTTGTTGATGTCTGCCATTAAAAACTTGTTTATATGTATATGTTTCCCTTGCACGGGGATAAGATTCCAGGCATCTTCCACCTCAAGGTTAAAGCATTTGGCCCGGTCTATGTTTTGAATATTGGGCATTTCAGCAGAGGTACAGTGGTCTCTCCTTGTTGTTCTAAATTGTACTGCCCTAACGACACAAGATGATGAACATTTTCTCATGCGCTTACTTGCTATCCGTCTATGTTCTTTGGTGACGTGTTTGTGCAGGTCTTTTGTCCATTTTTCAATTGGGTTATTCAATAGCATGTTGTTAAAAAAAATTTTTTTTTAATGTTTATTTATTTTTGAGAGCTAGAGATAGAGCGTGAACGGGGGAGGGGCAGAGAGAGAGGGAGACACAGAATCCGAAGCAGGCTCCAGGCTCTGAGCAGTCAGCAAAGAGCCCGACACGGGGCTTGAACCCACAAACTGTGAGAGCATGACCTGAGCCAATATCCAAGAGTCAGAGGCTGAACCGACTGAGCCCCAACAATCTTTGAATTGGTGTATTTAGACCATTGATGTTTAAGTGATTGTTGAATATAGTAATACCTACCATAATTCTTCCTGTTTTCTATTTGTTTCTCTTGTTCTCTGTTACTATTTTTGCTCTCAGGGTTTCTGCCTTTTGAGGCTTCACTTCAGCCTTTCAAGTGGTTTTGCTTTTTCTCCTTTCTCAGTATATTAATTATACTTTTCTTAGGGTTTATGTTTTTAGTGGGAGCCCAAGAGTTTGCAATATATATTTATAATGCATCCAAGTCCACTTTGGAAGAGCTCTTTAGCATTTCCCTTATAGTGCAAGTATGTCTCAGTGAGAAAATACCCCTGGTTCCTTCCACTGACTTGTACATAAGCATTCGTAAGCACAAGTGTGTTTATATGACTGTATCCATGTAATCATACACCGTGCAATCATGTGTGTTTATCTCAATGCATGGATACGTTCACATATGTGTAAGTACATTGTTGCTTGCAAATTTATCCCGTAGATTAAGCATGAGAAAAATAAAAGTTTTATGGTATCTTCACTTAGTCCTTCTCTAATGCTTGTCCTTTCTTTGTGAGCGTCTGAGTTTCTGACCTTTATCTTTTTCATTCTGTCTTAAAGAACATTTTTTTTTTACACATTTCTTGTAAGACAGGTCTACTGGCAACAAATCCCCTAAATTTCTTCAAATCCCTTTAAAAAAATTTTTTTTTAATGTTTTACTTATTTTTGAGAGAGAGAGAGCATGAGTAGGGGAGGGGCAGAGAGAGAGAGGGAGATGTAGAATCTAAGCAGCCTCCAGGCTCTGAGCTGTCAGCACAGAGCCCGATGTGGGGCTCGAACTCATGAGCCGTGAGATCATGACCTGAGCCGAAGTTGGGCGCTTAACCGACTGAGCCACTCAGGCACTCCTCTTTAAGGCCCTTTTGAAAGTAATTTTGCAGTGTATCGATTTCTAGGTTGGTGGGCTTTTTTTTTTTTCCCCCTCTTCTCCATACTTTAAATATTTTACTCTACCCTCTTCTGGCTTTGCATGTTTTCTGAGGAGAGGTCAGATGTAATTCTTATCTTGTGTTCTGCTAAAACATTTTTAACCTCTGGCTTCTTTCAGTATTTTTTCTTTGTTTTTGATTTTCTGAAGTTTGAATATGCTATGCTATGCCTAGGTGTCTTTTTTTTTTTTTTTAACTAAAATCCCTAATATCCCAACTCAATCGTGCTAATATTTTTTAATTTAACTATAAGAACGGGGTGCCTGGGTGACTCAGTTGGTTGAGCGTCCAAGTCTTGATTTTGGCTCAGGTCATGATCTCACGGTTCATGAGATCAAGCCCCACGTTCGGCTCTGTGCTGACAGTGTGGTACCTGCTTGGAATTCTCTCTCACCCTCCCCCCCCCCCCCCCCCCCCATGTAAATAAAAACTTAAAAGGAAATTCTTTTAAATAAATTTAACTATAAGGAAATACAAAACCAGAATTAATTTTAAACTGCAGAATTTATCCTAAGGAAATAATCAAGAGATGGGTGCAAATCTATACGAACACATGCTTTCCAAGTGTTGTAATGAAAAATTAGAAACACAGTATCCAGCAACAGACTGGTTGGTCTGTTCAATATATGGTCCATTCATACATTAAATGTCATGTGACCGTTAGAAAGACTGTTTCTCTGGGGGGGTGGGGGGGGAATAAACTGCAACATGGTCTGGTCCCATTTTTGTTTTTTGGTTTTTTTTTAATTTTTTTTTTCAACGTTTGTTTATTTTTGGGACAGAGAGAGACAGAGCATGAACGGGGGAGGGGCAGAGAGAGAAGGAGACACAGAATCGGAAACAGGCTCCAGGCTCTGAGCCATCAGCCCAGAGCCCGACGCGGGGCTCGAACTCACGGACCGCGAGATCGTGACCTGGCTGAAGTCAGACGCTTAACCAACTGCGCCACCCAGGCGCCCCTTTGGTCCCATTTTTGTAAACCAACCATACAAAATGTGGGACTGATGAAAATAGGTATAATGTGAGCAGACATCACGTGTGTTTGTAGCGCTCTCTCTGTGTGGTGGGATTGCAGGTGAACTTGGGTATTTACTCTGTATTTTTTCCGAGCGTGGATTCATCGCGAAAGCAGAAAACAAATGATTTTTAAAACACGTTAAAGTCTGGTGATGATTGATTTTTCTTTTCTTTATAAAGGAAATTTGCTCATGATTCACATAAATGGAAATTGGATTTAGTTTTCACTTTCATTTCTTACAATTCGGCTTATTTGGGACTGTTGTTAACTCAGTAAGACTGTAATCCGATGATACCTTTAAGAAATCCTTTCGTGTTCCTGAGGGCGCCCACAGATGGTCTGTCTGACTTTTCCAACATCATCTTTTGGCATAGCTCAAATGCTGAGTCATCGAAGGTGTACCATTTAGTCTTTCAAGGGGTCCCTGCCTTTCCTCTATGTGCTGAGCCATTTTTATCATTCGACCCTTTGTTTTTTCCCTGCCTTGACCTACCTCCCTCACGGCTGCTGGTGATGGATGCCTCCTGACCAAAACTGTCATAGGCATGGCAGCTTAAGTTGGTTCCTCTAGAAACTGCTGGCTTCAGCAGTCCTACAAAGGCTTTCATTGTAGGGGAGGTCTGGTGAAGGGGAGCTGAGGCTTAGAACCCATTTTACCTGGGGGCGCCTGGGTGGCTCAGTCGGTCAAGCGTCCGACTTCGGCTCAGGTCATGATCTCACAGTTCGTGGGTTCGAGCCCCACGTCGGGCTCAGAGGCTGGAGCCTGCTTTGGATTCTGTCTCCTTCTCTCTCTGCCCCTCCCCACTTGTGCTCTGTCTCTCTCTGCCTCTCAAAAATAAAGAAACGTAATAATAAAAAAAAATTAAAAAAAAAAAAAAACATTTTACCTGTGGGGAAAATTACCGCACCTTCATTTCTCATTCAGCAAATAGTTACAAAGCCTCTGCTGCGCAAAGCACATTTAAGACCATGGAGGACGGGCAGGTGAGATCCTTGAACTCTTTCTTGGTAGCCACTCCCCCCAAATTCAGCACTTACCTAAGATGTTTAGATGAGAACTCCATGTGATGTCGTGCCTGGCACCTAGATTCTTCCCCACGAATGTTAATTCATTTCTTTTCAAAAATCTTTTTAGGGGCGCCTGGGTGGCTCAGTGGGTTAAGTGTCCACTTTCGGCTCAGGTCATGATCTCGCGGTCCGTGAGTTCGAGCCCCGCATCGGGCTCTGTGCTGACAGCTCAGAGCCTGGAGCCTGTTTCGGATTCTGTGTCTCCCTCTCTCTCTGACCCTCCCCTGTTCATGCTCTGTCTCTCTCTGTCTCAAAAATAAATAAATGTTAAAAAAAAATCTTTTTAATGTTTGTTTATTTTTGAGAGAGAGAGAGAGAGACAGAGACAGAATGAGTGGGGGAGGGGCAGAGAGAGAGGGAGACAGAATCCGAAGCAGGCTCCAGGCTCTGAGCTGTCAGCACAGAGCCCGATGAGGGCTCGAACTCACAGACCGTGAGATCATGACCTGAGCCCAAGAGGGACACTTAGCCCACTGAGCCACCCAGGTGCCCAGAATGTTAATTCATTTCTTTCCTCTTTCTTCATCCTTTGAAACTGGACCAAGTGTAGCATTGACTGATCTGTGCTTAAAGCTCTCCAAAGAACAGATTTCCCTTTTAACTCTGTGCCTTGTAGGTACAAGAACAGTTCAACAGTGTCTGCCTGTCCAGGGTCCTGGAAAAGGAAACAGATCCCTGCTCATGTTCCAGTGCTCTCACTGAGCCTGGCTTGATTGGCAGCTGGGGGGCAGGGGGGCTGAGGGTTGTGAGGTTGGTGCAGAATGCTTGGTGGGAAGGGGGGGGGGGCAGTCCACGAAACAGCCTCTTCCTGAAGCGTGTGGTGGCTCGCCTTCATTCAGCACCTGGATCCGCTTTCTAGGGCTGTTCTCATAGTTTCCGCAACTCACGCGTGATAGGTTCTTCTCTGCTCAGCTGAGCGTCTCTTGTAAAGATCTGTCTCTTGCAGAGATCCGGGAATGACTCTAGAGACCACCTGACTTGGGCAGACAAGTCCAGAGACACGACAGGCTAACAGACATGCTCAGTGACGGAGTCTGCAGTCCTACCCAAAACGTACCGTTAACTGCCCCCTTGCCGTGGGCGTTTCCACGGAAGTGACCCGCTCTCGAAAGAGAACGCACCCCAGACTCCGATCCAGCAAGAGGCCACTGACGGTCAACACCCCGAGACTTGCGCATGACGTGGGCGGAGCCCGCGCTCTTCCCAATGTTGAATCCGCAGCCCTGCTTTGAACCGGCCCAGCTGTCTTAGCCACCTTCCCCCCAACTGTTGTGTTTCCACTTCTCGCCCAGACGCGGGTGACCAGTCAGTGTTGAGGATGAAGGAGAGCAGAGCGGTTCAGGGATCAGGGAAAGGAAGTGGCAGGCCGTTTCAGGGAGGGCAGGAGCGCCCCTTGTCCTCGGAGGGGGTGCCGGTCGCGGGGATGTGTGGAAGTGATTTGCACATCACTCCCCCACACCAGCCTTCCTGACTCTGGACTCTGGCTCACGTGTTACAATCCCCGGGGAGACTACCGGCCTAGGTGTTCTTTTCACACTTACTCATCCTCTGGAGTCCTGGTTGGGAGACACAGGGACGCCCATGAGGAAACTTGGCCATGTGTCAGGAATTATTAAAAACGGGATTTCATAGTGGTGAAGGCTCCTGCTTCCTTCAGCGGTGAAGGCTTCCTGTGATGTCTAGACTCACGCGTTAGCTGCTCGATTGTTTTATGTTTGGCCTCAGTGCTGCGTTTCCCCTCCCGCAGGACCAGCTCTCGGCGGACATGTACAGTTTTGTGGCCAAAGAAATCGACTATGCAAACTACTTTCAAACGGTAAGGGTCCAGAAAGGTAAGAGCCCTTAAAATTTGGTCCCAAGAGGCAGGGTGCGGACAGGAAGGAAAGGGGTGTGGAACCAAATGGTGGAACACACTATGGGAAAGAATATGGTATTTAATGGTTCTGTCTGTGAATAAATCCTGTCTTCTATTTCCCTTTGCATGGATTTCACTAAAAACCTAAGAGTAAAACTCAACCCATCCGTCCATGCAGATGATTGCAATTCTGTCGTCTGTAACAGCGGTTCTCAGGGGTGATTTTGTCCCCTCTTCCAGTGGATGTCTGGCCATGTCTGCAGACGTTTGGGGCTGTCACCACTGGGGGAGGTGCACCTAGGGTCAGGAGTGCTGCTGAACATCTTACAGTGCGCAGGACAGCCTCCCACAGCGAAGAGTGACTGCATCCCAAATGTCCGTCGGGCCAAGGTTAAGACGCCCTGGTCTATCATCAACAGGGAGCTTGGGAAGGAGATGATAACCTCCCAGCAAATATTTGTTTTTCATTTCGATCTTGGCCAAAGACCATGACAAGTAGGTAAACGATGATTAAGGTGGCCTCTCGTCGATGAAAGCAGATTAAGAAACAGGTCTGAGTCATCCATACTTGAATAATCTGGTCCAAATAATTAAGACCCTGGCTCTTTACCAGGGTAAGTGCAAGGCAAGTCAAAAACAAAACAGAACAGGGGCACCTGGGTGGCTCAGTCGGTTAAGCGTCCAACTTCGGCTCAGGTCATGATCTCACAGTTCATGAGTTCAGGCCCCACATCAGGCTCTGTGCTGACAGCTCAGAGCCTGGGTCCTGCTTGGGATTCTGTGTCTCCCTCTCTCTCTCTCTGCCCCTGCCCCGTTCGCGCGCGCTCTCTCTCTCTCAAAAATAAACGTTAAGGGGCGCCTGGGTGGCGCAGTCGGTTAAGCGTCCGACTTCAGCCAGGTCACGATCTTGCGGTCCGTGAGTTCGAGCCCCGCGTCGGGCTCTGGGCTGATGGCTCAGAGCCTGGAGCCTGTTTCTGATTCTGTGTCTCCCTCTCTCTCTGCCCCTCCCCCGTTCATGCTCTGTCTCTCTCTGTCCCAAAAATAAATAAACGTTGAAAAAATAAACGTTAAAAATAGTTTTTTAGAAACAAAGCAGAGCGAAACAAAACCAACAATTCAAAACACTTGAGAGAAAAACCCCAAGTTAAAAATCCAGGTTAAGCTCGCCTGCCTTTAACTCTGGGGGATAAAGATGCAAACTTTAAATGATCCAGGAAGTGATGGGATGGTAAGGAAGGAAGGGGAAGAGGAGAAGGAAGAGGACTGGAACGTTTAGGATGGAAGCGTAGTAGCAGAGGCAAGGGCCGGTCACAGCTGTGATCGGCGAGTGGTCCAGACATTCAGATGAATCCCTTCCATCTTGAAAAAGCACTGATAAGCATATTCCCTCCAACCTGGACGGTTTATTTAAAAATAGCAGCACGTTCACAAGTTTATTCCATCGGGTATATGTACGGAGGTAATATTTTAAAATTTCTTAAATGAATGACCTTTTTGACATTCCAAAGCCACCTTGGACTGCCTCCTTCCTACTTATGGACCATTTATTCTGGTGCTCGGATTTTTTTTTTTTTTAAACTCACGTTTTTAGGTTTCACTCGGAGGTCAAGGTTATCTACCGTCCGCGTCGAGCATTGAAACAGAGCGGTTCCCTCCCCTTCCCCTGGCACACGCACACCCAATGGCGGGGTGGGGGGGTGAGGGTTTGGAAATGGTGTTGTTCCCTGGGGTTTGTCTGCCCTTGTGGACACTTCAGCCGCTGGTTTAGCGGTGGGATGGTCAAAAGTGGGCAAATTGAAAGAATTTGATTTTTGGGGTTGTATCACGAGAGCCAAAGCCGTTTCACCGCCAAGGTACTCACAGAGGATGGTACATGAAGCCACACACGTTTTCTTTTCTTTTTTCTTTGTTTAAGTTCGTTTTGAGAGAGAGAGAGAGTGAGTGGGGGAGGGGCAGATGGAGAAGGAGAGAGAGAGAGAGAGAATATCTGAAGCAGGCTCCCTGCTGTCAACATGGAGCCTCATACGGCGCTCGAGCTCACGAACCGTGAGACCACGACCTGAGCCAAAACCAAGAGTCGGTCGCTTACCCGACTGAACCACCCGGGCGTCTCAAGCCACACGTTTTCTAATCACTTACATATCAAACCCATTTTGCAGAGGGGTGCCTGGGTGGCTCAGTCGGTTAAGCGACTGACTCTTGGTTTCGGCTCAGGTCATGATCTCACGGTTCATGGGATCGAGCCCCATGTTGGGCTCTGCAGTGACCACACAGAGCCTCCTTGGGATATCCTCTCTCTCTCCCTCTCTCTCTCTGTGCCCCTCCCCAGCTCGCTCGCTCTCTGTCTCTCAAAATAAATAAAAAACAAAAAAAAAAAAAAAAAAAAAAAAAAAAAAAAAAAAGCTGTATAAACTCACCTTACAGAAACCAAGATCCATACAGACTAGCATACAGCTCGGTCTTCCAGGGAAACGGAATTTCCAGGCAAATCTCTAAGTGCGTTTCCCACTTGTGTTTTCCTATCGCTTTCCTCCCTTTGCTGCTTTTGCTTGGAGGATGGGGTGCCAGGCGAGGTCCCGTCGCCGTGGAGGCCAGCTCTCCGTGTCAGGCTCCCGGCCTGGGGTGGTCCCCCTGTTCCTTCGTGGTTCTCCGGCTCCCCGAGATTTCCATTTCTGGCGAGTTCTCTGCTGCCGAGGCCCGGGGGGGGGGCGGGGGGGGGCGGCGTGCCGCAGCCGTCACGGTAGGTGGATGAGAGAGCAGGCACCCCGCCGGGGCCAGCCTCCTGTGCACCCCACCCTCCCGCGAGCGATAACCTTGTCCTTGTGTCTTCTCAGCTAATAGAAGTGCAGGCAGAATACCACAGGAAGTCCCTGACGCTCCTGCAGACTGTGCTGCCCCAGATAAAGGCACAGCAGGGTGAGTGAGCTGGGGGGTGGGGGAGCCCGCGTGCCTTGTGAGCCGAGACCGTTCCCTGTCTTCCAGCCCCCCCCACGCTCTCTCAACAGAGCCACATCTATTTATTTATTTTTTTAATTTTTAAGTGTATTTATGTCGAGGGAGAGGGGGGAAGGGGCAGGGAGAGAGAGAGCATCCCAGGCAGGCTCCATGCTCTCAGCACAGAGCCTAATGTGGGACTTGAACCCACAAACCTGAGATCACGACCTGAGCTGAAATCAAGAGTCGGATGTTTAACCGACTGAGCCAGCCAAGCGCCCCGACAGAACCACATTAGGTTGAGCTTCTGGAACTTCGAAGGCTGGTGCCTTGATCTAATGGCGCACTCACAACGCACGGCCCCCACGACGAGGCGACGAGTTGGGGGCTGTGCCCCATGGAGGCAGGCCGGGCAGTCTGGACACAGCTAGCCAGCCGTCTGCCCCACCCAGTCCTGTCTCCCTCATCCCCAAACCACAAAAACGGGGACCTAACTGGTCCTCCATGTGTTTGATGGTCAGGAAGATCTGACCAGAGGGCAGACGTGTTCGAGCACCAGTGACCTTCACTAACTGCCCACTGGCCTCTCTCGCTTGCCCCGCTCAGAGGCCTGGGTAGAGAAGCCTTCCTTCGGGAAGCCCTTGGAGGAGCACCTCATGATCAGCGGCCGGGAGATCGCCTTCCCCATTGAGGCCTGTGTGACGATGCTGCTGGAATGTGGAATGCAGGAGGAGGTAGGTCTGGGCGCGGCTCGACCCCGCCCGAGCAGGGGTCTTCCTCCCTGTGACCGCGCCTCCAGGATCTCCTTCTCTCTGGCCCCCAGCCACGCAGACGTGTGACGATACGGGGCAGCCCCCTCCCTCCCCAGCACACACACTGGTCCTGCTTCCTCCCATAAGCTTTTACTTTTCAGGGAGGGAGGGAGGCTTGTGGGAGGTGGATAGCACTGGCCTGAGGAACTTCCGGCCACACCCCAGGATCCCGTCTTCATATTGAGCAGGACGTGGCCATGCTGCGGCTGCTGCCTCCTCCTCCTCCCCCCTCCCCCCTCCTCCCCCTCCTCCTCTTCCTCCCCTCCTCCCCTCCTCCTCCCCCCTCCTCCCCCCTCCTCTCCCTCCTTCTCCTCCCCCTGTCCCCCATCCTCCTCCACCCTCCTCCTCCTTCTCCTCCCCCCTCCTGCTCCTTCTTCCTCCTCCCCCCTCCTCTTCCTCCTCCCCCCCTCCTCCTCCCCCCTCTTCCTCCCCCCTCTTCCTTCTTCCTCCTCCCTCCTCTTCCTCCTCCTCCCCCTTCTCCTCATCCTTCCTCCTCCCCACTCTCCCCTTCCCCCTCCCCCTGCCTCTTCCCCCTCCCCCTTCCTCTTCCCCCTCCTCCTTCTCCTCTTCCTCCTTCTCCTTCTCCTCCTCCCCCTCCTCCCCTCCTCCTTCCTCTTCCCCTCCTCCTCCCCTCCTCCTCCTTCCTCCTTCCTCTTCCTCTCCCCCTCCTCCTCCCCCCTCCTCCACCCCCTTCTCCCCCTTCCTCTCCCTCCTCCCTCCTTCTCCTCCTCCTCCTTTTCCTTCTCTTCTTCCTCCTCCCCCTCCTCCCCTTCCTCCTCCCCCTCCTCCCCCCTCCTCCCCTTCCTCTTTCTCCTCCCCCCTCCTGCTCCTCCTCCTCCTCCTCCTTTCTCCTCCCCTCCTCCCTCCTCCACCCTCCTCCTCCTTCTCCTCCCCCCTCCTGCTCCTTCTTCCTCCTCCCCCCTCCTCCTCTGCCTCCTCTCACCTCCTCTTCCTCCTCCCCCCTCCTCCTCCCCCCTCTTCCTCCCCCCTCTTCCTTCTTCCTCCTCCCTCCTCTTCCTCCCCCCTCTTCCTTCTTCCTCCTCCCTCCTCTTCCTCCTCCTCCCCCTTCTCCTCATCCTTCCTCCTCCCCACTCTCCCCTTCCCCCTCCCGCTGCCTCTTCCCCCTCCCCCTTCCTCTTCCCCCTCCTCCTTCTCCTCTTCCTCCTTCTCCTTCTCCCCCCTCCTCCCCCTCCTCTTCCCCCTCCTCCTTCTCCCCTTCCTCCTCCCCCCCCCCCCTCCCCCCTCCTCCTCCCCCTCCTCCTCCCCCCTCCTCCAACCCCCTTCTTCCCCTTCCTCTCCCTCCCCCCTCCTTCTCCTCCTCCTCCTTTTCCTTCTCGTCTTCCTCCTTCTCCTCCTCCCCCTCCTCCCCTTCCTCCTTCTCCTCCTCCCCCTCCTCCCCCTCCTCCTCCCCCTCCCCTCCTCCCCTTCCTCCTCCCCCTCCTCCCCTCCTCCTCTTATTTTCACTGCTTTATAAGCTCCCCCATTTCAAAAATAGACCTTTTAGCCTTTTTGATCACAACTCTCTCATAGACAGCCTGAAAACGTGATTGATAGAGACGTTAGGAAGCACTTCTTAAGAGCCACATGTGAAGACGTCTGTGGGAAAGCGGTGACTGTCGTTTTATTGCTGCGTAAACCATTTCCTGGGAGGCAGCCCTCACGCTTGGTTTCTTCTGTAGGCTTATTTTGAAGTCTCAACAACATCTTCCTTTGATCTGACCAGCCAGTCGATATTCAGGGCGTGCCAGGCATTTATCTCCGAGCAGAGTATAAAAGGGGACGTGGTGGCTTTCGAACTTACTGGTTCAAAACCTCATTAATTCGGAACAGGTGCAAGTCTGTAAGCGAGCACTGGGTCCGTGCGGCAAACTGAGGGCTGCACAAGACAAGCCAGTGAATGCTCAGACGCGCGTTGGCCCCCTCTTCTGTGCCAGGCATGTTCGCACGCCGGCCGTTCCAGACGAACCACGTTTTAAGTGCTGGCCGTTTTCGTGTCTGTTATCGGTTACCAGATGAAGGGGTCTGTATGGGCCCTGAGCCATAGCTTCACGGTGGAAGGTAAACTGGGTTGTTGTTGTATTGTTTTCCTCCCCATCACTTCTTGGAATTACGGAAAACCTGAAACACGTAAAGACAAGATAATGAACCTCATCACCCAGCTTATGGACGGTCCTGTTTTGTCTCTCCCTGAAATCCTGCCCCCCAATGCCTGCCTTGGATAATTTGAAGCCAATCCCAGACCGTTCTGTGATTTCATCTGTAATATTTCAGGACGTTTCTCTAAAAGATGGGGAATGTGTAATAGTTCTGTATAACCCGTAACTTAAAAATATCATGTGCAAAACGTAAAAATAATTTGTTCATATCTTGAAGTATAACATTTCCAAATTATCAAAACACACTCCAGATGCCAAGAAAATTCAATGATAGACACAGATTTTAAAAAACACACACACAAGAGATCAAGAAAAACCCAGGACTTAACATAAAATGTATTATGGAACTACAAAAACATTATTTGTTGTGATATAAATGGCCACCACTCACTCTTTAAAAGAAAAGAGGCTTGGGGCGCCTGGGTGGCTCAGTCGGTTAAGCATCCGACTTCCACTCAGGTCATGATCTCGCGGTCTGTGAGTTCGAGCCCCGCGTCGGGCTCTGGGCTGATGGCTCAGAGCCTGGCGCCTGCTTCCGATTCTATGTCTCCCTCTCTCTCTGCCCCTCCCCCACTCATGCTCTCTCTCTTTCTCTCAAAAATAAACATTAAGAAAAAAAATTTTTTTTTTCAATGTTTATTTATTTTTGGGACAGAGAGAGACAGAGCATGAACAGGGGAGGGGCAGAGAGAGAGGGAGACACAGAATCGGAAACAGGCTCCAGGCTCCGAGCCATCAGCCCAGATCCTGACGCAGGGCTCGAACTCACGGACCGCGAGATCGTGACCTGGCTGAAGTCGGACGCTTAACCGACTGCGCCACCCAGGCGCCCCAAGAAAAATTTTTTTAAGGAACCAAATAAAAAATCTATAGGCTTCTATTTGACGACCCTACTCCCTTCTCTTTGATGTTGTCCATCACCAAATGCTATTGGTTTTCCTCCACGGTAGGGGCGTGGTTTTATGACGATCCAACCCATTTTTTTAACACATGCTGTGGCTTGCTCTTGGTCACAGCAGCCTTATTGATGCACCAGTCCAAACGTGTATGGAGTCCTTGCATACACGCCAAAGAGCTTCGGACATCTACTTAGAAGGGAGTTAGCGATCTCAGCAGGCCAGAAACTCAGTATTTCAGACCAGGAACGTTTTCTTCCGAAGAAAACTTGGAGATGAAAGGTTGAAAGGCCGGTTCTGCCAGCCCGTTTCTCACCCCTGGGGGTGGCATCACAGAACGTAAGGAGCCGAGAAGCTGAAGCCAAACTTTTCATCCCACACGTCACTTGGGGGTTCGCTTCTAACTCTGACCTGTGATCGCCCCTCCGCACACCCGTCTTCTTCTCTTTCTCTTCAGGGCTCACTTTTGAACAGAGCACAAGGGTTCACTTGGAAGACAGGGCAGTGATTCAGAACTTGAAGAACGAAACCCAGAAGGACCAAAGGAGGCATTGCTCCCTCACAGACCATCCCTAGTTTGCCCGTCCCCTGAGGACATAGACTTTGTCTCTCAAGTAGAGCCCTGTGTCTCCCAAAACACACACACACACACACTCACTCACTCACTCCATAGACCTTTTTGTGTTGAGCTTCCTAGCCCTCCACGTCTGATCACGTATCCCTTCTCCAAAATATATCTTAAATACAAAAGAACAAGAAGTTGGGGAGTGCCCAGGGTTCATTAACTCAACAAATACTTACCAAGCCAGAATGATGGGTCACCCCATCCTAGGCACTGGGGACACAACAGTGGGTGAGGCTCAGTTCCTGCTCCAGAGTTCCTTGGAGCAGACATGCAGAGAGCAGGCAGCCGCCATATTGGAAAATGGTGATGGGAAGAAGGCAGCAAGGAGATGTTGGAGGAAGGGAGTGGGGAGACTTCCTGTTTGTTCGCCTTGCTCTTGTGCCCTTCCCTTGAGTTACGGCGCTGTGCGCTGACCCTCTGTGCTGTCGGCAGGGACTCTTCCGGGTGGCGCCGTCTGCCTCCAAGTTGAAGAAGCTAAAAGCCGCCCTGGACTGCTGTGTGGTCGATGTGCAGGAGTACTCAGCAGACCCCCATGCAATTGCAGGTGGGCACCCACCTCCCCGTAGCAAGGTGCTCCCTTGGGCTGTAGAGGCTCACGGGGAAGGGGTCAGCGTGGAGGGCATGTGGTCACATGACACTTGAACCAGTGGCTCCCAACGTGCTTTCGATGTGTCCTCAGGCTCGGTTTTAAGCCTGGTTGCTCGGGCCCCTTGAAGAAAGTTCTCCCCAAAGTGCCAAGAGAAGACAAGGTGTTGGTGGGAAATAAAAGGGGGAAGCGAGCGTGATTGGAAGCCCAGGTCCCACCGCCATGCCAGAGCCTCCGATCCGTGCACGTGGGAAACCACATGAGGGTCAGGGAACCCATCCCCACATGTAACCCACATGGGTGATGCTGGCTGGTAGAACTTGTCTGTGCCAATGGCAAGTGGCTCCTAGCCGATGTTGTCTTTGTGTCCAGGAGCTTTGAAATCTTACCTCCGAGAGTTGCCAGAACCTCTTATGACCTTTGAACTCTATGACGAGTGGATTCAGGCTTCCAAGTGAGTACGCCACATTTTTGGAGTGTGCTGTTTGTTGGAGTTGATTTAAGTATCTGCTGAAATTATGAAAGCCTATGTATGCCTTACGAAAGCTTATTAGCCTGTGATCTTACAACTCCACTTCTTGGTATATATCGTGGAGAGATGCTCGAATATGTGCCCAAAGAGGCATGAACAAGGGTGCCAATGACAGTGTTATTTGGGATAATGAAAGCCTAGAAGTTAGTAAAGCCTTATTGGTGGGGAATGTGGGGCATGGCCAAATAAATTATGGTGTATCTGCACTGTTAACATACTCCACAGTGCTTAAAAGCTCTGTTCGAGCTACTGCTAGCATGAAAAGATAGGAAGACATACCCTTCAGTGAAATAAAGCAAGTTAACGAGGACACGTATGATGTTCTGTTGTTTTAAAAAGGAAAAAAAGCACAACATACTCAAAGCAGTACAGTTTTAGGAGTGCTCCATGTAAGTGTAAATGCATAGAAGGTTCTGGATTGTAGTGCTTCCTTCTGGAGAGAAGAGTACAAAGGAGTGGTCACAGAGCCTTGACTCTTACTTATAATCGTTACATCTATATCAATAACAGCTCACTAATAGCTAATATACGGGTGCCTCAGAGGATCAGTTGATTCAGCGTCCAACTCTTGATTCGGGCTCAGGTCATGATCTCACAGTTTGTGGGATTGAGCCCCACATGGGGCTCCACCCTGACAGCACAGAGCCTGCTTGGGATTCTCTCTCCTTCTCTCACTCTGTCCCGCCCCCAATAATAAACAAATAAACTTAAAAAAAATTGCTAATATAAAAACATGACCTCTGGTCAGTGGGCTGGTCTCTGCTGGGTGCTTGAGAAGGGACATGATTTCTAGAACTCTCTAGTTGTGGGTTTAGTCTCAAAGCACAGCCAGCTTAGCCTGTCGGAAGGATCACTGGAGTATGTTTATGCTTCCTTGGGCCCTGAAAAAAAAACCCACTGGCCGAGAGGTGAAGCCAGGCTCATCTGTGTGGTGTTCTAGAAGGCTGGCTCCAATCAAGTTTCAGAGCGCCATGGTTTTGTTTTTTGTTGTTTTTTTTTTTTTTTCAAGGTGGAGTAGAGACTGTGTATCAGAAAAGCCTGGCCGAGTATCTGGCATGTGTAAACATCTCGCCGTGGAGAGTGGGCGTGAGTTCCGTGACAGTATTAATCACGAGCCATATCTCTGTCCCGTGTTTACGAGGGGCTCGCTGCTGTTATAAGCTCACGATACGCTTTTAACTCATTTGTCACAGTAACCCTTCGAAAGTGGGTTATGCTGTTTTCCCCAGCTGATGGAGGAGGAAGTCGAGTAGAAGCACAGGTGTATGACGTATGAGGGCAGGTTCCCTGGCATCTAATAAATGGCGGAATGGGATCCGGTTCAGGAACCCAAGTGCTCATCTCCGGTACTTTGCCACCTCTCTGGGGCCACCCCGTGGTCTTAGGGATGAAGATAAGCGAGACTGTATCCTTCGATGGAAACTGGCCCTTATATTTCCTGACTGTACATGTGATCTTGATGACATATGAGCTAGAGAAGGGAGGCAGCCAGGCCTTCAGGTTCTAGCCAGGCCTTGGCATTATCTGCCCTCTCCCCTCAGACGCTGAACTGAGAGCTTGAGACGAACCAGACGCTCTGTTGAGCGCTTTGTACAGATGCTCCTTTAAACCACTCATGCCAACTCTGGGCAGAAAGTACTCCCATGAGCCCATTTTACAGATTAGGAAAAGTGAGGCCGCATAGAGATTCGGTAATGGGCACCAGATTGCGGGCAGGGTGGAGCTGGGTCTTTAACGGCCTCCCTGTACACGACCCTCTTCGTCCAGCCTTTGGTCAGCTTGCGACCAAAGATGATCTATTAACCTTTCCATTTCTAAATGGGACATTTGGTCTTCAGTTTCCTAGTAGAAGTGTGTTTTGGAGAACGCTTACCTCTTCCTCAGCCTGAAATGAGGGAAAACCATGTTTCTTGCCATGGTCACGATCTGTGGGAGGACCTCCCTACCTTGGGCCCCAGGCCAAGGGGTCAAAGCTGGGCCCTCACCCTGCTGACATTTTCCCTTTTAATTTTTTTGGGGAAAAGATTCTTTGAGCAGAAAGGCCTTCCTCACCATGTAAGCCTTGATGTCGATTTTCAGAAGCATATACAAACTGTAGTCCTAGAAGCAATTTCTTTTCATTCTCAGAGGGCTTATAAATAAAGTAAAATAAAATAAAATACAAAGTAAAATAGGATAAAGTAAAATAAAATACAGTAAGAATACCTATCTATCAAGGGGGAGAGAGGGACTCTCAAGCAGGCTCCACACTGTCAGCACAGAGCCCGACACGGAGCTCGAACTCACGAACCGCGAGATCACGTCCTGAGACAAAGTTGGACGCTTAACCGACTGAGCCACCCAGGTGCCCCGATAGTTGGTTTCTTAGACCCACATAGTACGATGACTGGTTAATACGATTGCCAGTGAGATTTCATTGCTTCAAGCTCAACCAGTGGCTTTCCCATTTATTTCCCAGTATTCAGGAGCAAGACAAGAGGCTTCAGGCGCTGTGGAATGCTTGTGAAAAATTGCCCAAGGCCAATCACAACAACATCCGGTAAGTGGATGGATCCTGGAGACACGGGATTGGAGTTATTGAGGCCACAGACACTTGGCTTCCCGGCTAATGGTCCTGGTAACTAGCATGCACAGCCTTGTATGGGGTGCCAGGCACGGTTACTGCACAGGCTCTCTTTGCACCCTCAAACAATCCTGCCATTTTGCAAATGAAGACACAGAATGAAGGGCACTCTATGACTTTGGCGGCCATTGGCTCAGGCAGTTCAGTTCTTTGATTTGCAAGAAGCGAAGTTTAACGGAACCTATTTTAAGATCTTGTGGTTGCAACAACATGGAGGGAACTAGAGGGTATTATGCTAAGCGAAATTAGCCAGTCAGAGAAAGAGAAACATCGTAGGCCTTCACTCATATGTGGAATTTAAGACACAAAACAGATGAACATAAGGGAAGGGGAGCAAAAATAATATAAAAAACAGGGAAGGGGACAAACCATAAGAGACTCTTAAATACAGAGAACAAACTGAGGGTTGCTGGTGGGGCACTGGGTGGGGGGATGGGCTAAGCGGGAGAGGGGCATTAAGGAGGGCACTTGTGATGGGCACTGGGTGTGATCTGTAGGGGATGAATCATTGGATTCTACTCCTGAAATCATTATTGCACTATAGGCTAACTAACTTTGGTGTAAGTTAAAAATAAACACTTTAAAAAATTTAAAAAGGGGCGCCTGGGTGGCTCGGTTGAGCGTCCAACTTCGGCTCAGGTTGTGATCTCACAGTTTGTGGGTTCGAGCCCCCCATCAGGCTCTGTGCTGACAGCTCAGAGCCTGGAGCCTGCTTCAGATTCTGTGTCTCCCTCTCTCTCTGCCCCTCCCGCTCTCTCTCTCTCAAAAATAAATAAACATTAGGGGCGCCTGGGTGGCGCAGTCGGTTAAGCGTCCGACTTCAGCCAGGTCACGATCTCGCGGTCCGTGAGTTCGAGCCCCGCGTCGGGCTCTGGGCTGATGGCCCAGAGCCTGGAGCCTGTTTCCGATTCTGTGTCTCCCTCTCTCTCTGCCCCTCCCCCGTTCATGCTCTGTCTCTCTCTGTCCCAAAAATAAATAAACGTTGAAAAAAAAATAAATAAAAATAGATAAATAAATAAATAAACATTAAAAAAAAAAAAGCCAAGAGCACACTTTATACACTGTATGTTAGCCAATTTGACAATAAATTATATTAAAAATAATTTTTTAATTAAAAAAAAAAGATCTTGTGGGTTTGTCGCAAAGGTAGGTGCACCTGAGGGAAGCTGACCAAACGTGGAGCTGGTTGGCAGACGTGTCCTTGAGCTGGTCTGCACGGAGATGGAGACTGGAGAACGTCCTCTGGTGATCTGGCACTTAGCTATTTTCCACACGTCTCTCACTGTTGCTACGCCTCGATTTCACTTCCCGCCGCTCTGCGGATCTTTTCTGCACCTTCACACTCTCTGCTTCCTTATCCCTTTGGCTTGCCGGCAACTTCTCCTGGCCCTGTCACCTCTCCTCAGTGCTTCCCCAGATGCAGATTTTCAGCGTCAGTGCCTGTCTCCATCTGCCTGAGTATTTCCGCCTTCCTATTAAAAATCCCAAGAGCCAATGGTGTGGCGGACCCTTAAAAAAATTAAACATAGAGTTACCATACGATCCAATAGTTCCACGTCTGGGTATATCTGTACGTGCCCGATGGATTATTCGAAAGCAGGGACTCGTTGCTCGCACGCTAACGTTCATGACAGCGTTATCCGTAATAGCCAAGAGGTGAAAACAGCCCGAATGTCCATTGATGGGTAACAGAAACAGAATATACATGTAATGCAATATTCAGCCTTTTTAGGAAGGGGATTCTGACACGTGCTACTACATGGATAAACCTTGAGAACCTCGTGCTAAATGAAAGAAGCCAGACGCAAAAGGACCAATACTGTGTGATTCCACATGTATGTGGTACCTGGAGCCATCACGTTCACGGGGACAGAAAGCAAAGGGGTGTTTGCCAGGGCCTGGGGGAGGGGGACAGGAGCCGGGACGTTAGCGTTCAACGGGGACAGAGTTTCTATTCTGGAAGCCACAAAAGGTCTGGAGGATGGTGGTGATGGTTGCTTCCCAGTGCAAAAGTACTTAACACTTGAAAATGATCAAGGTGGTAATTTTTTATGTATATTTTACAACAAGCACGGGCGCCTGGGTGGCTCGGTTGATCGTCCGACTCTTGATTTTGGCTCAGCTCATGATCTCATGGTTCGTGGAATCGAGCCCCATGTTGGGCTCAACACTGATAGCACAGAGCCTGCTTGGGATTCTCTCTCTCCCTGTCTCTCTCTGCCCCTCCCCTGCTCACATGTGCCTGCCCTCCCTCCCTCCCTCTCTTTCTCTCTCTCTCTCTCTCAAAATAAGTAAGTAAACGTTAACAAAAAAATCCCAAGAGCGATCTAACGTATGGCTCCTTCAATAGTTCCTTGAGATAGAAGTCCTATACCGTTGTGTCCTCTTGGTGGGTGCAGTGTCGTGGTTGTTGGTGTGTTTGTAGAGTCCCACAGCTATCACCCCTAGTTTTTAGACCATCTCAATCGCCGCCATTAGCAGCCGCTGTTCCCGTTAGCAGCCACTCCCCATCTCCCCCAACCCAGCCCCCGGCAAACGCTAATCTGCCTTCTCTGTCTCTGCGGAGGTACCTCTCTGGGAACTTCCTCTAGGTGGGCTTACGCAACATGCACAACATGAGGTCTTTCGTGTCTGGCTTTTTTCACGTAGCATCGTGTCCTCAAGGTTCATCCATGTGGTAGCGTGTGTCAGTATTCTGTTCTTTTTCGTGGGTGAATAGTATTCCGTTGTACGGACAGACCACGTTTCATTCATCCGGTCCTCCCTTGCTGGACATTTGGGCGGTCTCCACTTCTTAGCTGACTTAATACACCTGTGCACAAATGCGTATGTGTGCGTGTATTTCTCTTGGGTACATCTCTAGGAGTGAGTGCCTGGCTCGTGTGCTAGCTCTGTGTTTAACTTCTTTTTTTAAAATTTTTTTTAATGTTTTTTATTTATTTTGAGACAGAGCATGAGCAGGAGAGGGGCAGAGAGAGGGAGACACAGAATCCGAAGCAGGCTCCGGGCTCTGAGCCATCAGCACAGAGCCTGAGGCAGGGCTCGAACCCACGAACCATGAGATCGTGACCTGAGCCGAAGTCGGACGTTCAACCGGCTGAGCCACCCAGGCGCCCCTATGTTTAATTTCTTTTTCCATTCACTCTGAAAGCCCCCCTGAGGTTAATCCCACCCCTAGCATGTGGAGGTCCCTGCCGGTGACACCTGGACACTTTGCTTCTCACCTCTGCACACGGGGAAGGTGGCAGGCGACTGAGGTTTGAAGAACAAGAGGGACTTTAGGTCACTAGATAACGGAGTCAAAAGGAAAGATGGGGAATTTCTCTGGCCAGGGTTAGGTGATGTAGATGTTGACAGGTAGCCGCGTCCTAGTATATAAGTCTGTCTGTCTGTAAAGTATTCTCGTGTCCTCTTCCATGATGTGTCTTCATTATAAGGCAGGGTGTATGAGTCTGGCTGTCGGTAAGATGGGCTGTGGGGGAGAGAAGTGTCTGCCCTGTGCTGGGGGAACACAGCTGGGGCTGAGCCCTGGTTCAACCTGGCCCTTGTGACTCCCTTTCAGATACTTGATCAAATTTTTATCCAAGCTATCAGAATATCAAGATGTGAACAAGATGACTCCCAGCAACATGGCAATTGTGTTAGGCCCCAACTTGCTGTGGCCGCAAGCAGAAGGGTGAGTATAGGGCAGAACACGCGAATGGGTAAGGTATGGGGCGGGTGGCAGAGGGCACGACCGGGGCCCCCGGCATATCATCGGCCTCATTTATTTGCCAAGTTCTATTTCTCTCTTGGCCTGCTCAGGTTTCAGACTCAGGAGGAGACCCAGAATTCTGTAGCTCCTTCTCCATGATGGGCTCAGAGCTACAGGTCTGCGGTGAGGGTCTTCTCTGAGCTAATCTGAGTCCGCACCAGGCCAGGCAAGCTGTTCCAGGCCTTCCTGACTCTCTCCGAAGAGCGCACATCCCCAGCATCTGGACCTGGGGGATAGAGGGCCGTCTCATAAGAGAGAACAGAGTTGGAAAGCAGACAGTTTTATGTATATTATCCATTGACGTGTGTCCTGTAAGGAGGCCTTTTGTGGTTACCCCGTTCTGAGGAAGGGAAGGAGAGGCTCAGAAAGGTCAAGTGCCCTTGCAAAGAGAAAGCCTACCCTTAGACCTAGGTCTGCAGGCTTCCGGCCCTGGGCTGTGGGGCCAGACGTGCCTCCCCGCCCCCGCCGGTGACCCAGCCCTGCCCCCCTCTGCTCTGCGCTGGCAGGAACATCACGGAGATGATGACCACGGTTTCACTGCAGATTGTCGGGATTGTCGAACCCATCATCCAGCATGCAGACTGGTTCTTCCCTGGAGGTATGTGGCGGCATTGAGGTGTGGGGGTGGGGAAGAACCAGAGTGTTACTATGGGTGCAAGACTTTATTCTTAAGTTTATTTTAATTATTTTGTGAGAGAGGTAGTGAGCAGGGGAGGGGGTGGAGAGAGACACGGAATCCCAAGCAGGCTCCACACCATCAGCACAGAGCCCGACGTGGGCCTCAGACTCACCAACCGTGAGGTCACAACCTGAGCCAAAATCAAAAGTCAGACGCTCAACCGACTGAGCCACCTAGGCGCCCCTCGAAACTTTTGAAACCAAAAGTGTTTGTTATTAATCCTCCTACACAAACGCGCGCACACACACACACACACACACACACTCAGGGTGTGGACAGTCACGTCGGTGTCTTACTGTCTAGTCCTTGGCTAAGTGACAATTGCTGTCCATTGCCTGCACCAACCGTGTCTGTGGATTTTACTGGTCTCACATCCACACCGTGGTGTCTTCACATCTGTGAATTATGAAATGCTGGAGCAGAAAGGAAAGCGAGATCGCCTGCTTTCATAGATGCCACATAGATCTGAGATGCGCATGAATTTTTATCCAGGGCTCGGCGATCCCCCGGGTGCCATCTTTTTGTTACTCCTTTTGTGTGTCCTTTGAGTTGCCCTCAAAATGTAAAGGTGAGGCTCAAAGGCAATCAGGTTCTTTTTTGGATCCGGTTCAAAATTAGGCTGTAAACGTGGCTCGCTCGGATGATGCTTCATAAATGTTCAAAAAGCAGCATAGCAGAAGGGGATAACTCTGAAGGTGACAGCTTCTGGGAGAGAGCAGTTGCTGTACTAATTTGTTTGTTTTCAAAAGAAAAAAAAAACACTGTACCTTGTGTTTAGTAAACATTAAGGATGTGCTTTTGGCTATGCTACAGTAAACTGTTTACCTCCTGTGAGGATAGAATGTTAATAATTCTGTGCTCTGTCCATCAGCAGTAATCACTCAGATGATCAACATCGAAGAAATTTGATGGTGTTGACTTGGTTTTGTGTGTTTTGACCATGAAGGTTCTTAACTGCTAATGTCCTAAGAGTTCTGTCAATGACATCAAGTTGAGTGAGGGTGGGAAATCGGCATAAAGAAAGAAGGGAATAGGAGTCTAAGGCGTAACACTGTAAGTTTGTGGATGAGTGGATTCATTTCTGTTGCAGATAGGAAATGGCAAGGGAAGTTTGGGATATTTCTGATGTCACTTGATCACCAACACCACCTTAGTGACCTTAGTGAAATCTCTGCTTCCAGTCCTTCCTAATTTTTTCTCTTTGGTTTTCCAGAAAGACATCATCATCACCAAAAATAACGATCTTTCCTCTTATTTCATTTTCTTGACTTATTCCATTGGCCAGCTTCTCCAACAGCATTAAGTAACAGTGGTGATTGTAGGCATTGTCCTTTTTCCTGATTTAATTAAGACTGCTCTGGTGTTTCACTTTTAACCATGAGGTTTGAAATGGATGATTTTGTCTTTTTCAGAAAGTACCCCAACTGTTCCTTGTTTAAGTTTGGGTTTGTTTTTTTTTTTTAATCTTTTTTTACACTTATGTATTTTTGAGAGACAGAGAGAACACAAACAAGGGAGGGGCAGAGTGAGAATAAGACACAGAATCCGAAGCAGGCTCCAGGCTCTGAGCCGTCAGCACAGAGCCCGAGGCGGGGCTTGAACTCATGAACCGTGAGATCATGACCTGAGCCGACGTCAGATGCTTAACTGACTGAGCTACCCAGGCGCCCCATGTTGCTTTTTAAATCACAAATAGAAATTGCTTTATTAAGTGCCCATCATATTAATGTGAGAGGTGAGCAGTTGTGTGCACCTGCTGATGTGATGAATTATGTTAAGATGAATTCATATCAACAGGTGACCTAACATTGAACCGCGGGACAAAGTTTTTTAGGGGTGAAGTGTAAACGAGAGCCCATCTCTGCTCATATCTCTCCTGCCCAGGAAGGGTGTGATGGACCCATAGATCACGTACACCTATTTCTTTCTTCCCCACAGAGATAGAGTTCAACATCACAGGGAATTATGGGAGTCCGGTACACGTGAACCACAACGCCAACTATAGCTCAATGCCCTCCCCAGACATGGACCCCACTGACCGTCGCCAGCCCGAGCAGATCCGCCGGCCCCT
Organism: Lynx canadensis; assembly: GCF_007474595.2. Taxonomy (NCBI): domain Eukaryota; kingdom Metazoa; phylum Chordata; class Mammalia; order Carnivora; family Felidae; genus Lynx; species Lynx canadensis. The sequence continues at coordinate 6,757,677 of NC_044316.2, forward strand.
CAGCGTCGCCACGGATAATATGATGCTGGAGTTTTACAAAAAGGATGGGTATGACTTAGTGTGCCTTTCTCAGCGTTGGGGGTTGGAGCCGGGAGGGGCCGAGAGGTGACACGGAACCGGATTGCCAGGCAGGGCGCCCTCTCTGGCAGCAATTTAGGGGATTTGTAGCAATCAAGCTGTTGCCTCCTGCTTGAGGTTTTCCTCTGTGCTGTTTAGATTGAGTCCCTTGGCTTGCTTCCCTGGCTTTAGGGGCGAAGGTAAGTGCAACCTTCTGAAATGAGGGTTGTGGTTGATACTCATTAGTTATCATCAAAAGAAGGAAAAAAAAGTCGGCCAGCAAGGGGAATTAAAAGATGGGAACACGCTTTATATTTTGACTCCAAATTGATCAGCGTACGTCAGTTCTCAAATCCTAAACGGTTCCTCGTTGACGATGGCTCTGCTCACCTGCATTGTCCGTCAACGTTCCTGCACGAACAGCGCCTTGAACGCACGCTTTTACGTTTCCAGCCTCAGTCTCTTTAAGACCGAGAGTAAAACCTACAACCTGACGCAATCTGTGTGTCACCTGTCAGTTTCTAAGACTTTTTCCCGTCTCTTATGATGGACGCCTATACCTCCTGATGCCACAGTCCCCAGGGGAGACTCATCAATGCCTTCCGCTTCACTTGCATAGGAATGACCCCCTCCACGCTGCTGTGAAATCAGTTTCCATAACGTGCAACTGCCTCCTAGGATCCCCAAAGCAAATAAGAGGGGCATAAACGTGTTTTCTAACAAGCACGGCTGATTCGCGGTGAGCGTCAGCCACGACCGCGAGGACCGCGCACGGCCGCAAGCGGGGGCCTCAGCGAAAATATGTCTCAGGGAAGGATTGGGTTGCATCGTTGGTCCAGGGAGTCAGTCAAGTAAACTTCGGTTAAGAATGGAAAGTTGCCGCCATGAAATCAAAGGCAGCAACTGCTCCTTTGAGCCGGACCGGGACTGTAAAGCGTTGGACGGGAATGTCAGAAATTCAGATGACAGAAGCGTAGCAGTCACAACTTCCGTCTCCCCGACAGATCACGAGGCAGCCAGAAAGGCCCGCTTGCTTGAAAGGCATCTGGCCTGAAGGGCTGCAGAGGGAAGGTTGGAAACCAGGAACTGTAGGGGTGCGTGCGTCTTACCACGCGCCCCTCTTGTTTTCAGAGCGGGGACCTAGACCTGTGTCGTGGGATTGACAGAGGCATACTCAGAAGGGGCCAGGATCCCTGCTTACCTCCTTACCCACCAGACACTAGCTGTGCATTGTGTCTTGTGTCTTGATTACCTGCTCTGTGTGGTTGGTTGTTCTCCAGCGAAGGGGGAAAGAAAGACTGGGAATTCTTAGACGCTGCAGGGAGTAGGAGAAATTCCTTAAATCTATTAAAAAAAAAAAAAAAGAGCATACTTAGAATCTGATCTTTGCATTGTAAGAGAAAGTCAGAGAGACAGAGAAGAGACAGACAAGTGCATATTAGCAGGTGCCTCAGATTTTGTTTTTAATCTCAGGCGAAGCAACTATTCCTTTGTGAAGTTCGTTGAGCCGAGGGGATATACCCCGGAGGGTGAATTCTGGACCTGGCTGGGTTCTGGAGAACTCCTTGGGTCCTAGTGTTTCTCCATCAGAGTTGTGCAGCTCTGTCCTCCCTGCCAGACCCTGTCTGGTTCCAGGCACCCATGAAAAGCAATCCAGATGCCATCCATGGGGGAGTTACCACTATGGAATCTTGGGACAAAGTCCACCGGCCCCCAAAATACACAGGAAGTTGCAGAAGCTTGAATGATATTTTATTTATTTATTTTTCATGTTTGTTTTTTTTTTTTTTTTTTTTTTTTGAGTGAGAGACAGTGCAAGCGGGGGAGGGGCAGAGAGAGAGGGAGACACAGAATCTGAAGCAGGCTCTGTGCTCTGAGCTGTCAGCACAGAGCCCGATGCGGGGCTCGAACTCACGAACAGTGAGATCACGACCTGAGCCGAAGTCTGGTGCTTAACCGACTGAACCACCCAGGTGCCCCTCGAATGATGATATTTTAAGCCACTGCCTCATCTCTGATGACATTCTGGCATTCGAGAACTTTGTAAATGAAATGCCCCTTCTGCATACAATTCTGACTGAAAGCCAGAAACTGGCACCTTTAGGGTATAGGGGATGCACTATGCGAATTACTCTTGGCACCCTAAACGGATACATTTATGAATTGTAAAATTTGTATTGGGGCGCCTGGGTGGCTCAGTCGGTTAAGCATCTGACTTCAGCTCAGGTCACCATCTCGCAGTTTGTGGGTTCGAGCCTCACGTTGGGCTCTGTGCTGACAGCTCAGAGCCTGGAACCTGTTTCGCATTCTGTGTCTCCCCCGCTCTCTGCCCCTCCCCCTGCTTGTGCTCTGTCTCTTTCTCTCAAAATAAATATTTTAAAAAATTGTATTAAACATTAAGCAGAGGGCTTCCCAGCTTAGGGTAATGGGGTACTGGCACAGGTGTTTTAAGGTTCAGTGGGCTTACAGATGATCAGATCTTAACTGGCTTTAACAGAACTAGAACCCCAAGGTTGTGAGTAAATGTTCTGGGGGAGAAGAAAGGAATTTACGTCAGTTGAGTCCCTGTGTTGTTTTAGTAATAGTAGGGGAATTCTCCACGTTCATCCCATTTCTGAGCTCCTAAAATCTATGAGACACTTATTTTCTTTTATTTATTTTAATGTTCATTTATTTTGAGAAAGAAAGTACACAAGCAGGGGAGGGACAAAGAGAGGGAATCCCAAGCAGGCCCTTTGCTGTCAGTGCAGAGCCTGACATGGGGCTCGAGCTCACAAACTGCGAGATCGTGACCTGAGCTAAAATCAAGAGTTGGACGCTTAACCAACTGAGCCACCCAGGCACCCCAAATCTATGAGACACATGTTAAAGTCTCCAAACTACCCCTTGAAACAGTGATAAATTAAAGCTCATTTTGTCAAAGCGTTTTGGTCAAGTTAAAAAACAAAACCACCAGTTGTATGTCAATAACGCCATTACAGGAAGAAAGAAAGAAAGGAAGGAAAGGAAGGAAAGGAAGAGGAAAGAAGGAAAGAAAAAGGAAGGAAAGAAAGAAAGAAGAAGGAAGGAAAGAAAGACAAAGAGAAGAAAGAAAGAAAGAAAGAGAAAGAGAGGAAGGAAGGAAAGAAAGAAGAAAAGGAAGGAAGGAAGGTAGGAAGAAAGAAAAAGAAAGAAAGAGAAAGAAGGAAAGAAGAGAGAGAAAGAAAAGAAAAGAAAAGAAAAAAGAAAAAAAAATTGGCCAATACTTAGAAGAAATGGTGAGTTCCCCTTCAGTGCCAGCAGTGTGTTTCTGGCTGATGGCTCTCTTGTCCCAGACATTATTCAAGGTGGTTCACCCCCATCCCAGCTCCAGGCTTTGGTCCTGATGCCTCTGATTCAGGATGGCTTAGAAAACAGAGTGTCTTTAGTAAGACCTGGAGGCAGATTTACGAGCTCACATCAGCCTTTTTTCATTGTTCTGGTTGGCAGAATAATGACCCCCCCCCCCCCAAAGATAGCAGGTCCTGAACCACGGAACCTGTAAATATTACCTTAATTGGGAAAAGCGTCTTTGCAGATGTGATTAAAACGAGGACCTTGAACTAAGGGGATCACTCTGGATTATCAGGGCGGGCCCTCAATGCAATCACACGTGTCCTAAAATGCGGAAGATTTGACATAGGCACACAGAGAAGGCAAAATGCAGAAATGGAGCAGAGAGAGATCTAAAGATGTGGCCACGTGCTAAGTAGTATGTGCCACCAAATACTGGAAGAGCCAAGACGTAGCCTCTGTCCTGGAGCCTCTGGAGGGAGCACAGTCCTGCTGACACCTTGGCTTCGGCCCATTCCCACGGATCCTGGCCTCCTGGCCTCCAGGACTAGGAGAGAATGGATGTCTGTCATTTCCCAGCTTTGTGGTACTTGTTACAGCAGCCACAGGGCCCTAACACCTCCCTTCACCGCAAATGTGTGCCGGGGCGTCATGGTGAAAATGGCGGCAGGTGCTTGGTTCTCCTCCCACTGGGAATTGAAATCTAGCCACGCTCCCTTTGGCGATGATTTGGCGTCCGTGACTTAACAGAATGTGGTGGAAGAGATCTACCAGAACTTCAACAGGGTCAGAAAGAGCCCTGTTGATTGTGCCTGGGTCCCCCAAGCACTCGCTCTTGGAACCCAAGTACCTCGCCGTGTGGGAGCCCAAGCAGCCACTCTTGGAGCCCAAGCGCTCTCCACTCTTCTCACTGGAGAGAAGTGAACCCCCCCCCCACCCCGCCTTCATCCCCAGCTGAGCACTGAGCTGACAGCCAGCACCCAGTAAGGGAATCGTCTCGGGAGGTGTCCTCGCCAAGCCAGACCATCTCAGCTAGTGCCGTGTAGAACATACAAGCCGTACCTGCCAAACTCTGCCAAAGGTGTGGATTTGAGACCCAGATAAATAAGCTGGTTTGTTTCGAAGGTGGCTTCTTATGCAATAAAAGCTAAAACATGCTTTAAAAAAAGAATACTGCTGTCCTAAGGCCCCAATCCCATTCCTCTAGGATGATTTAATTGGCCTGGGCTGGGATTCAGGCATTGGTGGTTTTTTAAAGGTGTCCTGGCTGATTCTAACATGCATCTAGGGCTGAGAACCACCGAACCACAGAAAGATTTTGCCATTCTGAATAAAGAACTTGGCAATGATACAATTGAAAAAAAAAATTTTTTTAAGTTTATTATTTTAAGAGAGAGCACAAGAGGGGGAGAGACAGAGAGAGAGAGAGAGAGAGAGAGAGAGAGAGAAGGAGAGCGAGAGAATCCCAAGCAGGCTCCATGCTGTCAGCACAGAGCCCTGACGCGTGGCTCGAACTCACGAACCATGAGATCGTGACCAGAGCCCAAGTCGGATGCTTAACCGACTGAGCCACCCATGCGCCCTGGTCCTATCAGATAGTTTATGTGAACCCTCCTGCCTAAAGAGTTGGCCAAGGTGTCTACACTCTCTTGCCCATTAGTCAGGAGGGACCCAGTGGCCCTGAGCATTTGTCAGATGCATGCATCGGCAGGGTCTGCACAAACTCACCTGGGATGGTCGAGAGGCCCGTGGACAGGCCAGAGGCAGGAAGAGAAGTGACGTCAACAGCGGAGCCTCCCTGCTCGCTCACGTCGCTACCTGATGGCTATGGTCCTCCCCCTTTGTACTCCCCTCTGCCTCCGCTCCCAGCCCACTGCCTGTTATATACTTGAGAGACCTCACCGGTACCAACACGGCCCATTCCGTACACACCGGGTTCCCTGCTGTCTGTTAACTGCCTTTTGGCTCTGGCTCACGCTCTCCTCACTTAACCCTGCCGGTGGCACATCTGTCCCGCTGCCTCTGCTCAGTTCTAGCCTCTTGGGTCCCAGCGGGACAGCAGTCTGTCCACAGAAATCCCAGTGGCCTTGGCTCTTCCGACTCAGAAGACCAACATGTGGCTTCTCTTTCAAGTCTTAAAACCTGACTTGCCTGTCGCCATTTCATTTGTCCCACGGCCGTCTGGTCGTCAGAGGTGTTCTATCAGCAGCCCACAAATCTACGAGGATCTTTCCACCAGAGCTCATGATCTCCTTTAGAGCTCAGCTTGGTGCGCGACACATCCTTAGCCTGTGTGTGACAGCCACTCTCTGATGGGTCTTGTCCCACCCTCCTGGACCTTCATCTAGATGTTCAGCTCGGGATAGGCGTCTTTAATTGAGGAGGTCCAAGAGCAATGTGAATGGTGCTTTCTGGAATACTGGTTCCACTGTTGGTCATATTGGCTTGGGAGTCTGGGGTCTAATGGACTCCTAACACACATGATTCAACACACGGAGACCAGTTGGTTTAGCGTGTGACCTCTTAGAGTCTGTCATGTGTCACAGATCTTCCTGAGGGCACTGTGGCGTGCTCTGTTTCCTAAATTCATTAAATCGAAGTCGGCGGTCGCGTGATAATCACAGCTAGTGGTCCAAGGGCCTTGCTTCTGTAATTGCGGCTATCAGGTGTTCTATAGACCCTGAAGGGGAGGATGAACAGCGAAGGCAGCGACCCCAAAAGACGTGTCATGGATGTCTGTCTGGTGCGTTCATTTTATTTCCGATAGAACCTGAACCCTTCTGCAGACGAGCTCACCTAGTCATCCTGGGTATCAGTGGGAAAGTTGACTCCTATTTTGGATTTGTACTGGCCAAATGGACCTTGGAGAGGTAAATTCTTGGCCCAGGCCCGGGCCGAGAAATGTGGCCAGATGACTCCAGTCTTTATTTGTACTGGGGAGGTTACGAAACTTTGTTGTTAGGTATTTAAAAAAGGGATCATCCCTGGAGGGACTGGAAATTACCCGAGTCTGGCCTTCCCAGGTGCGTGTAGGCAAGGGTAAGTCTTCGGATTTTTAGGTTTCCTGTCACTCACCATGTGGTGACCCCCAAGGCCCCTGCCACTGCTTCCTGGCCCCCAAGTGTATCTTAAACATTCCTTGAACTTGAAAGTCTTCCGTGGATGCCTGGAGAGCCACCCAGATTCCCCAGGGCCTCCCGTCTGATGACAGACGCATTTCTTGTCTCCTCTCCCTTGGCCGGCTTTTGCCCGATGCAACTGATCTTTAGAACAAAAATCAAAACCTTCCAGATCTCTATAGACTTAAAATACTTCAAAGCCATATATTAGTTAATACCTCCGGCTAGGATTGTCCCTGACTGGGGATTCAGGAGCTGTGTGGCAGCTAGCTGTCCTGCAGAGAGGAAAAAAGCAAAAAGCAACAGCTAACCCGTGACGATCTACCTATTCTTTTTTTTTTTTTTTTTTTTTTACTTTTTTTTTAATGTTTATTTTTGAGAGACAGAGCATGAGCAGGGGAAGGGCAGAGAGAGAGAGAGAGAGACCCAGAATCGGAAGCAGGCTCCAGGCTCTGAGCTGTCGACACAGAGCCCGACATGGGGCTTCAACCCACGAACCGTGAGATCATGACCCGAGCTGGAGTCGGACGCTCAACCGACTGAGCCCCCCAGGCGCCCCTGTAGACGTGTCCTTGCAGCTGGATTTTCCATCTTTCAGACTTGGGTTTTTTCCTTCCCTCCCCCCACGGAGGCAGTCCTTTGTCTCTTCATTTTTAAGATTCTGGCCTTTAGGCTTTCCCCATGTGGCCTACCAGGTTACAGGCTTTCAAACAAGAACATCACTTCCTTTCCTGCACCAAGGAGACATTTATAGGTCTGACCTTTCCGTTCTCTCCGTCCACCCACCTTGTGGGAGAAGAAGAAGCCTTACATACTCTGAACATGCGGCATGTGAGCTTTGGGGTCAGGCTCTCTCCAAGTTCAAATTCTGGCCCCGTGACCTTGGGAGGTCACCTAATCTCTGACTGCCTCAGTTTCTTGATATGCAAAATGGGGAAATGATAGTAGGCACCCACCTGAGAGTTGCTTTGAGCATTAAATAAAATTTGGCTTATGAAGTGTTTAGAGCAATCCTCCGTACATGGTCAGCGTTAGCTGCTTTTAGCACACAGGCTGGAATTTTGAGTGACGTCGTGCCGTTTTTAAGATAGCGACGTGCCTGGGTATGCTTCTCTGTCCATGAGGTACTCTGACCAACCCCTTCCTTTCCACTCACTGGGTGGATGGTGTTCCATCTCACTGAGAACACCTGAAATGGTTTTTTGGCTCCACCCGCTGTGGGCATTCGGGCTGGTTCCGCAAGAGAAGATGCACTAAAGCCAAAATGGACTGGCTGAGGACCGAGGAAGGTTGCCGGACGTCCCCCCCAGCCCCCCGCCTGGGACGTGGAAGGCCTCTGTGGGGCGGAGTGTTGTGGCCATTTCTGCCCGAGTCCCCTGCTGCCCGTCACAGGTTTTGCTTCCCAAAGAACCCTTCAGCCAAGACGACCCCTCTTCTTCCCTCCTTTCCTGCCCTGACGACCCGGGCTAGGCAGTAACACTTAGGGAGGTGAGGATCCCCTCTTTATTTTTCTATTCCTGACGCCTACAGTCATCCAAGGAGGCTTTCAGCATCCCGCCCTCTGATGCCCACACGGGCCCACCTCACCAGGTTCCTGGAAGACTCCAGAGCCTGGGGAAAAGGGACTGTGTTCCTTGTTTGTTCCTCTTACGCCTACCAGAGAACCCCCCACCCTGATCTCTGGGGTTTTGTTAGGAGGGGGAAACGATCTCACGGCAGATCCTGTGGACTCGGGTGACGTGACCCAGATGGGGTCTTCATGGTATCTCCATCTCCTCCTGGCCGGATTCACTGTCTTTACTTCGTTCTCTATGAAGATTAAGAAAGAAAAGGCTGTACTTGGCACCTGCAAGGACAGAGCATCATCATTGTCAAGGCCACTGCTAGTTGGTTTCTTAGTAGCTGCTCCGTGGTTTGTACACAGTGTCCTGCTTGTTCTCGACGACCCTGAGGAGGAGGGGGGAGGGTCATTATCACTCCCATCTTACAGAGAACGAGCAGAGGACGTGACACGTTAAGTAACTCACCCATATCACACGATAATGAGAAAAGCTGGGATTCAGACCCTAAAGCCAGTTGCACTTGGCAAACCAGATCACCAGGGAGCCTGGTATCGGAGGTTGCCGATGCTGGAAGATGTCCCTGGAAATAGAAGGCATCCCCCAGGAGCCCTGATCCTGAAGCCCATGCCCCGCCCTGCTGCACACCCCTCCCCTAAATTGGAAAGATCTTTTTATTTTTTTTTTATCTTTGCTTTTGAGAGAGGGACAGAGCATGAGCGGGGGACGGGCAGAGAGAGAGGGAGACAGAATCCGAAGCAGGCTCCAGGCTCTGTTGCTGGCAGCTCGATGCGGGACTTGAACCCACAAACCTTGAGATCGTGACTTGAGCTGAAGTCATCCCTTTAACTGACTGAGCCACCCACAGGCCCCTGGAAAGATCCTTCTAAGTAAAAGAGCACAGGGTAAAGAAGATGGGGTGATGGGCAGACAGACATCCTTAGCCACCCCCCCCCCGTTGGTTGCTGTGGCAACCATCCTGCCTGTGTGTCACCCTCACCTACCACCACAGCTAAGCCCTGTCATTTCCCTTCCTCTGCTGAGACTAAGCCTTTTGCCCTTTTCATCCTGATAATTTCTGGAGCCTAATGCTTCTCCCCTGCAGTCCCCTTTAAACACCAGGGTGTGCAGCTGGACCTTGTCCTAGAGTTTCGAGTGGCCTCCAGGAGCGATTCTGGAGCTCCTGGAGAAGGTACTTATTTATTGGGGGGGAGACGGGGGGGTTCCTCAGACCCGATATGACTTGAAAACTAGAGAGACCCAGGCATCCAGCCCCCTAATCCCCCAGGTGCCCTCCACGGGAGATGAGAAATAGTAACCATGACACAGGACGAGAAAAGACCTCCAGGGATCTTATGGAGGGACGAGTGTCAGGAAGCTGTCCCCATCCTCGTGTGTGCTCTGCTTTTACTGACCCTGCTCCATCCTGAGGCACGTTTCCTTCAAGGACCCAAATCCCACCTGCAACAACCAGTCTAGGAACTTGAACCTTTCGTTTGTTTGTTTGTTTAATGTTGGTGCTCGTGTCTAAAGTAAAAGCCCTTTCAGGGTGGACAGAATTCACGGTAATAGGTCTGTGCTTCTGACCGGGGTGGGTCAGAGTAAGCACGAGATCACCCCCATACCCACACCCCCCTGTGCAGATACACAGCAGACATGGAGGCTGGAAGGTTTTCTCGTCGCACAAATGTTTGCGTCTCCCTAGTACTGGAAATAATCAGGTCTTGGCTTAGACGGCGAAAGTCTTGACTTCACACCACGGTACCAGTTACCTCCTAGAGCGACGGAAAGAACTTACAGCCTTCTAAAACTTTTTTTCTTTTAATGTTTATTTATTTGGGGAGAGAGAGAAAGCGTGAGTGGGGGAGGGGCAGAGAGAGAGAGGAAGAGAGAGAATCCCAAGCAGGCTCCGAGCCGTCTGCGCAGAGCCCAATGGAGGCTTGACTCACGAACAGTGAGATCATGACCTGAGCCAAAATCAAGAGTCAGACGCTTAACCGACTGAGCCACCCAGGCGCCCCAGAATGAATAGCCTTCTAAACCATGTAACTTAGAAGCCGGCAGATGGCAATTTCCACCGATTTCTTTCTTCTCCCTTACGACACCCTCTCCCCCCAACCCGTACTCCTACCCACACCAATATCAGCCCTCCAGATTCTCTCTCTATTCACCTGTGAGCTTGGTAGGATACAACCTTGGCCCAATCAGAAGAGTCGCTCGAACTAGAGAGGCCAAGTCAATTGAAAGCATTTCACGGCACCGTAAAGGCCTGGCTCTCAGACCCGGACCCCGGCAACCTGTGTGTCCAAAGGAAGGCATAGTTTTTTTGACACTAATATCTGTATGTTTCTGTCCCTGCAGCCTTAGGAAAATCCAAAGGTACGGTATTCTCGGGTAGCCACGAGGTCACGTTCAATCTCTGAAAACAAAGCAAGCCATGCCTTAGTGAGCTCCGCGAGAGGGTGAATGTGCCGTGTTTGGGTGCTTGGCCGGCTTTAATGGAAGCTGCGGCTCGGTGGTTAAAAGCGAATCGGAACCCGGAGTGACCAATAGGCACGATCAGCCCCTTCCCTGCGGCAGAGACGAGCGGCTGGGGCCTGTAGGGGTTGCAGCCGGGCCAGGGTCCTGGGGCCAGTGCGGGAGTCCGGACTCGGGCCTGTGCTCTAGACCCCAAGTGACAAAAGGAAGGACGGACGTTTAGATGTGTCCTGCTGGTCAGTGCCATGTTCTAGTGCGATGCTGCTCCCTGCCCTTCTCATCTCCATCTCTCACTCGTTTTGGGGGGGGGGGGGAGCGAGTGCCCCCAGAGAGGCTGCATTCTGCTCTGGGGGACAGCTTTGGAGTCCACACGCAGATCTAAGGCCAGCTGGCTTTGGCAGAGGGTGGAAACGCCGGGGGCCGCTGGTGCGCGCGGCTGGGGGACCCCGGAGCCTCCGGCAGGGGGCGCGGCGGCGGCCCGGCCTCGCTTCCCCGGGGCGCCCAGGAGGGTCGCTAAGGCTTCGCTGCTGTTCTCCCAGCGGACGTGCTTGAATGTGTCCGCCGCGCGGGGGAGGGAGCCCCACCCCCGTCACGCGCGGCTAAAGCGGCTGTCTTTGTGTCCCTCGCCAGCATGGGCGTGCGGGTCATGGACACGTCCTGGGTGGCCCGAAGAGGCTCCTCGGCCGGCAGGAAGGCGTCCTGCGCCCCGCCCACCATGCAGCCCCCCGCGCCGCCCGCCGAGCTGGCTGCCGCGCCTCTGCCTTCGCCGCTCCCGGAGCAGCCCCCGGACGGCCCCGCGGTGGCGGCGGCGGTGGCGGCCCCCTCGCTTTCGCCGTCGGGCTTGGGGCTCCAGCCCGGGGTGGAGCGCACCAGGTAAGCCGGGGGAGGGGGGGGGGGTGCCGGGCTGGCTGCGCGCCTGCGCGGGGCGGGGGGGGGGGGTCGCTGCACCCGCCCTGGGGGGGGGGCCTCCGGCTGCTGTCACTTTCCCCGTGCCTGAGCCTTCGTGTTTGGCTTCGCGTGTCACGCCGGCACCTGCTGATTCCCAGCTCCCCGGATTTTCAGACCGAGCCCAGGCTTCCCAAGAATAGCATTCCCTCCCCCTCCCCCTCCCCCTCCGCCAGCAGACGGCCAAGGTGGCAGCTCTTAAAATCCGTGAGAGATCGAAGCTTCCCGCTCTCCTGTCCGCTTGCTTCCTGGGCTGTAAATACTTCCGGTTTCGAAATACGGAGTTTCAGTATTTCTCCCTCTCTCTCCTCTGCGGCGTTCTCACTGCCTAGTTTCCTGGGCACAGATCGGGGAAGTTGGAGAGGAAGTCAGGTGGCCTCCCTGGGCCTGCTGCCGGGTGGAGTTTCCATTCTTTCCAGGGGGGGAGAAAGCAGACCAGCTCAGGGCGCCGCCAGTGCAGTGAGCATTTATGGAGGACTGGGTCCATCCAAGGAGGAAACGTGTGATCGGTGCTCTTCAGGCAGTCCCGTCCCAGCGACGGCCACCCCGGGGTCACAGGGGAGAGAGACTTTGGCCCTTCCTCGTCTGGCCCTTCCTTGAAAGGGGTATCCTAGAAGTGGGAATGCCCCAAGACTGCTTTGCTGGGTGTTTCTACGTGTTCTGGGAAAAATCAGACGCCTCTGCGTTCTGTTAGGGGACGCAGCGTTCCCCCGTGGGTGCTGCTGCTGGAAAATTTTCGTTGGAGACTTCGGGAAGCCAAACTTTTTATTTATTTTATTTTACTCTTTTATTTCATTTGTTTTGAGAGAGGGAGAGAGAGCAACCAGGGGAGGAGCAGAGAGGGGAAAAAGAATCCTAAGCAGGCTCTGCACCGTCAGCACGGAGCCCGATGGGGGGCTCAAACCCACGAACCACGAGATCATGACCCAGGCTGAAACCGAGAGTCGGGCACTTAACCAACTGAGCCTGAACCAACACTTGGGGCTAAACGCTGTTTGGCGTAGAAACAACATTTCTAGGAAATGCCCCTCAAAGGTGGATTCCCCCAGCCTCTGAAGGTGTCCCGGAATGTCACAGCTGGGTGGCCGTGAGAGTCGCTCACGGGCAGGGGACGTGACCCGCTGGATCTCTCTACAGCCATACATCCTACTGCCCCTTTCTCTCGGGGTAACCAGCTGTCACTTTCCTTTGGGCACCAGCGTTTCTGTTTGTCTCCTACCTCTCTTCTTCTCTCCCCCACATGGATTCTTTCCAGTACAGACGGGTGTTCCATTGGAGTTTTTGTTTTTGTTTTTTTCTGTGTTGTGGACGTTTGCAGCTCAGATGATGTTGCCTCCAGTTGCCAGATTCCTGTTACGCGCCCCCCCCCCCCCCCCAGCTGCCTCCCCAGGATGTCAGGCCCTTCCCTCCTCCCTCTGGCTTGCTCGAGCCTCTCCGTGCACCCCTCTCCCCAGCACGCCCCCTCCCCCAAACCTCCAGGCCTGGCGGCTCTCTCCAGCCAGGCTCAGCCTCGGCCTCCCGCTCATCTGCTTGGCATTAACTCTGACCCCAGACTCTGCTTCCCGCCCCCTTTGCGCCCCAGCTCACTGAGTCCTGTGTCCCCAGAACTAACGTGTCCTTGAGCGGGCCCTTCCCTGGGCCTTCTCCATGTAGCGCTCCTAGTAACTACCTTACACCCCACCTCTCCCCACTGGGTCAGCTGCACCTGTGCTGGGGAGAAACCAGCAAGGCTAGTAAGTAGGTAAAGACTTGTTTCTGGGGGGGGGCGGGGTGCATCAGCTGGGCGGGGCAAAGACGTGTGAGCTGCTTGGTCCCTACATTCCATGGGCAGGTGTCTTACCAATCTTAAGGAAGAAGAGTCTGGAATCCCACAAGAAGCAGATTCTTTGCCGCTTTTGTGTTTTCTTTTACTGTTTTAACGGCGGTAGAGGTGGAAGGAAGGATGGATAGATACTTGGCCTGAATACCTGGGTGTCTGATGACGTTGGGTCTGAGGAAGAATAAAAGACAGATTCTTGCCTCACCCGAGTGAGCCAAGGGCGCTCGAGGGTTTCACTGTTTTTGTTAACAGCACAGAGAAAGGAGTTGCCCTTCCAGACCCTCTGGATGAAATGGCTTTTTTGGGGGGCGGAGAGGGGGCTTACCCGCGTGTGGTTTGAAACTTCCCCCCCCGAGAAGGGGGAGAGTTTACCACGGCCTTGGACGTGGTGCTCCCTTCACTCCTTCACGCGGGGAAAACCAGTTGTACTTTGGCGTTTGCTCTCCCAGCCCCGGCCCCCGCCTCCCAGCCCTTCTCACCGAACCCCGGTGGGAAGGGGTGGCATATCTGTAGCTCTCATAGTTGGGGCCTCGAGATAGATTTAGGCTCTGTCTCTTGTCGTGGGGAAGAGGTGGCCCGGGTGAAGGACTGAGGTTCCCATCCCCACACCCTACCCGAGGGCATCAGAGTCCAGGCGGTTTCCTGTCCGGCTGGCAGGTAGCTTAAACCCTGGTTTGCCAGGGGCCTCCTGGAGCACCGCGTGGGGAACCCCAGCAGAGGGGACATCTGGAGATCAACTAGGAATGTCTGCCTTGGAGGGCGTAGTGGGGGATGGGGCGGAGTGATGAGCTGGCCGTGTATCTGCTGTCCCTATTCTGTGGCGTGGAGTAGGGTGTCTCTTAACATGCACTTGATGCTTAGGACCATGCCTGGCGGAAAGCCAGCAGTGAAGGATGAACCCCCTTTGGGACACGGTGACCCAGGTGTCCCTTTGTCAATTCAAGGGACGTCAGAGGCCCTCACTCCCATTGGCCCTTACGCCGCCTAAGCCGGGGGGCCCGGGACTTGAGCTGGCCACATTTGGAAGCACAGACGAGGACCGTGTTAACCCTCCCACCTGCTGGGACTCGCTCGTCCCCAGGATGGGTTCCAGAAGCCCCACTCGGCTTGGGGCTGTGGTGGAGGTCAGGGAAATCAGCGGACAGCCAGGGCCACAAGGCCCCGCAGGGAGCCCCCATGTCACACAGTGACCCAGGGAAGCCCTCTTGGCCCTGCTATGCCGTGGACACAGAAACACCAAGAGCAGCTAGGTGTTCCCATGTCAGGGTGTCCAAGAACCCCTGTGTCGATCACAGGATAGAGTGGAGATGCTCATGGTCTCCTGGTGGACAGAGGGCACAGGCATGGAGAGGGGGCCGGCAGTGGGGGCCACGGATGTGGAGATGGGAGCAGCACCCAGGCCCCCAGAGCCCAGGAAGGGACAGTGGCCTCCAGGAGTATCTCTGAAGGCATCATGAAGGGCGTGGGGCAGACCAGAGCTGGCCCGGAGGAGCACGCGGGACTGCGACCCACAGGCAGACGCTGCACCTGCCCGAGTTCAGGGGCTTTCTTATCCTGTGTGCTTCTATTCCAGCGCTTCGAAAAGCAAGGAGCTTTCTCCTGGATCTGGGCAGAAAGGAAGTCCAGGCTCCAGCCAGGGGACGCCCTGTACGGGGACCCAGCCAGGGGCCCCGCCAGGCGCCAGCCCCAGCCAGCCGCCCCCAGACCAGAGCCCTCACACTCTTCGGAAAGGTACGTCACCGCCACCCTTCGCGTGGGTCTCGGGCCTGGGACACTGCCTGGACGCTCGTGTCCCTCGGCGGGTGTGGATATTGAGAAACCGCGGACTTAGCGAGACGTCCCTGGGCCGGGCGTGAGAGCTTTTGGAAGTTAACCAGCTCCGAGAGGGCCCACTTCATATTTATTCCTTCTTCGACTCATTTGAACAGTGTACCCAGGGCATCGGTTCTCGTACACTAAGACCTCTGTGTAGACATCATTGCCCAGGATGGCACGGGTCTTCAAGGACCCTTCCGGGCCCTACTGCCATCGTTTAAGATGCTATGTGGCGTCTTCGGCAGGAGCCCAGAGACACTGGCGCACAGCTGCCTACCCCTGGGATCGTTTCTGGAAGGTTCCACAGATTGTTTCTGGAAGGTTCCCGAGGGAATCGGGACTGTTTCCATAGGAGTCCTGACCTTCCATGTTTCTGTTTGGGAAGGCGGACCCATGAGCCGCCCAACCCAGAATCTTCCATGGAGTGTACTGTAAAAGGCCCAGTTATTCTCTCTGGAATGACTTTCCAGAAGCTAACGAGCTGCTCTGTGGGGACGTTTCATAAATGGGGAGCAGCACGGAATGTGTACTAACCTTTTTTGTTTTTTTTTTTAATTTTTTAAAAAATGTTTTTGAAGTTTGTTTATTTTTGAGAGAGAGACGGAGTGTGAGCAGGGGAGGGACAGAGAGAGAGGGCGAGAGAGAATCCCAAGCAGGCTCTGTGTTGTCAGCACAGAGCCCGACGTGGGGCTTTGAACCCACGAACCATGAGATTGTGACCTGAGCCGAAACCAAGAGTCAGACACTCAACCCACTGAGCCACCCCGGCGCCCCAAGCTTTTTTGTGTGTTTTTAAGCCCCCTTCGTCTTTTCACACCGTGCCTCCAGCTTTATGTCATGGCCCAGTCCCGCAGCCACCAAGGAGTGGTCAATGTCATCACAGACATGGTGCCGTCACCTGGCACTCCCCTCCCCCCAGCTTGTGTTCGAGCCTCGGTGCTTAGGGTCTCCGCTCGCCGCCCACCCTGAGTCGTTCCAGCAGCAGCCACTCCGCCGTCGCGAGCCCCGGCTGTCCTCGCGGGGGCTGTCTGGCTGAGCAGTGGTTTTGTTACGGGTCCTGGTTGCTGCTCTCCATGAATGATGCTGTGTAACCACTACAACCCGTGCGGGATAGACTGCCCTGTCCATTGTGTGGAGGAGGTTGAAATAAACTGCAGTGGGTAAGACGAGGTAGGGACCTGACCCCAGGTTGGTGAGACCGTCCTTGTCCACTCCGCACCCCGGCAGAGCCCAGGGAGCGCATTAGAATAGATTTGGTTCCAAGATGGGGGGTGGGAAGCGGGGAGTAGGGAGAAGAGTCCTCGGTGCCTCCTGGAGCATCTAAAAGGCAGTTTCTTCTGGAATCAGCGCTGCCCCCAGCAGCCCTCACCTGATTCTGCCACGTTAGTTAGCGATCGCTTTCTCAAAACGTCTGCACATCAGCGGGGTCATCCAAGTGCTGGATTTTGTCCTTCTTACCGGTTCATCTGTAATTTGTAAAGTATCTGCCATCCCATAGCACGGTCAAGGAAATAAAAAGAGGGGTTGGGGCGGTATGCCTGGGTGGTCTTTGCCCAGAGGGTACAATTCTGGAGAGAAAACCACGTCGGAGGAGAGTAGACAGGGTTCCGAGGAAGGACCGGGAAAGGACAGAAAAGGCGAGAGAGACGCTGGGCTTCTGCGGCCGTCGGTCGCTCTGCCAGGAGCCAGTGGGCAGGTTCAGCCAGAAGTCCCCAGACGCTCGGCCCCGGCCCCCTGCCCAGCTCCAGGGTCCCCCGTGTCTCCAAGTGAGCTCTGATCGTCCTTGTCGGACCCCGTGTCGCAGACTCCCCCTTCCCAGTGCACTCTGGACACCTGTCACCTCTCGGAAGCCACGAGAGGACGCTGGGCAGCCGGCCACTGGCCGTGCGTGGGCAGCGTGCTCTCGGGCTTGGCTGGGGCCACGTGTGCGTCACGGCAGGGACCCAGGGCGGAGGGGGAGAGACTAGCGCAGATGGGAAGGCACGAAAGCTTGCGGTTCTGGGTGGATCTCTAAAAGCTGTACCGGCTGCGCGCGGGGTGGCGAGGGCGGGGGGGGGGGGAGCGTGGGCCAGGGGGTGGCGAGGCTGGGCCGACAACGGGCACGCGTCACAACCTCGCGCGTGTGTGTTCTTGCGTTTTCTCTTCCAGTTTCCAAGAAGCTGGCACCCATCCCGCCCAAGGTCCCCTTCGGCCAGCCGGGGGCCGTGGCTGACCAGTCTGCCGGCCAGCCGTCCCCTCTCAGCCTGTCCCCCACGCCCCCGAGCACCCCCTCGCCCTACGGACTGAGTTACCCTCAGGGGTACTCCCTGGCCTCCGGCCAGCTCTCCCCGGCCGCCGCGGCCCCTGCCCTGGCCTCCCCCGCCGGCTTCACGAGCGCCGCGGCCAAGTCTCGGCCCACCCCCAAGCCCCGACAGAGACCCACGCTGCCGCCCCCTCAGCCTCCTACGGTCAGCCTGCCGGCCCCGAGTCCGCAGTCCACGGAGCACCCCGTGCTGGATGGCGTGGCCCCCGGGGAGAGCATGTCTACAGGTAACCGAGCCGCGGCGCCCGCATGCTTTTCCGCGCTCAGCTGGCTGTGCCCGGTGGACCGGGTCACTGGCGCCACTGCCCGTCGACAAGCTGCGATGGGGCCCGGGGAGCCCCCCCCCATCCTCCCCCGCCACGAGGTCAGCCGATCCAGATTGTCCCGCAGGAAGCGCGCCCGATGGCATTTCTCCCCGTGGAACCCCTGCCGGCACGGGGTTCCGATTCCGGATTCCGTTCGGAACCTGGGGGCTGAGCACCGAGTCCTCGGGGTGGGGCTTCAGGGGAGGGTGGGGGCCGGACTGGGATCCAGACCAGCCAGCGCGTAAGCGCAGGTGAGTGTACTGGCCGCTTGCCTCGGCCAGAGCCCACGTGCAGGCGCAGTTGCAGACCCCGACCTTGAGAACAGAGGCCGGGAACCAGAGGCGGTGTTTCCCTCTTAAGGAAATCAGCCGCATCAGAAAAATGCGTTTCCAGCCACGCTCAGGGGAGGGTCGGTTTCAGGAAAGATGCGTATTCCCGCCCCGCCTTCCCGGCTCTTTGAGGTGCTTGTCGGACGAGCCCACAACCGCTCCATTTAGTTTTGCTTGAAGTTTAAAAATTAAAGATGGAGCTATCCCCGCCCCCCACCCCCCACCCCAACAGAGAAAACGTAAAAGCGCGACATCACGAATGCCGCGTTCAGCAGAACCCGTTTGTGGGTTGGAGAAAGAGGGTATTTTTGAAACGTCTCCCCAGGCGCGCTCGACCACGTGACGTTAGGGACTCTCTGCGGTGGCCGCCCAAGTCCTTCGAGCGTTTTCCTCGGTCAGGGAGGCAGGCAGGGCGCCGGGCCGTGTCTCGGCCTGGAACCGGGCTGCGTCTGGCCGGGCGGCGGGGCCCGGGCGTGTCTCTCCTGTGTCGTCCCAAGGAGCAGAAGCCGAGGCGGCTTGGGGTGTGCGTGCACGTCCCCCGGATTCACGCGCACAGCACGCAGACCCTGCGCAGACGCAAGCCCGTCCCACGTCCGCGTCCACGTTACGTACCAGATTCCTACACATGCGTACACACCACACCCAAGTACACGTGACCTGTGCACGTACCGCGTCCACACACTGTACCCTGCACGCGTCCGGGGTCCTAGGTCTCAGGGTCCCTGCGATTTCCGACGGGGATGGTAGTTTTACCCGTTCCCCCCCCCCGCCCCCCTCCCCCAGGAGTGAGGTTTCTTTCCACCTGGGTCACGAGGGAGGGCGAGCCTGCGGGGTCCAGCGCCCTTGGGCTTGTCTGATCCGAGCGGTTGGGGCGGGTGGGGAGATTGGAACGTTGCGGGGAGCAGCCTCTGGTGCTTTGGCTTTATTTTGGGGTGTGATTAAGGTCCAAGGTACAGCCGCTGACGGCTGCCCCGAGGCTTGTAAAAAATACAGGAAATTCCTCCCTGAAAATCGACGGTGAGTGCCGCCTCCTGCTGGTAGCTGACGGTGGTGATGCCTCCACAGGGGAGGGGGCCCGGGTGACCCCAGGAGCTCGAGGTCACCCCGAGTCGGCCCGAGGGGCCGCTCCTCCAGCCACCCCAGGGAAGGGACGCGGGGTGGCATCGTTGATGCCGGAAGCAGCGGAAGGAGCTTGGGCTGCCCCTGGACAGAGACGGACGGGTGGTGACACCATCAGAGGACAAATTCGGGGGCCTAATGTGGGCAGTGGAAGGCTCTGAGGGGCGGCCCCCACGTCGTGGCGTGTCCGTGTTCTTTGCAGCACGCTGTCGTCCTGTCCGTCCGCACGGGCCTCCTCTGTGACACTTGGGGCGCGGCCCGACGGACTGTCCTGCTCGGCGTAGTTTTTTGTCCCGTTCTTGTCTCATCGTGTTTATTCCTCTCTCCGAATCCTGTCGTTGTGTTCCTGCAGCCGTGTGACGGGAGGGCCGCGGTTGCGGATGCGCGTGAGGGGGATTTCAGGGTAAGCGGCCCCCGGGGCCACGGCGCGCCCGGCTCTGCATGTGGCTCCGACCCGCCCGCATGGCAGCTCCACTCCGCGCCCTCCCCGGCCTCGGGGACGCCCGCGAGCCCCTCTGGCTTTCGGGGGACCGCTAGCCTCGTGGGGTCTGGCTGGCTTCGCGCTGGGTCCCGGGGAGGAAGTCCGCAAGCAGGCTTAGCCGCTCCCCCCACCTTCTCCGCCCCCACCCCCACCCCCAGGCACCGGGCGCCCTCTCCCTGTGGTTTACGAGTGCAGGCGCGACAGCGTGGGCCTTGGCTCGGGCGGGTGTCCCGTGAGGGTCCCGCCCGGTGCTGCGGGGACGGGGTCCCCATGGCCGTGAGGTCCCCCTGGCGGACCCCCACTTTCCCACGGGGGCTCTAACTTGTCCTCTGGGCCGACGTAGCCGGCGAGGCCCGAAGAATCCGCCGCGGTGGGTTCAGCCTGGGCTTGTTCGCCCCAGTGTCTACGGCCGGCCTGGTCCTTCCTAACTCAGGGTTTGGGGAGCATTCCCCCCGGTTTCTGCCCGGTCTCCTCTGCCCACAGGGACTAGATGCTCAAAAGTAAAAGCGAGGAAAGCCGCTGTTCTGGTCTCAGTAAGAAGGGGCGGCTCTCCCCCCGGGGGCCAGCCCTCCGTGGAAGCTGCCAGGCCCTTGGTCCTGTGGAGACTGGGGACAGGCACAGCCGAGGGTGTCCTGGGCCCTCCTCCTCCCCCGCCCCGGGTCTCCTAACAGATGCTTCTGAGGCTGTCTCCCCTCCCCGGCAGTCGGTGGGGGCTCCTGTCCCCCCCCCCCCCCACCCCATCCTGCCCCCGGCCAGTGGGCTGCCTTCCCTCCGGGCTCTCAGGGAACAGTCGGGTCAGCAGCCAGCCTGTGATTCCACAGCCACACCCGCAGGGTGACAGGACGGGCTTTCGAATCTGGACAGAAGACTGCAGGGTAGACGCCCCCAGGCGGGGCCACGAGGCATCCCCGGAGGCAGGGGGAGCTGAGCCTGGGGCCCCCTCTCAGTAGGATGAAGACGGGTTGGAAGGACGCTTTGAGGACCGTTTGGGGGGCGGGGTGACAAACAGAAGGACGTTTGTCCCAGAGCTTCTATGTTTGTACGTCCGAATGTCTGTCTGTCCTTGGGCTGAATGTTGGTTTCAAAAAATACCCCAAAGGGCCCCCCCATCCTCCCTCCCCCACCCCAGAGGCTGGCCCAGGGCCACCCCTTCTAGGAACACGTCCCTGTCCTCCAGGCCCAGGTTGAAGGCAAGGCTGTGTGGGGCCAGAAAGGAAGCTGGCCAAGCGGGGTGGGGGGGGGCGGAGCACCCCCAGGGCCTTGGTTCTGCCCCGCCCCCCGGCCACCCCCTGGGTCCACCACCTCCCGTGTGCACCTAGCTACCGGCTCTGAGGAGCCGCCTGGGCTTGGGGCCCGCAGAGGCCCTGAGTTCCGCATGCTGAGCCCGGTTTCCTCGGGCACAGTCTTCCTGATCGGCTCCCAGAAGGCATGATCCTTCAGTGCCCGCAGTAAGGACGTACCGGGAGGTGAGCAGCGGTCCTGGGGCCGACGGGGGGGTGGGGGTGGTCTGTCCCCACAGCCTGAGGTCCCTGAGCCCCGCCCCGAAAGCCACCTCCCCTCGGAGAACGGAGCTGGAGGGCGTCAGCGGGGCGCGGCCCGGGAGCTGCGGGGGCTCCTCCGTGAACCGCCCCCCCCCGCCCCCGCGGGATGGGTTTCGGAAGGGGTCGGGGTGCTCCGCTCCCACAGGCTCGGGGGGAAGGAGCAGAGCAACCCAGGCCCACCCCGACCCTGCGGTGGGCGGGAGGCCCCCGCCAGCCCCTCAGCCGCCCCTCTCTCTGCCACCTTGCAGATCTCGTCCACTTTGACATCCCCTCCATCCACGTAGAGCTCGGGCCGCCGCTCCGCCTGAGCCCCCTGGAGCACGCGCGGCGACACTCGGTGACGGAGAAGAGAGACTCGGAGGAGGAGTCTGAGAGCACCGCCCTCTGACCCGCGCAGGCCCCGCCCACCACCCACCCTGGAGCGCCCCCTGGGCTCGCCGAGCGAGCGGCCGTGCGGTCACTGCCAGCGAGGCTGGAGTCGTGCGCCAAACTGTCCCCTCCGGCCTGCGTGGCCGGAGTAGGTGCAGAGTTCGTTTGTTCCCCGGGGTGGTGACTTTGGCCTTTTGTTTGATCTTTGCCTTTTGACTTTGTGCCTATTTTGATCCACTTTCAGCCTCCCCCCCCCCCCCCCAGGGCTTGCGCGTCAGAAAGGTCGTTTGCAGCTGCAGGCTGGGGGTGCGGGGAGGGTTGGGGTGCCTGGTGCCACCCGCGGTTGCCCTCCCAGGCTCTGACAGCTCAGGGGGCGTCCTCCCGTCACCTCGGTGACTACAGGGGACAATCCCCCCCCCCCCGCCACAGCTGACTGGCTCTGGGATCCAGAAGTCGTGGCAGCGACGTGCGCCCGCAGCGCAAGTCGGGGGGTGGGGGAGGCAGCCGGTGTACAACCTGCGGCCGCCCTGACGCGTGGGCTTTAAAGTCAATGGCTTAACACAAAATCTGCTTCCCTTTCTAAGGGTTTTGCTTTTCCCTACCGTGTGACCGAAAGCTCCCGTCACTACCTTCTCGTTTTATACTTCTGAATTTCTAATCTGATCTTGAGGGCGCCTGGACGGCGGAGGATGGCGCCCCGGTCCCGCAGAAACCTCCGCCGACAGTAACTACCCCCATCCCCACCCCCCCCCACCCCCCCCCCCCCCCCCCCCGGCAGGTCGCCTCTCCTTCCCGGAGGCCGCAGGGAACAGCAATAATCGCGCGAACCCGAGCAGCACGCAGGAAGGGAAGGTGGCCCTCGGCGACGCGGGGCAGGAGACAGGGGCCTGGGCCCCGCGGGCTGCGCTCAGCAGTAGGGCGGGGCCGGGAGACACGGGAAGCCCAGTCACACTTGGGTATTAAGGGAGTGAGACAGCATCGGGTCTTGCATGCAACTCAAAAGTTCCGATTTTATCCGTTTAAAATCGATGCGATCTACCTATACATGATATGTTTGTATATATGAAATCTATATTTGTTGAATTTGAGCCAAACTAAACCCATGTATAGGTGTACAATGAGAAATTCAAATGCTTATCCCCCCCCCCCCCCACGGTGTAAAGTAACCCTCCCCGCTGGTGGGGATTTTGCCACTTTTGATGCTAACAAACAGCTTTGCTCACTTCTGGCGAGGACGGTTCAGTACCCAATTTGTAACGGAGCCCAGGGGTTGAAAGTTACCTTTAAATACATGTACAAATAGTTGTCAAAAGTAATGTTATTAAAATAGATTTATTATCCCTGAGCGTGGCCTATCTTCTTGTTTTGACGATCAACTTGCCGGAAACATTCCTCCTCGGGAGGAAACCTGAGACCAGGGCTGGGCAAGGCTACATCCTTGGTTTCACTTTCAAATCTGTGTGTTCTCCTGGGAGGGAGAAGACACAAATAAATACCAGACTCATCCCTGAAAATTCCCTCGGTTTCCAAGCACTAACCTCAGCGTTGTTAAATCCCACAAGGAGGGCAGGAGAGCCAACTCGGCGTCGGATTTCTCATGACTCCAGGGTGGTGAGGGGGGTCTCCCCCGAACAGTGGGAGGACCCGCGTCTTCCTGAGCCGGCATGGCTTGACTTCTGTCAAAATCCAGGGCACAGAGGGGTGGCCACTCCCTAGGGACAGGCTCCGGAGGTCCTCGCCGTCATCGGAGCTGACTTCCAGGTCTCCCTGGGTGCAGGGCGGGGAGACTCCTGCTCAGCGGTGTTAAGAGGACGAAGCAAAGCACTTAGGTTCCACGCGGCATCTTTACTGGGTTCTGTCTTTGGAAGTGGTATTTCTGGAGTCTCGGGCACTCGGACACTCACGTCCATGACGCGGCGTTCCTGGGACACGGCTCGCCTCGGGTGTGCAGAGAGAACGCATTGGCTGCGGCAGGCATGGGCACGCCGTTTTTCGTGACTTCCTTAAAAATTGGCTTGTACCGAATTCCACCTGTCCGTTTTTCCATCCGGCAGCCTCACGTCCCAAGGCAGGGCTGGGCCCCGCCGAGGGCCGCCCAGGGGAGCAGACCCGGGGCCACCGCGCGGAGGATGCCAGCCTCCCGAGTCCGGGGTCGCTCTGGGCCTTCACTGGGCCCTGACCTTCTTGCTCTGAGGGCTCTGCGGCTGCTCCGGGAGGGCCCGTTTCTGCTGGGGCGCCCCGTCCTCGGGGCCGCCCACCTGCTCCCCGGAGAGGAGGGCCGCCCGGGCCAGCCGCACCCCCCGCTTCTCCCTGCGCCCCTCCATCTCCTCGATGTCGCCGGCAAACAGGGCCTGGAGCGGGGCGATCAGCTTGGAGACCGTGGCGGAGTCCCCGAAGCAGACCTGGGAGGGGAGCGGAGAACAAGGACGTGCGTCAGGGTCAGCTGCGCCGAGGGAGCCCTCTGCCGCGGCAGGTGCCGGCTCGCCCCCCACCCGCCTTCCTACCAGCGGGAGGAGGACAAAGCCGCGGGAGGAGGAAGCCCTCTAGGGAAAGGGGCACGGACAACCCTCTCGTGGCCAAAGGAGCAAAACCGCACGGGGGTCAGGAAAGGCGAGGCTGTCCGTCCTCACTCAGAGGGACCGGAGGCCCCAGGCTGGCCTCCTGGCCAGTTGACGAGAGAGAACACCGACTCCCCAGCAAGTGCCGAGGCGCAGACGACGCGGCCGTGGGGACGGCCTGGCCTGACTCCTCAGCGACTCCAGCGGCCAGAGACCCCGGTCCGGCCCGAAGGCCCCGGAGAAGGTCGGCCTTGCCATCCTGCCGGGGCGGGCCACGGCGGGAGGATGGACAGACCCCCCTCCTACCCGGAGCCCCCCCGTGCAAGACCCACATGCACAGACCTTCATGTGGTCAAAGGCGATCCCCACTTTCTCGTTGAAGCCGGGGCTGAAGAGGGGGACCTTGGCGTAGCGCTGGCTGAAGTGGGTGAGCATGGTGAAGCCCGCGTTCATCCGCACACCCACGCCGATCGCCTGAGACGTGGTGCTGCCGACAGAGGGCGCACGTGAGGCCGGCGCCCAGTGGAGGGAGACCCCGTCGCACACAGGCCCCGGGAAGGCTGGGGGGGTGGGGGGCGGGGGGCTCCTCCGTCAGTGCCCCTACTGCCTACAAACTCTTCCTGACGGCTGGATTCTTCGCACACGCCCCCAAACGGAGCCCAGGCCTGGGCTGGCGTCAGGGCGCCCGTCCTGAGGGCAGCGAACGGGCAGGGGGCTTCTCGCTTGGGGTACACACTCTTGTCACAGCAACAGCCCGCGACCCAGGCGGGCCTGCACTTCCCCGGGCAGCTCCCTGCTGTGGCTTCCGTTTCTGCCACCATACGCGCAATACTCGATCCCCACCCCGGCCAGCGCCCTGCCCAGACGGCGCTGCAGAAATGAGGGCAGAAGCCCCCACGGCCTAGTGGGAAGCCAGCTGGCCCCGTGTCACGGTCCCTGGAGAGCACAGTCGTTCCCTTCGGGGCTGATGCGAGGTGGCTCCGAGTGCCCCCGGGGAGAAGGGAGCGGCTCATCAGTCTCCCCTACCTGTGCGTCTTTTCCACGGCCTCCTCCTCCAAGCCGTCCTCCAGCGTGGCCTCGTGTATCAGAAGGGTGGCGTCCTTCCCTAGAGAGGAAGCAGCAGACACTGGAGCAGAGCCCTCTGCCTGAGAAACGCTGGGTCCGGGGTCCACACCGCCATCCGTTTCCCCGCCCACACTCGCCTCCACTCACCCATCTGGACCAGAGCCTCACAGGGCATGGTGTCACCCGAATAGACCAGCTTCCAGCCGGACGTGTGGACCAGCGCGCAGCCGAAAGCATGCTTGCAGTGCCGGACCAGGCAGGTCTGAAACTGAAGGAGCGGCTGAGCGGCCTCCGGCTGTGCCCCCGTCAGCCTCCCGCCTGCGGGCGCCCCCTTACCTCTCCCAGATCACACGCGTGCAGCAGCGAACCAATCAGCCTTTCAACCTCGGGGCTGGGCACCTCTGCCCCTTTCTGAAGGCATTTGGCAGGAATCAGGCTGGGAGAAGACAGAAGAGTTTAACGCAAGCGTGAAAAAACAAATGTCATGGGTTTTTTAAATTATTTTGAGAGAGGGGGCGCCTGGGTGGCTCAGTCGGTTGAGCGTCAGACTTCGGCTCAGGTCATGATCCCGCAGTTTGTGGGTTCAAGCCATGTGTTGGGCTGAGCCTGCTTCAGATTCTGTGTCTCCCTCTCTCTCTGCCCCTCCCCTGCTCATGTTCCGTCTCTGCCTCAAAAATAAATAAAAACATTAAAAAAAAATTATTTTGAGAGAGAAAGGGAGGGCAAGTGGGGGAGGGGCAGAGAGAGAGAGAGAGACAATCCCAAGCGGGCTACCACTGTCAGCACAGATCCCGACTCATGGCTTAGTCTCACGAACAGGGAGATCATGACCTGAGCAGAAATCAAGAGCCGGTCACTCAACCGACTGGGCCACCCAGGTGCCCCTGGGTGTTACCTTATGTTATGTTAACGTGATTCAAAGTACAAGTGTCTGGCTAGAAAGCCCCAAAAGCGTTATCGTAAAGAAAGTATTTAAATCAGTAACTAAGGGAAGAGAGTTGTCATTTAAAAAGAGCCAAACCAAGCCCCGAGGCCTCGGAGGAGGGCCGCCGGAGGCTACAGTGAGGGGACCGACCCCAGGCACAGGGACTCCCTCCCCGGGTCGCCTGTGTGTCTGTCGGCCCCTGCTCGGGCGCCGGGCCCTGGGCCGCTTCCACGGAGAAGTGCGGGCAGAAAGCTAGGAACTAGAGCAGAACCGAAAAGAGGGCTGGGCTGAGATGCAGCACGGGAACCGTCGACGGTTCCTGTCCTGGAGTCAAAGCATCCCTACCCCGTCGCCCGCCGCCGGGGGCCCAGTCCCGGGGAAGGCTGCGGGGTCCCGGCGTCTCGCGAGGGCCGCGGCCGAAGGCGGCAGGTGCCGACGCTCACCTGACGTGGTGCAGGATCCGCTGGCACTGGTGGTGGTACTGCTGGAGCCAAGCCCTGAGCTGGGTCGGGGCGACCACGGGCAGAGGGTGACACGGCCTTCCCAGAGATGCCTGAGGCAAGGACACCCGAGGGAGCGCCAAGTCAGGGACGGGAGCTCAGGGTGACAGGAGATGTGGCCGAGGGGTGAGCCAACCAAACTCAAAGGACAATAAAAGTGCGCGTGGCACTTACCAGGGCTCGCTCCCTCTGCAGCAGAATATTTAGCAAGCCCTGCAGGGGGGAGAAGGGGACACGCGTCAGCCAGGTCCGGAGTCCCCTCCGCCACGCCTCGTCTGGCTTCTGGCGTCCTGCTCTTGCAGCCGCTCCCACCTCCCTATCAGCCACAATCCGTGGGCAGCGTGTGACCAGGGACAGGGCAGGGGTCTGGGGTCCCCACTGGCCCTAGGAGGTCCCCTCAGGTCAGGCTCGCGGGCAGGCAAGCCGGGTGAAGGCTGACAGCGGGACCTTGTCCAAGGCAGTGCACCGAGCGGAGCGACCGCACCAGCGAGAGAAGAGCCAAGCCCCTGGGCACATCTGGGCACAGCAGGAAAGGAAGAGGGGTAGCGCAGGCCAGAGCGGCGCCTGCCCTCCGCCGGGGTCCCTCCACCGGGGTCCCCCCGCCGCTCACCGTGTGGTGATCCGCGTGCAGGTGGGACACGAACACAGCGGCGAGGGTGCCCAGGACCCTGTCCACCTCGTCTCCGTAGTGACGGCACAGCTGCCCGAACGTGCCTTCGCCACAGTCCAGGAGGAGGGACCTGTCGGGGCTGTGGACGAGGGTGACGGTCACGTGGCTGGGAAAGGCCCCTGGGGTCCGCAGGGCTCCCACGTCCGGAAGAGGCGGGGCGAGCGGCTGCGTCCCTCCCACGCCTTCCCACACCTCTCGTGCGCTGAGAGGCCGAGCCCAACGCCACGGCAACTCCGGACGCCAGAGCTCGTCGCACAGAGGCGGCCACGGAAACCCCTGAACACACACAGTACCCAGGGCCACGCGGATGCTGGCGCCCGGCTTGTGAAACGGGAGGACAAAAGCATCTACTCGCAAGGAGGCCCCTCGGGTTATCGGAGCTGAACCCGGCAACGGCCCCCGCGGCCGCACCAGCGACGGGCACGGGTGCGCACGCGGGGCAGCCCCTCGCTGTGCTTCCGGTCGAGCAGTCCTGGCCTCCTCAGCCCGGGCCGCCCCCTGCCCGGCAGGGGCAGGACAGGCAATGACCGCTGGCGCAGGGGGGTGACCGGCGGAGGCCCCGCTACTGCTGGGGAGCCGCTCGCGGAGTCGGGCCCCGGGTGCTTCCATCCCGATGGCCCGTCTCAGCCTCTGCCCCACGGGGAGAGGCCAGTCTCCCGCAGGCCTTCGTCCTCCTCCGGGAGGGGCCGTCCGGCAGGGGGCGCTGTGGCCGGGCTCCGGGGAGAAGACCCAGACACACAGACACGTGACCTTCTGGGCAGGGACCGCGTTGCGGAAGCGCCTCCGGACGGGTCAGGCTCAGTGCCACTGCGGGGGGGGGGGGGGGGGGGGCGGGGGGGTTCGGAAGAAGCCCCTTCCACGGAGCCTCTCAGCCCCCAGAGGGAGGCCTGGCCGCCTGACTGCTCTTCCGGGGTCCTACGGAGTCCGTCCCAGATGCGCGCACGCTTGATGTCAGGGCGCGCCTCGTACGTGCCGTGCGCACTGGACGCGGCTGGCGTCCGAGACGAGCACGCACGGTCTCACAGCGGGCCCGGCCCCTCACAGTCTGACTTCCTCCACGGACGCATCTGCAGACGCACGGCGAACACGGCCCGGCGCCCGGGTTAACCTCTCTGCGGGCGAGGACGCCGGCCCGACCCAAGAGAACCGAGTCCAGGGGCCGAGCACGAGACGGGCGCACCAGCCCCGCGGCCGCTCCACGCACCAGCAGTCACCAGCTCGGGGACAGCACGGCGCAGCGATGAAGACACCGCCTCACACTCCGGAGCTGCCGCGACCGGCGGTGGGAACTAGTAGCCTCTCTGAGCGTTGGTTTACCGATCAAGGCAACGGTGGGCATTGCTTCATAGGGTTAACGTGAAAACTCGGCGAGATGGTTTCTCAGCAAAGCGCACGGCAGACGGCGGGGCCGGCTATTTTCATCAACAGACAGCGCAGGGGACAAAGCCCGGTGAGTCGCGGAAGCGCCAGCTACTGAGGTTAATCGCGAGACGCATCAGTGCCCACGACTCCTCTCCCCGGCACTCTGGCCGAGAGGACGCCCCATCTGCCCCTGGGCCGGGCGGCGGGGCAGGGGTTCTGTTTGGGAAGTCCGGGCGGTGCCCGGCGCACGGGGGGAGGGGGCTCCAGGAACGCAGTACCTTATGTTGACAAGCGTGGCGCTGACGTTCCGAATCTTCATCGGGATGGCAGACCCCGTCCCGAGGAAGACGATTTCTGGATACTGGCTTCCATTCTCTATGGAAACACACACACGAGAAAGAGCCCATTTCTGTGGGTCCAGAGTGAGCCGGCACTCAGCCACGAGGGGCGTTAAGTCTCGCTTCCCAGGAGGGGCTGCGGATCCCACCTGGCAGGGCCTCAGGAGGCGAGGCCCCCCTCCACTGGCTGTTTGGGCGTCAGTAGCTGTCTGGGAGGAAGGGCAAATAAATCCCACGGCCCTTCCTTGGAAAGAAGTGCTCCTGGTCCTTTACGAAAGGAAGGGGCCTTTACGCTGTGAATCGTTTACCTCAAGGGGCGGGTTCTGCCTGGCATCCAGCTCTTCCCACCAAGAGCTTTACAGGGGACACAAGCAGGCTCAGAGGGGACGCACCGCACGCAGGCTCTCTCCAGAGGAGGCGGAGCCAGAACAAGAGTCTAGAGAGACTTGATGGTTCCGAAGCCGAGGCCCCTTGTCAGCCAGCCTGACCAGCTCCACGTGCACGGCCAGGAGCCTGATCTGGGTGCATCTTTCACACGCAAACCAGAAATGCAATCACAAACCCAAAGCAGACGGGAAGGCTGCTTCTGGGGACAGGAGCCCCTATACCCGCCCAGGCGAACTTCCATGCAGAAACTGTAGCCGGGGGTGGGGTGCCTGTGTGGCTCGGTGGGTCAAGCATCCGACTCCGGCTGAGGTCGTGATGTTGTGGTTCATGGGATCGAGCCCCACATCAGGCCCTCTGCTGTCAGCGCAGAGCCCGCTTCGGGTCCTCTGTCTCCCTTTCTCTCTGCCCCTCCCAAGAGCACACTCGTGCTCTTTCTCCAAGATAAACAAAAACAAAAACCTCAGAAACTGCAGTTGGGTGGAAGGCCATCTGGCCCCACGAACGCCCACCCGCTTTCTGGACCAGCGTTCTCCGCTTCTATCATTAGCTGAAAAGCACCCTAGAAAAACCAGCTCCTGCAGCAAAGGTCACCAAGCTCCCCCCCACTGCTCTTGCTGACGGCACAATGGCGAGTGTCACCCAGCAAGGCGGGCGTCGTGGCCAAATCTCTTGTGGATCCTCAGCAAAGCCAGGACCGGATCCCGAGTCGGCTCGGCCAGGGTTCAGAGCTCTTTCCGGAGGCCGGCGGGAGCTCCCAGGCCCGGCGCACACAGCCACGTGCCTTGTAAAGAATGGCCGGGTGCCATCACCAAACACTCTGATGCACCTGGTCTTGGCGGGAGGGCAGGCGGCAGGCACGGGCACCGGTGTTCTCAGAGAACACGCGTGACGTCACTAGCCCAGGTCAGAGGGTGCCTGCCGACCTCCTGCTTAGCGCTCCGAAAACACCAGCGGCCAGCAGAGGAAGGCTGTTCTGGGGTCTTCCGCTCACCTGCGGGGGTCGGGCCGTCCCGCACAGCCTTCCGATATTCCTGCACACTTTCCTGGAAGTTGGGGAGCTCCAGGGCCTCGGCGATGAACTCCTCAGGATTGCAGTTAATAACCGCATCCCTGCAGGGAGAAAAGCGTCTCAGGCGACCGGCCCGGGCACGGCCTCAAGCAGACACCCGAGTGGATGTCTGGAATTGACTTATGGACGCGACCCGCAGAATGTCCTTCACATCAAGAGTGAAGGCCAAGTGCCTGAGACCCCGGGCGGTCCTGTCCTCCTGCCGTGTGGACGCTTCCTTCTCAGCCTAGTCGGGGGGTGGGGGGAGGGGGTGGTCTCAGAGCAAGTTCTGAATAGTTTCAGCCCCTCACGACATCTCAGCTCAAAGTCTCACGAACCCGACGCGACTGACATTCGGGGCAGGGTCCTGCGCGTCACCCCGACCTCCACCCACTCGAAGCCACTGGCAGCCCCCAGGCCCTCCCGGGCTGTAACCACAAAAAACATCTCCAGACGTTGCCTGACGTCCCTTGGGAGCCGGAGGAAGGGAGGGGAGAGGAGCAGACGGCCCTGGTGGACACGCACAGCCCACGAGCAATGGCTCGCGTGGTAACAAGTCCTCAGGGCCCAAGAACCCTGTGGAAACGCAGGCCTTGACTGATGCGTTTCTCGCGAGGCCCCGGCGATGCGACGTGGCTGGTCCCGCCACGCTGACAGGCAAGCCTCCGTCAGCGGCTCCCCACCCCGACCGGGCGCTCGCGCAGGGAGGCCGGGCCCGGCTCCCCAGAATCCGACCCGGGAGGCCCGGGACTTGCACCGTGCGTGGGCATGAGGCGCATCTGGGTACCGGCTGGGCTCAGCTTTATGAGCCTTGTGTGCAGAGGCTGACAGCAGGCTCCGAAATCTGAAGACCGCACGGTCTGTAAAAAGCCCGAGCACTCGTCACAAGAGCACACAGCGTGCAGTCACAGCACAGTGGACGGGAAGCTTCAACTCGCTCGGGATTCACTTGGACGTGAGAGATGTGTGGGCGGGAGGCACTTCCCACGGTACTGGCTGGACTGGTAGAGGCTTTCCTGCCGGCAACTTAACGCTCACCGAGTGCCCTCCGACCCAGTAACCCCACACCTGCGAGCCCCCCTGACGGAACAGAGTTCCCCTCAGACGCTTGCCTATAAAACACTCGATGCCTCAGTGGAACAACACAAAACGAGAAATGTCTAAAATGAACAAACACCCCCACCTGCAATGCCATTAGAAATCCGGTTACCAAAGACCACGCAATGACTCAGGAAAAGAAAGACGTGTCAGGTCACAGATCCACACACACACTTTTCAAAAGATACATTCCCCGCTTGTTCCAATATAAAAACAGAATGTGAACCATCAATTTCTCTCATCTCGGGGACGAGATGACGGGTGACTAATTTTCTCCATCAAACACACGTTACTTCTCTGATGTAAAACAAGGGACACGTATGTGTCCCTGTCGTCATGGGGAAGACTTTGCAAAAGCTTCGTCGCTGGCCTCGCCCTCCCGCCCCGACCCAAACCAGAGCCGCGTGTCCTGGTGACTTTGCTCTGGGACGCAGCCGCCCCCGTTCATTTACTGCTCGTCCGGGGCTCATCTGCAGCAGGGACAGAGTTCAGTGCCCGAGACCAGGCCACATGGCCTGCACAGGCTGCGGTATGCACTACCTGGCCCTTCACGAGAAGAGCCTGCCGCTCCCGCTCTAGACCCTTCCGTCAGCTCAGAGTCGTCCTGACCTCTGCCACTCCCTCCGAGGACGCAGCTGATACTTGAGGAGGCACTCGCCCCGGACGGTGGGCACACGGGAAGCCGGGACTTCCTCCTGGAAGAGACAAACCCCACTGCGTGGAGAGAAACCGAGCCGAGGGGCCGGGCCGGGCCGGGCCGGGGGACCGTGTGGGGCACTACCTGGCGGCAGGGGGTGGCGAGCGGGGGGAAGATGTCGGGGTGGATGAGGCTGAGCTGCGTCTGGATCTTGTGGCTGCGGAGATTGTGGACGGACGAGCAGCTCTCGTTCAGGACCAGGTGCTGGGCGGCGGGCCCGAACCTAAGGCAGAGGCGGTGTGTTCACGGCGCCCTGCAGGGGGGACCCCGCTGCGGGGACGGCAGCGACACCAGTGCACGTAGGTAGGTGGAGGGGCTCAGAGAGAGGAAGTCGCACTGCTCTGCTCGGAGTCCAGTGCTCTCTGCAGACTGGAAAGAGTCCAGAAGAAACCAGAAAGCTAAGACGTTGGGCGCCTACGTCGGGACTGGGAAACAAAACGGAGTTCAGGGTAGAAGAAAAGGCACCATAAAAGGAAAACAGACCACGTGTGTTAGGGCTCAGGCCCTCCTCCAGGAACAGAGGGTGACGACGAACCGGCTATCCAGGAAGGAGCGGAGGGGGCGCCTGGATGAACAGGGGGCTGGGGGGCTGGAACCCCACCACGTCACCCTGTGCTCAGAGCTTAGCTCCGACACCACCTGGTCTGGCCCCGCCTGGTGCTGAGCTGGGCCAGCGTGGAGCGCCCTCTTCTCCCGGTCCCGAGCGTGGGCAGATGGCCACCTCGCCGGACGGGATGAAATAGCGAGGCACCAGCACACTGCCTGTCACATGCTGGGTGTCCAGTGACCTGAGGCTGCTGTGCTACACTGGCCAGTCTCTTCTTTAGGACTCGGCCACGGGGTCATCAAGAGCGGGCGGTGCTCACTGGGACACGGAGTGTGCGGGGACCCCACTAGCTGCTGGATGTGTGCGCACGGCGCCACCTAGTGGCAGCTGTTCCCCACGGGGGGCACAGGTGTTTGCCGGGGGAAGGAGGGGAGGACAGACAGACGGCACAGGGTCCTACCTCTCCATCCACTGCTGGTACCTGGAGTCTGCAAGCACACGCTCCGGGGCCATGTGAACCACCAGCGCCACGGGGGCCTCGGCATTTCCCTGGTACCTGGGGGGAGGGGAGAGCGGTGTTTTGCTTCGGACAGTGATACAGGCTCACAACGTTCGCACGCGGTGCCTGTGCAGCCGTGGGGAGGGGGCGCTCGGCTTGCTCTCCCGGTGGGTGAGCACAGGGAGGGCGCCAGCTGACTCCTCTGGTTGGCTCGGGGGCTGCCCGCCGGGCCTTCCCGCAGGCGCTGGAGACAATCCCCGTCCCCTCCGGCCACAGGGGCTCGGACCTATGGAGCAGGACAGAGGTTCTCCAGGCCTCGTCTTGCTCCGCCCCCCCATCTTTCACAGCAGCTCCCCCCATAAATCTCGGCACCTCCAGCTCTACCTTACTGCCCGCCTTCCAGTAGACCCAGGGCACAGGCATGGGCCGTTACAATGGTCTGTGATTCCACCGTCCAGAGAGAGAGGGTCACTTTCTAACATGCTGATGCATTTCCTTCCAGTTCCCGTAAAAAAATTCACACAGTATTTTTAACCTATCCTTCCCTTCCGCGCACGCACACAGACAGACATAAGGACAACACACACACACACACACACACACACACACAGAGCGCACGGGGTCGCGTGCTTAAACCTCACAGCACTGCCTCAGCGCACGCGCCAATCACCTCACAGGGACTCCAAATAGCTTTGCCGCCACGGCATGACTGAAACACAAAGCCTGTGCCGGCCGGGTACCCAGAGTCGCCCAAGGAGAAAAAGCGGGTCTGAGGAAGAGCTTCTCACACTAACCTGAAAGAGTCAGAGCTGCCCCAGAAGGTCTGTTGTGATAGGCACCATAAAACAACTGAGTGAAACACGTAAATCAGAATTAGGAGCAGGAGAAATACACGCAGAAGAAACCACGAAGGACGGGAGAAAGAGGAAAGCGCGGGCGTGTGGGGCCAAGCTACCCGGGATGACAGCCGACCTGAAAACGGGTCCCGCATCTTTGCACGACAGGAGACAACGGAGCCCAGGCCACCGGAGTATCAGAACAAAGGTGTTCCCAGACTAAGGTTCCATCCCTTAACACAGACCCCTGACCAAGACTCTCACACACGTCAGACCTGCCTCAACAGAATCAGTGCAGGCAAGTGAACAATTTATGAGCTAAAAATAGTCCAGGGGCGCCTGGGTGGCTCAGTTAAGCATCTGACTCTTGATTTCGGCTCAGGCTCATGGCATCGAGCCCGGCAGAGGGCTCCGTGCTGACAGCACAGAGCCTGCTTGGGATTCTCTCTCCCTCTCTCTGCCCCTCCCTACTCATGCGCATGCTCACTATGTCTCTCAAACATAAATAAACTTTAGAAAAAGAAAAAAAGGGCTGAAAACAATTCTAGAACGTGTCCTAGACTTAGCACCCTAGCCAACCGCTGATCTTCTAGTCTGCAAGGGCTCCGGGTCTCAGTCTTCCCTAATTTCACTCACACAATCGCATACTCCGTAAAGCCCGCCGACTAGCAGTCCCTTGGTCAATCCTGCCAGCAGGGGCCTGACCCCGGCACTTGGAGCTGGGAGCACGGGCTTCCCAGACACGGCTCCGTGCCAGGAGCAAGCACGGGCCAGGCAGACGCCCTCCTCCACCCCGACGGCCCTCGTCACCTCTTGAAGGTGGCGTTCTCGCAGACGGGCCGAATGAATCCTTCGTCCGGACACTCCACCACAACAAAAGCAAGGCCGGGATCTGGAGGAGTACAGATCTCTTCAGGCAAAATCTGCAAAACAGCGGGGTGATGACTCTCTCCGAGGGCAGAGCCCCAGCTCAGCAGACATGCAGGGAACTGCCAACCGCACAGAATCCCTACGGAACACGCACGGACCAGCGGGAGGATCACCGCCCGCCCCCTTCCCGCTCGTGCTGCTCCTCTACACGTACGCAGACTTGGAGAGGGCACTTCAAACCCAGAGTGGCCATGAAGCCGGGCAGGACAGTCAAGCTTCCCTCGGGTTTGTGGCCGTTGGTTCTGACATTCTCAGACGCCAGAGAAAATACCCTGGTTAAGAGCACGGTGGCGGTCCTTTGGGCCGCGTGCCCCAAGCCCACCCTCAGGGGGTCTGTCGTATGTCCGACAAGGGAGAGCACCCATCCCATGAAGAGGAGGACCCCCAACCCTAACTAGACACTCTGCATTTACACCCAAACGTGGCCAGCGTGGACACGCTTCCCTCAAAGTGAGCTCTGTCTGCGGGGCCCAGGCCAGAGCACAGCTGTCCCACGTTCGGGCCCCCACGGGGACTGCGGACACATCACGGAAACGGGCGTCTCACCTCCCTGCCCTCGTAAGTGACGCTCCTCCCGTCCTTGACAGCAGCGATGATGGGGGCGATGGCAGCCGTCCCGCTGAAAAGAGGAGGCCAGCCACGGGTGAGCCGGGCGCTGCGGGGACACGGACCCCCCGCCCACCCCCGGCCGCCTGGCTGCACTCACACCGGGAGGCCCAGCTCCTTGGCTTTGAGCACCAGGAAGTTTCCTTTCTTCACGTGCAGCTGCCACAGACAGAACGCAGACGTCATCTCAGTGAGGGAGGAGGAAGCTCGGCTTTAACCACTTTTCTTGGGTTTTAACCACCTTTCTGGTTTTATGTTTTTAGTGTGTGTGTGTTTTAATGTTAATTTATTTTTGAGAGAGCGAGCGTGAGAAGGGGAGGGGCGGAGACAGAGGGAGACAGAAGATCCGAAGCAGGCTCCACGCTGTCGGCACAGAGCCCGACGTGGGGCCCGAACCCACGAACCGCGAGTTCATGACCTGAGCCGAAGTCAGACGCTTCACTGAGCTGCCCAGGCGCCCCTGGCTTTGCTCTTTAATTTCGGTTTCTTTCTTACCGCTTGATGAAGCACTCAGGTCCGGTTATTGCTTTGAAATGAAATACACCATATCCCACGCTACATCCTGAAGAAGTCACTGATTCTCAAATACTTTAGGACTAAAAGCTGAACGATTTAAAACCCAGCACATTACTTCCTGACGTTAACTTGTTACAGATCAGTAAAATGCAATCCATTTCCAAATCAGAAGTATCCTTCAAGCATCCTTGAGAAGAAACAAACACCTTTCTGTCTGATCATCCCATACTTACCATTTAATAGCTAACAGGACGTGACCAGAACCTTGTCTAACAGAAATGATCGCACAAATCCCTACAGGACCCAGAACCGTGAGGGCAGTGACAGGCACTAACGCGGGAGTGATCTTCCCCGTGGTTTTCGCAAACCCGTAACAGGGAGCTGCTTTCATCCTGGAGAAAAGTTGTAATGAAAAATGCCCAACATGCTCTTACCGTGCCGGAAGGACAAACAACAAATCCCGCCCCCAAACCTGATAGTCACCCTCCTGTACTTAAAAAACATGTACGTTCATTCTACGGATCTACATGTTTCATATGTAATAATGAAAAGTCAGAAACGGCATAAAAAGTTAATAAATCTTTGACTACGAAGTTCTACTTGGTTTTCATTTTCTTCCTTAGATCTTTAAAAGGGAAGTAACTCTGAGGGCAAAGCCTACAATTTGGATCCTTGAGTCTTACTGGGATTCTAGAATTTTCTAGCTCGGCAAACATTACCCTAGATGAAGGATTACAGCTTTAGTGCATGTAACACAAAGATGATGAGCTCAGATGACGGCTTCAGACATCATCGTCTGTGAAAACGTGACCTTCCCTCCACAGACCCTGATGGGCTTCAGGATGGAAACTACGTCTCTAACATTAACAGGGACTGGCAGACTAAGGCAGGCAAAACCCCTCCCTCTACTCCAAGCTGACTTCAGCCCACAAAAGACATGTGCCCACCTGAGGGCACGGAGTGTGTGGCAGGCAGCGGAGAAGCAGAACACAATCCCATGAGGCCCCGCGCTGGCACACGGCGGTCTGAAGCCCATGCTCTCCTAGCGGAGGACAGCCGGAGTCCCGGGCCCTCACACGTAGGGCCTCTTGCCTTCGACCTCCCACGGCCTGCACCAGCTCAGCTGTGCTGCCGTCCAAAGCCTCAGCCGGGAAGCAGCAAATTGGCTCCAGGAGGGATAAGGGCCCACAGGCTGATCGGTGAGAGCAGGGCCCAGACGGGGCAGCAAACAACAAAGGAGGGGACACAAGGGCCGGGGGGGGCCATAGCCCACAGCCTCGGGAACGGCGGCCCAGCAGTGGCCAGGTTTACAAGTGGGGGGGCGGCCCCACCACACAGGGCACACTTCATCACGCTCCATGGCCTCTACTGAGAAAGGAGGGAAGGACCTCATACAATTTACAGATTACCGTATAAACCTACTTTAAAAATTGGGGGCACATAGGTGGCTCAGCGTCCAACTTCGGCTCAGGTCATGAACTCACGGTCCGCGAGTTCGAGCCCCGCGTCGGGCTCTGTGCTGACAGCTCAGAGCCTGGAGCCTGCTTTGGATTCTGTGTCTCCCACTCTCTCTGCCCCTCCTCTGCTTGTGCTCGCTCTCAAAAATAAACATTAAAAAAAGTTATTTTACTGCCTAAAAACTCAGAGATACCCAAGTAGTAAGCCTATCGACAATAGTACCTAACTTATAAAACCTACTATTACTTAAATAAATTGACCAGGGCGCCTGGGTGGCTCAGTCCGTTAAGCAGCTGACTTCAGCTCAGGTCATGATCTCGCATTCAGTGAGTTCGAGCCCCACCATCGGGCTCTGTGCTGACAGCTCGGAGCCTGGAGCCTGCTTCGGATTCTGTGTCTGCCTCTCCCTCTGCCCCTTCCCTGCTTGCACTCTGTCTCTCAAAAATAAATAAACATTAAAAAAAATTTATTTCAATAAGGTTGACAGAAGTGATACAATCAATGATCCTGCAACTGATAACGATTACTACTGACCTTCCAGAAGTGTTTTCCCTGATTGGTGTTATAATTTGGATGAAAATTACAAACCTATTTTAAAATCAACATTACTTCTCAAAAACCAACGAAAGCCCACAAAAAGTCAACACATGTAGCTTTACCACAGATTAAAGTGTTCGCTACACTTAATAAAACTTTAATGCAAAGCCCTATTAAAAATAGGCCATTAGTCAAGTTTTTAAAATACTCTATTGTCATAAAATTTTCACAGAATCGGACCAACTTCAGATTTGCAGACACAGGCCTCAGTGAGTGCTCGCCGGCATTAAAATGCGTCTAGCTCGAGTGGTTTAACAGCTACGGTAAAACCATCTGAACTAAAAGAGAGCTGAAGGAGTCTGAAAGGAGGCCCGATTCCTTTGCAGGAACACAAAGCCACATTTCTGAAGTGCAAGACGGCTGACTGTTCCCAAACACACACCAGCGTGTAGGCGGAAGGGCTCCGTTGCCGGAAGGGCGTTTGAAAGTACATAAAATTATAGGTGGCAGATGGGGACACAGGGGGTCTGTGCTCCTTCTGGGCACAGGGGACTCGGGAGCTGCCACCTCAGAATCACAGGACAAGCACTGACGGAAGGTCACCACGCACGCTCACTTTTGAAAGCCCACCGGGGAGGCGCTTACCTTACAGACAAAGGCTACGACCAAGGACGGGTCCCTGCCACGCTTTCTCTGGCCGACACCTGAGGAAAACCGAATGTGGTCAGAACAAGGCCGGTGTGAACCTTCTCGGGCTTCCCAGGTGGATGGTCATCCGAAGTCTGGCTTCGTGCAAAATGGAACGGACACAACCGTACGAGACAAGGGTCAAAGAAAACCCTGGTATCCTTTCTGCGGCAGACCTGGATGTCGTCCCACTGGCGCCGAGATCGGAGCAAACAGAAAATGCAAACTGCCCACCAGAAAAACTAGAAATGTCTGGTGAAACCTTTCAAAAAATGACAGTGTACCCAGACGTGGAGAAGAAAAAGCAAACTGTAATGTGCTTTATAAACAAGTGTAAGAATACGCGAACGAGCTCGAAGGTAAAAGGCCTGCAGGGAAGATGCACCTGTGCCATCCACACCAGGGTGGCGCACAGGCCGGCCCTTCTGGGGCAGCAGGCCCGACCAGGGCAGAGAGAGGAACGATCGGCCTCGCCCGCCGTGGTCCCACGCCTCCAACACCTCTACTCCTGGGATTCTGACTCACTTTCTCAGCAGCCTGTCGTTCTGGAGGAAAAGGGGCAGAGCCACTCACTGATAGGACCCGTGGGCTTCGTGCACTCGTGAAAGATCACCTCGCGTTAACGAAGGCTGCGAGAGGCTGCGTACGAACCCATCTGCCGGAGCCTGCTCTCCTCCGGGTGCACGGAACACAGTTTGGGGCCCAGCCAGGGCCGGGGACTGGCCCTAGAGCTCCATACGGCCACCTTCACCCTCTGCCCACGGGCCAAGTCCCACACTGACAGAGAAGCGCCCGTTTTACACACAGGCTTCTTACGAAAACAATTCCAATGCAGCAGGACGGGGCAGCAGGTAAAGAAGCCAGCGTTCTCGAGACCGCATGCTGTTGGGTTTAAATAGCATTACCGTCTGCAAGATGCTGCTCGTTCTCGGTGGATCCAGAATCCGAAGACTGCCCTGGACTGAGTCTTTCTGGACTCTGAGACGGCTGGCGTTCTCCACGCTTCTGCTCGCCTGGTTGGCATGGAAAACAATCAGACCCCACGCCACGGAGGTGAGCTCACGGCCAGGAGCCCGCTGTGCACACGGGTCGGTACCGGAGTGCCCACTCAACAGCCTGCCTCCTAGGACAGTGACCGGGTGCCTCCCCACCAGGGTCTCTGACCAGGCGCCACACCCACCCGGGTCTCTGGGCCGCAGGACCTTTTGATCCCCTTCCCGTGCCTGCTCAGCCGAGAGCCCTGACCTCGGCAGGGACTCAACAGTGTCTGCGGACTGAAACGCAGGCAGGCAGCAGGCTGGTTCACGCACCGGCGCCACCCTCCGCCAACAGACCTAGGCCGACGGTGACAGCGCCGTGGGAGGGCCGTGACTTTGCAGCCAGTTAAGTCTCCAGGCCAGTAAAACAACTCGCCGTGCTAAGAGGCCGGCTGGGCCGCTGTCTCGCAGAAGCCCGCCCGCTCCCCCCCGTGCACGTTCCTTATCGGCCCTAGGGGCTGGGACAGCCGGCCAGCTTGGGCCACACAAGCTAACGTCAAAGCAAACGGTCGCGTGCCAGGAAGGGAGGAATAGAGAGGGACACACATTAGGCCCGGGGGGGGGGTCGGGAGGGGTCAGGAAAGAGAGGACATCTGACCAGGAGTGAGCCAGACAAGGCGGGCTCTGATGCGACCAGCCGTCTCACTGGGCCCCAAGCATGTCTGCCTCTGCTCGAGACACACACCCACCTCCCTCCCGCACACACAGGGGCCGTGCAAGCTGCGTGTCCAGGCCAGGGCCGGGCTTCCCGGCCCCCTGCGGGGGGCTGTCTGTCCTCTGTGTCCCCTGAGCACCTGGCAGGCCTCGCTGTCAAGGGAACGTCCCTAGTGCCCTGCGTCCTCCTCGCCATCAGCAAAACCTGGCCCGGGGTGTGACTGGCCAGACACAGATGAGACACACGTGGCGGGGCCTGACAGGCGGACGGTCTCTAAGTCAAAACCTCGTCGTCCGACCCTGGGACTCGCGAAGGTTCACGGGACCTTCTGAACTACTCACAACACTTCTATTAGTATTAGCGTTTATAAACAACGCCTTCCTAGCGCAAACCCCTCCAGCATCCCATCACGAAAGGAGTGCTTACATCCGTGGCAAATAAACCCCAAGCGATAAATGTGCAAAACTGACAGGGCAGATTACGATGTCCCAAAGTACAATCACGATCGTTAGGAGTCCAGTGTGTCTGGTGAGGTTGTAAACTCCTGAAGGGCAGGAACCATCTCAATTCTTCCACTAAATTTCCTGATCGTATCGAGAACACAAGACCAGGCACGCAAAGCCAGTACTCGAGCATTTTCTATTTTCGCACGCCCCTTTCCTTGCCCGGGACCTACATGCCTCCCTCCTCCCAGGAAACGGGGCTTTTGTACTCACTGTATATGGGGATCTGGAAAACTGTCATGGTCTCATCCTTGTATTCGGGTGCCGAGTGGGGCCGCACGGCTGTATGAAAAAGACCACGGGGCAGTGACTGCACTGGACGGAGGCACTGGGGGAGGAAGAGCCTTCCAGATCACCAACCACAAGCAAATGGTTTCCCTTGGGATTCTGCTGGGAAGCTACACTACAACCAGAATTTCTGAGTAAATTACAAATTTTAAGAAAGAAGCACCAATGTATTTTCATCGGCCAATACTACACTCAATGAAAAAAATGTATTCTCACTACCTGCTTAAAAAAAAAAAATTCTCAAATTTATTATTTTTAAAAAATTTTTTTTTAACGTTTATTTATTTTTGAGACAGAGACAGAGCATGAACGGGGGAGGGTCAGAGAGAGGGAGACACAGAATCTGAAACAGGCTCCAGGCTCTGAGCTGTCAGCACAGAGCCCGACACGGGGCTTGAACTCACGGACCGCAAGATCGTGACCTGAGCCGAAGTCGGCTGCCTAACCGACTGAGCCACCCAGGCGCCCCAACAATTCTCAAATTTAAAAGGCATATGTTAACACACGGCCTCGTGACACCAAAAGGAATGCATCATCTCAGCTCTAAGAACCACCATCCGATGTGAAATAAGACGTTAGTGTTTCCGCTGAAGATGAGCATCAGGGGCGCCCGGGGAAGCTGGGCTGGGCGTCCGACTTCGGCTCAGGTCCTGATCTCGTGGTTTGTTAAGTTAGAGCCCCAAGTCAGGCTCTGTGCTGACAGCTCGGAGCCCGGAGCCTGCTTCGGATTCTGTGTCTCCCTCTCTCTCTCTCTGCCCCTGCCCTGCTCGTGCTTTCTCGCTCTCTCTCAAAAATAAATAAGCTTCAAAAAAAAAAAAAAAAAACAAATGATGTTTGAAGAGGAGTGTTAACAAACCAGGGACGTGGACCGCCTGGGGGCGGGGGCCCTGCTGGCATAGTGGGCTCCGCCTCGCCCCAGGAGGAGGCCACCTGCCTCCCAGCAGAGCCCAGCTGGACCCAGTAGCATCTCTAGCCTCTACCTGGGGGCAGGAGGGGGCGCGCAGAAAAGCGCAACAGGCAAGATTTAAAAAATTCATCTCCTGTTGATGAAGCACGGGGTTTTAAGGTTTCACGGGGTCTAATTTTTATGGTTTCTCCTTTGAGAGACTGGGGCAGACAGAAGGCAGAAATGGCCGATCACGAGTCAGAGGCAGGAACGTACCCAGGTCTATTCCCTTCAGCGGACCAGAAAATGTTTTGATAGCTTCCAGGTATTTTTCCTACAAAAGAGAAAGAAGGAAAGCAGCAGTTCCGGCGGCGCAAACGGCAACGGGCAGTATGCAGAGAAGTCAACGTAAAAGCCCAGTAAGTATTCTGAGCCACCTTTGCAGAAAGTCACGCGGTGGCCGCTCTACGCTAGAAGCCAAGGGTTCAGCGGTGAGCGGGGGACGCGCTTCCCAGCCTCGTGAGACAAAATCCGGCGACAAAACTGAACCGAGGCAGAGCACAAACCCCCGGGGAGTGGCAGCCGTGCCGAGGGTCTGGAAGAAGCCCGTGGGACGCGGGGGCCGGGGTACGGCCCGTCCGAGAGTCAGGCAGGCTCCTGAGCAAATGTCCTTGCGACAGGGCTCTGGGGGCTCAGAAGGAAAGCCCTGGGACGGGAAGGGGCTTCAGGGAAGAGCTAAGAGGGGCCCGCGGAGCCCCAGCGTGGGGACCGGGATACGGAAGCCAAGGGTGGGCCAGAGCCGGGACCCACAGCACTCCCAGGCCCTACTGCGGGGGCGGCACTGTGCGGGCTGTGACTTGCCTACGGGTGCGTCCCCACCGCGTGGCGGGTATGAAGCTGTCATGGAAAACACGGGTAGGAGACAGACGGCACGAAGGCCTCGAGGACAGACAAATGGATGGATTCGAGGCACTATTTTGGAGACAGAATTAACAGCACCTGGCGGCTGCCTGCCTTTCATGTTAAGAACTGGGAAATCTCGATGGGCACACCACTTCTCGGCAGTGTGAAGGGGCTGCGTTGGAAGGTACGAACAGGTCTGAAATGTGCGCGCGCACTTGCTACCGAACACGTAAAGAGCTGGCTTAGCGCTTTACGTGCGTACCTCGCGGAACCCTTCGCAACTTTACGGAACATCACAGCCACCTGACAGAGGCAGAAACTGAGGCTCTAGGAGATACAGCGACTTGTGCAAGGTGACACGGCCTCTTTAGCTCGAAAGGCGGAGGGTTCACTCCACCGTCAGTTAACTCCGGAGGGCAACAGGGGAATTTACAGAAACGGAAACGGCTCGCGACTCACGTTAAAAAAGGAGGGGTTGGCCTTGACAGCTAGTCAGGAGAGACTCACCAGCTGTGGAGGTCCCGAAAGCACACACTTTGGGAGCCCGGTTTCCTTTAAGGTGAGAATCATTCCTGGAAGGAAAGAAGGAAGGAAGGAAAGGGAGGAAGGTCAGCCGTCTCCTCACCGTGCCCGGAAGCTGCCACCAGGGGGCGCACTCCTCGCTTAACCAGCTATTTATCTCCTTGTCCTCGTTCAGGCTTCAGTCATCAAGGGCCACGTGCAGCAGTGACGCCTGCCGGGGGTGTAAGGTGACTGTAACCATCACCACCACACCCTCCGGTTTACTGGCACGTTTCTCCAGTCCAGCAACTCGATAAACGAAGTGGATGGTAACGCTTGGGAAGCGGCATGCGTGTTAAAATCTGTCCTTCTGAGTCACAGCTTTTCATGCTGCAGCTGACGGGGCGAGCATAAAAAGAATTCCAGCGCGCAGGGGCCCCTGGGTGGCCCGACTTCAGCTCAGGTCATGATCTCAGGGTTTCTGAGTTCCAGCCCTGCGTCGGGCTCTGTGCTGACAGCTTGGAGCCTGGAGCCTGATTTTGTGTGTGTGTGTGTGTGTGTGTGTGTGTGTGTGTGTGTGTGTGTGTCCTTCCCCTGCTCATGTTCTGTCTCTCTCAAAAATAAGCATTAAAAAAAAAAAAAAGAAAAAAGAAAAAAGACTCCAGCTCCCGTGGGCTCAGAAGATGGGCAAAAATGAACAAACAAAAAACGAACAGGGCAGGCTAAAAATCCCAGACTTCCCTCCAGCCTCTAACTTCAGAAAGAATATACTTACCACACAGCCCCCCCACATTACACCAGTGCATTCGGGTCAGGAATATGTTATCCAAACGAGCCACCTTCAACCTAAGAAAGACAGAACACTTGAGCAACACAGGGACCCTCTGTGCTGCTTCAGAAGCACTCCTGTCTGTCACCTCGGCGTTCAGGGCCCACAATCACCTCCGCCCCAAGAGAAAACGGTGGACTCACTTGTGCTCCTGCATGAGTCGCTGAACGCCTTCTCCACAGTTGAAGAGATACCTACAGGACACACGTTACGCAAGAAATTCAGGAGATGCTACTCTGTAAAAGCTCTGCCACCGTTTTACATGCTATACTGTTCGCTTCGAGAAAAACACACGTTGCGCTCCTGGGCTGCATTTCTGGCGTGAAGATGCTGCTTGGGAACGAGCCCTCCTTAGAGGAGCGGCGAGCAGGGGACTGGGGGCCTGTGTAGCAGGCTGGTGCTGGA
The DNA here is from genome assembly GCF_007474595.2 of Lynx canadensis. Classification (NCBI taxonomy): domain Eukaryota; kingdom Metazoa; phylum Chordata; class Mammalia; order Carnivora; family Felidae; genus Lynx; species Lynx canadensis. The sequence continues at coordinate 6,802,498 of NC_044316.2, forward strand.
GCGAGATGGGTCCTCTCCCCCATCACCTCACCAGACCTGATACCACCTCACACGCCAACCATGAGGTCCCGGTGTCGGGGCACACGAGAGGTCGTGCGGCCAAAGTGTGCCACGAGGGGGCTCGGGGCCCAAGGGTTGGAAAGAGGACGCTCCTGCCCAAGTGTGCAGCTCTCAGGGGCCCCCGGGAACCCCACGGCCGTGGGGTTAGGGCATCTGGGACCCCCCCGCACCCCCAAGGGGCCAAGCTCGGCTGCAACAGCGGAACTCCCCACGGGTGACGCGGAGACACCGCAGCTCCGAGGGCGGGCGGGGCGCGACGAGGGGACGCCGCCTAGGCCCGGCCGGACTCCGGGGCGGCGCACTGACCGGTTGTACTCGGAGAAGACGTAGAGCGCCGCGCCCACGTCCCGGCCGCCGGCCGCCACCACCTGCAGGTACACGGTGTTCGGGCCCCCGGGCTCCCACGCCGCGCCACGCTTCTCCCGCGTGCGCAGGTGCCGCAGCGGGTCCTTGGGCGGCCGCTGGCGGCGGGCGGGTCCCTGCGACATGGCGCGCCCGGCCGCGGACCGCAGCAGCAGCACCGAGCGAAAAGCCCACATGCGCCGGCCTCCGCCCGCGCTCCTAAGGCTGCGGGTCACTGAGCTCCTGGTGCCCCCCACGCCCCGCCCCTCCGCCCCGCGTGGCGGGCCCAGCCAATCAGAGCGCCGCGCGTCGAACTGCCCACCTACGCGAGGCCACGCGTCCAATAGCGAAGAGCCTTGCCCCTCGCGGCTTGTCAATTGGGGACGGCCATAGAGTGGGGGCATACTAGAGCGCCCCGAACGGCCCCGCCCCCTATCTCTTTCCGGCTTTCCCTGCGTCGATTCTTTCCGGAAACTGTTTCGCTTGGGGCGGGACTTCCGGGAGCGCAGAGCCGGAAAAAGCCACCTGGCATAGGAGTGATTCTTGGGAGTTTTCGTTGGGTGCCCGGGGCGCTTGATCCCTTTTTCCACGGGTCGTGATGTGCCCCGCTAGGCGAGTCAGCCCTTGGAACTTTGGTTCGTTCTTAGTTGTGGTGGTTGTTAGGAGGAAATGTGAGGGGTAAGTTCTAGAGAGCGTTAGCGTAGGCGCCCTCGCTAATTTTATTTCCAGTGATTCGCATGAATGAATGCAGGCTCCTAACGATTGTTTTACTATCTTTGGGGAAGAAAAGCAAGAATAATCGATTAGGGGTTAAGAGAACAAGTTCTGGAGCAAGAGAGTCTTGGTTCGTTTGTTAATGGGGTGATCTCGATCTGTCTGAGCCTCAGTGTGCTTATCTGTAAAGTGGGGTGGGGGTAGTTACAGTTATCTAGGAAAGGGCGGGCCTACGCCGGCCAACTCCATCTTGTTCTGTGTCCTTCACCTTGACCACGCCTCCTCCCCTTGAGTAGCTCACCTGCCTAACAGGACTCGGACCCTTCCCCAGCCAATCGGCTGAGGCCACAGCCATTACGTCACCAACTGCCCCTAGGCCCCAATAAAACCTTGGTCCTTTTGAAACTCGCTCTCTCTCCCTGGTATCTCACCGCTGCGTCGGTGCAGGTAGGGGATTGAGCTCGAGCTAGCTCGAATAAAGGCTCTTTTGCTTTTGCATCGGACTCGGCTCCCTAGTGGTCTTTGGGGATCACGAATTCTGGGCATAACAATCTACGCCAGATTTTTATAATTAAAGCGCCTGATAATATATTGAAAGCACTTTAAGTGGCGCCGGCACAAAAGAGGCACTCAGTTAATGGCAGCAGAAATAAAAACTAGAGTACTTCAACCCACGCAAAATATATTGGAACCAACGACAGGTGGCTCAAGAGATGCTGGGCGGGGACTTCGCAGGAGTAAGTGTCCCAGGACCAGCCCTTTGCAAAGCAGTAAAAGGACTTCCTATCCCCTCAAATAGCTAATGAGGATTTCTCCCTGAGAGAGAGCTCAGTTAAAGTCACTAGAGATACAAGGAGCTCCCTCAAACGGGCAAGATGATTTACCCAGGAGCTCCACGCAATTATGAAGCTGGTTCTATGGAAGGTTAGGGCACAACTGTGTAAAAATACATTTTGTGCTTGAAGTCCCCTTCCTGGTGAGGGTCAGGAAAACTGCAGATCTGCTACTGTAGAAGGCTGGACTTCTGAAAAGATTATGGTGCTACCATCCCCAAAATTCATGCAAAATAGAAACAACACTCGATCAACAAAATGAAGAGGCAACAGACAGAATGAGAGGAAAGATCTGCAAACCAGGTGTCTGATAAAGGGTTAATATCTAGACTACATAAAGAACGCCTACAATTCAATAGCAAAAAAAAAAAAAAAAAAAAAAAATCCAGTTTAAAAATGGGCAAAGGGGCACCTGGGTGTGGCTCAATCAGGCTCAGGTCAGGTCATGATCCCAGGGATGGTGGGATCAAGCCCCTTAGCAGAATTCACTTGGGATTCTCTCCCTCCCTCTCTGCCCCTTTTCCCTGCTAGCATGCGCTCTCTCTCAAATAAAAAAAATTTTTTAAACGGGCAAAGGAATCATTTTTCTTTCTGAGGAAAACCTAAAATGGCCAACAAGTACATGAAAAGGTGCCAAACATCACTAATTGTCAGGAAAATGCAGATCAAATCCACAAGACACCACCTCACACCTGTCCGAATGGTTTTTTATCAAAAAGGCAAGTGTTGGTGAGGACGTGAAGTAAAATGAGCCCTTGTGCACTGTCGGTGGGGGTTTAAATTGGTGCAGCCACGAGGGAAAACAGTACGGAGGTTCCTTTAAAAAATTAAAAATGGGGGGCGCCTGGGTGGCGCAGCCGGTTAAGCGTCCGACTTCAGCCAGGTCACGATCTCGCGGTCCGTGGGTTCGAGCCCCGCGTCGGGCTCTGGGCTGATGGCCCAGAGCCTGGAGCCTGTTTCCGATTCTGTGTCTCCCTCTCTCTCTGCCCCTCCCCCGTTCATGCTCTGTCTCTCTCTGTCCCAAAAATACATAAACGTTGAAAAAAATTAAAAAAAAAATTAAAAATGGAACCATAGGATCCAGCCATCCCGCTTCGGGACACACGTCTAAAGCAAAGGAAATCGTCGTCTTGAAGAGATACCTGCACCCCCATGTTCACTGCAGCCTTATTCACAACAGCCAAGACGTGGAGACAACTTGGGTGTCCGCTGGTGGATGAATGGATAAAGAAAATGTGAGATATATATACGTATATATCTTACATCTTCATATATATATAATTTACATGTGTGTTTGCATATAAGATATTTATGTAACAATACATAGTATATGTATTAATAATATGTAAAACATTATCAGTCATAACAAAGATTTGCAACACCATGGGTGAACCGTGAGGGCATTCTGCCAAGTGTAATACGTCAGAGAAAGACCTACTGTATGATGTCCGTCATAGATGGAATCTAGAAAGAGTTGAACCCAGAGAAACAGTAGGTTGGTGGGTACCAGGAGCTGGGGGAGTGAAGGAAATGGCTGAAGGGAGTCAAAGGGTACAGACTCAGTTATAAGATGAATAAGTTCTGGGGTGGCTCAGTCAGTTAAGCGTCCGACTCTTGGTTTCGGCTCAGGTCTAGATCTCGCAGTTTCGTGAGGTCAAGCCCCGTCTCGGGCTTTGCACGGGCAGCACGGAGCCTGCTTGGGATTCTGTCTCCCTCTCTCTCTGACCCTCCCCCTCCTCGCGCGGTCTGTGTGTCTCTCAAAATAGATGAATAAACTTTAAAGAAAACAATACTGTATACTTGAAAGTTACTAAGAGAATAGATCTTAAGAATTCTGAGAACCACACACAGACACACAGATAACTGCGAGGTGATGGGTATTAGTTACATGGTGATCATCATTTTGCAATACATACTTACATCATCTTGTGCACCTTAAAGTTACACACTATTATAGGTCAATTATGTCTCAAGAAACCTGGCAAGGGGGACAAAATAAACTATTAAACTTTTTTAAGTTAACAAGTGCAATGTATGCTGATTTTTCCTTTGATGACTACTTTGATCCTTTTTTGAAAGCGTTAAATTCCACAGACTAAAGTAAATTTTTGGTTCTCTTTTACTGGTTCCCTAGGCTCATATCTGTCAGGTAATCCCAATACCTTAAAAAATATCGGAAGAATCCCTACTGGTCATCTATTTGTATAAAATTCCAAGAGATGGGTGAAAAAGTTAGGGAAAGCTGGCTATCAGGTCATTTCCAGGGCATGGTATGCCCTTCTGTAATGAGGCTCTGGGTCGTAGGTTTATGCCTAATATATGAAGACCGAGGTAACTTGCCCAATCAGAGGTTATATTGGAATGATCCCCGAGAACAGGGCTTGGTCAGTCTCATTCTCTGCTGTATCATCGGCTCCTAGGATAGGGCCTGGGTTATGGAAGGCAAGTAATAGCAGGAAGTTAGGAAGAACCCGGTCGTTTAAATGAATTTATGTCCTTGCAGTTGAACAGGGCTCGAAATTCAATCAAGACCACAACAAGGGTGTTATCAGATGGGATGGTCTGACTGGTACTTTGAAAAAAGATCTTAGAACAAGATGTTCCAAATTTTTTTTATGTCTTCATTTTTGAGAGAGAGAGACAGAGTGCCAGTGGGAAAGAAGTAGAGAGAGAGGGAGACACAGAATCGGAAGCAGGCTCCAGGCTCCGAGCTGTCGGCACAGAGCCCAATGTGGGGCTTGAACCCACGAACCGCGAGATCATGACCTGAGCCGAAGTCGGATGCCTAACAGACCGAGGCACCCAGGTCCCCCCTGACTGGTACTTTCAAAAGGGTAAGTCAGAGAGTCAGACAGAAGAGTCTCTCCAGATTTGCTAGGGTAGAAGGAACCTGACGTCAGGGCAACAGGGACAGAGGGCTTTCCAAATTCAGCAATCCCAGCAATTTATATAATCCAACGAGTTCCTCTCGCATTGAACCTCTTTTCTTTTAAAGCGTGCACTTCTGGGTGTGCGAACAACCCCAAAACTCAAGAGGCTTGGAAACCATCTCCAGTCATTGTAACGCTTACCATTTTGCTCACCGGGGATGGCTCATCTCTGTCCCTTGTGTTGATTGCCATGGTAGCTGAATGGTCGGAGAAGTGTCCACCATTGGCCTCGCTCACCTGTCTCGGGGCCAGGGTACACCTCCAGGGAGACTCTACACCTAAATCATTCTCCTTGGACATGGACAGTCAGGGTGAGCTTCTTTACAGTGGTGGCCAGTTCCCAAGAAGGGGGAACTGGAATGTCAGGGCTTCCGAAGGATTAGGCTCAGAGGTCAAAGCAAGTCACAATCCGACCCACCCAGACTCGAGGGGAAGGGAGACAGAAGTATCAAAGACACTTGGAACGGAAGAGCCCATGCTTCCCCAGAAGCGACTGAACTCCTTACCCATGAAGATGTGGCCATCGGGCAGAATAAGGTGGCCAGCCAATGCTGGCGTAGGTGTATTTCTGTAGCTGGGCAGATATAAACATGTAACTTACAACTTGGGTCTCCGGAATCTACACTTGTAGATACGGTTGCCATGAGTGAGGCCCCTCACCCCAATAATCTCTCTTGTGTACCTCACAAATCTTAACTTCCGCACCCGCAAAGCCGAGGCAAATCCTGAGCTCCCACGGCTCTCGCAATCTGACCAAGGGACACCTAATCTGGGGATCCCAGGCACCCGCTGGGCCTTCCCCATACGATACATTCATTCACGTATTTATTCAATCAACGCATGGAGCTTATATTAAGTTCTAGATACTGTGCCAAGACGCTGGTGTGCAGACATAGGCTTACCACCAAGACCCTCAGAAACCTGGTGTCTTCGGGGCTGGGATGGGGGTGTGGCCCCAGAGCAGAGGAAAATGTCAGAAGGGAATGTGGACAACGGTGTTCTTGTCGGCACTGGGGTCTAACAGGTGTTCCCGGTTTAGACCCCTGGGAACAACACCACAAGATTTTTTTTTTTTTTTTTTTAAGTTATGGGGCACCTGGGTGGCTCAGTCGGTGACGGGTCCAACTCTTGATTTCGGCTCAAGTCATGACCTCACCGTTTGTGAGTTCGAGCCCCGAGTTGGGCTCTGCACGGACAGTGTGGAGCCTGCTTGGGATTCCCTCTCTCTGCCCTTCCTCCCCCTCCCTCTGAAAACAAATGAGCTTTAACAAAAAAACAAGTTATTTTGAAACAAACCATAGAGTCTTCCAAAGACAACTTATATTGCCCTCAAATTCCTCAGCAGTTTCTCAACCTACCTATTCTCTGTCACTAAGAACTTGGAAAGGGTTCAGGCAGGAATTTCGTCACTTAGCCTCCCAGCTACATTCTCCGGGGCTGACCCCTCCCCCCACCCCAGGCTTTGCTTATTAATCTAAGCCTCTGCCTGGATTACTTCATTTAATACCACTCACAAATCTGCTAGGAGGCAGTTGTGCCCCCATTTCACAGAAGGCGAAACAGGCTCAGAAGCTTGATAGCTTGTTTATTGTCTACACAACCGACTTCAAAGCCTGCAGGCTTAACCAGTAAGTCAGCTTACCTTCGGGCAGAAATAACATTCAGATGGTTTGGCCTAGGCTCATTCAGGGAGGGACTCGGATTTAAATGTTGCTAGTATTTCTGCCTGAGGTTACACGGTTCATTCGTACCAGGATTGAATGAAGGTGCTTTTCGTACAGCTTTAAACGTGTGGGCCCTAACTGGATTATACTGTCTATACCACAGGTCAACAGCAAAAGGCCGGGGGCCAAATCAGCCCACCATCTGTTTTTGTAAATAAAGCTTTATTGGAACATATCCACACACTTTATTTATGTGTTGTCAATGGCTGCTTTGACCCTACCACAGACAGTGACGGACCCCGAACTTTGACGACGTGGCCCTTCACAGAGGTGGTTTGCGGATCCCTCGTCTATACTGTGGATTAATTTTTTTTTTTAGTATTTATTTTTGAAAGACAGAGTGCGAGCAGAGGAGGGGCAGAGAGAGAGGGAGAGACACACACGGAATCCGAAACAGGCTCCAATCTCTGAGCCGTCAGCCCAGAGCCCCACACGGGGCTCGAACCCAAGAGCCTTGAGATCATGACCTGAGCCGAAGTCGGATGCTTAACTGAGCCACCCAGATGCCCCCCAAAAAAGCTCTGCACTAGATTTTAACACAGCAGGAGTCTCAAACAAAAACAATTGGCCTAGCCTGCGTCAGGCTCGGCCACAGTTAATGCCTCCTAGGCTTTATTCATTTTCTATCCTCAGCATCAGGCACAGCGCCCAGACTTGGGGTGTGGGGTTCTCCGTAAGAGCTGAGGGCACAGAGGGCCCGCCGGCTGTCCATTGGCTCCGGCTACCATAACAGAATACCACAGACTGGGGGGCTTGAACAGAAACTTATTTTCTCACCGATCTGGAAGCTGGACATCCGAGGTCAAGGTTGTAAGGGTTGGTTTCTCCCGAGGTGTCTCTCTTGGGGGTCTCCAAATTTCTTCTGATAAGGACACCAGCCTACCATCATGGACTCATTGTAACATAATCACGTCTTTAAAGACTCTGAAAACATTTTGAAATCCTGGGGATTGGCGTTGCAACCTATGAATTTTGAGGGGCACGGTTCGGCCCCTAACAGCTCACTCTGACCTCTTCTCCCCCTGCCCCTTTGTACCTAGAACCCCCACCCCAGCTCTCCCTTTATCTGCTGCCCTGAACATTAGAAGGGAGAACTTCGGGGGCCCCTCTCAATAGGATCCCAGCTGCTAAATCTGAACCAGAGTCTGAAACGAGGGAATTCAGACTCTTGCCTAGAGGCGGGGCAAGAGTCTGTAAAGCACCTCTCTCTTGGCTTTATCGGAATATTCTCAGGTGTAGGGAGGCCAGCCCTAACACTTACCTAGAAGGTGAGCTCAGCTGGCACTGGGCGGAACAGTTAAGACTTCTGATTATCAGCACACCTTCTAGATCTTTCTCACGTGGTCAATGAAACATCGTCTGTGTGGCTCCTACAATCTGCCGGCCCTGTGGGCTCTGCCTCCAGGTGTCAGGGTCAGAGTGGGGAAACCTGGTCCCAGGGCAGGGTCGGGTCACAGCAGAGCTGTCCTGAGGCGTGTGACGCCCGCCCTGGCCACGAGGGGGCACTCTGGGGCCAAAGCCTCTACCTGTCCTTAGGGCTTATACCAAGAGCTAAGCCCTTTGTGTTTCCAGTAAGAAGGAAGGCACCATATTTCATTCACCAAGAGCTTGTGGCAAACGTGAATCATAATATTTTGGCCCCGCCAAGTTATACTGAGATTTCAAACCTACGTTGAACACCCATCCATCCACCCAGTACTTCGATCCCACCGTTAACACTTGCCACCAACATTCGCCACACATGCTTTATCACCATCTATCATCTGCCCATGCTTCTGTCCATCCCACAATCCATGTAAATTTTACATGCTTCCAACAGAGCAAGGCACATTGTCCCGTGATATTTTCCTCTTCTTTTGGGTCTCCCCTCTCTCCCTTCAAACACCTCGTGAGCTACCTTTAATGTCCCCTGAAGGCTGTAAGACCTGGGGGTGGGGGGAGGGGCGGGGACATGGCTGCCTGGGGCTTCTGGGCACATGGGTCATCGGACCTAGATGATGAGAATCCCAAATCCCTGTGGCCTGATGACTGGGAATCACATAGTTCCCCCCCACACACACACACCATTTGCCTTAATAATGTGTCAGCTTAATCTATACTTCATATTATGGACTGAACTGTGTTCCCTCCAAATTCATACACTGAGGCCCTAACCTTGAGTAACCTCAGGATGCGACTGTATTTGGAGATACGGCTTTTCGTTAGGTATTTAAGTTAATGAGAGTAGGGGCGCCTGGGTGACTCAGTCATTTAAGCGTCCAACTCTTGGTTTCGGCTCACGTCATGATTTCATGGTTTTGTGAGTTCGAGCCCGGAGTCAGGCTCTGTGTTGGCAGCTCAGAACCTGCTTGGGATCCTCTCTCTCTCCCTGACCCTCCCCTGCTTGTGCTGTCTCTGTCTCTCTCAAAATAAATGGATAAACTTAAAAAGTTAATGAGGGTAAGTGTAATGAGGCCACCAGGGTGACTGTGACAAATACATGTCTGTGGTTTGAGCGCCCCCAGCCTTTGGTATTTTGTTATGGCAGCCTGAGCAGCGGAACGTGAACCTGACTTGGCCTCAGGGAAACCCGGGGGGATCCTGCCACTGTGGGGCCTGAATTTTCCACTAACTCCACATAGCGGCTCAAATGCAGGTGAGAGAAAGAGGGTTATTTTCGCACAGCTGATTTTTGTCGCTGTATATGGAAGTCCTATCCGGTACACAATTAAACAACCGATTTGAGGGGGTGTGTTAATGATGGGACACTCTGGGGACAAAAGAGTGGTGTCAGGGGCGGCTTCTCACAGAATACGTGCCACGCGTGGCATTGTGAAAAGTTAACAGGAGATTTCCAGAACGGCAGGATGAGGAAAGCTGTTCCAGCCGAGGGAACAGGTTGGAGACATGGAAGACGGGAGTGTATCCGAAGAACGACCCGAAACGGTTCACTGAGCGCGAACTCCGTGATCGGCAGTCTTCTGTGAATTTAAATGCATAAATCATGCCACATTCACAAGCGAGCCTGCTGGGCGTGTGCTATTATCATTATACCCATTTCACAGAGGCGAAAACTGAGGCAGAAAGGGATTAGCCTGCCGGAGTTTACAAAAGGCACGGAGCCAGAATGCAAACCCAGGTCCCCGACTCCCCGTCTCCATCACCCCCCCCACACTTCCCTATTTTGCGTTCCAAACAGCAGCCATCACTGGAGCCTAAATTCAGGATAAAGTAGCACCAGGAGGTGTGCCCGGAAGCCAGGAGCCCTGGTGGTTTAACATTATGCTGCTGAAGGCCAGGGTTACTCAGGCTGGGGTCCCCAGGCCCCTGAGAGGTGGCCGATTGACTCTGGAGGACCTGGGACTTCCAGACGAATCCTTCAGATGGCTCTTTCCCTTTCAAAGCTCTTCTGAAGTGAATAACACAATCACCACCGGCCTCAGGAACGGCTGCCCACCTCCAAGCCTGCATCTCCAAAGGGGCCAGGATTTACTATTTCAGTTTATTTATTTATTTTGAGAGAGAGGGGGAGAGAGAGAGAGAGCCAGAGAGAGACAGAGCATGAATGGAGTAGGAGCAGAGAGAGAGGGAGAGAGCAAATCCCAAGCAGGCTCTGTGCTGACCCAGCGCAGAGCCTGATGCGGGGCTCGAACTCACGAACCGTGAGATCGTGCACGACTGGAGCTGAAATCAAGAGTCGGGCGCTTGACCGAATGAGCCCCCCGGGCGCCCCCAGGGTTTACTATTTAATTCTTAGCCCCCCCGCTGGGGTTGTCAGGTACATTCTGAGGGACTTCGACATAATTGTTCCAGGCAGTGGGGTTCCTCACGTGGCTGGAGTTTGAGAAACACTACAGCAGGATCCTGAGGGGGTGGACACAAGAGCCTGGATGCTGGGAACACAGGTGTGTCGGGTGTGGGGGCTGCTGGTGGCCCCGGGTGTCAGGAGTGGCCCAGGGCGAAGCTGGGCATCTATGGAGGCAGCATAGTGTCCTCAGGGATCTACGGAGTTCAGGTCTTGGGCATGAACTAGACCAGCCAGGTAACATGGGGCAAGCTTCGTAGTTGCTCTGGACCCAGCTCCCCGGGATTATAGGATTATAGGAAGGATTGTATAATCCTATAAGGATTATAGGAAGCAGCAGAGGTAAAGGACTGAAACCGAGCAAGTAGTGATTCGTAGTCGTCTCTCCCGCATCCTTCTGTTACCCCCTCCCCCTCCCCTCTCTCTTTCCTTCTTCCTCCCTCCTTCCTTCCCCACCTCCCTCCCCCTTTGCACTGGAGTCTCATCCTGGATCCTGACGGGACCGGACGGGACGCAGGGGTGGAGCGGGGGATCCAGGAGATTCAGGAATCAAGGGGGAGCTCCAAGGCTTTGGCCTGGGTAAGCGCAGATGGTCCTGCCTTTGGTAGGACAGTGAAAGGCAGACAGAGGAGAGTTCCATTTGCATGGTGCTGCCTGTGGGTTGCCAATGGCAGACGGCAGACTGCCGCATGCGTGACCAGGGTTCGAGAAGAGTTGAAGGTTGTCAGTAGAAGATTGGGATCTGTTCACATTCCGATGTTCCTTGAAACCCTGGGGCTCGCTGAGATCTCCTGGGGGGGGGGGGGGAGAGTCTCTCCGGCAGGCAGTGGAGAAAATGGGGCCGGAGCCGGCTCACCCGGGAGACACGGCAACACTCCCAGAGCCGAAAAACCAAAACGGAGAAGGGACAGCCAGAAAAGGGGGCCCGGGAACAAGCCGCCAGTGAGTCAGATCGAAACGAGTCAAACACGGACCCTCCCAAGGAAAGAATGTGGTGGAGAGGGCAAATTCAAGCTGGCAAATGCCAAGAGGTCGGGCTCCATCAGGACAGGGGAGGGGCCCCACGTGGCCACACGGTCCCCACTCCGCACACACCGTCGGGAGATCCCAGCATATGGCCCCCCTTGCCACGGCTGCTACCTCAGAATCCTTCTTAACACTGTTTCAGGATATGCCACCACTCGTAGATTACAGGTGGCACGCACTCTGGATCTATTGGCCTCTCCTGATAGAATCTAGTCTCCTGGTTTTGTGGATGAAGAAACTGAGTTTCAGAGAGATTTATTCTCCTAGTATTTCACCAGAAGACATCCAGGAATTCTGCCTTTCAGTCCAGCAGGGTGGCCCGGCCCAAGGGAAAACCGTTTACGTGGGTTCCATGATGATTTTGTGGAATCACCTGTGTATTAGGCTTCTCCAAAGAACCAATACTGTGTGTGTGTGTGTGTGTGTGTGTGTGTGTGTGTGTGTAGGAAGAGAAGGATTTATTTTAAGGAACTGGCTTCCATGATCATGGAAAGTGGCAAATTCGAAATCTGCAGGGTGAACCAGTGGGCCAGAGACATAGAAGAATTATAATTGAGTCCGAAGGCCTCCTGCTGGCAGAATTCCCTCTTCCTCCGGAATGCTCAGTTTTTGTGTTTGTCTGTTTGTGTTTTTCCATGCAGGCCTTCGACTGATTGGACGCGGCCCACCCACATCCTGGAGAGTCATCTGCTTTACTCGAAGCCTACTGATCTAAATCTTAATCTTTTCTTAAAAATGCCTTTACAGAGGGGCGCCTGGGTGGCTCAGTAGGTTGGGCGTCTGACTTCAGCTCAGGTCATGATCTTGCGGTCCGTGAGTGCGAGCCTCGCGTCAGGCTCTGTGCTGACAGCTCGGAGCCTGGAGCCTATTTCTGTTTCTCTCTCTGACCCTCCCCCATTCATGCTCTGTCTCCCTCTGTCTCAAAAGTAAACGTTAAAAAAATTAAAAAAAAAATACCTTTACAGAAATATCTAGAATAACGTCTGGCTAAATATCTGGGCACTGTGGCCTTACCAAGTTGACACATGAAGTTAACCACATATTGGCTTAGATTGGCTCATTTTAGGAAATTGAATTAAACGTAGTCCTGTCTGGTGTGAGGAGGAAAACTAGAAATGGGGAGACTCATCTGTGCAGTCTGACTGTCCCTCGCTGAGGAAGCATCCCACAGGACACTTGGCTTTGACGATCATCGAGACATCTGAAATGTAACTTAGTACCGTGATAAACGCAGTCATGGCCACAATTCATCAGCCACCTGCTGTATCCCCAACAGCCTGCTAAAAGCTTGATTTTCAGGGATTATCTCCTTTGGGATCCCCCTGGCCCCTCTCTGGGCTCTGTTGCCTCCCCAGGACTGTGACCCAGGAAGCCAGCCACGGAACCTGTTTCTTGGGGACCCATCCGTGATTCTGAGCCCGTAGCCACAGACTGGAGGACGTTTCTCAAGAGGGACGGTGGGACAGGAATGCCTCCTCTCCTTTGGGATCCTGGAACCACAGCCCAGAAGGCTTCTTTGTTCTCTGCTCCCCGTTCTGCCTTCCATGAGTGGCCCCCGCTGCTTGGACAGGGGTAAGAGCCACGGCGGAATCTCTGGAGGAGGAAAAATCCATTAAAAATGTAAAGACAGGGGCCCCTGGGGGGCTCAGTCACTCAAGCATCCGGCTCCTGATTGTGGCTCAGGTCATGACCCCAGGGTCGTGGGATTGAGCCCCGTGTGGGGCTCTGTGCTGGCAGCATGGAGCCAGCTTGGGATTCTCTCTCCCTCTCTCTCTGCCCCTCCCCTGCTCATACTTGCTCGCTGTCTCTCTCTAGCCTAAAGAAAAGAAAATAAACGTAAAGACATTATCACACCTGGTTCGTGAGAGTCAACTGGGGGCATATGTTCAGAGGACTGCTAATACCGGACTGTTGTTACTTGAGACGACTACAAGCTTCTGTTTTTGTAAGAGAGGAAAAAAAAACCTCTTAAAGATCTTCTCGAATGCGGCTTTCCGTCCGTATTCATGTTCCTTCTCCCTCCCTACCCCACCCCCATACCTGAAGGGAGATGGGTGACAACGGCTGTGCTTTGCAGCTCAGCTGGTACAATGCCTGGACAGCAGCCAGTGGCCTGGGTTCAATCTACTGATAAGTCATCAATGTCTCTCTCGCCCAAAACATCTGGTTTAGGATCCTGAGTTATGAGCTAATATTAAATATAAAATTTTATAGCATCACATATATAACACTGTTGATTGGAAACATCAAGAAAAGTAATTGACTGGAGGGGACTCAGTGCGACCAGCTGCTCGAACATCTGGATGGGATCCAAGGGGCCTGAGTTGAATTCCCAATCCGTCCATTCTTTCTGGTCTGGGATATTAAAAGATTTCGACTCTCTTTCGTGGGGATGCTACTTTTTCCAGGCGCTTTCTATACCGAAACGGGAGCGCGCGTTTCCGTTTGCTGGAAGACACCGAAATAAAAGAATTACACTTTTTGTTCTCCGTGGCATCCGCTCGTTAGATGGGTGTCGGCTTGGGGGACTTCCTTAGCCGCAGCCTGTAACCAGCCGTGACCACTTGGTGGCAGCGTACCCTCATTTTTCCCTCCATCTGTTTTGCAGCTGAGCCGCGCAGGAGGGGGAAGTGTTCCTACCCGTCTGGGGCTTTGTTCTCAGGGGGCTTCACTTTAACTTAGTTGCCCACAGAATTCCTTTGCCGACTGCCTTCCCGTGACCCAAACCCCAAAGGTAACCGAACCTTCGGGTGATGCTCTACGTTCCGTTTGCCGAACAGTTGCTTCCTGCCAGAACACGGTGGAACATTTGCCCATCTTCCCTGATGCGTTCGGGTCCAGGATTTAAGAAGGGCGGCGATTCCTTTAAGGGCATCTCCTTTCAAGCCGAGTCTTTCCAGGGAACCAGGCACAAAGCGGTTTGCACCTCGTGCGCCAGCTCAGATTGGTTCAGAGTCGCGGCTCTGGGTGTTGTGTTAAGAAGGACTCTGAGGCCCTACCGTCGGGGCTCAGAAGGCGGGAATGCTTTGCTTGATCGGCAATGTTGGCCCAATACTTGCTACCCTTTTACTTTACCATGCGATTTGGGGAGGGCTGTGGGAGGTATCTGGCAAATGGCATCAACCTGATCTGATCTGTCTTATTTTTTTAAGGTTTGTTTATTTATTTTGAGAGAGAAAGAGAGCACGAGTGGAGGAGGGGCAGAGAGCCAGAGAGAGAGAAGCTCAAGCAGGTTCTGCACTACTCTCTCTCTCTCTCTCTCTCTCTCTCTCTCAAATGAATAAACATAAAAAAATCCAAGGGGTGCCTGGATGGCTCTGTCGCTTAAGCGTCTGACTTCGACTCAGGTCATGATCTCGCGGTTCGTGGGTTCAAGCCCCACGTCAGGCTCTGTGCTGACAGCTCGGAGCCCGGACCCTGCTTCGGATTCTGTGTCTCCCTCTCTCTCTGCCCCTCCCCGGCTCGGGCTTTGTCTCTCAAAAACTAAGGTACAACATTTTTAAAAAGTTAAAAATCTGTATTTATAGAAGCTGGCGTTCTGAAAAAGATTCACCGAGAGCAGAGATTCTCAGCACGCCGTCGGATCCCAGTCCATCAGCATCAGCACCCCCGAAACGCTTGGTACGAATGCAGATTCTCAGGCCCCATCCCAGACCCACTGAATCAGACCCTTAGGGGTGGGGCCCAGCTGTCTGGTGCTGTAACAATACTTCCCCGGGGATGTGGACGCCCACTCAGGAATTTATGTACCAATGGCAGGGGCAGTGACATTCTGGGTGGCCATAATGAGGTAAGCCCTATGATAGGGCCCTTCAGTGTGCTGTGAGGGCACGTATCAGGGGCACCTCACCCACCTTGGCCTCACCCTACAGAGGCCAGGCAGGTGCAGCGGATCAGTGACCAGGGAGGACGAGGAGAAGACAAGGCAAACAGGAAACCCAGTGACGGTCCCCGTTCCTGGGGACTGATGCTTTGGGAGATGCAGGCCTGCCTCGTCGCATTGCGATGGGCTTTCAGGCGAGTCTGGAAAGCTAGATTTTTCTGTGAGGTTTCCCAGGAGATATTTATGCACACTCCGGAGGCCAAAACAAGAGATGCGCGGAAGCCGAATCTGGGCCCCTAGGCACGCCTGGCCTTTTTGAGCCTTTGTTTCTATGACCGCCATCTAGTGGTGACAGTGGGTTGGTGCAGCCTTTATTTTTCCTTGGAGCCAAAGGGACAAATTTCTTTCTCCCCCCCTCCCCTCCCCTGCCCCCCCCTGCCCCCCCACCCCGCTTCTTAAATCTGGGTTTTGGGGTGCCTGGGTGGCTCAGTCAGGGTTGAGCGTCCGACTTCGGCTCAGGTCATGATCTCGCGGTCTGTGATTTCTAGCCCCGCGGCGGGCTCTGTGCTGACAGCTCGGAGCCCGGAGCCTGCTTGGGATTCTGGGTCTCCCTCTCTCTCTCTGCCCCTCCCCCACTCATGCTCTCTCTCGCTCTCTCTCTGTCAAAAATAAATAAACGTTAAAAAAAATTTTTTTTAAATCTGGGTTTTGATGCCCAAAAAGATATCATTAGGACAAGGTTTAGCGTGCCAACCCTACGGCCACCCTCCTCCTTCCCCTTCTGGAAAGCCCTTAAACTGGGGGCGGGTTGGGGTGGAGGGGGGCGCTGTCCTTGAGGCCCTGGTGGGGTTTGTGAGGACAGCCAGGCTCCAGCACCTGCTGTCGGTCCCAGCCAACCGAATGAAATATGACCGGCACTGTGACCTTGTCTGGGGTCCAGATCCAAAGTCCTGGAATGGACAGTAAGGATACACGGTTCTATAGGCAGAACGGGCAGGCCGGGCCGCATATCCGGATCCTTAAGGCTTTTCTAGCATGAGCTTCACGGTGGTCTCTGAACCTCCCTCCCCCCTTCCCCGAAATTGTAGGCAAAAGTCTGTGCTGGCCTATTCTTCCCGGGGAGAGCTTCTGGCCTGAGTCAGAGCCTCAAAGGAGCCTGTAACTCGGGCAGCGGAGGGGGAGACGAGGCTGCGGCATGGGGTTCTCAAACCTCAGCGGCTCCGAATCCTTTGCAGAAGGCGCTCAGCCGGGCCCCTCCCCAGTCCGTCTGTCCTAGGAACTCTTGGAGTCCTGCTTTCACACACAGAACTCTGACCAAACAAACACACAAGCAAACACGGCTCCATGATGTCAACGTCTCCTAACTCCACCCTTTGCTATGTTGAAAACGGTTGAAGGATTCTGGGCAGCAACCGTTCATTTTGGACACTTGACTTTTTGCTTTTCTGCTTAGAAGCCAAAAGACAACAAGCTGGCCTTTGAAGGAGGGGGAGCAGGGAGTGTGATCGCCCCTTAACAATGGCAGATGGTATCCAGGGTAACCAAGTGTCCTTTCTCCCCATTTCCCTACCACAGTTCTTTTTTTTTTCTTTAAGTTTATTTATTTACTTTGAGCGAGCGAGGGAGCACGAGTGGGGGAGCAGCAGAGAGAGAGGGAGAGAGAGAGAATCCCAAGCAGGATCCATCCACAATGTCGGCGCAGAGCCCCGCGCGGGGCTCGATCCCACGAACCGGGAGATCACGACTTGAACCGAAATCAAGGTGGCTTAACCGACTGAGCCACCCAGGCGCCCTCCTCTCCACACATCTGCCACGGCCCTAGAGGAGGCTCAGAAGACCCACATGGATTGGTGCTAAGGGACATCTTCTCCATCGTCCTTTGTGCTCCTTTACAGGGATGGCGCTTACAGTTTGACTAAGGAATAGCTAAGACCCCTTCAATTGTAAGAGTCTCTGAAACCTCAGAGTCTGTGTCTACCTGCCATTTCTGGTCCCCAGCTTCTGCTGAGACACTTGTTTGACACAGCAAAGCACCATCGTGCAAAGTGATGGCGCCCTCATCACACGATGGATGCCTGGCTAAGAGCATTTCATGTGTCGTCAGGAGTCACGGTGCTCTGTGAAGTCTCCTGGGGGTGATGGGGATCCAGCTCCCCACCCCCATCCGTGCTGCTCATGGAAGCTTCCGGCATTCTTGGGTGACTAGGGCTTCCTGTGAACCTGACTGGAGCAGCGGTTGGCTTTCAGAGGCTGGACCTACAGTCTTCTTCTGTCTTCTCTCTTCTGACTCCCTGTTTCCCCCTCTTCTGTTTGGACCTTTCCCTGTCCACCTTGCAAAATTAAAAGATCGGTCTTTGCCATTCTCTGCCTTTGGAGGATGTTGTTGGAAAAAGCGGGAAAATAAACGTGAAAGGGCTTTGAGTTCTGAGCAAGGCCGGTCCTGCAAAGCAGATATTGGGTGGAATTTTCTAGATGACAGAAAAATGTCCCAAGACTTGGGCTATGCGGTAAGGTAGGGGGGCAGGTGCCTCCCTGTCTTGGGAAAATGGAATTTCAGGAGAGGAAATCAGTTTTGTCTTTGTCACCTCTCTGCCCTGAGCTAGGTGTTTGGGCGGAGGGGGAGAAAGGAAAAGGCTGGTTTGATCCTCGTTCCCCTTGGAAATAGGCAAGAGGGATGTCTCAGCACCCTGGGATAGAACACGTGCACCAGGGAGGTCCTGGGTTTGCAGAAAACTGGGCAGCACACTGGGGGGACATAGCTGATTCCTCTCCGTGCCCTTCCTGGGTGTCCCAGCCTGAGATGAGAGAGGGAGAGGTGAGTGGGGAAGGAAGGAGCCCTGGCGGGGGGGGGGGGGGGGGGGGAAGCAAAATGTCCCCTCTGCTCTTGCCCCTGCCTGGGCAGAACGAGGTATGGCCTGGGGCACACCTCTTCATCTTTCTGGGCCTCTGTGGAGTGTGGACGTTGGACCTGATTCCCTAAAAATATCAGGACCCAGCACTCCTGCCTTTCTGCTTAATAGGCAGAATGAGTGAAGTCTGAGAAATTGAAGGAACTTTTCTTTTTTTTTTAATTGAAAAAATGTTTATTTACTTTTGAGAGAGAGAGAACACAAGCAGGGGAGGGCCAGAGAGAGAGGGAGACACAGAATCTGAAGCCCAATCCAGGCTCTGAGCTGTCAGCACAGAGCCTGACGCGGGGCTTGAACCCACAGACTGCGAGATCATGACCTGAGCCGAAGTCGGACGCTTAACCGACTGAGCCACCCAGGAGCCCTGGATCTCCATTTCTTGTATAAGATGACCTCTGTGTGCATGAAAAATATCAACATCAAGTACAATGATGTTTCCTCCTAGTCATTTTTCATCCCCTGACCCCTGCTGCGCTCCTTGGCTATAAATTCCCACTTTTTCTTGTTGTGTTCCAAGTTGAGCCCAGCCTCTCTCCCCCACTGAGGTGGTCCCTACATGTGTCGAGATAGTCTCCCTTAAATAAAGTCTTCCTTATCGTTTTTAACAAGCGTCATGAATAATGTTCTCATTAACACTGGTGGTGGGTTGCTCGTTATTCAAGACCACGGTCAATGTTAACTGCTTCTAAGGAGCCTTTCCTGACGGTTCACATCACTCCTTCTCTGAACCTCTTTGTTTTACAAGTTTTAGTGGAACTTCTAGACATGGCCACAAATCATTGTAAATACTGTGTAATATGATTCTTCTAGTAAAGTGTTTTCAAACTTTAAAAACACGTTGTGGGGGGGTGGGCGGGATGCCTGGGTGGCTCAGTCAGTTAAGCATCTGACTTTGGCTCTGGTCATGATTTCGTGGTCCGTGTGTTCGAGTCCCATGTCGGGCCCTGTGCTGACAACTCGGAGCCTGGAACCTGCTTCGGATTCTGTGTCTTCCTCTCTCTCTGCCCCTCCCCCGCTTGTGCTCTCGATCTCTCTCTCTCTCTCAAAAATGAATAAACATTAAAAAAATTTTTTTTAACACATTATAGAATGCAGGATTCATTATAAGAACCAAACCCTACGCGTTGTAGGAGGAGCC
This sequence comes from Lynx canadensis, assembly GCF_007474595.2. Taxonomy (NCBI): domain Eukaryota; kingdom Metazoa; phylum Chordata; class Mammalia; order Carnivora; family Felidae; genus Lynx; species Lynx canadensis. The sequence continues at coordinate 6,821,781 of NC_044316.2, forward strand.
AGGCAAGCACACGTCCAGAGAGGGGAGATTAAGAACCAGAGAAATGTTCACGAGCAGGGCGGCGGATGACTCAGGTTTGACAGGGCCCTCTGGGAGTCACGTGTGTCTCAGTGCTAGAACTTTCCAAATTTTCACAACAGTCCATGGTAAGAAATCCCGTTTCTATCAAGATCCTGTAGAAGGACACATACAAACACGCGTATGTGCAACCACGAACAAAGCTTCCACCAAAAACAAAAAATACCCCACTAATCCCTACTACGTGCAACTGTGATATAATGTAAAATAGATCTGGTCTTTGCCCCTGGTTCCTGGCACAGCAGTTCCTAAAATCCTTGAAATTTCCTGAGTGAGTGTCTTTTGTTATTCACAAGGAGCCCCTTCAACCATTGCTGAGTTTATGCTAATGAGGTGACTCTCAGGCGGACCCCCAGATAGCTTCAGGGTGGGGGCTGGTCGCCGGGGAAACCAATCACAGGGAGGAGGGTTACAGCTTGCAGCCCCACCCTCTGAACTGCCTGCAGGGGGGATGGGCTGGAGGTTGAGTTAATCGCCAATGGAAAATGATTTAAAATTTTTCTTAAATATTTATTTATTTCTGAGAAAGAGAGAGACAGAGAGAGACAGAGCAAGAGCGGGGGAGGGGCAGAGAGAGAGGGAGGCACAGACTCCAAAGCAGAGGCTCTGAGCTGTCAGCACAGAGCTCCACGCGGGGCTCGAACTCATGAACTGCGAGATCATGACCTGAGCTGAAGTCAGATGCTTAACTGACTGAGCCAGCCAGGCGCCCCACCAACGGAAAATGATTTAAACAATCATGCTTGGTTAAAAACAAACAAACAAAGAAACAACAACAACAACAACAAAACCCTAAGAATAATGAAGTTTGAGGAGTTGCTAGGTTGGTAACCACATCCAGGTAACTGGGAGAGTGGGAGTGGTCCATTTATCAATGCCATTGGGACCCGTCCCCACCCCCCCACTGTACCTGCCTTTCCTCTGGCTATTCGTTTACATCGTTGATAATAAACTTCTATCAAGGCTGTTTTTGGTCCTGTGAGTCATTCTAGAAAATGCTCTGTCTCTCTCTGTCTCAAAAATAAGTAAACGTTAAAAAAATAAATAAAAAATAAAAATAAATAAATAAAACACTGTAATCTACTTGAGGCTTCTTCGGAGAAAGAGCATTGCTGGGGTGCCTTGCTGACTTAGTTGGAAAAGCATGTGACTCTTAATCTCCGGGTTGTGAGTTCGAGCCCTGGCATTGGGTGTAGTGATTATTTAAATAAATAAAACTTCAAAAGGGGGGGAAAAAAGTAGGAACATTGAGATTTACTGGACATTTCCAATACCTAAGAGAATACGCAGGACAGAAATGCCACACTGTTATATAAGTTCATGGAATGTATCATCAAATGAATGAATGAATGATTTTTAATATGGCCCTCGCGGGTTCAGGTTTCAGTTTTATATAACTACCCAGGGACATTCAGACTTAATTAGTGTGGGTTTGTTCTTCAGATTCAGGCGAGTTTCACCCACTGGAATTTTAATTTATTAGTTCGTTGTGGGCACCGTGCTGAGGGGGGGGGGGAGGGGGGGGTGACTGCTGTCAGTCCTGTCAGTCCTTAGGGAGAGTTGGCTTGCCAAGTGCAAAGTTCATCAAAGGGCCTTTGTTGTTTCTGGGTGTTATTTCCTCCAAGGTCGATCAATTGCCCTTTTTGATTTTGAGATGCTTATCTGCCAAGGGCGTGGCTAGGGCGGCTCCTCCCCTGATTTCTGAGAGCTTCACAAAAAGAGCTGCCTTATAGCCCTTAAAGTTCACTCTTTGAACAACTATGAAGACCTCACAGGTCTCCATTCTCGGTGGAGATTTCGGGAACACACCCCAGTCTCATCCGCAAGGGGCGATGCTGAAAGGCGGCTTAGCCCTGCAGGTGGCGGGTTGCACCGATGCGGTGCTATTCGTCATTACCTGCAGTTTGAGAAGGTGACGTTCTCTGACCTTGTCCTGAAATTCTGGGGCTTAACCCTGTCCGAAGCCCGTTGACCCTTCTGCACTGAATGCACACAATACGTAGTTGCTGAGTGATTAAGCTGATATTATCAAGCAAAGTTTTGATTTGCGACCGACCCAGTCTGACCCGGCAACATCCCGGTCCCAAGGGCTGTTAGGATGGTCAGTGGGGTCGGTCATCTTTACCCAGGATGGGTGAAGACCTCTTCCGCCACTGGGTCTGAACCTCCAGCTTAATTCCAACTTCACCTAATACTCAATACAGATTTCCTGAAACACACGACCGATGCATGAAACACACCCTTATTCATTTTCCATGTGGAGCCCATAAAATTGCATTTTCCTGCCTCTTGCAAAGACTGTCACCCATCTGGTTTAAATTTGCAAATTGCTGCCTGCCGAGAAAAGGGTTAATGATGACTGGGAGGGAGAATTCTGTTTCCTTGGGCTGGGCTTTGTAGGAGTCCAGTTTCCCCCGGAAGCTGAGCCCAATCAGAAACAATCTAGGGGGCCTACGAGGACTTCCGGTGAGCCCCAGCAGGATTCTATACCCATAGGACCAACGTGGCCCTGAGATCTGGAAACTCAGGTCACAGTAACAGCATCAGTGGCTGCTGCAGCACTGCTGTTCGAGGAACCTCTGCGGGGAGTGAGTCTCCGTGGCCAACACAATAACAACTAGCACTTTAGTAATGAAAATCACATCTCTGTAATTGTGTAACATACAGACTTAGGACTGTAACATGGCTCATCCCAATGCAATACAAATTGGGCGCAGAATTCGGCCTCATGAAGACAGGCTTCTCTTTCAAATTTTTTTTTTTAACGTTTATTTATTTTTGAGACAGAGAGAGACAGAGCATAAACGGGGGAGGGTCAGAGAGAGAGGCAGACACAGAATCTGAAACAGGCTCCAGGCTCTGAGCGGTCAGCACAGAGCCCGACGCGGGGCTCGAACTCACGGACCGCGAGATCGTGACCTGAGCTGAAGTTGGATGCTTAACCGACCGAGCCACCCAGGCGCCCCCAGGCTTCTCTTTCAGACGGGCCAGTCCCCAACATTAACTCCCTCAAGTTCCCCTTTGTGGTGTCCTCCCGAAACATTTCCAAGAAGGCGATCATCTCCCACAAGCAAAGAGGGACCCTCGGATGTGTGGGCCAGGACACTTTCCGAAATTATTTCCTTAAGGGCTTGACATGAGAGAGGAACTCACGTGGGGCCAAAGAGCCCATTTTTCCGAAGGGCCGAGCCCTGGAGACAGTGCATCTGGAAAGCTGGCTGAGTTTGAAGGAAGGAAGCAGACGTGTGTAAATCTCACTGGTATGATATTTAAGAAAATGAGCCGGGATGTTTGATCACTTCATGTTTTATGGGAATGCTGTCATGGTAATACATCTTCTTTGGCTGTAAGCACCGTTATTATCCGCGTAAGAAGGATGATAAAACGGGGTGGTGTATTAAAATGCAATTCAGGACAAGGCGTTGCTAGAGTGCCCACTAGCAATGGGTCCAAGCTGACATTGACGCCAAGTCTTCTGATCCCAAGACCAGCTGGGGGCTTTCTACCCCACCACACCAGGTGAAGAAGTCATTTCCTATTATGCCTTTCTCCTGCCCGTAGATTCAAGGAATGCCACAAAGTAGCGTCGGAACCCCCACGTTGAACGTTGAAGGTTGAACGTGATTTCACGGACAGTCAGCGCACAAGTAGAATCTATTTGCGTTAAACCATCCCTAAGATGAGATTCATACAATTTAACTGCACCACCTCCCATCCCCCACGTCCCAGTGACTCAGAATAATGGGGCACTCCCGCTCTGCTTTCAATATTTCCTCCCATCTTCCATAACTGTGTTATTCAAAGTACGGTGTCCAGACCAGCAGCATCAGCATCACCTGAGGGCTCGTCCACAAAGCAGAAGCTCAGGCCCCACCCCAAACGCAGCGACTCAGAATCCGTGTTTTAACAACAGCCCCAAGTGATGCCTGTGCCTGTCAGGGTTTGGGAAACCCTGCATCTATCACGCATGCTTTTGCTTGGTGCCTCCTGCTTTATGTAGTGGGTTGTGCGGTTCACAGGCAAGGAGAGGAGACAAGGACAGACCAGGCAGAACGTTCTTACCTAGGTGCCTCACTTTTCCCGAGGACCGAAGGAGAAGTTATACCAGAGACGGGCCATGATGGCGGAAGGATGGGCCCCAGAAGGGTCTGGAAACACAGAGGAGCCTGCCGGTAGCCGCCTGCAGACATCTGGTTTACGGTCGCTGTGAAGGAAACAGACAGGGATCCAGGATTTTGGAAATGACAGGCATTCCGAGAGCCTCTCGCTTATCTGCACTTTGGGAAGTATCCTTGGGGAAACTGACCATGCCTATAAACAGAAGACCTGCCGGAAAACGGAGGTTGGTTATTTCTTCCCTTCATGTCTGGGCTCCTTCCAGGGGTGAGATGGATGGCTCCTCCAACCCAGGGTCAGGACCCCCCCCCCCCCCCCCCTCTAGGCTGTGCGTTCACTTGGCTCCCTCTGGAAGCTGAGAATTTATGCAGCCAACACCCCGGTTCCTTCTCTTGTGTGTCTGACCCCCCCCCCCCCGCTCCTTTTCCACCCCATGCTTCCCAGCTTGCAACTTTGCTTTTTACTTATTTATTTACTTATTTTTTTGACAGGAGCTGCCAGATGTCAAATCACTTCATATTCTGTGGCTTCGAGATCCAGGCAAACGTCCATGAAGGGGAGGATTGTAACCACCGAAAGTCGGTGTGAATGTGGGACCCTGGATTCTGTTGTGGGCAAGGACGTTGAGCAATGTCAAATGACTCTCCTGGGAGCCGGTTGTCAGATTTTTGGTCTGTTCGGGAAACGTCTGCCACATTTTACATCAACATTTGCAAACGGCAAGCGAGTGAAGTGTTGAATTGTAGCAACGAGTGAGTGAGACGAATGGACCACAGTGCCAACGGCAAACCAGCTTGGGTGACAGAAGTTACTCGTGGTTTTAAATGCTTTCGGCTGACACAACATTTCTGGTGTTTTGCTGCAGAGTCTATAAATCCCATCTCAATGTCGCCTGGAGCCACCGAACGTGGAAGCCTTTATAATGTAGATGGTGGGTGGGGAGAATTGGGTGCCTCTTGGCCACCTGCCATCACTCTTTAATTTGATTTGATTTAATTTATTTTTTTAAATGTATTTTGAGAGAAAGAGAGAGAGAGTGGTGGAGGGGCAGAAGGAGAGAGGGAGAAAGAGAGAGAGAATTTTAAGCAGGCTCAGCACGGAGCCCGATGTGGGGCTCGATCTCATTGTGGTATCATGACCTGAGCAGATATCAACAGTTGGACACTTAACTGACTGAGCCACCTAGGTGCCCCTGCCATGACTCTTTGTTTCAAGGTCCAGAAGGGTCAAAGCTGATATAATCACGCCCTTATTCAATATCCCAGGTTTGTTCTTCAAGGGCTCAAAGCACTTATGTTATCGTCACTATGACTTTCAACTCTTTAGGACCCTGCTCAGATTTAACCTTGTCCTTGCGGCCTCCCTCCCAACTGGGACCAGTGTCTCCTCATAGCTTCTGCTACATCATGCCCAGTTGGCCAAGTATGTGGGCCAGCATGGCCCAACAGCGAGGTCCGTCTTTCCTATAAGTGAACCACTCAGCCATGCACCCTCCTTCCGTTCATGCCTCCACCACGTTCCCCAAAGAAGAAACGTGAGCTCACGTGCATCACTACACATGTATCTACGAAGGGGCAGCCCGGGGTTCAGGGTTCCCGGACCCTGTTCTTTTCTCCACACCCATGGTTCTCAAAGCGAGCCCTGCGTCGGGCTCTGTGCTGATGGCTCGGAGCCTGGAGCCTGCTTCAGGTTCCGTGTCTCCCTCTCTGCCCCTCCCACCCCTTGTTCTCTCTCTCAAATAATAAATAAGTAAACATTACAAAGCTCAAATGCTGTTGTGGAGATTGAATAGTAAGAGCCAACACTGAGCTCTCACTCTGTGCCAGATTGATGTGCTAATCTCATCTATCCGCACGGGGCCCCCTGCTCACCACGACCCTTGGAGGCAGGTACCATCACCACCTGCCTTTGACAAATGAAGACACTGAGGACCAGGGAGGTGAGGTAGCTTGCTCAAAATTCCATGTACTGCATGGAGAAGCTGGGTTCCGAACCCCAGGGGTTTGACCCCAGAACCCAAGCTCTTCCCTAAAGTCTCTCCTACTTGGCATATGCTTATTGAATTGACTCTTACCATTGGGACCCTCCCATGTACCGCAGGGAGGGGAAGTCTAAAATGTCACAAAGGGGAGAGCTGACATATGGGGCAGCTTAGGGGGAATAGAGAGGGCTTGGGTTTCTTTTAGAAAGGAAGGCAAAGTGTATTCTCAAGTCCCCTTAATTTCCCTCCTGATAGATCCAGTTATCTTAACCTCCAACAAATGGCATAAATCTACGCAGCAGTGTTGGTTCCAGAAGCATCTAAACGTCTTGAATTCTGCCTCCGAGGGTGCAGCGTTCTGGGGGTTTGAGGGGAAGGGGTTAGTGACTGAAGGGAGAGGGGCTCTGCAGGTTAGGGCTCCAGCGAGATGCTTGAACCACTCAGGCTCCATGCAACATTAGCCATAAGCCACTTCCCTCCTTGGGGCCTCGGTTCCTTCATCTGCAAAATGGGGATGATGATAATAGCCGTCTGTGTCATTTGTAGGCAGCTCGGATGAGACAGCAGCCAGCCGGAAGTGTCATGAACGAGAAGTGAGACGTTCCAGGTTCTCGGCTGTGACCACCAGAAAGTCGCCACGTGGGGAAGGCAACGAGGAGATGCCCGCCTGGTCTTGACTCTAAACAAACATGAGATTCTTTTTATCTCTGTTTGTGTGTCTGTTTGTTTGTTTAATGTTTATTTATTTATTTTTGAGAGAGGGCACAAGCGGGGGAGGGGCAGGGAGAGAGGGAGACACAAAATCCGAAGCAGGCTCCGGGCTCCGAGCTGTCAGCACAGAGCCCCACGCGGGGCTCGAACCCACGAACCGTGACATCATGACCTGAGCCGAAGTCGGAGGCTTAACTGAGGGAGCCACCCAGGCACTCCATGAGATTCTTTTCTATGCACTCTTCCTTCCCCAGGACAAGTGCGTGTGATTTCTCAGCACCTAGGGCAGCCTGCAGGCCTGTTCCTCTGCGTTCGTGGTCCTTTTATAGCATAGACTCTCTAGGAAGGCGGCCCTAGGAGACAGCAGCAGAAAGCCCCTTAAGGATGCCATCCTATTTTGCATCCCAACCCTCCCGGGCTCAGCCCGGGATTTATAGACTCCCAGTTAGATCTCTGGGCTTCCCCCACCTAACAGCCTCCCCCCCACCCCCTCCCACCCCGTCCCTTCTCACCCATCCCTCTCCAGGCACCGAAGGCCTTTCCAAAATGTCTTCGCTTTCACGTGACACCAGCCCTGAAATCCCCCGTTCCAAATAAATGAGAAAGGGACCCCCTCCCGCCAGGTTTTGCTCAGTGCCCCGGCCACACCGGGCCACCCAAGCCAGGATACAATTTCGAGGCGAGGAGGGGTGCATGTGTGTGTAATTGCTTCCTGAGAGGAAGACCATGAAAACTTTGCTGCAAATGAGGTGTTAATGATGAGCGCCACAGGGTGTGTTACTGGAGCAAAGTCCCATCTGGATTGACTACATTAAGTTGCTTCTCAGGGACGTGGCCCTTCCTAGAGTGGCTTCCCCTTTGGCTGGGGAGCGTCCCGCAAGAGGAAAACAAAACTAAGCCAAGCAGGCAGACAGACTCCTCCCTCTCCCCCCACCCCCGCCCCCCATAACTGTGATGCTTTACCTGCAGGGGTGGCTCGCAAATCTTGTGACCAGATCTACAGAGGGATTTCCTTCTAGGAAAAGAACCTGGGGACTTTGTTGGATACACCGCTCTCGGCACCTCAGGTTAGGCACTGGATGAGGCATCAGGATACCTGGAGTTCAGTGTGAACTTGGAGGTTCAGAGGAAACTGTCACTTCGACAAAATCCTGGAAAAGTTGTAAGAGTAGGAGATTTCACGTCTATAAATTAGGTTGTGTTTTGTTTTTGTTTTAATATTTATTTTTGAGAGAGAGAGAGAGAGAGAGAGAGAGAGAGCAGGATAGGGGCAGAGAGGGAGGGAGACACAGAATCTGAAGCAGGCTCCAGGCTCCGAGCTGTCAGCTCAGAGCCTGACATGGGGCTTGAACCCACGAGCTGTGAGATCATGACCTGAGCCAAAGTCAGATGCTTAACCGACTGAACTACCAGGCACCCTGAGACAAAGATACTTTAATATAATTTTGCTACAGCCAAAATTTCTTATAAGACAGAGAAGTGCTTATTTTGACATAAAATCAAATTCTCGAATATGCAATGTGATATATAAGAACGTTTTTCGTCGTATTTTGATTGCTGTCCTAAGTTGAAAATATACGTTGGGATTAAAAAAAATTTTTTAGTGTTTATTTATTTTTTGAGAGAGAGAGAGACAGAGTGTGAGTGGGGGAGGGACAGAGAGAGAGGGAGACACAGAATCCGAAGCAAGCTTCAGGCTCTGAGCTGTCAGCACAGAGCTCCACGTGGGGCTCGAACTCATGAACTGCGAGATCGTGACCTGAGCTGAAGTCGGACGCTTAATCGACTGAGCCCCTCAGGTGCCCCTAAAATAGGTTTAATAATACCCATCCTACCTCATTTTAACCTTACAAAAACTCTCTCATGTGACAGCTTAGATCCACGAAGGACAGCATTTCCAGGAGCTGGAGTCAGAGTTCAACCACGACATTTAATTCAACCTCTCCCTTTTAAAGCTAGGACAATCAGCTAGATGTAAATGGTGCTAGTGAGAGCTTTCCCATGGAGGTGAGACCCACTGGGGGCGTCTGTGATACTATCAGAGAAGTGACAGTTTTGACAAAGTAGCTCCTCCCCCCCCCCAAATGTCATATTACTGGTTCAAATTTGGACTTCATTTCGGCCAACCCACTTTGCCCAAGTAAATACAAGAGTTGGCCTTTGTCTCGTTAAAAGGCAAAGAGAAATTTCTAGAATGCTTGCCGGATGGGGCAAGTGGGAGATGTTAATGATCTCTACATGCTCTCAAGTAAAGGCCTGATGTTCACCGGTGTTCGTCTGCTTTCTGAGGAGGGATTTGGCTGTGGAGTGCGGTGGTGAACACAATCGGATATGTTTCATTAAGACTGCGCCTCTGTCTTTTAATTAACTTCTTGTTCCTGTCTTTGGTGAAATATTAATTATTTTTTAATCATCGCTGGGATGCACTTTAAGGAGAAGCAGCTGGAATCATCCAACCTTAGTTTCATTATACAGAGAGGTGTTACAATAATTAACTTAATTAGCTTGTCACCGCTTGCATAAAATATGACTGTATTTGGAGAACAGATATTGCTTTGCTGATCCAAGGTTAATTAAAAAATAGAGTGTGCATAAGGTCAGGTTAAATGGGGTTGTAGCACACTGGTATCCGGCCAGCGGGACGAAGAATGTTTCCGGAGGGGGCCAGGACCGGAAACCAGCCATGGCACTTCTGAAGCCATCTTGGAGAAAACCAACATCATCAAACCCAGTAGGCTGCCGTTCGCCTACGGTGTTCTTTTCTTGCTATACATTGGGGTTCTTACTAGGGGGTGCGGGTCCTTGAGCCTTCACGGGGCAGACAGAGAAATCAATGAGACACTTTGTTTAAGTGGAACATGGTTCTTTGTGGTCTCTTGAGACATAGGTGTACCTGAATGCAAGATGGTAAGACCAGGAAAGAAAGTTCTGGGCGATACGTAGCTAACAGTTACCGAAGGTACCGAGCTACGTGACTTACATGAATAACTCACTTACCTCACCACAATCCTATGAGGCAAATAGAATTATCCCTATTGTAGGGCTGAGGAAACTGAGGCCCAGAGAGAGTAAGTAACTTCTCCACGTTTACCTAGCTAGTTAGTAGCAGAGCTAGGATTTGAACTCAGGTAGTTTGTCTCCAGACGCAATGATTGTCTCAATCATTACTTTTGAATGGAACATTACTCTACCATCCGCCTTGTCATAATGTGAATGAAAATAAGGAGGGTTTTCTGGGGTTGGGGGGGGAAGGGTGGGAAGGACACTCTGTAAACCACAGACTCACTCCTCCAGAAGCTAGATCCCTTGCAAGGAGAAGTCTGATACTGATCCCAAGTATTCAACCCTAATTAAAATGCTGGTGAGCTGGTTTGGGTTTGGGAGAAGAGTTTTGCTCGGTCCTTGTCAATCTGTGGGTGTGTTTAATGCGTATAACTGTTTTTGTTTTGTTTTGTAATTATGCGTCAGTCCATTAAAGTTTGACTTTGCCCCACACTCTGTCAAGCCTCCTGACAACTCATTTGTGGGAGTGAATGGGCTTCATGGAGAAATTTATGGCTTTGGAGACATTGAGATAAGAGCACACTGCATGTCTCGCAAATGGCTTAGCTCATAAGGGTCGAGCTGTCCGGAAAATAATGGAAATCTCAACCTGGGATGGCATCAGCCCTGAAATGTTTACTGTGCTCTTTGGTGATTGAAAGGCAGATTTCATATTCAACAGATGCTACCTGCATTATGGACGGAGTTGGACTATGATTGACCCGGAACATTTGTTCCCATTTCTAGACAATGATCTCAAAATCATTTGCTCTGATTCCTCGCCGACTCCTCCTGGGTCTGATTTCACCTGCGGGTTTACTGACTTTCTCAATTGGAATGACTTAAAACTTATTTTTAAACTCAGCTATTTGCTCAGCCATGCTATTATTTTTCTTCAGGCTGTTATTAATTTCCCCTGGAGTGACGTGTGGTTTGGACCAGACCATGCTGATGTGGTTTGTCATGTACGAGGCTAAATGTAGGACAGAAGCTTGGGAATGAGGGAGAAGAGAACGTGAACAGAAAAAGTCAGTTAATATTGTCGTGGCTCTGAACCCATGTGTCATATGCTGCTAATATTTGGGGTCAATACTGTCCTTTTTTTTTTTTTTTTTTAAATCTTCAAGGTGAGAAGTAACATGAAAATAGAAGAAGCCATCATAGGGTTCCCGTACACAGGAACGCACACAGAATCGAGAAGAAACAGTCATAAAGTGCAATAGTACGTACAGTATATGGTCCCTCACTATGGAAATAGCAGTGTCTGGGCAAAGGAACACCACAGAGAAAGCTCCATGGAGGAGGCAGCGTGGCCCCCAAAATCAGACACTCCGAGGCAATCTTTTCCTTGAGTTGATCGGACAGCGTAGATGGCAGAAAACAGGTGCCCAGGGGGCACCTGGAAGGTTGTCCTTGAAAGATGGATGGATTAACAAACCATGGAACATTCATCAATAATTCTACCCAGCAGTAAAAGGAACAGGCTGTCGCTATGCCCAATGGCATGAGTGAATTTAAAAGGCCTCATGATGGGGTGCCTGGGTGGCTCAGTCAGGTGAGCATCTGACTTGATTTCTGCTCAGGTCATGATCTCACAGTTCATGGGATCAAGCCCCACATCGGGCTCTGTGCTGATAACATGGAGCCTGCTTGGGATTCTCTCTCCCCCTCTCTCTCTCTCCCCCTCTCTCCCTCTCTTTCTGCCCCTCTCCTGCTTGCTCTCTGTCTTTCTCAAAATAAATAAACATTAAAAATAAATAAATAAATAAAACTAAAAGGCCTCATGGTGAGTGAAAGAAGCCAATCTCAAAAAATGACATGCTGTATAATTCTATTTACATGATATTCCAAAAAAGCCAAAAGTACGTGATGGAAGACCAGTTGTTGCCAATGGGTAGGGTTGAGGTGAGGGTCTAACTTGCTAAGAGGGGCAGCATGAAGGAGTTTTGTGAGAGGACACAATTATTCTATATCACTCCTGTAGCGTTGTCTACACAAATCTTTACTTATAGAATTGTACACACACACGTACAAATTTACGTTAACTTGAAAAACAAGTATTGAAAGGTCTTAGAATTTTAATGAAATGATTTCCACATTTCTATTCTAACACTGGCTTAAAACAATTTTTGCAAAGGGGCACCTGGGTGGCTCAGTCGGTCAAGCGTCCAACTCTTGGTTTTGGCTCAGGTCACGGTCTCACGATTCGTGAGTTCGAGCCCCGCATCTCGCTCTGGGATGATGGTGCAGAGCCTCCTTGGGATTCTCTCTCCCTCTCTCTCTGAACTTCCCCTGCTTGCTCACTCTCGCTAAATAAATAAATAAATGAATAAATAAACTTTAAAGAATTTTAGAAAACCAGTTTTCACAAAGATATATTATGCCTCTTTCACTTTAAATGGGTGCCATATTACTTTGCATCTAAGGGTTGTCCAGGGCTTACCACCAATACAAAAGGCTAGAAGGCTTATAGGGTGTGCTAGTTCCTTGGGGGACCCCTGTCAATGGAGCCTCAGGATAGGCATGCAGGCAAGTGTTAGTTGGAAGACGCACTAATCCCAAGGGAGCGCCCCTAAATGCGTCAGCCCAGCTTTCCTCAAACTATGCCTCTACTGGGCAAACAATGACCATGCAAGGGGATGGGTACAAGCATGACTGTTCTACTGGGGAATTCAGTCACCTCAAGTAATGGGGGCTTATCAAAAGTGGACACAAGCATGGAACCCCAGTCAAGGAGGCTTCCAGAAGAGCAGGAAGTCATGGTGGTTTGGCGTCTAAGATGCCTCAGTAGACTTCCTTAGCTGGAGCTCGTGAGTCTTTGCTCTGTATTCTACCACGAGCTGAAATTTGGCGGGCACATGTCTACTACTTCCTGTCTAGTTGCTAACTGGTTTATTCCTTCCCCTTGATTCTTCATATCCTTTATCTACCCTATAGGTTTTGATCACTCCTAGAGGCTGCTTTCCTATGGCTTCAGTCATTGCTACAATTATATCTCCGCTCAGCTATCCCTGCTAACTGCCTGTTTCCCGCTGCAGTGAACGGGACCCAGCTCATCTTTTTGTGTCTATCTTCTTCCCGGACTGCTGGCCAGCTCATGAATTGGCTGAATTCAGTTCCAAGGGCCAGCTCCGGGTCCAATTAGCTGTCACTAAGTGTGGGGATAGTTCCCCTGGCCTATCTCACGGGACAGCTTCATTTGGGAGAGGCTATGGGCTTGGAGGCAGTCTGGTGGTCTTGTCCTAGTACAGTATCCCACGATTAGCAAACCACTCAAGACAGAACACGACAGAACGCTAAGTTTTGTTTCAGAGGCAATGTTTCCGTGCCAAGAACTACAAAGGTGCTGGGAGTTTATCCTACTCGTCAGCTACTAGGCTAACCTATCACTATTTCCCGGATGTTGGCAGAAGACCCGCGTCGGAGACGGATGGGTCTGGGTCAGAGACAAAAGCCTTTGGTAGGGCCCCGCAGGCTGCAGGAGCTCCAAGCTGCCGGCAGTTCCCTGGAACACTGATGTCTCATTGGGGGGTGATGTAGATCAGCTAGACGGATGCCTTCGCAAACAGTGGCTTGCATTAAAGAAGAGGAATCCTGAGCTTGGGGACTGAGTGTTTTGAAGGCTTGTTCTTGGGGCACCATGCAGAGGCCGAGAGATGAGGGAGTGGCTCACTGCAAGAGCCCAATGAGAGCTGGTACCATCCAAGGGCACCCTACGATGGGGCAGTTGCTGCACATCCCACACCCCGCTGAGCACGCTGGGTCCCATTCCCATCCCGGGGCCTCAGCCTTGATCTCAGGCCAGTCCATCCATCTCGACGGGGACCCTAGAAAAAACTTCCCCACCATTTCCTTCATTGTTGGCCAAACTCCAGTCCTTCTCTTATGGGGGGGGGGGTTATCCATCTTTTATGCAAGCGACTTGGGGGTTCAAGGTACAGAGATCCTGTGCCTGTTCTGGAAGACGGGCCATTTTCCAGGGGCTTCTTCTCCTAGGTATCTGTAAAAGCCAGACTGATGATCAGAGCTTCCTTTTGTGGAGTGCTACCGTAGACCAGGTAGTGTGTAACGTGATTGATTTTCACAGCTCCGTGAGGGCAACGATTTTCTTATCCACATTTTATTTATTTATTTACCTACTTACTTATTTAAGTTTATTTATTTATTTTGAAAGAGAGAGCAAGCGGGGGAGGGGCAGAGAGAGAGAGAGAGAGAGACAGGAGTGAGAGAATCCCAAGCAGGCTCTGCACCGCCAGCGCTGAGCCTGATGCGGGGCCCGAACCCGCGGACTGTGAGATCGTGACTTGAGCCGGAATCAAGAGTTGGGTGCTTAACCGACTGAGTCACCCATGTGCTCCCACCTCCCTGCCCCCCCCCCATTCCGCATCAATATATTTTTTTTTTCAACGTTTATTTATTTATTTATTTATTTTTTTGGGACAGAGAGAGACAGAGCATGAACGGGGGAGGGGCAGAGAGAGAGGGAGACACAGAATCGGAAACAGGCTCCAGGCTCCGAGCCATCAGCCCAGAGCCTGACGCGGGGCTCAAACTCACGGACCGCGAGATCGTGACCTGGCTGAAGTCGGACGCTTAACCGACTGCGCCACCCAGGCGCCCCAATATTTTATAGCTGGGGCAACTGATATTTACAGAAGCTGGGAAATTCTTAAGGTCACATAATCAGTAAGCAGCGAGGCCAAATTTTGAGCCCAGTGCTAGAGGGTGACCAACCTTTCAGCATCCCCCTTGTATGTTCTTGGGTGTGGACAGGCTTGGGTCCCTTAGGACGTTTCTGCTGTCAGCTGAATAGAGCAGCAGGGCCATGGCGGGGGGGGGGGGCGGGAAGAGCTAAAATCGGGGCCCCTCTATCTCTTTCCCAGGGTCATTGGGATATCCAGAGGTACGTGAGAGTGCTTTATAGTCAGTCCACAGATAGAAGGGATCGCTGCTATTTGCTCTCAAATACCCACAAATACAGGCCCTGACATCTACAGGGGCTCTGTGCTCCCTGGGCAATCAGACAACAAACTTTAATTTCTGAGGGCCAGACGGATTTTCTTTTGATGTGTCCATTCTCGATACGGTGGGAAGGGTGCGGCGGGCTGGCTGGACTCAGCAGAGTCGAGTCCTGGGACTGATAAATGAACAGCCAGCAGAGAGGAGAGGCTTGTATTCATGCCCGATTATTCCGCGCTGGTCTCGGGGAGAAGCAGAGCTCCGTGAAGACAAAAGGGGTGTTATGTGACGGCCCTCAAGAGTTGTGGGGGGAGCCCCAGGTACGGGCATCTGGCAGAACTGTTCTGGCCCCGACTCCTTCACTCGCACTCAACTCCAGAGGGGTTCTTAAGAACACCGAACGCCCAGCAGCTCAAATAATTTTTCATCCTGGAGGCATGCCTGGGCCTGCCTCCTGGGACGGAGAGCTGGGCTGGGAGCCATAATGAGTAGCAAATCTGCCCGGATTGGGGCACACACGACGTGATGAAAAGCTCTGACAGCAGATGAGATAAGCCAAGCCGAATGGGAGCAGGGCGGCTGATCCCACCATGCTGGCGTGGCGTCTATTAACTCCAGCCCTCCTTCCCCATCACTCACACACGTTTTCTTTACTCTCCACCCATCCGTTAAGGAAACTGTTGTTGGCCAAGTAGCATTGACCAAAGCCCAGGGCCATGACTCTGGGGAGGTGGTCCCCGGTGAGCAGGGATATGGGGCAGGGACATCTGGAGGGGCCCTCGGGGAAAACACAGGACCTCCAATTAAGTACGCCTCAGTCTGGGTGGCCAGGCACACCCACCAGGGACCCACATCACCACTCCTCCCTCAAGCCAACCGTGTTTTCAAAGCAGTTCACAGCACTTTGCACTCCTCAGTTGTCAAAGAACTCCCCTTCTGATATTAAAACTCATTCAAATTTATTTAAACGAAGAAGACACCTATCATCTCAGGGATGACTGCTGCTTCCATTTGGGCATGCGTCTTTCCAGTATAATGACTGGACATATCCATAGATAGATAACAATCAGAGCAAATTCCAGGGGCACCTGGGTGGCTCAGTCGGTTAAGCGTCGGACTTCGGCTCAGGTCCTGATTGCACGATTTGTGAGTTTAAGCTCTGCGTTGGGCTCTGTGTTGACAGCTCGGAGCCTGGAGCCTGCTTTGGATTCTGTGTCTCCCTCTCTCTCTGCCCCTCCCTGCTTGCGCTCTGTGTCTCTCTCTCTCAGAAATAAATAAACATTAAAAAAAAAACAACTAAAAAGTAAGATGAACACACAGTTGACACACAAGGTCACATTAGTTGCAGGTGTACAAATAGTGATTGGACGGCTCTAACGTTATGCTCTGCTCACAAGCGTACCCACCACCTGTCACCATACGATGCAATTTGCAACACCATTGACCATGTTCTCCCAGACATACTTATTCATTCCATAACCACAAGCCTGGACTTCCCTCTCCCTTTTGCTCATTTTGCCCACCGCCCTTCTGGCAACCACCAGTTTGTTCTCTGTATTTATGGATCCGTTTCCACTTTTGTTGTGTTGTTCACATTCTACATGTAAGTGAAACCACGTGGGAATCGTCTTTCTCTGATTGATTTCACTTAGCGTCACGCCCTCTGAATCCACCCATGTTGTCACAAATGACAAGATCTCCTTCTTTTTTAGGACTGAGTAATATTGCACTATAGATAACATATAAAAATAATTCCATGTATATATTTAAATGTGTATTTTCACCAACATGAACACTTATATATCATATAGAAATGGACACACACTGCACCTTCTTTATCCATCCATCTGTCTGCATAGTCTTTCATCGTGTGTGTGTACAACCACTTTTTAAAACCGTTTTTCCAGGGGCGCCTGGGTGGCTCAGTCAGTTAAGCTTCTGACTTGGGCTCAGGTCACGATCTCGCAGTTCATGGGATTGAGCCCCACATCAGACTCTGTGCTGACAGCTCAGAGCCTGGAGTCTGCTTCCAATTCTGTGTCTCCCTCTCTCTCTGCCCCTCCGCTGCTCGTGCTCTGTCTCTCAACTATAAATAAATGTTAAACAAAACAAAACAAAACATTTTTCCGGGGCTCCTGGGTGGCTCAGTTGGTTGAGTGTCCGACTTCGGCTCAGGTCATGATCTTGAGGTCAGTGAGTTTGAGCCCCGCGTCAGGCTCTGGGCTGACAGCTCTGAGCCCAGAGTCTGCTTTGAATTCTGTCTCCCTCTCTCCCTGCAACTCCCCTGCTCACTCTCTCTTCTCTCTCTTAAAAACGAATAAATGTTAAAAAATTTTTTTTAATTAATTACAACCGTTTTTCCATAAATAAATACATAAAGCCATTTCTCTGAAGTTCGAGATTCAAACTATTGCCAGTTTCTCATGACCATAACAATGATTTGGTGAACTTTTTTTTTTTAAGCTTTTTTTTTTTTAATGTTTGTTTATTTAGAGAGACATAGTGTGTGTGTATGTGTGTGTGCGCGTAGGGGAGGGGCTGAGAGACAGAGAGGGAGAGAGAGAATCCTAAGCAGCCCCCAGGGCTGTCAACGCACTGTCTTTCTGGAACCATGAGATCATGACCTGAGCCCAAATCAAGAGTTGGATGCTTAACCAACAGCCACCCACGTGCCCTGATTCAGTGAACCTTCTAAATGCTAAATGCTTATTTGCATGTATGGTTACTTCCTTCCTGATATTTCCAGAGCAAGTTACTCTTCTTTTCAGGTCTTTTTCATGTCTGTAGCAAAATTAACATCCAGAAAGCCTGAAAAACTTTATACCCCTCACAAGCAGGGCATTACTCAAACCGAACAGACAGTTTAGAAAATTCTTACCCCTTTGAGCCCTGAAGCAGTATCCTCTCAAAGATGTTTTGCAATGCAATTCTCGGATTTCTGGCAGCTTTGACAACTGTTTGTATTTCTTTTGTGACTTGCTTTTGCCGAACTTTTACCTGGCATGTGTATCTGTTTCTAATTGATTCATACGAGATCTTTACATGTGGAGGAATTAAGCTGCTACCACATAACTTACAAAAGCTTGTTTGGGTTTGTCGTTCGGTTTTTGATTTTTTTCCTGTACTTACAAACAGTGTAAAATTCCATGTAGTTGAATCTCTGTTTTTTTTTCCTTTTAGATTTCTGCCCTTGATAAAACACTTTAGCTCTGCCTTGCTAAACATTATATAGAAACGTTTACCGCATTTTATAGTTTTTTTTTTTAACGTTTATTTATTTTTGAGAGAGAAAGAAACAGAGCATGAGTGGGGAAGGGAGACACAGAGAGAGGGAGACACAGAATCTGAAGCAGGCTCCAGGCTCTGAGCTATCAGCACAGAGCCTGATGCAGGGCTTGAACTCATGAACTGTGAGATCATGACCTGAGCCGAAGTCAATCGCTCAACCGACTGAGCCACCCAGGTGCCCCTATACTTCTTATTCTATTTTATTACTCTGTCTTCCTAATTTGGTGCCAGTAACATATTGCTTTAATTATTATTCTGTATATTACATGTTAATACTTGTGTGGTAAACCCTTCTTGTAACTCTTTTCCATAATATTTTTGGCTTTTCTGCTGTGCATATTCTCGCATATAAATGTTAAAACAATCTGTGAAGTTTCAGAAAATAGGCCTGTCAGAGTTTTACTGGCATCATCAAGGAAAATCTAAAGTTGTGAAAAATTGACATTTTATCCATATTAAATCTTCTCATCCATAAATAGGGTCCATCTTTTTTTAAATGTTTATTTATTTTTGATACAGAGATAGAGAAAGAGTGAGGGAGGGTCAGAGAGAGAGGGAGACAGAAAATCCAAAGGGATTGTCTGCCCTGACAGCAGAGAGACTGATATGAGGCTCGAACTCATGAACCCTGAAATCATGACCTGAGCTGAAGTCGGACACTTAACTGACTGAGCCACCCAGGTGCCCCTGGAAATAAGGTGCATCTTTTAATGTATTTTCATTTTGAATGTCTCTTAGTAAAGTTTTTCAGTTGTTTTCTTTTTTCTTTTAATTTTTTTTAATGTTTTTATTTATTTTTGAGACAGAGAGAGACAGAGCATGAGCAGGGGAGGGTCAGAGAGAGAGGGAGACACAGAATCCGAAGCAGGCTCCAGGCTCTGAGCTGTCAGCACAGAGCCCGACGTGGGGCTCGAACTCACGGACCGTGAGATCATGACCTGAGCCGAAGTCTGACGCTCAACCGACTGAGCCGTCCAGGCTCCCCAGTTGTTTTCTTGATATAGACCCTGAATATTACTTACAAGTTTCATTCCCACTTGGCCAAAAATATGGTTAAATTTTTGTCCTCAAGATAACAAAGGGGCTGTGGCTTCTAGAGCAGGATGATTTGGGCTGGGAGCCACATGAGAAATCACATCTTCTGGACCGGGGCACATGATGTGGTATTTTAATCTTTTTATCATTGTTGTGAAGGAGATCTTTAGATAGCACTTTACTTTGAACCAAATATTGGGGGTCTCTAGACAAGGCAAAATGTTTGAGCATTTATTTTATAATTAGCCTTTACTTGCTATCTTATGTTATTTTATGTGGGTTGGAGATCTTGGGCTTTGCAAAGAGATAGTCATTTCTTTGCAAGAAATGTATGTCAATATTTAGACTGTTTCCTTCTTTTTTTTCTTGTAGAGCAACAGACAGACCTGGGGTAAATCCCGACTGTACCACCTAGTTGCTCAAATCTTCTGCAATTTACCCCAATTTCTGAGGCTCAGATTCCTTGGTTATAAAAAGGGATAATGATACCTACTTTACAGAGATCTTCTGAGAATTAAGCAAAACTTTGCCTGTAGAGCACATAGCCCAGTCCCTGGCACATACAATGGCTATTGTTGTCTGATTGCCGTTGGCTGGAACTCCTAGAACCTCACATATTAACCATAATGGTGGGCATCAGGCTGTAACGGCAATAGATTCGTTGCTAAATAGAAATACCAGGCACTCTTCATGATGATGTTGATGATGATGATGATGATGACGGTGATGATAACTAACGTTTATTAAGCATCTGTACCCCATTCAGCACATACAACACAAAGACGTTATGGGAAATTGCCCCAACATCTTGTAAACTTGCTCTCAATCATACTGTACTGTATTTTATTTTATTATTTTTTTAACCAATCATATTGCTTTCATTCATTTATTCCGTCATTCAATCGACTCCTTTACCAATCATTGGTTGAGCCTGCAGTGAAGCTCTTTTTTCAAAATTAAAACAAAAATTTTTTTTTAATGTTTATTTTTGGGACAGAGAGAGACAGAGCATGAACGGGGGAGGGTCAGAGAGAGAGGGAGACACAGAATCCAAAGCAGGCTCCAGGCTCCGAGCTATCAGCACAGAGCCCGATGCGGGGCTCGAACTCATGCATATATTATAGTGTTGTTGCTTTTACCATGATTTTCCCCATCCATTCTGTATGGACTACTGTCCTCACTGAAAGCAAAGAATCAGGGGCAGGGTTTGTGATGGGACAGAGAATGGGACTGGCCTTCCTCCAGTGAAAGATCATTCATTCAACCATCATTTACTGGTTGCTAGTAATCAAAAGGTGAATCAGTTGGGGGTCTTGCCCTTGTGTCGTGCATAGCTGAGAAAACCGGATGTGAAGGATCATTCTACCGAAACAATACACACATGTTATGAGACCATAGAGACAGGCTTGTAAAGGGAAGCAGGGGACTTGCCAGCCCCTTGTGGGATTGGAAGGAGGCAGGCTGTGGAGAGGGCGGGAGCTGACATGGGGCTGAGTCGGGAGACCGGGTGGGTAAGAGAGAACAAACACGGGATCGGTAGGAATAACTCAGGCAAAGGCACAGGGGCACACTGGAGATGACTGCTCAACTCACTTGGAAGTGTGTTCTTCTCCAGGGAAGTGGAATTGCCAAGAGGTGGGCTTTGCGAGCGGAGTCGATTTGATCAAAGTCCAGAAATGAGAGCTTTTCTTGGATGACTTAATGAGGTCCGCAGAGTAAAGAAGGGAAACCATTGTGTCTTGGTATTAACAGTCATTGCCATGGTAGTTCCTGGAGCAAAACAAAAGTAAAGAGAAGACTGGAGACAAAATGAATTTGGCGGTTGACTCATTTGTCCTCTGGGGTCAGTTTCCCCTGCTTTCTCCTCTCGGTACCCTGTTTCTTCTCAGTCTCTCTGTTTTTCTCTTTCCACCTTGTCTTTCTCTCCTCCCAGAACCTCACTCTGGAGCGGGTTTCTAGGCTGGTGGACTTCTAAAAACACTGGTGAGGATTACTAGTTAGTGCAATACGAGAAGATTATATAACTTTGTCCCTCCACTCATACACGAACGATATACACAGGAAGGAGATACCCCCTTGGCCTCTATTACTTGCCGGTGAATCCAGAATTTGGCGGTTGATTCATTTGTCCTCTGGGGTCAGTTTCCCCTTCTTTCTCCTCTCTGTACCCTGTTTTCTTCTCAGGTATTTGGGTCTGGCAGGCTATTAGTGGGTGGAACCCACAGACACAAGGAAGTGATTTGATGGGCTTTCTTCTGGGCTCATGTACAATTTCTTTAAATTCCTTTTGATCCTCTAAGATCCCAGCAGCCAACTCTGGTTAACATCACTGAGAAGTGGGCTATACCCGGAGCCGTCCAGGGAGCGAGGCTTCTCATGTGCCAAGCGGCAGGCAGGCGGTCCTGTCTCCCTGCCTGGAACCGGAGGCACCCTGAGAAGATTCAAGCAAACAGAAGTGGCCAGTCGGATCATTACCATGTGAATTCGATCAGCGTTTACATCTGCACAAAGCGTTTCATGCCAAATCAGCCTCTTGAAAAATTCCATGGTTATCGCCCCATCCCCTAGCTCGAATGGCACTAATCCTCAGTTCTTATATACCGGATTCTTGATTCGGAGCCTAGTGAGAGCTGGAAATGAATCCTCTGCTGAAACTTAAGCCTGTTCTTCTGAAAGTCCCAGTGATGTGTTTGGAACAGAACTACCACCAGGGCACGCTGAGGGCTTGTGGGACACGGGGTGAAAAGTAGGCAAGTAGAGGAGGCAGGGGGAGCCCCGGACTTTCAAAAAGGGACGGCTTCAAACAGTAAGCAGACACGGGAGCAGGTAGCAATTAGGGTCTCAACATGTGTAGGGCCGGGCTGTTACCCTGCGGGTCCCCCCGCCCCTTCAGCTTTGGATCAGGCTTGCCAAACCGTGCTTTTGATGGCGTGGTGAGTCTTACGAATGGAAATGACATATACATAAATCCAATACATGTAAAACAGCATTCTTTTTTTTTTTTAATTTTTTAATGTTTATTTATTTTTGAGGGAGACAGAGAGAGTGGGTGCACGTAAACAGGGGAGGGGCAGAGAGAGAGAGAGGGAGACACAGAATCCGAAGCAGGCTCCAGACTGTCAGCACAGAGCCCGACGCGGGGCTCGAACCCATGAGCTGTGAGATCGTGACCTGAGCCAAAGTCGGACGCTTAACCGACTGAACCACCCAGGCACCCCCAAACCGCATTCTTTATGAGTATGATCCCAGGCTGGACACATTCCTTTTTTGGATGGGATTAGCTAGACTAGTTCAATCAAGGAAGTATTGTAATTCTAGTGTATCTTTGGGAGTTTTTTGTTTTTTGTTTTTACATTTGCATTTATTTATTTATTTATTTATTTATTTATTTATTTATTTATTTTCAGTTCTTCCCTCCCATTTAATTCAGATACAATTGACATATAACATTGTGTGAGGTTTTTTTGGTTGTTTTGTTGTTGTTGTTGTTGCTTTGGTAAATGTTTATTGTTTTTTAAGAGAGAGAGAGTGCAAGTAGGAGAGGGGCACAGAGAGGGGGGGCAGAGGCTCCAAAGCAGGCTCTGTGCTGACAGCAGAGAGCCCGATGTGGGGCTCGAACACATTAACCATGAGATCAAACCCAAGCCAAAGTTGGACGCTTCAATGACTGAGCCACGCAGGTGCCCTTAACATTGTCTAAGGCATGCAACATAATGAGTTGATATGAGTATATTGGGAAATGATCACTATGGTGAGTTTACGTAACATCATCACTTCACAGTTAACCAATTTTATCACCCTTAGGATGAGCCCTTTCAAGATCTGCTATCCTAGAAACTTCCAAATATGCAATATCGGTAACTATGGCTATCGTGTCGTACATGCCCAGAACTTATTTATTTATAACTGGATGCGTATACATCTTGAC
The DNA here is from genome assembly GCF_007474595.2 of Lynx canadensis. NCBI lineage: Eukaryota > Metazoa > Chordata > Mammalia > Carnivora > Felidae > Lynx > Lynx canadensis. The sequence goes on from NC_044316.2 coordinate 6,844,919, forward strand.
CACCTTCACCCAATTCCTAGTATTTATTTATTTATTTTTTAATTTTATTTATTCTGAGTGAGAGAGAGAGATGGCAGAGAGGGAGAGAATCTCCAGCAGGCTCTGCACTGTCAGCACAGAGCCCTATGAGGGGCTCGAACCCACGAACCGTGAGATCATGACCTGAATCGAAATCAGGAGTTGGACGCTTAACTGACTGAGCCACCCAGGTGCCCCACCTAGGGTTTCTTAACTGACATTTTAACTAACTCAATGAATTTGAGTGAGGTATTTTAGCTATGTGTACCAAGTCTCTCCATGTAGACAGAAAGCTATAGATTAACAATATAATTAAGACTAATTGTACCTTCCTGAGCGCCTGGCTCCAAAAGATGAAAAGCAAAGATTAGCATCAACCTGAGAGATCGTCTCTAATGGCGAACCACAGGGCTCTACCCTATAGGACATTTTCACTTATGCTGAGTTTGAAGGCAGATTTTAGGCTCGTTGTGTGTGTGGGTAACACAGTGAAAACCCTGAAAAATGGAACTGAGCCCTTCAAATGGGCTCAAAGCCTGGGTCTGGTGGCCGTGGCCAGGAACAGTGGAGGCGGGTTGTCTGTTTTCTTCTTTCTCTCTCTCCCCCAGCACCTTCCGTCTCTCATTCACTTTTATGACACCTACACGTTTATAAACCTGCCCAGGGCTTTTGAGAGATTACATGAGACGGAGGAGGAGGGGGGCAGTGAGGTGGGATCATTCCACTCATTCTTCAGCCTTGGCCCAGGGCTTCATGGAGGGGCAGGATGGAAATCTCAGCTGTACCAGAGAGCACAGAACTCGAACCCCCCGCCCCCCTCCCCTGTTTGCCTATTATGCTGACGTTCTCTGAAGTCCCACGCTTCAGCTCCCTCTGGGAGGGACCCTGTCGGCCCTTCCGGAGGCAAGCATTCAGGGCAACAGCAAGGTGGTTATGGAGATCTGCACACGCTCGACGTGTTCTTTGAATCAGGCATCGGGGCCCGGGCTCAGCAGCCGCCACGAGGATGTGCCTCTGTGGATGCAAACCCATCAAAAAGACCACCAGAGCCAAAAATAACCGGGGCGGAAAAGGCATTCAGGCCACAAGATGGAGAACCGGCGCTTGAGGTGGGCCACCTCATGTGCCAAAAGTAATGATTCGATGCTGAGGATTAAAATTCTGGAGCTCAAAGGGACCACGAGACGTCATGTGGTCCGACTCCCCACTTGGAGATGGAGAACACTTGGCAGAGAGAGGTCAGCTGATGTGCCCACGATCCGCCAATCAATCGTTGCTGAGCTTCGCTTCTTGGTGTCTGGCTCAGCCCTCTTTCTACTCTATCAGTGTTGTTCTGCTTCTAATAATGGTGACGAAGGTGGTGATAATCATGAAAACAATAGCAATCACCATCATAATAACGGCCATGACTCAGATATTTTTTTTATAAATGTTGATTCATTTTTGAAGGAGAGAGCATGAGCAGGGGAGGGGCAGAGAAAGAGGGGGACAGAGGATCTGAAGTGGGCTCTGGGCTGAGAGCAGTGAGCCCGACGTGGGGCTCGAACTCACGAACCCCGAGGTCATGACCTGAGCTGAAGTCAGATGCTCAACCGACTGGGCCACCCAGGCGCCCCTATGACTTACGTTTTTATAGCTCCTTACGGTTTAAACATTTTGGAGGGTTTCACAAGGCCACCAGGGTAGGGAATGGTAACAATTGTGTCCTGGTGATATTCATTGTCATGACATTTACTGAAACAAAACAAAAATAAATATAGCTTTCACTGGGAAAAGACTGGGGACAGAATGAGGAACTAAAGGGGGTGCCTGGTGGCTCAGTTGGTTAAGCAAGCCTCCAACTTCGGTTCAGGTCATGATCTCACAGTTCATGGGTTCGAGCCCCGCGTCAGGCTCTGTGCTGACAGCTCAGAGCCTGGAGCCTGCTTCGGATTCTGTGTCTCCCTCTCTCTGACCCTCCCCCGTTCATGCTCTGTCTCTCTCTGTCTCAAAAATAAGTAAACGTTAAAAAAAAATTAAAAAAAAAAGGGGGCGCCTGGGTGGCTCAGTCGGTTAAGCGTCCGACTTCAGCTCAGGTCACGATCTCATGGTCCGTGAGTTCGAGCCCCGCGTCGGGCTCTGGGCTGATGGCTCAGAGCCTGGAGCCTGCTTCGGATTCTGTGTCTCCCTCTCTCTCTGTCCTTCCCCCGCTCACACTCTGTCTCTCTCTCTGTCTCAAAAATAAACATTAAAAAAAAAAAATGAGGAACTGAAAGAAACTGCTGTCTTTAGGTAAAAACAAAGGCGATATTAACTTTCTTTGAACCTGTGTGGTCTCCCCACTTTTCACTCTGTTCTTGTTCTTCTCTCTTCTGAGACTCTCAGCAGGTCTCTAGGCTGGGTGGACTTCTTACCACACTGATGAGGGTACTATATTTTATATTAAAAAAGAGGTACAGCAAATATTATCCCCATATTACAGATGAGGCAACAAAGGCACAGAGAGTCTAAGAGATTTGCTAAAGGGCACACAGCTACTGAGTGATAGAGAGGAGGTGTTTCGGCTTACCGCTCGGTGCTCTTTCTTACACAGCATGTTGACCTCCTGGCTGTTACTGAACCAGACAGTGAGTCCCTGCAGGTCTGCGAGGATTTGTTCTGAACCAACTTTCTTTTCTTTTTCTTTCTTTCTTTCTTTCTTTCTTTCTTTCTTTCTTTCTTTCTCTTTCTTTTGGTAGGTTCTACAAGTAGAGACTGCACAATTAAAAGGACACTATTGGGGCACCTCGGTGGCCCAGGTTGGTTAAGCACCAACTGCAGCTCAGGTCATGATCTCATGGTCCATGAATTCGAGCCCCACGTCAAGCTCTGTACTGACATCTCAGAACCTGGAGGCTGTTTCTTCGGATTCTGTGTCTCCCTCTCTCTTTGCCCCCATCCCTGCTGGCGCTCTGTCTCTCTCTCTCAAAAATAAAATAAACATTAAACAAAATAATAATAAAAAAAATAGGACACTATTTAGGGCCTTCAGTACACAGCAGAGATCTTATTCTGGAAGGTGAATCCTAGAGTGGTAAGGAACTAAAACATTCTGGCTAACACGGCCTTCTGCTTTGAAATCAATGGTGTGTGAAGGTCCCAGGGCCTCATCTCCAGAAAATTAATGCAGCATGAAACCCAAGATCTTACAAATAAAAGTGACAGAGCATGGGGCAGAACCTTGACGTCCTGTCTCCCTGTGAGGTCCACTTGGCAACACACCCCATCTGAGACTTGGAGCTCAGACCCCACTCATCACTCTCCAGCACCGCGGAGGGCGCGAAACGTCTTCTGATGTTGTGGCCATGTGGGGAAAAGCATCATCCTTGGAGTCAGGGGGCTTGGTTCGGATCCCAGAACTGTCACTTAGTAAATGAGTAATCTTGGGCAATTTACTTAATTAACTTCTCTAATCTGTGTCTTCGTTTGTAAAGTTGGCATGTTAGAATGTCTTATCTCTTGGATCCGCTGAGGTGAACAGAGCCAATCGATGCTTATTTACCTGCCTAACACCGTGCTTGCCACCGAGTAGGAATCCCATGGACCAGACGTGCATGGTTGCCCGCGTTGCCCCCAAAGCCAGCAGCACCTTTGATGTGAACATTACTCAACAATTTTCCAAGCGAGACTGGGCCGCAACCCCTCCAATGCTCTCACACGACATGTCGGTCACAGGAAACAGAGGCTCATAAAAGTAACACAGTCATAAAAACCCAACTCCATCATGTTACCCGTGATGGTTTAAATTTTAGTGTCAACTTGACTGGCTCATGGTGGGCCCCAATATTTGGCTAAACATTATTTCTGGAAGTGTCCGTGAAGGTGTTTCCAGGAGAGATTAGCATTTGAGTTGGCAGACTGAGTAAAGAAGACTGCCCTTCCCAATGTGGGTGGGCACTGAACGATCCACTGAGGGCCTGAAAAGAGGCGGAGAAAAAGCTGAATTCTCTTTTTCTGTCAGACTGATAAGCTAGGAGATCAATCATCTCCTGCCCTCAGACTGGGATTTCTAGCACGAGCTCCCTTGGTTCCCCAGCCCCTTGGACTTGGTCTGAATTACACCGCCAGCTTTCCTGGGTCTCCAGCTTGCAGACAACAGATTGCGGGACTTCTCAGCCTCCATAATCTCACGAGCCTGATAATTCCTCATAATAAATCTCTTTCTATATATCCACACCATTGGTTCTGTTTCTTTGAGCTTTTGTTGTTGTTGACCCGGATTCTCCCAGTCTCAATTTTGCTTTATTTTTGTAAAGGTCAACCTCATAGCTGGAGCAAATGACTGACAAGTATTTGGATGTGCATCTTTTAGCTTACTCTGGGCAAGCAGAGTAATGCATACCCCCACCCTCAAGATGTCCATACCATAAACTCCAGGACCAGTTGTGACATGACAAGATGAACTTTGCAGATATGATTAATTAAGGGTACAGACCTTGAAATTAGAAGATTATCCTGGATCATTGGGGTGAGCCCACCCTAATCAGATGAGTCTTCAAAAGTGAAAAGCCTTCCCCAGCTGTGGTCAGAGGGAGAGAGGTGTGGTGATGGAGGCAGGGTCAGAGAAATGCTCTACTGATGCCTTTGAAGGTGGAGGAAGGACTGAGAGCCAAGGAATCAGGGCCAACTCTAGAAATTGGGAAAGGCAAGTAAATGGATTTTCTCCCACAGCCTCCAGAAAGGGATGTGTCTCTGCTGATCCCTTGATTTTGACTCAGGGAGACCCATGTTGGACCTCTGACCCACAGAACTCTACAGTAATAAATCTGTGTTTTAAGTCATTCACTTGGTGGTAATTTGTGACAGCGGGTTATAGCCAAAGAGACAAGGTGGATCCCCCATCAAAATTTGGTTCAGATGTCAAGACTAATGATGTCTCATATGCCAAAAGGGCACAGAGAGTTTGTTACTCAGGTAATGGAGTTTTCAGAGTAATTCCCAAGCAAGTCCAAAAATGACTTGAGGAAGCAGGGAAAGGGGGCTGGTGTGGAGATTCACTGGTGGTTAGGGGTAGAGACAGGTGAAGTTTCCTGTGCATGGTTTGATCTTCTCATCAGTCCCAAAGGATAGAGCACCCAGGCATTTTTATCAGGGCGACCATGTGTGGGGCAGAAAAGGAACAGTGTGGGGGTATTGCTTGAACACCATCAGCAAACATTGAAAAAATGGAATCACGCTCTATTTCCTGCCAACAATGGAAAACCAATAAAACCAGTCTTCCTCTAATTCCATCTAAGCAACAACCCATCCATCCAACACCCATCCACTTATCCGGTGTTGTAATGTGTAGCCACCGTGTGCCATCCATAGCTAGAAGTTATGGGGGCATAGATGTCCCTGAAAAAAGTTCTCCTCCCGTATGCTAACCATCTGGTAGGAGTGGACATTGAATTGATTTATAATTATTATATTATTTGCCACGTATCACAACTGTGGTATATGAAGAAGGCTGAAAGAACAATGGAGAAAGTTCTGTTCCTAGGAATTTAGGAGGGAAATTTTCACTAAAATAGTGATTGGTATGGTTCTTGAATAACAACCAGGAGCTCAATAAGCGGAAATAGGAGTTAAAGCTCTTTAGAACTCCAAAGGAAAAACCATGGATGAAGGTATAGAGGCATTAAGTTTTATCTGTGTGGCAGTAAAGTGGATTAGCCGATGAGGGCTTTTTTCATCCTCTGATTTCCGTAATTTAAGGAGGGAAATTTCTTTTTAGCTTGAAGCCATTGACTTATACCCAGCCTAATGCACAGGAGGGAAAACATATGATACCCATCACATGAACAAGACTGGGAAGACACAGTTTCAAGACGAGGAAATTAATTGTAATGAGGCTTTCCAGCATAGACTACAGTTTCTTTCCCAGTGATGGTCGGAGGAAATGATGTACAGAGTATGTACGCTTACAGGATTACTTACTGAAGGGAGCGTGTGAGCTGGAGGGCAAAGAAATAAAGCTGATCACCATGATTCAAAATGTGTCTCGTCCTCCTTGGGTCTTCCCATTTGTGACATCCTAGAACATCCTAGGACACTACTAGTCTTTGCCTTTTATTTCCCCACCCCAGAGGTCTGGCAGCCCTGGGTGAAGCCACTCATGTGGGTATCAGCTGGGGGAGCCTGGGTATTTATAAGAATCCCAGCATGAACGACCAGGTTCTGCTGGAGAGAGACTCGAGCCTTCTCTGACTCCTACCCCCTGCCTTGTGCTGCACCTTGCTTCTCTCTCTGTTTTGTATTTTAGACTTGAGAGGATCTTTCATATATATAACAAGTTTTTGCTTTGAACTTAAAAGTAAATATTATGAGAGAGAGAAAAAAAATTATAGTCCAATCTAACTTGAAATGCTCAAATATGATTAGTATTAGACTGTGAAATACCTCTGCCTTATCTCTAGGAGCCAGCTGCTGGGAGCATTTTGAGGGATCGGGCTGGTTGTTGTGGTGTGATTTTTTTTTTTTTTTAAACAAAACATAAGCCCCAAATGATCTGTGGATAGACTCTCCACAAAATCCCCTTTGTCAAAAGCTCAATCTTTCTAATTTTTCCCCCCTCATCATTTGTCCTAATCCCAATTCATGGAAGCCAATGCGGGAGTAAAATGGGTTCCAGTCGTAATCTGGCCATTTCCCTCTTCCTTCTGTCTGTGTTTCTGCTTCAGCTTGGCTACATCTAAGGATTTTCCAATTGAGGAAACAAATTATTTGGGTCATACAGGCCACTATTGTCATTTGTAAGCCAAAAAAAAAAAAAAATGCTGCTTGGCATTTTGAAAACCGATTTATTAATACACAGAGGGGGGCCCTGCATGTCAACAACTGAAAATTATGGATAACGGATTTGCATCTTGTATAGCTTCATGGCATCATTCAGCAGGACTTTAGAAGCTAAAAAAAAAAAAGGCTAAATGATAAAGTAGTTTTTTAAAAGTCTCTTTTTAAACTAGCTGCCTATGCCTTTCATCAACAAGAAAGAAAGAAGACAACAAAAAATATGATTCTCTTAATTCACTGAAAAGTTTAGCTTTAAAGCATTAAACGATTCTAAACCCATGAATTATTATGTGTATCATGCATGAATCAACTACAGAAAGAATAGGAAATGAATAACTGGTTCGCATCAATCTCCAGTGAAACCATGTACAGGGAAATGAATTTAGGATTCAATCAAATAAGGAGCTAGTGTTATGTTCCTTCTGAACGCATTACTCTGGAGATACTCAAAGAATACTAAAAGGGAAAGAGAATTTATGTTTATCTTCAGTGAATGGGCACTTTGGGGGAGACAAAATATCAAAAGTTGGGTGGTGAATTATTCCCAAAAGAGGCCAAATAGCAGAGAATCATTGACTAGTAAATAAGGAACACAAATAATAAGTACCACGAGTTGAGGGCCATGGGGCAGTACTGAAGCATTGGAGAGGTCTGTGACAATTTCAACTAGAAGATGGAATTTTTTTTTTTCTGGATTCCAAATGTAATAAAAATCCTAGAAGGTGGGAAAAGCAAGGAGGACATTTCAGAAGAGGTGGACTGCTAAGTTGTAGAGAAGGATGTTCTAGAGGTTGTCAAGGGCCAGTGAGGAGAGCTGCTTCGAACTTTATATAAATGGAAACACAAAGTGTATGTTCTTTTTGATCTGGCTTTCTTCCACTCACCACTGTTATCTGTGAGGGTCATCCATACTGTTACTTATTAAAAGTTCAAAAACAGGCAAAAGTAATTTATGGTGCAAAAGGTCTAGATAGGGATGATTAGAGAGGTCTGAAATTTGGAGAATTCAAGAAGAAACGTGGCTCAAAGGACTGTCAAAACATCAGATACCTAAGGAATGCCCAAAGAAAAATGTTCAAGATTTCTACATTGAAGTCTACACACAATTACTGACAGTAAGTGGAAGGAAATACCATGTTCATGGATTGGAAGATTTAATGCAGTTACCATATCTTGTTTTCTTGAAACCAACTGATCTATCTATACATTTATTTATTTATTTATTTATTTATTTATTTACTTACTTATTTAATTTATTTTTGAGAGAGGAGAGAGAGAGAGACAGCATGAGTGGGGAGGTGCAGAGGAAGAGTAGGTTCAGAAGGGGGGGGAGGTGCAGAGAGAGAGGGGGACAGAGGATCCGAAGTAGGCCCCACACTGACAGCAGAGAGCCTGATGCCAAGCTCAAACTCACCAACTGTGAGATCAGGATCTGGGCTGAAGCTGGACACTTAACTGACTGAGCCACTCAGGCGCCCCCAAACTGATCTATATAGTTAATGCAACCCCCACCAAAATCCCAGCAGGTCTTATTTGTGTGGAAATTGACAAGCTGATTCTAAAGTTTTTGTGGAAATGCAAAGGCCTGAGAACAGCCAAGGTCGGAAAAGAATAGAGATCCTTAAACTTTACAACACTATAAAGGTTATAGTGATTAAGATTGTGGTTTGCTAACGTAAGGATAGGCACATTGATCAATGAAATGGAATGGAGTGTTCAGAGACAGATTCACATGATTGATTATAAACCACCTGATTTATAATAAAGTCGTCACATACGTTACTGATGACAGTGTAGATTGGGGCACTCACTCTGGAAAACTGATGGTACCTAATAAAATTGAACATATAACTATTCACTTACCTAGCATGTCCACATTTAGGTAAAGCGATAGAAATGTGTACATGTATATATCAAAGGACATGTACAAGAGTGTAGTACATGACATCACCGATTATTATAGCCCCCAACTGGAAACACTCCAGATGCCTATCAATGCTTGAAGAGATAATAAATGATCGTTCATTCATACCTTGCAACACTATATAGCAGGTGTCTTGGTACACTCAGGCTGCTATAACAAAATACCACAGACAGGTGGCTTATAAACAGAACTTCATTTATTATGGTTCTGGAGGCTGGGGAGTCCAGGAACATGGGGCTAGAAGATTTGGTCTTTGGTGAGGGCTCACTTCCTAGTTGTCTATATTTTCACTCTAACCTCACAGGGTGGGAAGGATGAGGGAGCTCTAAGGGGGCCTCTTTTATAAAGGCACTAATCCCATCACAAGGCTCAACCCTCATGACCTCGTCACTTCCCAAAGGCACCCCCCTCCTAATAGCATCACATTGGGCATTAGGATTTCAACATAGGAATTCGGGGGACACAAACATTCTGCAGCAAAGTTTGATAAAATTTTTCTGTACAGGGTCAGATAGTAAACATATTAGGCTTTATTGTTTCTGTCATAAGTACTTATCTCTGCTGTTACAGTGTAAAAGGAAGTCCAGACAACCCATAAATGAATGAGCCTGGCTATGTTTCTAGAACTTTACTTACGAACACTGAAATATGAATTTCATATAATTTGCATATCACCAAATACTATTCTTTAGAAATCTTTTCCAGGAGAGCCTGGGTAGCTCAGTCAGTTAAGCGTCTGACTTCAGTTCAGGTCATGATCTCACGGTTTGTGGGCTTGAGCCCCGCATCGGGCTCTGTGCTGACAGCTTGGAGCCTGGAGCCTGCTTTGGATTCTGTATCTCCCTCTCTCTCTGCCCCTCCCCTGCTTGTGTTCTGTCTTTCTCTCTCTCTCAAAAATAAATAAACATTAAAAATAAATGAAAATAAAATAAAATAATCTTTTACAGCCCCTAAAAATATAAAAATCCTTCTTGGCTCATGGGCTGTACAAGAACATTTTGTCTCCTTGAGACAGAAATGAAGAGAAACATGGATGAACCTCACAGATATGATCATGAGCGGAAGAAAGCCAGACCAAAAAGAGCATATACTTTATGATCCCACATACATAAAGTTCAAAAACAGGCGAAAGTAATTTGTGGCAATAATGGTCAAAATAGGGATTATCAGAAAGCAATACTCAGGCAGGTTTCTGGACTCTAGCTAATGTTCTCTTTTGTGAACTGGGTGATAGCTACTCAGGTGTGTTCACTTTATAAAGATTCATCAGTTTGTACCATAAATTCACAACATTTCTAGCAAATGCTTTTTAAGATTATTAATCGAGGGTCAGTTAAGAGATGGCATCATGCACCCGGTAAGTGCGTGGATTCTGCAGACAGAGAGAGAGAGCCGGGTGCAAATCTTAGTTCTATCATTAATTTTTTTTAAATGTTTATTTTTGAGAGAGAGAGAGAGAGAGAGAGAGAGAGAATGTGTGTGTGAGCAGGGGAGGGGCAGAGAAACAGGGAGGACAAAGGACCTGAAGCGGGCTCTGCACTGTCAGCAGCGAGCCCGATGTGGGGCTCGAACTCAGAAAGGGTGAGATTATGACCTGAGTTGAAGTCGGAAGCTTAACCCACTGAGCCAACAGGCGCCCTGTAGTTCTATCATTAGCTGTGTGCACTTGTGTGTTCACCTCTCTGTTTTAGTGTTCCCGAGGTGTCAAATAGGGAATAACTATGGTGCTCACCTGGTGGCATTGGTGTAAGAATCATGAATCAATCCACACAAAGCCACTTGGAACGATGCTGGTATACCCAAAGCACTCAATAAATGTTAACCGGCATTACTGTGGCCAACAACATTTTTGCTTGGGGTCTTTTGCTCCAGCCTGTTAAGATGTTTATAAACTCTTGATTCTGCCATATATTATGTTTACTTTTAGACTTAAGTCTTGGGCCAGGAACACAAAGAGGTCTTTCTAACTCACATGTGGTCCAGCCCGGCTCACCAGAAGAACACGATTCTGGAGAAGAGCCTAGGAAGGAAGGCTTATAGTCATAAATAACATAAATATCCCTCGTCTTGTTAGGATGCACGTACCGCCTGTGAAAAGTTGCAGCGTCAGTAGGCGCTGGTTGAAGATTCTGAGATCTGGGATTCCAAACAAATACATTTATTTCCATTCTGAACAGATCATTTTTATAGGAAACAGAAGGGGCTTTTGGACAGGGATACAGACAATATAGTCTGCTGCTTACCTCTTCTCCAGGCCTAGAGTCCTGAATCTGAAGAGCGCCTGAGGCAGGGTCCCTGGACCTCTAGGAACTTTCTACGGTGTAATCCTGCTCACCCACGTCAAATCTTTTCCTGGAAAAAATGCTGGAAATAAATAAAAACAGAAATAAACATATACCCTCTACTTTTTAGGTTCTATAAATGAAAACCATACTGAGAGGCACAATGTTCCATGACTTAAAAAAAAAAGGGGCGCCTGGGTGGCGCAGTCGGTTAAGCGTCCGACTTCAGCCAGGTCACGATCTCACAGTCCGTGAGGTCACGATCTCACAGTCCGTGAGTTCGAGCCCCGCGTCGGGCTCTGGGCTGATGGCTCAGAGCCTGGAGCCTGTTTCCGATTCTGTGTCTCCCTCTCTCTGCCCCTCCCCCGTTCATGCTCTGTCTCTCTCTGTCCCAAAAATAAATAAACGTTGAAAAAAAAATTAAAAAAAAAAAAGAAGCAAACAGCTTTTTCCCTCTGACTATAAATATTTTCTGCTCAATCATTTACCAGATTTTATTGAGTCCTTAATAAATGCTGCCTAAAAGGCCAGTGAAAATCCACATTAGAGAAATCTTTGTGACTTTTTTCTTTATTTAAGGTGATATTTCTTTAAAATTTGTGACCAGGGAATGTCAAAACCTTCTTCTTCTCCCCCGCCCCCAGTCATACCCATTCATATCACAGAACACATTTTGGGAAATGCTGAGTTAACCAGCCTTTTATTGCTGGGTCCTGAGGTTTTCCAATTCTTTGCTGCCATAAATAACACCGCGGTGGACATTCTTATACCTACAGCTTTGCACACGTGTTAGATTCTCTCTTTAGGATAAATGCCTAGGAATTGTAGATCCAAGGGCTCTGTCTGTTTCTCTTTGTGCGCACAAAAGACCCTATGTCGGTTTCACAAATACTAGGTAATCACAGACTCCTGAAGCATTGGGGTTGGAATGTTTGCAAGATTCTTGGTAGGAGGCGGCGAGTGGCTCAGGTTGCTGAGCAGGGACCAAGGAAACCCAAGGTGATTCAGAAGCTGGAGCACCTGCCAAGTGGCTTCTGAACCGGGACCAGGAGCATTCCCGGCGTCTCCGTGGGTGTCCCTCCCATCGTGTATTCGATCTGAACAAAACCCGCTTTCCTCAAGGGGGAGGGGGAAGGATGAAGCTCCTGAGATGCCTCTAAATTTAATTTGGGGGGAAAATAACAGCTTCTCCCTGTCCTAAGGCAGAGCCACGTCACCACATCAGAGCAAAGGCCCCTAAAACAGCGTTATTTCTGGCTTGAGAAAGGTTTTGATGCTTCATAGAAAACCTTCCCACATCCTCCCACAGCTGTGGGGTTCCTCCACCCTGCCCCCACGTCCTTGACCTCACGCCAGGGATGTTATTAACGGGATGGGAAATGGGGGCTGGCAAAAGAGTCTTCATCAAGTCCAGAGCTGCCCTAGGGAACCACCGTCCTGGATCTTGGGGCTCTGGGGACTCCTTGGATTTCAAGTTTGGGGCTCATGCCAGGAAAGGCAGTGCCCTGGGGTTTAGGATATGGGAACTCTCCCTGCTCCATACCAGGATCACACGAAGCCTGAGGTCAGCTCTAGGGTCACAGATAAAGTGCTCTTTGATTCCTTCCACAGTGCCTATCACCACCCACGGCTTACGTATCAGGGATTCAGTACAGATTTGCTGAACGAAGAAGGGAGATGATTCGCTTCTCCATTAGTGTGGACACACATGTACATGTGTGGACCTTAACTTCCATCCCCGAGAAACGCTGGAGGATTTCACGGCGGAGCAAGACAGAAATAGGAAGACTTTCCAACGTTAGAAAACCCCCTCTCCCTCTTAGTGGTACCCCCCCCCCCACCTCCCACAACGGCAGCATGCGGTGAGGGTCTAGGGCGTGCTAAGAATGACCGCTCAAGGGCGGTCTTGCCTTTAGGCAAGGATATACTCAGACCGAGTTACAGCCAGGCCCTTTGGGAAACGGAGACAGACAGAAAGAAGTTGAGCAGAACAAGGCCACGTTAACTGGATTATGCTCAAGTCTTTAGATGAAGGTGTGAGGTCACATCGCATAAGGTGCCGGCAGAGGAGTGAGTTAAAATTCATCCCACACTATTCTTCTTTTTTTTTTTTTAATTTTTATTTGAGAGAGAGAGAGGGGAGGGGGAGAGAGAGAGAGAGAGAGAGAGAGAGAGAGAGAGAGAGAGAATCCCAAGCAGGCCCATACCCAGCATGGAGCCCGACACAGGACTCAAACCTCCAACTCTGGGATGGTGTCCTGGGCCAAAATCAAAAGTTGGATGCTCAACTGACTGAGCCACCCAGGCGCCCCCCATCCCACACTATTCTTGACACCTGATGCTCTCTGCCATGGACTGTGTTCACCTAGAGGAAGAGGCCTCTGGAAAGTACCGCCCACAAAGCCAGGATCCTGCCCAGGGTGACTTTTCCTACTTTGTGCAAAGTGTCGTGGAGGGCAGTGTGGCCTCACACTCAGTTCCGTACTGCCATTTTACGTCTCCCTGCTTCCCTCTTTTAAATGTCCTGGAAGTGTTGGGGCGCCTGGGTGGCTTAGGCGGTTGAGCGTCTGACCCTCGGTTCGGGCTCAGGTCATGATTTCACAGTTCCGTGAGTTCGAGCCCCACATTGGGCTCTGTGCTGACTGTGCGGAGCCTGCTTGGGATTCTCTCTCTGCCCCTCCCCTACTCACACTGTCTCTCTCTCAAAATAAATAAACTTAAAAAAAAAAAAAAGTGTCCAGGATGTGTGAATGGCTGAGTGCGAGCTTGCACGGGTGTGTGTTCTCGGGGGGGGGGGGGGGGGTTGAGGGCTGAAATGAGCAGATAGGGGCTGGCACTAAAATGAGGGCAATTGCACCGACACTAAAACGCCCCTTCCTTTCCCCCCGATCATTGAGAAGAGACAAGCTTCAGGCCATGAATCTGTCCCCTGTTCTCTGGCCTCGTGTCATAGACGTTTAAAGCCTGCTTGTCTAGGGGCAACCCGGGTGGCTCAGTCGGTTGAGCGTCTGACTTGGGCTCGGGTCATGATCTCACAGTTGTGAGTTCCAGCCCCGCATCCGGCTGGGTGCTCTCAGCACGTAGCCTGCTTCGGATCCTCTGTCCTCCTCTCTCCCAGCCCCTTCCCTGCTTGGGCTCTCTTCTCTCAAATAAATAAACATTAAAAAAATAATAAAAATAAATAGATAAAGCCTGCATGTCCAGGAAAACCCCTCTTCCCCATCTCCCCACCGCCACCTCTGCATGGAGGGGAGGAAGCCTGGGTGGGGGAGGGGGGAAAGGCGGGCGGGGTGTTCCAGCTGTTCCAGGGAAATTCACCTCCCCTTTCAAAGTGGCCACATCACCTCCCAGGGCCCCCCATCTTCCTCTCCCGGCTTCTAGGAGTTCCTTTTACCGCTTCTTATAACCTAGCTGCTGAAGCAATGGTGGTTTTAAGTTGTAGATTTAGCCCGTAAATGTATGCCAAGGACACCTCCGGCAGGTAGTTTCTCAACCCTCAGTTTTCCCCATCTCTAAAATAGGCGCACCCGCTGATCTCGCCCTGGAACAGGAGGATGGACTTGGAAGAATCGTGTGTAGTCTGAAGGGTCCCTTGGTTTCACTCCGAGCTGCCTCACATCCCAGGCCTTGGGCCGCAAGGCTTCTGAAGCCCTCCCTGCTCCATTCTTTTCTTGTTTTACGAGCTGTAAATCATCCAAGACTCAGGCCTTGATCCTTTTAGACATAGCGACTCACCCTTTGCGCCCCCACCCGGATCCCTCTTTTCCTCCTTCTTAATTTATGGGCTTTTATGTAAAAAGGGCTGTAAACAGACGGTTCTAAAATGATGTTCCATTCTTAAATCAAACTCCAGGCCAGCGGTATCTCGTGAGTAAAGGATAATTCTCCCCTCGTGGTGCGGGGTCCCTATCAGAGGAGATTAAGCTTGTAATGTGGAATAAAGCTTCATCCTTATGTACGCCCCCACCGCACTGCCTTCCCACATAATTTAAAACCAACATCAGTTTCTGCTGGGTTGGGACAAAAATCCCTTCGATCTGATCTCTTGACTTAATCATCTTCAGTTAAACGTGAAATTGGAGTGAACGACGAAAATGAAAACAGGTTGGTAGACCAAGAGTTCATGTTTCTTAACCTGAAACCCAGATTGGTACTACCTTGACACATTTTGATATGTGTGTGTGTGTGTGTGTGTGTGTGTGTGTGTGTATGTGTTCACATAGTAGCAGAATCAGAAACTTTTTTTCCTACTAATGTCCAGTGACTGGGGGAAAATATATTGAGAATTTCATGTGTTAAAAAGAAAACACTTCCGGTACTAAGACCCCAAAGTAGACTTGTTCCAGATAAATAAAATGTCTTATGTACTTTGTGAATGTCTTTGTAAATGTCTTGTATACTTTGTAAATTAGGGAAAGATAAAATTACGTTGAATGAGACTAACACACCAATTGATCATCGAATTCTATAGTAGAGCCATACAAAGAATAAGAGAGAGAAAGGGGGAGTCCCAAAACAGGATGTTATAGAAATGGGGGAGGCGAGGTAGAGAGTGTGGGGAGAGGAGGAGGAAGAGAGAATAAGACAGAAAATGCAGAGGGACTCACGCATTTATTCTCCAAGCATTTATTTAGCACCCATTGAACAGGAGGGTAGACTTTATTATTATTATTTTTTTAACGTTTATTTATTTTTGAGAGAGAGACAGAGCATGAATGGGGGAGGGGCAGAGAGAGAGGAAGACACAGAATTTGAAACAGGCTCCAGGCTCCGAGCTGTCAGCACAGAGCCCGACACGGGGCTCGAACTCACGGACCGCGAGATCGTGACCTGAGCCGAAGTCGGCCACTCAACTGACTGAGCCACCCAGGCGCCCCAGAGGGTGGACTTTAACCCCAAAGAGTTCTGGGCTCTGAAGTGCCTCCAATCACAGGTGTTTGCTTCACATGGTGTAAGTCCTTCCCCACTGGGGGGATATCTCTATGGCCTCTTCCCTGCCAAGCCAGGGTAGATGGATAAAGGAAGCAGACCATGGATGGGGCAGAGTAGGGACCGAGGTCCGCAGAGGTGGAAGGCAGACTCTGAGAGGGATGTGCTAAGTCAGAAGGTGCTGTGTGAACAGAGTTTCTGGGCATCATCACCTGTCTGGTGGAAGGTGCCCTGGGCCACCGGGAGGATGTGGCTTCCTTGGCCGGCTTCCTGGCGAGGGTTAGGTCCCAGACAGAGGTTGTGCCTCTGGACAAACACCATCTTCCACGGCTCTGAAGACACTCCAGGTGACTGCTGAGCCCCTGGAGGTTTAGGGGGAGCTGACTAAAGATGGTAAAGTCGTGGCTTTCAGGATCACTTGGAGTGTTTGTTGTGAATGTATGCGCCTCATCTCCCACATCCTGTTTGGGTTAAGACTGGGGTGGGCCCAGGAATATTGCTTCTTCATAGGTACCTTCCAGGTGATTCTGATACAGGATATCCTTGGCTGAAAGTGGGGAAAGCCTCATCTATTGGGTATTTCAAACCACAGCTCCTAGTTCAAAATTCCACGTCCTAGAGAAGAACCATTGAAATCGAGGATGGGCTCAGCTGTTGGTATAAGGTTCTCCAGGCCACTGATACTTTTTTTTTTTTTAATTTTTTTTTTCAACGTTTATTTTTTATTTTTGGGACAGAGAGAGACAGAGCATGAACGGGGGAGGGGCAGAGAGAGAGGGAGACACAGAATCGGAAACAGGCTCCAGGTTCTGAGCCATCAGCCCAGAGCCTGACGAGGGGCTCGAACTCACGGACCGCGAGATCGTGACCTGGCTGAAGTCGGACGCTTAACCGACTGCGCCACCCAGGCGCCCCATGGCCACTGATACTTTAAGACTATT
Organism: Lynx canadensis; assembly: GCF_007474595.2. NCBI lineage: Eukaryota > Metazoa > Chordata > Mammalia > Carnivora > Felidae > Lynx > Lynx canadensis. The sequence continues at coordinate 6,861,805 of NC_044316.2, forward strand.
CCCCCCAGATTCTTTTCTTTGTGTGATACACTGTTGCCGCCCTGCCCAGAGACCTGAACCCGCTCTGCAAGTAACCACACCTCTGTCTGCCTTTGGGTTTTATCTGGAGTGTTCTTAGCCTGTGCTGGAGCTGAGCAGAAGCACCAGGGAGTGAACTCTTAGGACAGTCACTGAAGCAGGGAAAAATTGCTCTAGGAGCTAGGGAGCCCAGCCTTCTTGCCTCTTGAAGGGACAATTCTGAGGGACCTTTTGCACAGCTTATAAAAGGTCCCCAAGGTCCCCAAGAGGATAGAGACCTGGTTACTCACCATGACCACACACTCAATCAAGTATTTGGCTTTTCTTCCTTCCCAGTCACACTCCCCCCACATCCTCACAGAGCCTCTTGGAATCACCTCTCAGATAACTTACACCCAAATCCTTGTCTCAGGCTCTATGTAGGTGGAATCCAAACTAAGACATTTTCTTTCTTTTTTCTTTTCTGCTCTTTTAAAAAAAATTTCTTTAAACATTTTTATTTATTTTTGAGAGACAGAGAGCACAAGCGAGAGAGGGGCACAGAGAGAGGGAGACACAGAATCTGAAGCAGGCTCCAGGCTCCAAGCTGTCAGCACAGAGCCCGATGTGGGGCTTGAACCCACGAACTGTGAGATCATAACCCGAGCCAAAGTCAGACGCTTAACCGACGGAGCCACCCAAGCGCCCCATTTCTTTCTTGTTTTAAATGCTTCTTGTATCCTTGCATAAATTCTCAAATACCACCAAGATCTCTGCAGGGGTGGAGGGGGGGGGGAATAAGACACAAGAGTACTTCATCAGGAGTCAGGAAAACAAAACAAAACCTTCAAAACACCTAGATAAAAAACAAAGGGGGAATTTAATAACAACCCGACAAACTTTCCACTATCTATCCACAGTTTTTATACTTCAGATGCCCACTTGCTCTGTGCCAGACTGCATTTCATTATTAAAACTATTCATTTACATCTCCTTAAACTCGGTCTAGGGCCCACCGTTATTTGAACCTGGCACCGCCTTTGGGAATGTCCTGAGTTCCCCTGGCCCGAGTAATCAGCCTTTGCAGTGTTTTCTGTGCCCTGAGCCCTTCTGTCTCTGCAATCAGCTGGCACAGAACTTCCCACGGCCACAGGATGGCGCCGTTTTCCTGCATCCCATCCCCCCCCCCCCCTTCATGGTTGGACTTGGCTTTCTCCTTGACCGTGTGCTTCCACACACATTACCTTGTTTGAGCTCAGCAGCAGCCACCCTTTGATGTCATAAGGATACACTGCTCTATTCTGTAGTGAAGGGCATAGAGCTTTAGGGAAGCAAATAATTTGACCCAAGTCACGAAACAGGGACACAATCACCCACAAGCCTAGAATCCATACATTCTCACCCGAACCCAGGCGAGTACGCTTTTCGCACTTCATTCTCCCTGCAAAGAACAACTTGTACGATCCATTCATCTACTCATTCGTTCCCCAGACATTCCACGGTTATTTTCACTTGGGTAAAACTCAAGCTAGCGTTTCCCCACTAAATCCGCCTCTTCCCCAGCCGGTAGAAGGCTCCATCCCAAATTGCCTTCCAGACCTTTTTTTCCTCCCCCCCTTCCGGTGAAAGAGTTGACACCTTTTGTTACACAAATTCGCCCCGTGAATTCCTAGTCTTTGCATTTGTATCTACGAACTGGGGAAGAAATAAATCACCTCTGGACCCCTTGCCCTCCACTGTCAGCTGCTGAATTCCAGAGAATGTGAGCCTCAGAGCCCCTTCCCAGAGGCAAGACCCAATCCTCAGGCTTCCTCCTGCCCCAGCCAGGGGGCTGCTGTGTCCCCCATTCTTCCGAGCCCTGGGCGATG